>NC_086375.1:82628809-83261564 GCF_036588685.1 Mytilus trossulus
CAAATATGAATTCACTGAATAAATTCCCTGGTTATCCAGTGACTAATTCACAGGGATACTCGGCCAACTGCTGTAGGTCGAGTAATTTGTTACAACAGCAAAGAAAAGTGCAATAAAGATATTATTATTTTAAAAAAAAAAAATGAATTCAACTCGACTTTTTAAATAAAATCAGCTTTTACGATTGAAAGAAAAAAAACTATAATATTGGTAATTCAGCTTCTATGAAAAAATACTAAAATGTGGTAATGAAATATTACAGGAACCTTTTTGTATCTCAAGAAAAAGTAAAAAAAAAAAACCCGAATTTCGAGGAAAGTTCATAATGGAAAAACATTATCTGAAATGAAAAACCAAAAGCGCAAACATGGATAACAACCGTCATATTCCTGACTTGGTACAGGTATTTTCACATGTAGAAAATAGTGGATTGAACCTGGTTTATACCCAGTTAAACCTCTAACGTGTATGACGTCTTTCACCTACTTGTAGTCCATTAACTTTCTGCACAGACGCTGTTGATATTCAACAAAGTCTGAGTAGGAGCTGCAAGTTCTTGAATGCCGAATAAGGTGGAAAATCTCATATGCAGGTGAAGCTGCTACATTGCAACTATCATGGTTTGCACCTGTCATAATAGTACCAGGTACCAGGTACCAGGCTTATAATTTAATACGCCAGAATACGCATATCGATCATTTGAAATTAATTAGACAAACCGGTTTTGACAGGAAATAACTTATTTAGTTAAGAGTATTGGGACTGCATCATAAGACCGGAATTTGGAATACACATGGTCTGGTTTACAAAGGGTATTTTAACAAAGAATTTGAAGGGGGGAAATGGGACTTTAATTTTCGGCCGGAATGGACAGGAAACCGGTTTATTCAGGGTCTGGTTTACTCAAGTTTGACTGTAACAAACAAAAATATTTACTTATCGTTAGAATGCCCAGAAGATCAAAACTAAAATGCAATCAAGAAAAGACAGAAAGTATTTTGACAGAAACAAAATACAAATTGTGTGATCTGCAATTTGTTATTAATTTTATTTCACATGTCCCGAATAAATGGTAGATATAGCATTAATTCAACTACCATATTAAATTATAAATATGTAAATTTAAAAACATGCTACAATATGACAACACTTGAGTTGGGAGTGGATTATTTCAAATGTCTAGCATGTGTATCATGGAGGTTGAAAATCTGAATCACCCTAACTGTTATTTGTTGAAAGCTGAGGTCATTGTCATATTATTTTTGAATGATTATTAATAAAGGTAAGACTTCCGTTTCACACCTTCTCTTCAATTGACAGGTTGATGTGTGAGTTCTAAAATAGATATATTTTTTAGTATGTGTCCAATTCTAATTATAAATAAAAGACGATCAAACAGAAATTATGATGAATTTTGGCAAATTTGAATACAATTTCAAACTTCATTTCCAGAACATCATCATTCTTCCAAAAAATTAGTAATTGACAATCTTAGACAGTCTAACAGTTTTAGAAAGACACAAATGTTCGTAGATGTAAGGTTTTACTAAAAACGGATATTATTTGAAATCGTCAATTGGGTTTTAAAGATATATCGAGAATTACAAATACATAATTGCAAAGACCTTTGTCTGTCAAAGGCTTATCAGTTAGGACCAAACTCTCATACTTGATTTATAACATACCGAATTGTTGAATTAATAACACAAGGAGTCGACAAATCAATACAATAACAATGCATGAGCACGTTAATATGTATCATCATTTCGTGAGTAGTTTTGACTAAATGCCGTCTAATTAAACATCAAGATAACAGCCAGAGAACGCCGATCGTTAAAATCACACAGTAGAACATTAGTAACGAACATGGATGTGGAATCGTGAAATGTGGATTGTTAAAGTCTTTTTGTGTTCGTGACTAAGACAAGATATATATAAAAGTCTCAGTTTTACATGTATAAAACAGATTTGTTGGTTGATACGTTGACGAAATTTTTATTCTAGGCAGTTGTTTTATTGGTACTCATACCACATCTTCATATATATAGTTCCCTTGTTTTACATTTTCAATGTTGAAATTATTACCGTTTGAAAAACTCAACATGCTAAGCACATGCCCAACCTATGTGAACGTTTACTAGAAATTAATACGTTTTCAATTGAGGTTAAATTACTGAATTGAATGTAAATAATATATAAGCGATGTATTGAGCATAGGTTTACAAATTAAACAGAATTGACTGCTCGAAACAATATATAACTTCACAGTTCCAATATTATAATGTTTCAAACAAAAATAAAATCATATTTTAATCCATTGTCGATATTCTATATATAACTATGCTAATGTCTCTTAACGAAAATCATGCACACTTCTTGATGTATAAATTTTGGTAGGTTTCGACATATTTTCCAAGAGTAGGAAATCGACAAAAGCGATAACTGGCTATATAATAGTACATGTAGTTTAAATGAATCGCTAGCAGAATACACATGTGCATGATTTGTAAAGTATACGTAAGTCTTCATTATTTTATATCTATACTTTGTCTAGACATATTATTGGTTCGTATAACAGCGGTATACTACTGTTGCCTTTATTTGTTAAATTAATTGTAAGGAAAATTTAATATTCATTAATTGTGTATTCTTGGCATAGAGTACAACATTTTTTATAAAAAAAAATATATGTAACTAAACAATTAAAGGTTGGAAATAAATTAACTGGTAGATATTGCGAGTCATCATCTAAATCGATGCCCTAAGATCGTTCCCCTCATATAGACCATCGGAATAAAGCGGATTTTCTCCACGAATGATACTGTGACAAAACGAAAGAAGATTGTTTCAGTCATCTTAAAAATTGGGGCTACAGACCTAGATATAACGGAGGTTCCTGTCGTGCTAACAAGATCAGCCGATACGAACTTATACAGTATAATCAAAATGATCAACAAAAGAGTTTCATTTGTTTTAACTTAATATCTTAAATTTGACAAAATCTTTACAATCTTTTCCATAAATATTGGAAAAAATTGAAATCATCAACTATCCAAAATCTCCATCGATACCCTCGTCATGACTTTCCGCATTTTTTTCAAAACTGTCTCTTGAATGCTAAATTCTCTTCTAAGCCATACTCTTCCATCAGCAGGTTTAGCACGGTGTGTTTGTTGATACAAACGATTGTTGACTTGGAAGCAAAAGGTGCATACCTAGATTGCTAACGGTCATTCAAATTGCACGAAGTAGCCGCAGTTTGAATTGTTAACTGCAAAACTGCAAATACTGTGTATCTTGTACAGTTTAAATGTGGTAAACAAAAATAACGGCTATTATAGGGACTATAAATGTAAGCCAGACCTTTCTCTAATCAAAGAAATCATGACGAAACTATGATAGATCTCATTTGACTGACTATTAGGAGGAGAGAATCACTAGGGTTATGTTTTATTGATAATGATATAAACGATGGCACCGATGGGATCAATGAAAACTTAAATCAAAATAGTGCAGTGATAAACATTGCAGTTGAATGTATAAAATAAAAAATATCGGACGCACACATACACAGTCTTATTTGTAAATATTTGATATGCACGAATGTCCACATTTCAGAACAATAAAAATATGTGTCGGTGTTTTAGTTTGTGTTTCATTCAAGTTTATTTTTATTTGAAAATCAATATAGATTGATTATATTTATTTCACATCCGACGCCTCCAAAAGAAAGATCGTTGACTTTTATATATCAATTTTACAAAAAACTCCTCCATCGGGTAACCCGTAGCTTCGTCTCACATTTAGCCCAGAGATAAGAAATCTTCAACATTTTTTTCGCAAGTACCTCTGTGAATTTTGATGCGCCGCTCACCTGTACTTTGAGCACCCGAGCTCCCGCTACCAAATAGGCTATACTAAAATATAACTTCTGGTTAGAAAGTCTCGAAACGACTGTCTTTGTCGGCTTTATTTAGGATTGTCACACAATACAATATCTTCCATATATTGTGACAACTTTCGTATAAAATATACGTGTCTGTCGATGAGGATGATAATTTAACTTGATATACATTGTATATATTATAAAATACGATTGATGTTTTCGATTGGTCAGTTAAATTATCATCCATATTAATCATCTGGCTAGCTTTTAATGTTGTGTCTTGTGTTCTATTATCTGTTTGTTTGTCTTTTTCTTTTTAGTCATAGCGTTGTCAGTTTATTTTCGATCTATGAGTATGACTGTCTCTCTGGTATCTACATTACTAGTGTCCTACCACTGTGTGTCCTACCGGAAATGATTACAGCTCAATGACGACACGCGTTTTAACTCACGTTTTGGTACGTGTGATATGTTTAATATAAAGAACCTTTCAACAGCATAATATGAATTGTTTGGTCTCATGTTTAGGATTATCTGTAACATTATAAAAACTAAAGGTGAATAAAAGGCCAACTTTTGATATTTACTTTTCTGTCATTAACATTTAAGAAGTTTCTTGCTTTGAATGTGACGTATTATAGATACGTGTGACAATCCTAAATTAACTGACGATAGCTATACAAATTTTCAGGATTATACATATTGATTTTGAAAACAAAAATCAAATGATTGTCACCATATAAAGTGCTTTGCCTGAGCAACTACAACGAATGAGCTCTAAAGACTGCGCACTGTATCGAGCTGTTGATACTTTGCAATATCTTTATAAGGTAATCGATTTATATAATCGTACTTGTTTTGTGTATGATCAAAATACAATGATCGGTCACCAGTGAACAGAATTATTTTTCCTATGACATAACTATAAAAAGCCAAAGCCTCATTTGTCTTGTAACAAAACCGATGTGTAGTATTCAATGTGCACTACAAACCGGGTCATACTTTTTTTAAAGAACACAAGATCATCAATACCGCTTCTGCAAGCCTCAGAATTTTAAAAGTTTGATTAACCAATATTTAGATAAATACAAAAACAATATCAAATTGATAAAGTTCCAACCACTAGAAACAGTCGTGAATCAATCAAATCAACCCCTCATTATAAGGTTTGGGTTTTGTTGAAAGCCGTAAAGTGATCTGTAATTGTTTGTATTTCCGTCTTTTGATCTCTGGTGTATAGTTGATCTATTGACCATCATACTACATCTTATTTGGAGAAAATATTAACTTAAGTATCAGATGTTAGTTCAAGGCTTTTTAAAAATATTTCAATAAATATAAAACTTGTTTGAACAAAATTCGATCAGAAATGGTGAAAGCAAGAGTTGCAAGTTGTCTTACACTGAACATTAGTTTTGTAAATTTCATATCTTATATTATTATAAACAATATAAACAAATGACCTTTTAGCAAATGAGAGACTTTTCTTAACAACAAGAAGGCACGTTGTTCAATTAGCACCATATTGGTAGTGGTGGTATAAAAGTCAATGTTTGTTTTACGACGACCAGACATGGCAAATTTTTCAAACGTATCCGTTGTAATTCCAACTACTATCAGCAATATATCTATATATATTACGACAGTTATTCTACAGGTTATCGGTGTCATATTTAATGCAGCTTTTATCCACATATCCCGTAAGGGTACTGACAAACGTACTGACGTTACACTATTACTGACTTGTAGTACACAGATAGGCCAAGCGTTGGTTACGCTTGTAAAGTTTATATTTGTGCTGGTTTGCGAAGATGATAACACAGCACTACAATGGTACTTTATTTTTGGTAAGTAATCTTTCTTTTCTTTATTGTATACCCGACCTTTTTCAGTGTTACAAAAACAAATGTTCGTGCTTAAAAAAGAAAATAAACTGTCCTCAAACGATTAAAACACTAACTACATCTATATTTATATGAAAGAGGGACGAAAGATACCAAAGGGACAGTCAAACTCATAAATCTAAAATAAAATGACAACGCCATGGCTAAAAATGAAAAAGACAAACAGACAAACAATAGTACACATGACACAACAAGACACAATATGAATTTTTTTATTGTTGTATTACTATCTTCTTTTTCAATGTATTTATGGTCTAAAATCAATATATCAGAGTTGAAACATCCAATTGCAGAAACATTGGAGCATGCATGATGTGTCAAAGGGCAAAATGAAACAAAAAAGCATAACTTAAGGTTCAATCCACCATTTTCTACATAAAAAGGATGCCTGTAACAAATCAAGAATATAACAGCTGTAACATTTGATTTTGCCATTTGATTGAAGACTTCCATATTCAATTTTCTTTGGAGTTCAGTATTTTTGAGATTTTCCTTGTTAGTGTAAACGTAGAGAAAAGAAACATTTAAATAAACATGTAAGTTAACACTTCTAGCCGGCTGGATAGATATGCCACTAGTCGTATTAAAACAAAGTTCTGGTAGTTTTGTAATAAATTAACAACAACAATATTTAAGATATGAAAAACTTCACAGCGGGTATATAAAGTAACGCAGGAATATAATTGTTATTCGACTATCTAAATGTCACTCTTTAATATATAATTTTAACTCTTACAGAACCATTTGATTTCCTGTTCCGTGGACTATACATCTGGCTGTCACTATCATTATCTACTGCCCGATATTTCGTCCTTAAGAAAATCGAAATTCCAAATAACAACCTAAAGGTTATGAGATCAAAGATCCGACAGTGGTTGCCGTTTCCAATCGTTTTAGTTGCTTCCTGTATCTTTCTACTAATGATCACATTAGAAATACCAGATTTTTCAAGATATGCTACATTATACTCTTTGCAAGTAGCCATAATTGGACTACCAATGCTAAGCTTTGTGATTATCACTACTTTGCTTGTTTTGTATACTTTAAAAGTAGTCTATAAAAGACAAAATAGGATAGGTCAATGTTTGGAAACAACAAATAGTATACATAAATCTCAACAAAGCGTAACACGAAAACTTCTTCAACAAGCTATCTACTCTCTTCTATATCACATTGTGTTTATGGCACTGCCATATAGCTATGTTGTAATAATGGATATATGCGTTGGTAATTGGTTAACTAACAGTTACATCTTGACCAATCAAAAAATTATATACCATTATTCTTGGATTATTCTACCTATTCTCAATCCGATCTCATTGGGAATTTTTCTAAAGAAACATAGAAAATCATTACTATTATTTTGGAAAGCAATACAAATATCAACAGAGAGACCACGATCTCTGGAACCTATACCAGAATCACAAGAACTACAAATAGTCCCAGAGGACATAAATATATCCATTAAGAAAACAAAATCTAAAGATATTTCAAACAGACCTCTTACAAAAACACCAACAAGTGAGCACTGTTCAGTTATAAGTCGACAAAGCATATTATCTACAAACGATCCGTTGTATTGTACACCTGATTTCACCTTCGTTGAAACAGATCTTGAAATTGACACCTTGTCCGTCTACAATGGATACCCGTATGACGACAGATGTGAAATGTTTCTCTCGAACATCACAGGTCCGACTAGTTTTGGTACAAGACAAAAACTGCATGAGAAATCCTCTTTCTCTAAAGGCAGACTAAGCGATGGATCTTTGTCTTTCTCTAAAGGCAGGCTAAGTGATGGATCGATCGGTTCATATACAAGTTTCTCTGGCAGAAGTACAATGAGTTTGTGTAGTTCAAATCGTTATACTCATAGTATTGGTTCGTATAGAAGTGGTCCTTCTTTACAACATTCTATTTCGATACAGTCAAATCAGTCAATAGAAGAAGCTGTGCAGGACACAATCATTTACTTTTAAAAATATCAACCATAATATACACTGGTATTTGATGATAGATTAATAAATAAATATATAAATGAATCAATAAATTGTGTTTTATATGCATTTGAAATAATAATTACTGCTTATATTTCTGCATGTTCTGTGTTTTAATGCTGTGTATTTGTTATTTATTTTCGGTACAATAACTCTCAAGAGCTTATGTTTGAATTATATTTGAACCGAATCAAAAAATAAAAATTATGTATTTCTTTATTCGTATTCTATTATTTTTGTCATCCTGTATACGGTAATTAATCTGAATTAACAAGATTTCAATGTTGAAGTAAAACAAGTACATAAGTACAACTCAGAACAAGAAAGGAACTGAATAGAAATGTATTGCAATCGTGATATATAAAATACAAAACACAAACACTCCCGCATTACTTTCGTCAATTGCATATTTGCACTATTTATCTAGATTTTTATAAAGTAAAGCCATCTTTTTTTAAAGTCGGGTCTTTCACATATACAATTTTATTACAGAATTTTTTTCAAAAAAAAAAATACATAAAGTGACCTTAAGTAATGTCATTTGCTTGGATTTGAGTCTGATAACGACATATCTAATCACTTTTTTGCCGATTAAATGTACTTTCTGTGAATCTGATCGGGCTTTTGTATATCTTTGAACTAACGAAATATTTCTATTTAATTAATGAATGACATCACTTGAAAGCTATATATATATATATAAATGTTATACATGGTTATCATGACGTTAATAAACAAGCCATTTTTGTATTTGTATTTAAGAAATATTTCACAAGACTGTTGTCAGATGGAAAGATTTAAATGTCACTCTTTTTTTTCCTATGCGACGTTTACATTTTCTGACGTCAGACGCGCGAATCAATGAATGTAGGTTTTTTTATTTGATAGATGCTGTTGTGCTTTCTGGTAAATGATTGTTTGTTTTAAGATTATAACACAGAGATGACTGTTGTACCCATATTTTGACTATTTTAATAAGTATGTCTGTTTAGTTCACGCATTGTTATGAATATAACGGAATTTAGTGAGACTGGGGTACAGTACAAGTGAAAGGTTTAGCGCTATACAACCAGGTTTAATCCACCATTTTCTACATTTATACCGCGTCAGGAATATGACAGTTGTTGTCCATTCGTTTGATGTTTTTGCCATTTGATTTTGCCATGTGATTAGGGACTTTCCGATTGAATTTTCCTCGGAATTCAGTATTTTTTGTGATTTTTCTTTTTTAAATGTCATGATTTAGTATATTGTATAGCAAGTTCAATATGGGATTTCAAGGATCGCTACCGCACCACATGAATTTCCTTAATCAAATAAAAAGCAGATTGAGACTTTAAATAGGTATTATCTGTCGCTTTCATGTTCACTGATTTGACTCACATTTTTAAAATTTGATTTATGATATACTAAAACGTATATTACAATAAGTCTGAAACAAACTTTTACCAATGCATGTACTGAAGCAAGTTGAAGGACGCCTTCGGGTGCGGGAATTTCTCGCTACATTGAAGACCTGTTGGTGACCTTCTGCTGTTTTGTCTATGGTCGGGTTGTTGTCTCTTTGACACATTCCACATTTCCATTCTCAATTTTACTCGATAATAAATAAATTAGCTTTCAATGTTTTTGGTTTGTTTTTGTCTTAAAGCATCCAATTAATTATCTAAATGACCTTCGAAGACGGCGGAAGGTCAGATAGCATGCTATAAACATAAACACAAAAATGAAGATGATTAACGTGCAATTAGAATACAGATTCAGTGAGGTTGAATCTCTTACAAGTGAATAATTCACCACCAATATTTCATATAATATTCTGACAAAATTGAACTAAACTGGGTGCAAAAAGCGAATAATTATATCATTATTAAACTTTCATTTTCATTAATGGCTGAACAAAACAAAAACAAAATATATATTTGTATCTAGCAGTTAATCCCCATTTAAAATGTGCTACTCTTAATGTAAGGTAACATCTTCAATCGCTTACGTCCTATGATTCTTGTCTTACTCAGGCAAAACTTTCGCTAATTTTATCAAGGGTAGACTACTCCTGTTCCTTTCGCATTTCACATTTACAAGGGTTCTCTAATTTTGTCAATGTCAATGATGAGGTGCAATGGTACTCCGAACCTCGATGGTCGCGCTCGGGTCCAATGATACGGTTAAATGCCGTCTCGAACTTAATATCAGTTGCTGTACTTCATTGAAGATTTCATAAAACAACAACAGGAACAGTTCAGGACAATTATAAACAGTCTAGTAATTTCAAACATGGAATGAATAACGCACGTCTTCCAATGATTGACATTTAAGATTATAACATAATTATAATTAAGAAAAAAAATTAAAAAAAAAAAAAAAAAAAAAAAAAAAAAAAAAAAAAAAAATGGTTCTTTGTGTATTAGTTTTTGTTATTTGTTTTAAGCTAAGAATCTATGGGGTGGGCCAACTCCTCTTCTATAGTAATTACAGTTTATTTTGTGAGTGTGTCAGTACACCCATGTCAGTGGAGAACTAAGTGATCAAAAATATATTCAGGAAAAATATTTAATAGCAATTAACTTGGTCATACATTTTGGTAACTTTTTCACACAACGTTGGCTCCTGAACTAGTGTAACTCACAAAAGGGCCGATAATGTAGTTTTCTCTTTTATTTTCTGAATAATTTCTGGTTGAATTCTTGCCATAATAGTGAAAGGTTGTATATAGAAAGTACATGTAATCTGAAAACACGTTATTGTATTTGTCGATAAATATCTAATCATGTTTTGTGCTTTAATTTCTGTTTTAATAATAAAATAAAATCATATGGTCAAACAATTTTGTTTTGATCTATTACTCAATCTTCGATCTAGTTGGTAGTGAAAAACGTAAATACAAAATTGACGTTTTACATGATGACGACGTCACGTTACATCTAATCAGGCACTATTCACAAAGAACACCACTATTAAAGATGTATACCGACACATATAAGAACGTTAACTTAGTTAGCCTTAACATAAAACCATGAATTAGTGTCATAATTTCAGACAATTGATTCACTTTCTTATCATCAATATTGTCGATAGTGTTATATTTGAACACCCAATATAAATCATTCTTTTCTAAAAAAAAAATCGACGAAACACTTTGGTTTCCAATTATTTCTTGATACCTAGCGTGAATTCCTTCATCTTAGCAGCTAGGGCATTAGTTACTCCAGTTTCCTCATCCCCAAAAACGGAGTTCATAGACATATCCGGTGAATAATGGGATGCAGGGGGCGTTCTGCCATAGACCTCTGCTAGTTCACGAAAGTAGGAGGCAAAGTTACCACAGCATAAACCAATGTATTGCACACCTATCTGTTTGGCCTCATGAGCAAAGTGACGTATGTCGACAGAATTACATCTGACACTCTCTAAATCATTTAAGTAAAGATGTTTACCTGCAAAAAAATAACACAATATCACATACACTACACTGTCATATAACAAATTTAAAATAATGATGTGCCGATAAATTTCAGATATTTATTTGGTTTTCGTAGAAGGAGTATATTTTTCGGTTTTGGTTTCCAGTAATGTTTTTTTTGCACATTTTTTATGTATATAAAGTTAATATTTTAGAGGTCTATCATTTTTGTTAGAAATGTATTTGCTTTTAAGATTTGTCATCGTGCATGAAATAGCATTTCAGGTTTTATATATCACTGGTATTAAAGAGATAATAGTAACTACAATTACGATTATCCCAATATGGCGACGGTAGATATAGGTAAAATCTTTACACTCGTTTTTCTTAAATGTAGCATGTATTTGTCAATAGTTACTCAGCTGCAAGGTTTATCTATACCATTTCATCATATTTGAATCGTAACGGTGCACTGGAATTGTCTAAGCGCTGTGAAAATAGCCGTTAAAAAATTCGGGATGATAATCGTAACTCGGAAAAAAGATAATCGTAATTATGGTATCTAAAAATAAAAAAGATAATCGTAACTGGAAACTGTTTTATTGATATTGACACTAAAAACGTAAATCTGATAGCATATTATGAAATTATAGCGATGAATTATTTACGAAACGTACCAACATCTTATGACATTTCTGTTTATGCATATATAATTAATAGTTCTTATGAAAACAGCTACATACTAGGATTTTTCTTGCATTAATGCTGTAAAAAATAGAGGAATGAGATTTTTTATGGGTGTGGGTAAATACACCCCAAACTTAGCCTTATATGGAGATATGGGTTGGATGCCCAGTATTATATCTCAGTGGACATGTATTTTTAGATTATGGTCGAGACTTACTAAAATGTCTCATTGTAGAGTTAATAAACAGGTTTTCTTATGGGGCAATAAATGCTGTAATAGAAAATTTAAAAATTGGAATTATAGAGTCAATGTGAAATTTAGAGAAATGGATATGGAGTTTTTATGTAATACTGATTTTTCTATTGATAAAAATACAATTAAACAAATTGAACTTGAAAATTTTTGTAGATATAAAGAGAAGTGGTACTCTGACTTAATGTATAATGAAAGAAGTAAATTGCGAACGTATAGAATGTTTGAGCAATGTTTTAATAGAGACAAATATTTATGTATTAATATGCCTGGAAAATATAAGAGTGCATATGCTTAATTTAGATGTGGTGTTGCACCTCTGAGAATAGAAACTGGTCGATATGAAGGCATTATGGTTGACAAGAGATTATGTTTTAATGAGTAATGTAAGAAAAATAACATTATTGAAGATGAGAAACATGTGTTAATTAATTGCCCAGTATATGCAGATTTACGAGCTATTTTATTTAGACATGCTAGCTCTTTTAATTGTGATTTTGTTAATTTGTCTGATGATGATAAATTCAAATTTTTATTCACTGATGAAAATGTGTGCTATTTTTTAGCCAAAATCTGCTATGATGTATTATTAAAAAGAAAAGGTATTTTATATAATTGAAGATAATAATGTGTATTCCGCAAAATTAGAAACAAACTTATTAAAAATTCATAAATACTCGGTATATGAAAAGTATGCTGCATACATATGCATGGAAGATATTGTAGAGAAAAATATTGAAGGTACTAAACAAGGAACATTTTTGTATTTGCATGCTTGCCATATAATTAGTACTTTTCTATTAAATGAAAACAAAAATTAGCCTTACCTAATTTTCATGCATTTTTCTGATGCACAAAATATTTGTTTCAAAATCTATAAAAATCTTTGTAATTAAACCAGTTCCGACTGTGATGATCTACATGTTATGTCCTTTGATGTAATTTATCAATATACATATTTGTGGGGTTTTTTTTCGTCTGTTAAATGCTTCGTTAGACTATAGGTAAGGCTAATAAAAACAAAAAAACAAAAGTAACAATAAACAAAAGTAAAAAAAAAAAAAAAAAAAAGTGACAATAAACAATAGTAACAATAAACTGGTAACTATTCTAGATCCTTAACCATTGCAATGTTTAAAGAAACGTCCTAAAATACATGGGTATAATTTGATTAAAACATTTGAACTTAATTTTTAAATCAAATATTATATCAGTGTAAAATAGAAAAAAGTGAATTAAAGGGAAAAATATGGACGGCTGAATTTATTGAATTATAAGGAAAAGGGAGATATGGGGGGTCAGATATGAACACTAAATCCGATAATGCAGTTTTTATAGATTATCGTTGATCATCTCAACGAGAATGATTTTCTCGCTTGAGCTGGTACAGCGAAAGTGAGAAATTCAATGAGAAAATCAATCGAGTTGAGATGACCAATGATAATCTGTTTATCGCTATTTTACCTATGACGACGTTGTCAGTTTCATGTGAATTTCGTTCGATTCATGTCAATTTCGTTAGCAACGCCACGTGGCCTCCTTAGTTTCTAGCAATAATTTTTCCATCTCAATCGAGAAGCATGATATGAAAATTATCACAAAAAAAGATCTAAGGAAAAATGCACAAAATAGCGATAAATAAAGTTATTGACGGAAACTTTTGTTCATTTCGCACAGAATTTTAGTATAAACCTGTTATAAGAGGCAAACAACATGACATATGAAAATGTGGTATACGTGACTTTCATTTTGAGCAATGAATTGAAAGGATTGCACTTTTGGAATATGGGATAAACTGGGCATTTACATTTTTAATACCAGAAGAAAAATACCATAGAGTTACGATTATCATCCCGAATTTTTCAACGGCTATTTTCACAGCGCTTAGACAATTCCAGTGCACTGTTACGATTCAAATATGATGTAATGGTATAGATAAACCTTGCAGCTGAGTAGCTATTGACAAAAGCATGCTACATGTAAGAAAAATGAGTGTAAAGATTTCACCTATATCTACCGTCGCCATATTGGGATAATCGTAATTACAGTTACCATTATCTCTTTAATACCAGTGTATATACTCACATGGCTAAGGGTGCATACATTAACAAAATTCCTAGTCTCAATACATATTTGTTTCTTTTCACTTTCATATGAAACGATTCCAATGAAATTTAGAGCAATAACAGCGTATTATATTCCCTTCTATGTCTAGCAACTAAGAAATTATTAATTTGTAGTGTCTCATATACTATAAATGTACCAGATCAATGTGATTGCAAACTGTCAAAAAATAATAGGAGTATTATTATGTAATTCATAGTTCAAATATCGTTCATAGTCATTTAAGGTCTTTCCATTACACCAGTAGCTATTGAAGTATTATCTCTATTGTTTAATTCTCGGCTTTATATATGTAGAACTCAAATCTATGGTGGGTTCTTAATCTATGGCAGATTCGTAATCTATGGCAAATGTGACGTCATGCCATCCCAAATCTAAGGCAGATTTTTTACAATCGTAATCTATGGGAAGTTTTGTGACTTCCTAATCTATGGTGGATTTTTGTTGTTTCCAAGTCAATGGAAAATTTTATGCAAATAGAAAACAATGCAGTACATATAAGACCATTGACTTGTCTTAAACAAGTGGAAATGTACGTAACATGTCTATAAACATGACTTTTTTTTGTGTGAAATAAACATTCCATAATGTTAAACAAAATCGTGATGGTAACAAAAAAAAAGTTATCGTTTGTTGCAGCAAAAAAGAAATATTGCGTTTTTCTAATGTGACGTAATTTAAAAATCTGCCATAGACTTTGAGAAAACAAAAATCTGCCATAGATTTGAGTTGTTTGGCGTTTGTAACGTCACATTTACCATAGATTAGGAATATGCCATAGATTTGGAACCCGCCATACATTTGATTCCTACATATATATTCTAATTTCTGATTAAAAAATATAAAAGCCTCCCTAACTAATTAAATGAAATTGAGATAGGCCTCAAAATCTTAAAGACGTCACTGCCATTGATTTTTTTTTCAAGCATGATCGTTTGTGAACGGTCTGTGAATCTCAGACTATTAAAACTATATAATTTACTGTGACAGTTCAACGACACTGTCCTGTATTTCTGACCATTCACTAAAACAACGAATGTTAATAAACTGTATTTCTGAGGTCATGGAAGAAAAAGATTACAAAATCGTTAAAATGGTGGGAGGGTATTAATTAATTGTTTAACACCTATGTGTATATATTTGAATATTACTCCTTCTTTAAATCACAATCTGTGGATTTTCTAGCATTGTGAATTGAAACATGTTATTTACTAATATAAAAAAGTTTTTTATATGTTAACATAAAAACTGATAGAATCGCAAGAGCTGCACACGAAGAGAGACCTGGAGCATCGACAGTCAAAGAGTGAAAATTTAAGTTTCAGATCCGTTCATCATCCGTTATATCCGTTATACGTCCGATACAAGACCGTTTCACATTCGTTCAACATCCTGTTTTATCTGTTAAACGTCCAGTAGACGTCCGTTGGTGAATTTATCTGACAGACCTTCAACAGATATATAACAGACACTTAACGGATACAAAACGGAAACGAAACGGAGGAGTACCGTACAAAACGGACGCCCCTCGGACGTTCAACGGACTTTTTATCCATTGGACGTCCGTTTAAAGTTTAGAACATGCTCACCGGACAGAACGGACGTCGACAGAAAAATCGTACGCTAAACGGACTTGCAACGGACGTTTAGCAGATAAGAACGGACGTCTAACGGGTATGAACAGATTGAAAAAGAGTTATCCGTTAGGCGTCCGTTCGAGCTTTCCGTTAAGGTGTGACCGAGGCTTAACGTTTTAAATCAATCAAAATATTTAAAAAGATAATAGTGAATTAACTACACAAACTTTTCGTGTGCATGTTAATTTATGCGTGAAATTATACGCAGTCGAATAGTCCCGAGCCACCTCAAGGAATGACTGTAAATTTTTTTTTGTATATGAAGGAATAACATAAAAAATGTAGTTCACTGAATAACACGCGTAGCGGGTTATTTTTAAGTGTGAAACTCTTTTTATGTTATTTTGAATAGACAGAAAAAAATATTACAGTCATTTCTTATAATTTAATACTAATATCATTTTAAACCGGAGTAAACCATGAAAACACGTTGATGAAGTCACGCTCACATGATAAAATTTTGTCTATGGGCTGATAAACAAAACAGCGTCAGCCAATCAGAAGACGCGTTACATCCAAAATTAAATTATTAGGTAAATAGTTTAGAAATACAACAAAAATGTACCGCGCCTCTTTTTTTGTATGGTCTTACCTGTTTTTGGATCTTTCAGGGACTGAAATGTTCTGTATTCATCAGTACAACGGAATGGAACCGGCAGTGCAGCAATTGGACCCTTTAATACATTTGAAGAGTAGTATAATGATACCCTAGAGTTAAGAATATGTATCTATTAACGTACCCTAGCGATACACGTTACCGTTTTATCACGTATGTGAAATAATCTGTATACCCTATGCACAATAAACACGTCTGCTTGGAATACAAAGTTGAACAAATAAAGCAGGTTTTTAATTCCTACAAGATACATCTTCTTCTCTAATTCTTACCCGTTTATCATTTTCCGACGTGTACATATTTTTTATTAAATAAGCGTGTGATACGTTTGATCTCAGTTCTTCATTGGTCAAGATTTTATTATAACGTCAAATTTTCTTGTTCTTCTCTACATTTTCTATTGTGACGTCATGGACAAGGGCGAACATTCCAGAAAACGTCAAAAAGAACGAATACATCTTTATTCAGAGATACGGAAAAAAAAGGAAAACAATCCAGTATATCTTCTTGAAATCATTGGAGAAACAAATTCTATCAATAAATTTCGTGCAATTCGATTTTTAACAACGACAGTTTAATCCTTTTAAACATTTTTATAAAATCATGGCAAGCCTCGCCTTTTATTTTTCAAATTTAACTGTTCGGAATGAATAATTATCGTTTCACACTTAATACAGTCACTTTGGTAGAATATGTACTTAACTCCAATTAAATAAGTTGTACAGTAATAAAACTTTTAAGGTTAAACATTTGAAGGACAGATGTGCATACAATATCATAACAACTAACTGACATCAGATTTCTCTCTACAAATTTAGAAAAGCATCCTGGAAATTGAATATTTTTACATTATGGCGACACATTCATAGCACAGTCGATAGGACCATTAGATTATAGATAGCATCCCATTACCCTGCTGCTTAAAGGACTTGATTTTGGAATGCACTTGGTTTTTTAAACGTTTTCATCTCAATTGGGTTTTTTTAGACTTAGATATTTCAAATGAATGCAAGGGATGAAATATTTTCTCCTGTGATTAGCTGCAAGAACAAATAGTTTCGCGTATATCTAAGGAACATGAATAAACTGTAACGCGTACAACTATAAACAAAACAAAATGTTACTTGTACCTGAACGCTGTGTCATCATTTGTTAAATTGGCATGCATTTATTGTTTTGAAACGTTTAAGTCTCATTTGTTCTCAAAATAATTTAGATATTTCTGATGTTTGTATTTATTGTATAAAACTTTAGATTTGTTACTCCTCAATGTTAGGCAGAATTTGATTTGATGATGAAACTATGTTGACCCAGATAAATGTTGATCCATTAAATATGGAAAGGGGTGACAGGATGAATGAAGCAACAGTTACGTGTATCTTCACGGTAAAGAAGAACAAGAACAAGAAGACGAAGAAGAATCGTTCAACAGAAATATAATAGCTCACATAGAGCGTATTATATTAACTATATATAATGAATGTCAGTAGCTAATGAAGTGTCAGATTACTTACTTTACAGGTTTTTCGTATTTCTCTTAGTAAAGGAAGCATTGTTTCCGGACCTCTTGCACAATTAAGGCCTACAACAGCCGCTCCGTTTTCTTCTAGAATTCTGCATGCCTCTGGTATAGGTACATCGTCTGTGGTTATATCCGGGAAATATGCAGCGATTGTTATAACTGCTGGTTTCCCTATTTCGAATTAAAAAAAACAACACTTTTAACCCTCAAATAGTTCTTGAAACTCTTAAGACAGTAACAGCATACTAATACGACAGGCTTGAAGATACAGCAAGATAAATCATGTTACGGTTCATCTAGAGAATTTGACTTCGATTAAAAATAATGTATATTTTGACACATTCTTATTCAGTACCAAATACTAAATAGATTATATATTTCGCGAGTTGCTGAAAGATTATTTTATTTGATTATTAACAATACCTTTTCCATACTCTTTAATGCATTCCAATGCAAGCATTGCTTCACCAAGTGCATTGAAAGTTTCTCCTATGATATAATCAACACCTTCCTCTACGGCCCATTCTATTTGTTCCTGTTGTAAATGCATATGTTAAATATGAAAAATATTCATAACTAGCACTAGGTTATTAAAAAAAATCAGGAGAAGGTGGCCCATTTAATTATTTACACTAGTAAACCAGTTTTGATTTGAAACGATCATTTTGATCTAATTAACTCTAAACAGACTGAAAAGTATTATTTTTAAGTAATTTTCAACGTTTCAGTCATTATTTTTCATATTCACTGTGGTAAATAGTTATTAATTTTGATCTGAAACGGTCATTGTGATTTTAGCAGCTCTAAGAAGACTGAACAATATTTTTTAAGTCATTTTCAGCGTTACAGTCAATATATATACTTATCCACTGTCATATATAGTTAAATAAGGTATATAAGGTATTTTGTAGCAAAGATATAAGCATTTTTTTTTTATATTAAACATATCAGTTTACCTTAAACATATCTCTGACTTTAGCATTAGCCTTTTCATCTCCCGGTACAAACACAGTAGAATTACACAATCCAAATGCAAACAGCTTATTGTGTTTTCTTGCTACTTTCCTAGCTATCCGTAGGGCAGTTTTATTAAGCTTTTCCAATTCATCTTCTCTTCCTATTATTTTTAGTTTTTCTCTGTGACCATAATACTGTTGCAATATTAAGCATATTACATGTATTTGTTTTTATCAATGCTAAATTAATGATTATAAAAGGTGCTCGCAATGTTTGTTGCATGGATAGCAAAGGTGTATGAAAAAGTCTAGAACTAAACAAAGTAAGATTTTTAACATCTAAAGACAATAAACAGATGCATTTTAATCAAAACAAATCTTTTCGGAAGTTTGACAGTTGAAAATTTCTCACGCTATGATATTTAATATAGAATATACGATTATACAGCATAGCTTTTCCGATATTTTTACTTTTCCTTTACTGTGATTTTCAAATCCTCTAAACTAAGTTTAATATAAGTCATTCACAAGGAGTTTGGTATGTGCTATATTGAAGAGGGACGAAAGATACCCAAGGGACAGTCGAACTCATAAATCTTATAAATAAACTGACAACGCCATGGCTAAAAATGAAAAAGACAAACAGACAAACAATAGTACACATGACACAACATAGAAAACTAAAGAATAAACAACACAAACCCACCAAAAACTAGGGGTGATCTCAGGTGCTCCAGAGGGGTAACAGATCCTGCTCCACATGTGGTACCCTTAGTGTTGCTTATGCGATAACAAATTCGGTAAATAGTCTTATTCGGTCGGTCACATTCATGAAAGGGAAGGGGGTTGTAGTTACGGCGTAAGGAACATATCCGATATCATTTGTGCAACGGTTATTCCATAACGGTCAACCAACTCGTGATGGCGTCCGTAAAATTTACGAAGGAATGATTTCAACTTCACCATTTGGAACTCTTGGTTTAATAGCTTCCTTGTGAGCAGCAACCCTCCATCAAGAAAATCGTGATAGGAAATGCAAGCACGGGAATATCGTATCAATTGGAAGATAACAGATATAGGTGATAGTAAAAAAAGAAACAAGCAAAACAAAATGGCTGAACCTACAGTGAAAGCTTCAACAACATCGGATCCTGCATGAACAAACTCCTCGTGCATCACTTCAACTAGTTCTGGATTTTCGACGACTACTTCCGGTGTATTAGCACCATATTTCAGGTATCCTCTTCGACCAAATTCGAAAAGATAACCTTCTGCGATGAGTATGTTTTCACCATTCTTTAATCTCTGAATAAAATCTGTAAATTATAATAGGTATATGGGGTGTGATGTCCTACAACATGACGAAACTAGTGAATTAATATATATCAAGCAGATTATTCAGGTAAATAGCATGATTATAAGATAAATATATAACAGAGATTTTAAAGAAATGTAACGTTACAACATAGTTCAGAACGCATAATAAAACACATTCTATCATTTATTTGGCTCATGTCCAATGAAGATAGTCACATTTTTAATCAAGTGAGCAATTTAATTAATAATTTAAATGTTGTTCGAAAACAACTATTAGAAAATTAGTGAGTTTATATATTTTCTTTAAAAAGACAGAGGCATAATTTAGATATTTGTAAAACTTCTTATTGTAGGATCATAAAAGCTTCCTTGTAATCATTGATTTAATTGTATTCAAACAATTGTAATCATTTTGTAATCATTTGTACCAAATTTAACTTGTAATTAATCTGACTGTAATGGGCGTCTTTAATTGACAATAAAATATATTTGATTTGATTTGATTTGATTATCGTTAAAAACGAAACCTAATTGAAAACATATAACCCTGATTATTGTTTGTATAGCTGAGATAGTACTTCCTGCTAGTCTAAAGCGTTGTTTTCATGCAATCTATTACTGTGCAAATCTATTGTAATTCTGGCTTTGCATTTTTTTATGCATCTACACGATTTATATGCGTTTTTAAATACATCAGATATCTTGTATGTCTGGTCATAAAACATACAGACATAATGCTTCTAATGTTTGTTTCCAAAGGTCCATCCAATCATCTCATAGATGTGAACACTATAAAAGAACTTTCAGTGAATCGCAGTATGAGAGATGAATATGCGCTCACTTACTTATCCAGAGGAAATCCCCTACACTATTTATAGTATTCAAGATACGCCTTTTATTCAAACATTTTTGTTATATTTTACCTTATTTGTTATCAAAGCAGAATTTTATTTTGACGCAAATGAAATATATCCTTTTGGCGTAAATAAAATACTGTGTTTTTCAATAATTGACACAGCGCAAATGCAATGCGTCCACATCCATTATACAACTGCGATAAACTTATGTATCTGTAATTTTTAAGTCTTCTTCGTGATCTGCTGTATTATTTTACACTTTTGTATCTTAATGTTTTCATTGGAGCATTTGTATTTAATTACCTATGTCTTCCATGTTAAAGTTGCATTAAGATAGAGTGAGTACACACTTCAAAGGGAAACACTTACAGTTCTTAGAAGGCCCTTTCCTTTAAGTACATATGTTATGCATATTCTGTCTATACATTGGTTGCAACGATTAATTTTTTTCACGAAGTGTAAGGTTGATTTTATATAAAAATTTCTTACCTGAAGTAGACATTGACATGCAGTTAAAATTCTGTGAAAGTGTGTACTTCGTTTATAAAAGCGTGTTATCTTTCATTTATCGGAATAAATGTACCTATCCATGACCTGTTCGTGTTACATAAGGTGTAATCCTCATCTATTTAAGGTCAAGATTCAGTAAATAGGCTGTGTCTCAGGTTTTGGTAGAAATTTGCTTACAGCTTTTATAAATGACTCGTTGAGCTTTATCTGAAAATCATACGGTCTGGGGTAAAATTCGTGTCTATCCCATGTCATATCGTTGTAGGGTAATGTAAATAAAATTAACAAGAGTACGTTGCATTTCTGTAAATATTGACAATGCAATTTCCCATAGAATCTCCTTTTACGGCTAAAACTGTACTACTTTTACTAAAAAGTTTTGAAAAAAATCATATCTTAGAATGGAAAGTTCATACGCACTACTATTTTTTTCAAAGGTCAAAAGGTAGGGCTATGCAGCATATTTTCAAAGTTGATACTCCGAACTTCTATGAGTATAAACTAACACTAAATTTCTTAACTACCCCAACCTTAACTGTAGGATTACCACAGATTTGAATATAAACAATATGCATATGTATACTCAGTGGTAACATAGAGATCATAACTGGGAACAAGTATGTAAAGAAAATTAACTATATATATATGAATATTCTATATCTGCCAGAAATAGGCGCGGTATTTACAAAGTGCAACCTGTAAGACAAACTAACGTCAGAAGCCTTGGTATAACCTTCCTCCCCTTTGGTCTCGACCGGTGAAATAACAATTAAAGGACGAACAGTAAAACAAAACAAGTCATCAAGCGCATGTATACAGTACACTCAAGTAATTGTATATAACGCCATAAAAATACTAGTTTTAGTAAATGACAGTTGTTATCTAATAGTTAATTTCTGTGTGTGTTGTATTGTCGTTTTTTTTTTTTTATCTTTTCATTGTTTCTCTTGTTTCATTGTTTTTCTCTGATAATTCCCTCGGTTTTAGTTTGTAACCCGGATTTGTTTTTGTCTCAATCGATATATGACTTTCGAACAGCGGTATACTACTTTATTTAGTAAAATGTAGATAGACTAAAAACTCAATATTGGAGGATGCAAAGTGAATGCAATTTAAAAAAAATACCACCAGATAATATCAAGAACAAATATTTGGGAAACAAACTACACAATAGTTGATATGTTTCACTGCATGTAAACTAAATATCGTTACTCGTGCGAGCAGATTTTGCAGATGAAATATATACAAAACATAATCTCTTTGTACCATTATGAAAAAGGTTCCATGCAACCACAAAATTGTCTTCAATAGTGTTATATCAAGAACCTGTGATTATTTATTTATTTAAATGGCATTGTATTCAATTTCCTGCAGAATCCCTCAAGTATGGTGACACCAGCCGAAATGTTTCTAAGATGATTGTTTTCTTTTTTTTCTTTTAGAGGGTTCTGGATAAATTCTGCTTCATACTAGTAAAAAACAAATCGTCTAGTACGAATGCCAAATTAGTATCCACTTGAAACCTGACTGTCTGTTGAAATACCAATCCTCCAAATTCAACAAAAATATTGTCGATCAAAAAGTTTATGACCTACCAAATTCTGCAGAGAACATCTCGATTGTCAATTAGATGGCGCATATTCTTAAATCACACAAATGTTGATATATTATAACGAGTCAATGTATATTAGATTGTTCCTCTATGATTTTTGGGGAGAAATTTGTACGATTTAGTGGGTTATGAAATGAGATTTAAGTATAAAGATAAATAATCTATAAACATAGAAGAACATACAAATAATTAAACAACCTAGGATATGATGATGTATAGGATTGAAAATAACATACAGCTTGGTAAATGACCAATCCATGATATACATTGGAGATTGGGGAAATACAAAAACAGCAAAAGATAGAATAGAATCTAAAATGAACAAGGGCATAATAGTAATTGAACAAACAACAAGTAAGTAAATTATCTAGGATTTGGTTTGTTATGGGATATACAAGAGCATAAAAGTAATGCAACAACTCAAGATCATGCAAAAGTAAACAAACAACCAACTTTTGATGGTAGATGAAAAAATAAAAGAACATACAAGTGTTTGCACAAACCGGTATTAAGTGGGATATTGAATAGACAAACACATACAAAGTAATTTACTACTTTTAAACATTTTTTTTAAATTTAAACAAGCAATTTTTAATTCTTCTTAATGTCCAACATAAATTCGCGGATTTTATCTGCTCTTGTGTACTTTTGCCCTTCTGGTGCCCCAAATACATGACTTAGTGAAGACTCATATGTATATTTTGAACTAGGTGGTGTTTTTCCACAAGCCTCGGCCATCGCACGGAAATAGGTGGCACAGTTTCCACAGCAGATTCCAAGATATGTTACGCCTATCTCCAATGCTTCCTTTGTAAACTTCTCAAAGTCAGACGAATTACATCTAACACTATCTAAGTCAACTGGGTATAGGTATTCACCTTCAAACAGAAACAAAAAAAAACATTAAATGTTTGTTACCTGAGAAAAAAAGCAAAACACCATAAACTAGATGTAAAACAAAAAGTGTCAAAATGTGACTTTTATATGTACATGTATATATATTATTATATAAAAGATAACTCAAACGACTTTGGTTATATTTGATTAGAATTTAGAATAGGCGTGTATAGTTGATTAGAATCAAATATAAACGTGTATAGTTGATTATAATTTATAATAGGAGTGTATATATTGTTAGAATTTAGAATAGGCGTGCATAGTCTTGAATATCAAAATGATTTTACCGTATAAACCCTCTATATAACAATTTAATGTATCACAGTAGTTGTTGTGTTTTAAGTTTAATGGTTTATGTTTAAAATAGTGTATCTTTGTCATCAGCTGAGATTTAAAGTTGGATGGGGTATTGTAAGAAAAAAGAATCACGGAGTTACTACGTTAATCATATTTATAATCATATCATAAATATTCAAAAGATCATGATATATAAGAAAAAGTGTTTTTCTTATTGTTGCGTAATAGAGAAAAAGTTGTATATGATTATTGTCCTTTAGCCTGCAGTAAGTCGGTGACAATTCAGTAATAAAAGCGCGTTTTGCAGGTCAGTAATTATTACAATACACGTTGAACTATGTACCTGTTTTTGGATCTTTGATGGACTGGAAAGTCTTACAATCCTCCGTACAACGGAAAGCCACTGGTAATGCTGCTATTGGACCCTGTAATTATTGAGAATAAGATTTTAGAACATTCCTTAACTTTCAGAAATAACTACATCTTTTGGAAAATTATGATAACTTAAAAGAATACAGCTGAAATATTGATTGCAAAAGAACCAACTCTTCACAAGAGACCACATGACACAGAAATTAACAACAATAGGTCATCGTAAAGCCTTTTGGTAAAGTCAATAGTAGTATACCGGTGTTTATAGCCATCAATTTCGGGTAACAAACTAAAACTAAGGGAAACACATCAACTATAAGAGGAAAAAACAAACAACAGAAATACAGAACTGCCACAAAACAAACGTTAACAAACATAGAAACAGACTATTTGATAACAACTGGCATATTCATGAATGAGTAAAACCTGTACTACATTGTACATTTTGCTATATATTTCCACTCCTCGGAGTTCAGTAATTTTGTGATTTTACTTTATACTTTCGGATCAATAAATTTATACATATTAATAAATTTCATTTTGTACATTGCAAATATATTATAAATTGATTCATTACGGCTGTTGTTACCTTACAAACTTTCCTGACTTCTCTGAGAAGAGGTAGCATAGTTTCAGGACCCCTCCCACAATTCAGACCTACAACTGCAGCCCCAGCCTCCTCCAGACGTCTACAAGCCTCAGGTATTGGCACATCATCTGTGGTAATATCTGGTCCATAGGGTGTCAGTGTTATAACAGCGGATAAACCTGTAAATACACTGTCTCTCAAATTTGTCATAGGAATCATAACTATAATTATAATGTTCGAATACATGCAGTGTGCCAAGAAAGTGTTTGGTTTTTTTTTTGTTTAAGTGAAAATTATGTTCTCAGCACAACATTGTTAAATCAGCAAATTTGAGAAAGCATATTTTTTCTTCCTTTGTCAGGATTTCAACTAGTTGTATATATCATTTAAATAATAGTAGGGGTTTAGGCTAACGAGAATGCGTCCAAATGGGGTATAGAAAGTAACACCCTTGATAAAGTGGAACATTCGTTTGGATGTGAGTGATGTATGAATAGGCAGCCGTGTCTAGTCAAATAAAACAATGATGTATCAACTTACCGGGAAAAAACGACATTTAATTGTGAAGAATACTTTCATATTCCTACCGTTTCCAAATTCTTTGATGCATTCTAAAGCCAGCAATGCCTCTCCCAAATCATTGAACGTTTCTGCTATTATATAGTCTACTTTTTCTTCCGTTGCCCATTTTATTTGTTCCTACAGACATAAATGAGCATCGTACTTCTATTCTAATCTAATATTTGATAAAAATGAATTACTGACAATATTAAGGAAACATAAATGTAGCGGCAAATTCACAGGCTCTTGTTTCTGTCCATTGGAAGACCAACTATCAACGTATCTCGTAAATATACGTTGATAGCGGGTCTTCCAATGGATAGAACAAGTGCCTGTGGGCCAATTGCTAGATATTGGAAAAGACTTATCTTAAAAATAAAGATATTTTAATATTAGCTTAATTTGTGATCAATGGTATGTTATCATGCGCTAACTAGACCTCTAAAAACATATGCAGTAACTATCATTGAGTGGTTGTTACTGTAGGTTACAATACACCATTAGATTGTATGGACGCAGCCATTTTATGAACATAACATGGTATTCAGAATTCAAAGTATGGCTAATCCTGATTGGTTGATATGTGCTCCCATAATTTTTTTATTACATTATATCATCTTCATTATATCATAGGCCAAAAAAAAATATTATCCTTAGCCCTAACGGAAATAAGATGTCTTTTCAACGCTAGGACGAGACACGTTTTTTTTAAGTGCAAAATTAATAGGCATGGGAGTACAAAATACGTAAAGAAAAGCAACGCGAACCTATATTTTTTTGACATAAAAATACTGTCCGAATAACTTTTTCTGTAATTTTAGCAAGGTTTCGTTCAAAAAATCAACTTTCTAAAGTCTGTATCTGCAAAAAAGGCTATCTTTGTCGCCTATGGGGAAATTGATAAAAATCTATAGTTTGTCATGACTTAGTGATGTGGGAAATTAATTGCTTATTTCAATCTATAGTTTGTCATGACTTGGTGATGTGGGATATGATACAATTAAATTGTTTGGAATGAAAAACAATAGCAAATGTAAACCTGTAAGGAAGTAACATACGCTTTACTTATTGTGTTTTGCTTACAAATAAATGTAAACAGTTTACCTTTGCGGATCATTTGAATTTACACCCAGTATTCGATAAGGTTTGTGTGGCTCAATCTTTAGTTTGGTACTTTTTATTTACGACATGGTGGTGTATGTTATTCTAAAACATTGCCGTTTTTATTTGTATTTTCATTTGTTTCTATTCCTTTTCAGCAGTGAAACTTTCATTAAATTAAAAAGAATTTTTCCTTCAATTTCTCTTTTTTTTCAAAACAATATAGTGAAAGTAAAACAACTGTGTTTATATAAACCGCTATCAAATGAAATACATGGTATGATAATAGTGCATGCTTTTTTTGTCGATTAAAAATGTCATATCTCTACAAAAGAAATATACAGTATAGTGTGTATGTGCTTCATTACCGAGTATAATTGACATATTTTTACAAAGCATACACACCTTGAACATCTCTTTAACTTTAGCAGTACATGTATCATCGCCTGGAACATATAAAGGTGTATTACAAAGACCTGCTGCCGTTAGTTTGTTGTGCCGGACTGCCACTTTTTTTGCTATTTTAAGAGCCGTTCGGTTCAGTTTCTCAAGTTCATCCTCCCTTCCTATAGACCGAAGCTTCTCTCTGTTGGCGTAATACTGAAAACATTTATTTTTATTTGTAAATTGAATAATATAAACAGTGTACTGTTTAACTTTGAATAAATCGCATACTTCACTACAAACATTGTTGATAATAACAATTACACGAGACATAAATGTGTAAAGCAAACATATGGAATATGTAAATTGCATATAATAATACCCAATGCTCAAAAGGGAATTCAACAAGTGCATAACATCGACGCTATGTAAACCCAACTAATGATGCAAACCTCTAATTTGAAGGTAAAGACAGTGTTTGCCATCAATTTGTTTTTAAAAATCATACAGTTTCTTCGTTTATTTTTTAAGAAAAGTTCGGCCCCACGAGAAATCGTTAAAATGTATACAATATCAACTGATTTACCATAGACAGTATGTGTAAAGTGATATTCAAAAAGCGGTAACAATCTTAAAACTAATCCGAAAGATTCCAAATTTACAGTGTGTTGTTTTCACATCTAAACCATTGTCTTTGAGACGAAAATAAAAAAAAAATTGGCATTTTTTTAGATTTCAAAAAACACTTTTTTACCCCAAAAAATGAAAAAAACAATCTTTCAGCCCATTAGTTACACAATAAATATAACTTGATAGGCATATTGAATATTTTTTTAAAAATTTGAATATTTTTCAGTACTTAGAAAATTATGTGTCGATTTTTTATTCAACTTTCCGCAAAACTAATTTGCACTCTATGATCGTTTACACGGAATTTAGATACTTTCCGACAAGTTTTGATTTTCATTATCACATGTGCATACATTGGAAATTAAAATAGTGTATCTCATTTTGTTTTATATTTAATACTTTTTGATACATTTTATTTAAAAGTCGTGTATCGTTTCTTTTGTTGATTAGTATATCATAAATGTTAAATGCTGTAAGATGTAGTCTTTACAATTTTTTAAACACTATGAAACAAGATGAGTATTGTTTATAGCTTTTTACTTTTTGATTTAATGGATACATGTTCTTTAATTGTTTCTTTTGTGTTTTATGGATAGTTGTTCTTTTTTCTTTGGTGTTTTATGGATATTTGGTCTTTAATGTTTAATTGATTGTTGTTCTTTGTTCTTTGGTGTTTAATGGATAGTTAGTCTGTTTTTCTTTGATCTTTTGTGTTTAATGGATATTTTTTTTCTTTAGTGTTTAACGGATAGTTGTTCTTTGTCCTTTTGTGTTTTATAGATATTTGTTCTTTGTTCTTTTGTGTTTAATTGAAAGTTGTTCTTTGTTCTTTTGTGTTTAATGGATATTTGTTCTTTGTTCTTTTGTGTTTAATTGAAAGTTGTTCTTTGGTTCTTTGTTCTTTTGTGTTTAATTGAAAGTTGTTCTTTGTTCTTTTGTGTTTAATGGATATTTGTTCTTTGTTCTTTTGTGTTTAATTGAAAGTTGTTCTTTGTTCTTTTGTGTTTAATGGATATTTGTTCTTTGTTCTTTTGTGTTTAATTGATAGTAGTTCTTGTTTCTTTTGTGTTTCATGGATAATTGTTCTTTGTCCTTTTGTGTTTCATGGATAATTGTTCTTTGTCCTTTTGTGTTTTATGGATAGTTGTTCTTTTTTCTTCAGTGTTTTATGGATATTTTTTCTTTGGGTTTTAAAGGATAGTTGTTCTTTTTTCTCTAGTGTTTAATAGATAGTCGGTTTGTTGTTCTTTGATATTTAATGAATAATCGTTCTTTGTTCTTTGGTGTTTAATGGGTAGTTTTTTTGTTTTTTTTTGGTTGTTTAATAGATAGTTTTCTTTGTTCTTTGGTGTTTAATGATTAGTTGCTCTTTGTACTTTGCTGTTTAATGAATAGTTATCTAATGCCATCTTAGTCTGAAACTTTCCCTCTTACTGCGCTACGTCCGACAATCCATTATTTTTTTTCGCCACAAACCTGAACAGTGCTTTGTCAAATTACATGGAGATTCTTTTTCTTGAATTGCTAAAGCCAGACACGTGGCTGTTTGGTTACATTTAGGGTTTCATGCACTATAGTATTTTTATTTTTATTCTTGCTTCTTTCTCGTGATTAGTCAGATGAACTTGTCAGTACAAGATCAATAGTATGTAGTAAACATTGTTAGAATATTTTGCAGTTGAATTATAAGGGTTTTTTTGGTGTTTCTTTTAACATTTTAGAGATTGCGTGTAATATTTTTTTTACCGTAAAAGCCTCTACTACATCTGTACCAGCATGAACAAACTCTTCGTGCATACTCTCAACTAAATCTGGATGTTCTAAAACAACTTCCGGTATGAATCCACCATATTTGAGGTAGCCTCTACGACCAAATTCCCACATGTAGCCTTCGGCAACAAGAATTGTCTCTCCATTTCTTAACCGTTGGGTAATATCTGCGTATAAAAACTAATCATTATTTAAACCAAATGTCTACTTCTATTTTATTAATAATTTGATATACAATTTTTTTTAAAAAGTACGAATTTAGTCATCAAACAATATTTGTTATCAAATAGAAGAATTTCAAGTGACAAATTCACTATGTATTTGCACGAGTACGCTGTTGGTCAATCTTAAATTAAGTGTAGAGCTTTAAATATGTGGACTTGACTTTTTGTCTTCTTTTTTTTACATCATATTGTTTGGTGTTAGTTTTACAACTTTTCTGTAAATGCGTGTGATTTATTTATGCGAATTAGTCATTCTAAACGCATATGATGTTTATTTTCGCTAAAGAAATAATTAAGTGTATTCTCATATATATTCTGTACCCGGCCTATGAAACTTATTATTGGTGAATTGTTCAGTCATTGTTTATTCAAGCATGAAGTTGAAGATAACGTAAACATTAGACTTGCTACATGTCCCTTCCTAATTATGTTTTTTCTCTTTTTTTCAATTTTGCCCCTTTAATAGTTTTACTGCTATAACTAGGAGATTACAATTATACTGACATCTGCAGGAGGAAGGGCAATCAGTAGGCTGGCACTTATCAGTAAACATATAAATTAGTAAGAGAGAAATAATAGAAAGGGAATTGTAGCAAGTCTACGTAAACATGTGTCGGATGAAATAATAGTTATTTGCCAAGCTTAATATTTTCGCTGAAGTTGCAGTTTGGCACGCATGTATTAATCTGTAATTTGCAGATAAATAGATATTTATAATTTAGTACTTACCTGTAGAAGACATTGTGTACTAAGGGTGAAGGCAAATCTATCTAGATGTCGATTTATCAACGTTTTATCTCGTGAATTGTGTACTCCTTTTCGACTTTAATAACTTCTAGTGTAACACATTAAAGTACGTTTGCACTTCATAAATTACCTCCCCTCAGATATTGAATACCAACGCACTCATTGTACCCCATGTAACGAAGTTGTGATTGTGATGATGTTTATCCCTGGTCTAGAGTTTGTTAGTGATCATTTTGTTGTTGACACGATAGTGTCTCCATTTTAGTTGTTCCAATGGAACCTCTTTTAACTTGACGTTTACAAAGATTTCTACTTATCTTATGAGACTGGCATACAAGTAAGAGGTTAAGCTGGCTATAAAATAAAACCAGGTTTCATTCATTATCTTTTTTTTTGGAACAGGAAAAACCTGTACCTATACCAAGTATGGAATATGACATTAAAGCCTGTTTTCAATTCTTTAGGTGTGTAACCAAACCTCACATAATCAAAAGACAACTACAGGTGACTGAATCATCTTCGAAATTAGACACGAGTCAATCAAATTCGTCTAAGTCTTAATCGTCCTATATGTATTAGCCTAAATTGGGTACTTAATAAATAAAAACTGTCATAAACATCGAATTCCATGAATAATAGATTGTGATTCCACCAAATTCACTAAAAAGCACATGTTTAATACTCTACTTGCACTGTCATTTTATATATACCAAGGATTTTTTTTTTATATTGAAAAGAATTCTTTTTTTAACCAAGTGATTCAGAATTATTAGTAAAGTGTTGATAGAACAATTTGCTATTTTTAGATAGCAATTAAAATAGAAATTTAGTTTGCCACTAGGAAAACAGGATTTTGAATTATTAGATCTTTTAGAAATTGATATGTTGTTTACATAGATTTGATTGATATAAGATAATAATACGTTTTTGGTGTATTAGCCAATCTGTTATCTAGTAAAAAGAAGAGTGTATCCCCAGTACACGGATGCCACCATCCACACTATCATTTTCTATCATCAGTGGACCTTGAAAATGGGGGGGGGGGGGGATCTCTAGTTTGGGATTCAAATTAGAAAAATCATATCATAGGGAACATGTGTACTAAGTTTCAAGTTGATTGGACTTCAACTTCATCAAAAACTTTAACCAAAACTTTAACCTGAAGCGGGACGAACGGATGAACGGACGAACAAACGAACGAACAGACGGACGCACAGTCCAGAAAACATTATGCCCATAAATGGGGCATAAAAAGGGGCGAAATTCATCGATTTATGGCTTCCAACACGATGACGCTACGCTTTTTTCAACGTTAAGTGGTGTTTTTTTTATCACACCATTCTAGGAGTCTTTCACCTTTTTTATTTATTTAACATCTTCGAAATTGAAATTAATGATTGAAAACATATCAATGAGACAGATTATTCATTGTTTACTCTTAAACTAATATTTGAACATAAATGTGAAGTAAATTTAAAAGAGGGTGGTAAACAATTATTTTCGTGCATTTTGATTTGCCATTTTTATTTCACGTGCAGGCGTGAAAAAGGTTCGTTATTCACTGTGTTTCGTGAAATCGGCAAAATAGACGTGCAAGATTTTTTTAATTGTTCGTTCATCGTTTTTGGTGGGGTTCGTGTTGCTCGGTTTTCTATTTGGTGTTTTTTTTTTACTTTTGTTTGTCTGTTAGGGTTTTTTTTCTTTTTTATCCATGACGTTATCAGTCTATTTTCGACTTATTAAGAGTTTGAATGATCCTCTGATATCGTTCGCCTCTCTTTTTAAATAACAGTGGAATAACATTGGCATTTGACTATTGTCGTTTTGAGAAATCTTGAATGTTGTGATATAATTCTGTCATGTTTTGACCTTTATTTGGTAATTCAAACATTCATAAAACGCAAACAATGATTATCATGTTTCTGATCGACCTTGAATACTGTTATTTTTCTGTGCTAAAAGATCTGTCTATATGGTTATATGAACATATATATATTTAACTAGCAAATCAGGAAAGAAAACATCCAAATAAAACAGACTACAATATAGGGTTACTGACGAATCATCATCGCCATTAATCAATTATGTTAAATATCTGTCTAAATGTAGTAGATGTATTTTAATCATCAAAGGTAAGTCATAGCCTGGGTGCACAATTGTACCCTTTTGTCTTGTTGGATCATTTACGATGAAGTTCACGGTTATTGATACTGCATTCGCTTCTGTTATTCTGTTTACATAATTGAAATACAAGTTTGTGAATTGTGTATCAAGTTTGCTTACATATTTCAAACAAAATCAATGTTATGACGTGATTTTTGACGATTCCATTTAATATTTCAAATTTAGCATAAAAGCCCTAATTTTGTCAGCACGTCCATATTTCTTGCCAGATGGTTCCCCAAACACACTACTAAGTGATATATCAGGAGCATATTTAGACGCTGGTGGTTTTCGGTCGTAACTTTCAGCCAGCTCTCGGAATAAAGCTGAACAATTTCCACAACACAGACCAATATACTGAACACCAATTCTTTTGGCTTCTTCTGCAAACTCCCGTATGTCCTCTGAATTACATCTTACGCTCTCTAAATTATTTGGGTAAAGGTGTTTACCTGAAAAAAACGAATTGGTATATATATTGTTATTGTTACCGTTGAAACATTTCTAAAGCAAAAATAAATGAAACGTTGAACAGATCTATGCCAACATGATATCAGTGTCATCTAGTGTCATCTGATCTAATGATAGTAGGGTTTTTTCTTTGTTTTTTTCCCCAACTTGTTAGTGTCGTGAACGTATTTAGATCGTTTATATAATATGAAAACACCCACGCCCAGATAATGATTATTTTTCAATTGTTATCACGTACACGAACAGAACGGTATTTTTCAAGGCATTTTATAATTTGATGCCAATAGAAATATGTTTTTCGGAACATTTTATTAATAATAGTTTGATGCCAATAGAAATATGTATGTCGGAGTATTTTATAATTTGATTCCAATAGAAATATGTATGTCAGGGCATTTTATAATTTGATGCCAATAGAAATATGTATGTCGGAGTATTTTACAATTTGAAGCAAAAACACATATGTGTGACAGTGCGTTTAAAATTTGATGCCATTAGAAATATGTATGTTGGAGTATTTTACAATTTCAAGCTTAAACACATATGCAAGTCGGAGTATTTTACAATTTGAAGCTTTTAAAATATACAAGCCGGAGTATTTTACAATTTGAAGCTTTTAAAATTTGTACGTTGGATTATTTTAAGTCTAACTGTACATATTGCATACCTGTTTCTGGGTCTTTAAGTGACTGGAACGTACGGAATTCGTCTGTGCAACGAAATGGTACAGGAATGGCAGCAATAGGACCCTATTTAAAATAACATGTAAAATTTTCAGAATATATGCAGTATGTTTTAATATTAACATAGAAAGAATTCGCCAAATGTATTAGAGTATTAATCTAAATGAACATCTTTTTGTAATCTTCAAAACAGGTTACATTTTTAATTTTTTTCTAGTTAATAAAAGTTCGTGTTTACATGTGTATGGGCCCTTGATTGGTAACCAAGTGTGTTTACTTGTTTTTTATGCTGACAATAAGAGTAAAACAAACTAAATAGAACCATTTGAATTGTTTGGTCTCTTGAATATATATTAAGTTAACCTTGACAACTTTTCTGATCTCTTTGATTAAAGGTAACATGGTTTTTGGACCTCTTGCGCAGTTAAGACCCACAACAGCAGCACCTGCTTCTTCCAGTTTTCTCAGAGCTTGTGGGAATGGTATATCATCTACAGTCGTGTCCGGGAAATAAGCAGCCATAGTTATTACCGCAGGTAAACCTATAAAACATGGTCAAGTGATTATAGATATAAGAAGATGTGGTATAAGTGTCAATGAGACAACGCTCCATCCAAGTCACAATTTGTGTAAAAGTCAAACCATTGCATGTCAAAGTACAATCTACAACACGGAGCATTGCTATAAAGGGCCCAAAAAATTACTAGTGTAAAACAATTCAAACAGGAAAATCATCCATTTGTATTGTTGAAGCATAACTGAAATCTAATATGTATAAATAAAATATTGAAAAACAATATCAAAATCTACTTACTAAACAGAAAAATCATGTGGGATATTTTTTATAATTTGAATTTGATTTAAATGTAATAGTTTTTCAAACCTCTTTAAACAATCAAATTAACATGAACATATTTTATTTCACCTTTCCCATATTCCTTTATTGTTTCTAACGCTGCCATGGCTTCCCCTGAATCATTGTAGGTTTCACCAATGATATAGTCGGCCTTTTCTTCAACCGCCCACTCTACCTGTTCCTAATACATATAAAAAATAAAACAAAATATTAAGTCGAACAGGTGTGTATACCGTTCAAACAGGTCTGTTGTTTAGTAAAGACACTATTCAAGTTTTGACATACTATGGGACAAAACATTATACAATTGTAGTTTGTAGTCTTAAATTCATCCAATAAAAATATAGCATAAAAAAAATAGTTTAAAGTTAATACATGCATTTCAATGAAAATAATACTTTCTAAATTTTATTGGAATTATTTAGTGCAATCAGACACGCTTAGTACATGGCGTAGTTCAAACGTTGTTTCATGGTATCATGCTGTGTACATGTGAGGTATAATGCTCGGCCGTGAGGGTGGACCTAAAAAACACAGTAACATATTGGTATATTGGTATTTGTAAATACTGCGTCAGGCAATCGTCATATGAGTTTAAGCCCTTTACAACTGATTTTTATAGTTTGTTCATATGCTTTATTATTACACAACTGTCCCAGGTTAAGGGATGGTTGTGCGCCCGTTAATATGTTTAACCCAGCCACATGCTGTATGTGCCAGTACCTAGTCATGAGCCTATACTTCAGTGGTTGTTCTTCATTGTTGTACATGATATCTGTGTTCCGTTCAATTTATTTTACAAAAATCAGGCCGTTAGTTTCCTCGTTTGAAGTATTTTACATTTGTCGTTTTGTTGCATTTTATTTGTGACTTTGCAGTGTGGGTGTTGCACATTATTGAAGGCCATACATTGATCTATACATGCTTATTTTTAAGTCATTTGGTCTATGTTAGAGAGTTGTCTGATTAAACATTAAAGGACCATAAATTATACCATACATTATAATGTTATATCAAACAATAACTTGCCGAATAATGAGGCAGAGTATGCTGATATGTTTTCCAGTTTTACTTAGTGTGTCAGCACAGTGTATCGATATCAGTATATTTTCATGCTGAATAAGCATAAAATTATAATATTTGCCACTGGAGAGACAGTATTAATTTTGGCTGCGTTCATTTCATTAAATTATACTTTGCTATGTACAAAATACATATTTCAGTATTTATTACAGAGAAATGAATAGGATAAAATAATTAGTTATTGACCAATATGTATGACAAACATTTCAAGTAACCTATAGTTCGGTCGTCACTGATGAGTCTTTTTGTAGGTCATGCGCATATCTGGTGTACAACATAATAAACGTGGTATCTTTTTTTTTTTAGATACCGTATTGAATTAAGGAAAATCCAAATCGTGTGGTATAAAATACGAAAAGGGTATTGTTTAAAATCATCATAATTAATGTTTTTTCATAACTAAAACGAATATAACCTTGAACATTTTTCTTGCAAGTGTTTTTGTAGATTCGTTATCGGGATCCCAAACTCCAGTATTGCATATTCCAGCTGCCATTATTTTGTCTGTGTCGTCTGCAACTTTTCTCGCAAGTCTTAAAGCAGTCCTGTTCAATGTTTCTAGATCTTCCTCTCTACCAACACTCTTTAACTTTTCCCGGTGTGCAAAATACTGTTAAAAGAATGAATTTACGTAGCTAGGAAAACTTGTAGTGGTAATAACATGGATCACTTGACGAAAAGTATTCCATCTATACAACAATCCTCAAAACACAAAAATGGCAAGTAGACATTTCGAAATATTGTAGACATGTATCGGTTTTTATAACTATTTGAAAGTCTGGCATACGCGATTTTGTATTTCTAAAATGGTCTTATTTCTATAACTATTTTTCTGATTTTGGACCACTATAACCCTTACAACACCGCGAAAATTGTTTCTGTGTACTAAAATTTTTGCATACCAATTTAAACTTTTTAGCAAAATTAAATTAAGAAAATATAGATGTACTTCAGAGCTTGAATTAACAGTCAATTAACTCATTGTTATACAGTCCCTGTCTGTGTATTCAATATCAAAAAGTACACTTCTAGTAAACGATGTAAGCTTTATGATATTTTTTCTAAACATTCTCTGTCTGTGACGTAGCGAACTGATTTATATTTTAGACTTGTGCTTATTTTAAGCATTATATTCTCAAAAGTTTGGCTCATAAAAGAGGGACGAAAGATACCAAAGGGACGGTCAAACTCAGTAAAATAAACTGACAACGCCATAGCTTAAATGAAAAGGACAAACAGACAAACAATAGTACACATGACACAACATATAAAACTAAAGAATAAACAACACGAACCACATTTCCTGATGAAAGTTACAATGTATCGCAGAACACAATCGCAATGAAGTTGGTGATATCTGTTTTATAAATAATCAAATGATTCCCAATAAAGAATAATATCTTACAGTGAATGCTTGCACAACATCTGATCCTGCATGAACAAATTCCCTGTACATACTCTCCACAAGATCGGGATGTTCGAGAACAACTTCCGGTGTATATGCTCCATATTTAAGATATCCCCGTCTACCGAACTCCCACATGTACCCCTCTGTATTCAGTATTGTTCCTCCATTTTGTAGAATACTTCTGATATCTAAATACAAGACTGTAGTTGTAGGTATCACAACATTTTTCATCAATATAGTTATCTTAAGGAGCTAGGGTGATTTTTTTCAACCCACCATTTTGTTCTTTTAAAAAGTATCCTGTACCAAGTCAGGAATATGGTCATTGTTATATTATAGTTCGTTTCTGTGCGTGTTACATTTTAATGTGGTGTTTCTTTTGTGTCGTTTGTTTCCTCTTATATTTGAGAGTGAACTCACATTATTATAAGACGTGTCACGGTACTTTTCTATCCCAAATTCATGTATTTAGTTTTGATGTTTTTATTTATTACTCTTTTCGGTCATGCCTTTTTTTAAAAAATAAATTGTCATCTTTTTAACTTCTTTCTGCCCCCCCCCCCCCTAATCAGCTTTCTAATCGAATGGTAGCATTTTACATAGTTGTAGTTACATATAATTATATATGTTAAATAGTTAAACAAAAGATCAGGCAGCGTGGAAAATATTCTGTTTTACCAGAGTTTTTTTTTCAAATGTTTTACTATGTCTGATATTTAAATAACATATAACATTTATTTTCAAAAGTGTTAAAATTATCATTAAGAAACTCATGCAAAGTTTACCTTAACCGAATATGGCATTTTGACGTCCCTTTTGGTCATAGAGATCTTCACGTTTTCGTGTCTTATAATTCTTCGGTATCTAAATTATTATGTTTAGGTGTTGGCGTTTCTCATATAGGAATATGCAGAAACTCTGAAGCGTTTCGGACGCATGAATTTAACTTTTTTTTTTTTGTCATTAGTCAGGAGCCTGTTATCCAGTGCTTGCTATTACATTGTTAATGCACTTGTCATTTTTTTGTATTATTGTATAAGCATAAACCATGACGTTGTTATTATTTTCTTTTGGACTGTTTCACATTGTGTCATGTCAGGGTCTTTTAGAATTTATAAGGTGTTTTTTTTATTTTTGAAGGGTGTATGCTACCCTGCAATTTGGTTTTATTGTTGTTCTTAAAACTTGATGGATAGTTGTTTCATTGTCAATCATACAACATCTCCTTATTTTTATATGGAATATTTTACGTTGGTTCATTTGAAAGTGTTCAAAAATGAATAATTATTGTTTTTTAAAATATAGATACATTACAAGGTAATACAATTAATATAGTGTACGTACCTTTTGATGACATGATTGTTGTCCTAGACGAGATAACAATACAATAAACTCATGTACTTATGCTTTAAAGAAAGTCAAACTAACCGTCCTTCAATTTTCACTGTTAAGAATGAGATATATCTACAGTTCAAGTGCTGGAAAGCTTGTGTTTATCATTTTACGATAAGTGGGGCACCGAACAAACATAGTTTGATTGCAGCATACACCTATTAATCTACGTTACGAAAGAATTTGTTTTCAAAACAATAAACCCATCTTGAACCCTTTAAGGTGTTTATTATTGCGTTTCCGTTAATTTTTCAAAGTTCCAATACTATGGTTCCGGAAACTAGGTATACGTTTTAAGAATAATTGGTATGTAATACTTTTCTGGAAATTTAACTGGTACACATTCAGTAAATTATATAATATCACTATTTAACTTTCATTATGTAACTAATGCGTAATCATCCACCACAACGACAGTGGAACATATGAGTGAGTATATGTCACAACAACAGTGGAAAATATTCTCGGTTATATGTCATAACGAAATTGGAACATATGGGTGAGTATATGTCACAACAACAGTGGAAACTAGATTTGTCATTGCAAGCAATAACGGAGGATGTCATCCCGTTCTGGACATTGTCACAGTAGCAGCAACCAGTTTGCGTGTACCAAAGTCACACAGAACATATACATGCTTATCTGCCAAATCAGCAATCGTCTATTACTACAGCAGTGGAACATGTTCCTGCCCATCTGTCACAACGACAGTGGAAGATATACGTGATCATCTATTACTACGTCATTGGAACATATACGTGATCGTCTGTCACAACAACAGTGGAACATATATGTGGTCGTCTGTTAATTCGAAAGTGGAACACATACGTGATCATCTGTCAAAACGACAGTGGAACATATACGTGGTCGTCTGTCACAACGACAGTGGAACATATATATGGTCGTCTGTAACTACGATAGTGACACACATACGTGAGCATCTGTTAGAACGACAGTGGAACATATACGTGATCATCTGTCACATCAACAGAAGAACATATACGTGATCATCTGTCACAACATCAGTGGAACATATACGTGATCATCTGTCATAAAAACAGAAGAAAATATACGTGATCATCTGTCACAACAACAGTGGAACATATACGTGATCATCTGTCACAATGTCAGTGGAACATATAAGTGATCATCTGTCATACCAACAGTGGGACATTTACGTGATCATCTGTCAAAACGTGAACAATTGCGTTATCATCCGTCACAACAAAACTGGAACATTTACGTAGTCGTCTGTCTCTACGGCAATTGAATATATACGTGATCTTATGTCACAACAACACTGGAACATATAAGTGATCATCTATCACAACAACAGTGGATAATATACGTGATCATCTGTCACAACAACACTTGAACATATACGTAATCATTTGTCACAACGACACTGGAACATATATTTAATCATTTGTCACAACAGTGGAACATTAATGTGATCATCTGTTAAAACGTGAACATATGCGTGATCATCCGTCACAACAAAACTGGAACATTTGCGTGGTCGTCTGTCCCTACGGCAATTGAGTATATACGTGATCGTATGTTACAACATCACAACAACAGTGGAACGTATACGTTATCATCTATCACAAAGACGAGGAACATATACATGGTCGTCTGTCACAACTTGATCATCTGTCAAAACGTGAACAAATGCGTGATCATCCGTCATAACAATACTAGAACATTAATGTGGTGGTCATCTGTCACAACATCAGTGGAACATGTACGTGATCATCTGTCAAAACAACAGTGGAACATATACGTGATAATCTGTCAAAACAACAGTGGAACATATACGTGGTCGTCTGTCACAACAACAGTGGAACATATACTTGATCATCTATTACAAAAACAGTGAAACAAATACGTGGTCATATGTCATAAAGATAGTGGAACATATACGTAATCATCTGTCACAACGACAGTGGAACATATACATATTTGTCTGTCCATGCGGTAGTCGAATATATACTTGATCATCTGTCACAACAACAGTAGAAAATATAAGTGATCATCTGTTACAACAACACTGGAACACAAACGTAATCATCTGTCACAAATACAGTGGAACATATACGTGATCATCTGTAACAACAACAGTGGAACACAAACGTTATCATCTGTCACAAATACAGTGGAACATATACGTGATAATCTGTAACAACAACAGTGGAACACAAACGTTATCATCTGTCACAAATACAGTGGAACATATACGTGATCATCTGTAACAACAACAGTGGAACACAAACGTAGTCATATGTCACAAAGACAGTGGAACGTATACGTGATAATCTGTCACAACGACAGTGGGGATATATACGTGATCGTCTGTCACAACAACAGTGGAACATGTACGTGATCGTCTGTCACAACAACAGTGGAACATATACGTGATCATCTGTCAAAACAACAGTGGAACATATACGTGGTCGTCTGTCACAACAACAGTGGAACATATACTTGATCATCTATTACAAAAACAGTGAAACAAATACGTGGTCATATGTCACAAAGATAGTGGAACATATACGTGATCATCTGTCACAACGACAGTGGAACATATACATATTTGTCTGTCCATGCGGTAGTAGAATATATACTTGATCATCTGTCACAACAACAGTAGAAAATATACGTGATCATCTGTTACAACAACACTGGAACACAAACGTAATCATCTGTCACAAATACAGTGGAACGTATACGTGATAATCTGTCACAACGACAGTGGGGATATATACGTGATCGTCTGTCACAACAATAGTGGAACATGTACGTGATCGTCTGTCACAACAACAGTGGAACATATACGTGACAATTTGTCTCAACAACAGTGGAACATATGCATGATTGATTGTTGCAACATAGAAAAAAGAAGCAAGAAATAAAAATTAACTCATCAGATAGACAGAAAGCAAAAAAAAAAACCACAGAGTGGACGTGGCAGGGTTCTTGTTCATCCCCAAAACAAAACTATCCTTAAGTACAGATCTGATAGTATTAGTTTTTAAAATGACCAATAACAACTTATAAGAAAAATGATTCACCGAAGACTTAAATATCTATCAATACACATCCAATACTAGATTTAGTGATTAATTCAATGAAAAGAATGACATTGTGCAATACCAAGATAAAGGTATCAGTAAATTGTAGAGACATAATGTCATTTCTCTTGTCGTTTAATTCTGAACTGAGACTCCTATAACAATATAAATGTAAGTCATGATACGAAGCAGACCTTAATGTATGTGTGTGATCTTTAATTTCATGTTAAATGGATAAGAGTCGATCAAATTAAGTCACCAAAGTAAAAATTTAACGAGAAACATCATCTTTATCCGCACACAGTCTTCTTCTTTCGTTTATAATACAAGACTTTGAAAAGATCACCATGGTTGGTTCTCATATGCAAGTATAATTTTCTGTTAAGACAATCACTTCCACAAAACATAATAAATATTCTATGAACAAAAAATACCGGTCGAGTTTCAGACATTTTTGTGTGTATCGATCTGTTGATATTTCCGTTTGTTGATGCATCCATCCCCCATTCGTAGAAATGGTATTAAGAATGTGTGAATGTTAACACTGTGTAGGAACTAATGACCCTCACAAATATTTGACCATTAAATGACATTTATCGAAAAAACAATGTAAATGTCAAATCATAAATCATTATATAACTAGGAAAAGTTACATATGACCAGGATGTTTACTCGAATGTTTTGATTTATTAAGTCGACTATTTTAATTGTCTAAATTGTATTGGAAAGGGTTTGATGTTGTATGATTGCCAATAAGACAAGTCTCTGCAAGAGACCAAATGATGTTAGTGATTATAGATCATTATAGTTGTCTGACCATCGATTCAAAATCATTATTTGGGTCATTTTTTAAAAAAATGGTCGAATTTTTAATTTTCAAAATTGATTTCAGTTTACAGTTATTAATGTCTGGTCATTTTGGTCTTTTGTGGACAGTTGTCTTATTGGCAATCATACCACATCTTCTTTTTTTTATATTCAAGTTACTAATTGAAACAACTCTCTTCATAATTAAATTAAAACAAAACATTCGTATATATAATCATTTAAAATGTGTTACCCTGACACTGTTTGCAAAAATCAGACGTCACATAGAAAGAACACATCTTTTTGCAGATCATTCGAAAAGAAGGAATAAGTTCGCCAGCATAATGTTATTTGATTTTGCCATGTGTTATGGAATTTCCTTATTGATTTTCCTCTGAGTTCAGTATTTTTGTGATTTTACTTTTTAAAAAAACATTAGATAACCAGATTCCACCATCAAATCTCGTGTATTACGATATTTCAGTATCCACTCTCGACAGTTAAACTTTAAATATTCAAAACGCTCGGGCAAGCCTCGCGTTTTAAATTTGAAAATTTAACTGTCTCGAGTGGATAAATATCGTATATGTATCCTAAACAGGTGTCATATGTGGCACAGGATCTGCTTACCCTTCCCGAGTACCTAGTAAGATCACCCCAAGCATTTTGTGGGGTCTGTGTTTCTTAGTCTTTAGTTTTTTATGTTGTGTTCTGTGTACTATTGTTTTTTCTATTGTTTTTTCTGTTTATTTCGACATACGAGTTTGAATGTCCCTCGTGTATATCTTTCGACCCTTTTTTGTACTGGTTTATCTTTCTACATGCCTATTTTCGAACTTTATTGAAAGTAGTTGTACGAAAGTGATAAATTTCGGAAAACATGTAGCGCTAAGATAAACCTGTGATTTCTGAAAATCAATGCAAGCGTAATTCCTTTGCCTTTTGTGTGTTTTTGATCTATTGTCATGGATGATATAGATATCCCATATCCTTTGTATAATAAATTGGAAAATTACAAGTTAAATATTACATTCAGATTGTGTTACTCCCCTTTGGTCATATTATTCTTAAAAAGATCTTTGTCTCTATCTTCTCACTTAATGCAGGAGAAGAGTACGTGTAAATTTATGAACCCTTGTTGTGTGTGACTTGAAAAGTGTCCCTTTCTTAAGTATGGATCTTATAATTATAGGTAAATAAGGGATTGTATTTGAGTGAATAAATTCGCTCAAAACTTCAAAGTAAAACATGACTAGTAGACTAATTGCAAATTATTTGGTATATACATATAAATATAGAAAATTGAATATTTATATTCAGTACAAACAATGTATTTGAAATTTATGAAGAAAGGAATAAGTCCTTATCACCCAAAATTTTCAGCAAGTCTTTCATTTCAAACCATTTTTTTAAAAGTGCTATCCCAAAATAGGTAGGGATAGTCTGAAGAATTTTTGTGTATAATTACAAAATTATGTTTCAAACTGTTTACATAGGTATAAAAGTATTTGAGTATAACTTTTTTGATATGATTTTATGTTGGAAATTAAAAACTATGTTATTTGTCCAGCATTTCTTGATGAAAATTCCGATGATCAAAATAGTGGAGTGCGACATGCGAGCGTGTCTGCTTGAAGGTTCTGTCCAATAACTTATAATCCATTCAACCAACAATTCTCTTTATATTTTCCTGAATGTTGTGACAAGTGTTAAAATGGAGGTAAATTTCGGTATTGACGATTTTTTCTTTTTCTGTTTAGGAGTTATTTTGTTACTTTTGGATCCCTCCGAGTAACTTTCTATTGTGTACATTTATACACGTTTTCCAATGTAATACATATAGCTGTTCATAATCACTTCGTTTTATGTCATCTTTTTATTGTTTCATAGAAACTCGCAACATAAGTTGTCTTTCTGTTTCAGTTTATAGATATTTTGTAGAACAGTTAGAGGTCGAACTAGGGAAGGCATCTATATAACTTGTTACGCCGGGTGCTTTTATCCATTACTTAAATTGAGAATGGAAATGGAGAATGTGTCAAAGAGACAACAACCTGATCATAGAAAAAAAACAACAGCAGAAGGTCATAAACAGGTCTTCCATGTAGCGAGAAATTCCCGCAACCGGAGGCGTCCTTCAGCTGGCCCCTAAACAAATATATACTAGTTCAATGATAATGAACGCCATACTAATTTCCAAATTGTACACAAGAAACTAAAATTAAAATAATACAAGACTAACAAAGACCAGAGGCTCCTGACTTGGGACAGGCACAAAAATGCGGGGGGTTTAACATGTTTGTGAAATCTCAACCCTCCCCTATACCTCTAGCCAATGTAGAAAAGTAAACGCATAACAATACGCACATTAAAATTCAGTTCAAGAGAAGTCCGAGTCTGATGTCAGAAGATGTAACCAAAGAAAATAAACAAAATGACAATAATACATAAATAACAACAGACTACTAGCAGTTAGCTGACATGCCAGCTCCAGACTTCAATTAAACTGACTGAAAGATTATGACTTCATCATATGAACATCAGGCACAATCCTTCTCGTTAGGGGTTTAGTATCACACCATCAAAACATATATGAGAAGAACATAACCCGTGTCATGCCAACAACTGTTTTTTAAATAAATATGTTTAGTTCCGATGCAAAGACCCTATAAGTGAATCAATATAAACGCCAACATATGCAATCTTTAATGACCTGACAACAGTATCTTAACTATATCCCTTCTTATTAAGTCTATTCAAAGGTCTTGTTAGTTTCTGAGGTGAATACTGACACTTTGTGCTTTACAAAGAATATTTCCATAAAAAAATGGATGTGAAATACCTGAACGTAGTATAAGAAGTCTGCATGTTGAGCCTTATTTACGAATGATGTCCTTATACCGATGTTAAAACTTAGTAAATGTTTTGACTAGTTTGTGATATCAAAAACCTTGGTGTAATGATTTTTCAGTAATACACAAATTTCTCTCTTTAAAATCTAAAACATTGTTACATACACGAGCGAATCGTACAAGTTGAGATAAATAAACACCGTAAGATGGTGACAAGGGAACGTCACCATCTAAATATGGATAATTAACGATGGGAAATGAAAAATTATCTCTTTTATCATAGATTTTAGTATTCAGCTTTCCGTTAGTGATATGTATATCAAGATCGAGGAAAGGGCAGTGGTCATTGTTAGTATTAGCTTTATTTAAAGTAAGTTCAACAGGATAAATTTCTTTAAGGTGGTATGGGTGTCTTTCGCCATCTTGGATTGTAAAAAACAGAGAATCTAAGGTCCATATTTTCTATCAAGTTAGCAAAATTTGATGCAGTAATGCAGATTTTTAATGTGAATTTTCATTTAAAAGAACCAATTTACAAGAAAATAACTTATAAATATTAATATTTTTACAAGTGTAGATTATTATTATTTTTTTTTAATATTTTCAAATTGGCAATTAAAGGGGAGGTAACTCTAAAACAGTGCATTTTCTGAAGGACTCTACATGAAATTTTCCTATTTTGTCTTTTAGCCGAAAAAAACGTACGGTGACCCTATCTTTTCTTTTGATATTCTCAAAACATTGTCTGAAAGCAATCTTTTCCTAATTTGTTTTACAATTCTATCATTTTGTTTAGTTTCTATTCACAAAATGTTGTTTTTTCCTGTATAATCCATACAAAATTTGTCATTTTGTCACAACCTATAGCTTGAGAAAATGCACGGTGACCTATCATTTTTATAATGTTTTTGAACATGTATCAATAGATACTACATTTTGACAAAGTATGAACAAATTCTATCATTTTTATTTTAGACTCCCATACCACCTTAATATACATACCGAAGTCGTCATTATTGAGAGCCAAAATATCATCCAAATATCTAAAAGTATTATTAAATTTGTTTATCAGATGTTGTTTCGATGGGTCTCTGCTTATTTTTGTCATAAATTGTAACTCATGGCAATACAAAAACAGGTCCGCAATAAGTGGTGTACAGTTAGTCCCCATTTGAATTCCGATAATTTGACGATATACGGAATCCCCAAAGTGAACAAAAATGTTATCTAGTAAAAATTCAAGGGCATATATAGTATCAAAGCATGTCCAATTAACATAGAATTTTTGTTTATTGCTACTAAAAAATGTCCTAAAGGAGTTTGAACATATATATTCACATTCTGACTTTTTAAATGCCCATTTAATTAGGTGTGTGATTTTTTCTTTATGAGAATGTGAGGCAATGTGGTATACAGGGTAGAAAAATCAAACCTTTGAACAGATTCAAAATCACCAATATAAGCATGCAATTTATCAAGTACTTCCAACGAATTCTTGACACTCCAAAAATAATTAATTCCACTATTTTCGAAGTCCTTATTTGAACATATTTTGTAGAGTAATTGGGGGTTGATTTAGAAAAGGCAACACTAATCACACGATAACTGTGATTTTTACCATTTACTATGAGATTTCGATAAATTCATGCATTCAATGTAGTTTTTAGTTTGTTCTTACTATTTCGTTTAAAATTAATTAGAAAGCCTTGTTGAACGAATGACATTCCAAGCCACGCAGGCGGAGTTGCCGTGATGGGATCTGCAAACAAACATGGGTTCAAAATCTCGATAAGAGAAGTACATTTTAAAATCCCGTGTGTGCATGTATATAGTATTGTTGGACCAAATTACATATGACATATATATGTGTGGTGTCTTCATAAGTAAATCTACGGATACATACAGCTCTTTTTTGCACAACAGCAATATTCATACCATTATGCTATTGCTGTAAGATTTTGACAGGAAGACATTAGAATTGAAATAGTTTATTATAAGAATTATGTAATCCACTTTTGATCTGCACGTATACAAGTTCGTTCTGAGCGCCACCATCTGTCCAGTTCACTTACTATTAAATTAGGTTTATTGGGGTCATTTAACATTGCACATAGTCTACACCAAAACTTTGTATCTATAAACGATCCGGTTCCCTTCCATTTGAAATACTGATTATATAATTGGTCGTTTTTGTCTAATGTATGTAAATATTCTGCTAAATGTTTTGGAGATTGGAAATCTTCCACATGTATGTATGAATGATGAGGAGCTGATCTTTTGTAATCATCTGGATGTGCTCCCATTACAACAGGCAAAACATTATTTCTAAAAAAGAAAGAATAGATTAAAGACCTCTTTACTATGAAACTGATATGGTCATTATGTAATCCAAATATTTTACATGCAGTATTATTACAAATGGAAATGAAAATTGATTTAAACTTGGTGATAAGACAGAACTTACATACATGTACATAGAAATGGTATTAATAAGTAAAGACCAAAGGACAGCTATTCTTAAATCAGGAATTGATATGAAGGCTCTGATAATTATTTTGTATTTCAGTTTAATCATTTTGCAGTAACTGTCTTTTTTTGTCAGTTTATTCCTGCAGAATTCAATATAAAAATAAGAAGGTGTGGTATCATTGTCAATTCTCAAACAGAGACCCAATGACGTAGAAATTAACAACGATAGGTCATCGAACAGCAATTGGCAAAACCCACACCGCACTTCAAGCTGCAAAAGGCCCGGAAATGACAAATGTTAACAATTAAAACGAGAAAACTAAAGGTCATGTACATGTAAACATGACTATTTTATAAAACTTTCAAATAAGTTGTGGATACCTTATTCTGACATTGTTAGAAAAAAAATCTGTAAATGATCATGTTTGTACACCACATCACTGAAATCATAGAACTCAATACTCATGAAAAAAAACCCACTGCATACACGTACGTTCTACTTAGTTTATTTCACTGCTTGTGTTTGTCTTGAAGCTTTAGTGTTCTTGCATGGAGTTTATTTTGTTTGATTTTTAGTATTGTATGTGTCATCCTAAACTTGTTTGTTTGTTTTTAAAAAATAAGGTTTATGTGTATACATATATACATGTATGTATATTTGTACAATTTACTCCTTTGTAACCGGATTTATACGGAACCTCTTTCATGTAAAATAATAAAATAATATTTATATAATGCCTTGAGTGTCGTACATCAATTGCACATAATGCATTTATACTGTAGCAAATATCAGTTACAGTGCATTTGATATACGAGTATGTGCAAATATAGGCATTAATCTTAATGTATTGTTACATCCTGCAGGGAAATATCATTTATAACTTGTTAATTTGTACAGAAATGCATATTTATTTCTCGTTATATTTAAATGCATGCTTTAGACAACTAGATGCATACATTTGTTACATTTGAAAAGTTAAAGTAGAATATATTTTTAAATGATTTTGTGATGGAGGTGTTACGTCACCGAGATAGCAACCCGGCGAAGACATTAACCAAATGACATATAGAGTGCAATATATAGTCCTCCCCCATACACAGGACTGATGTCTGAACAGTACATGAAAACTGATTGTGCATGGTTAGTGTAAACAATGATATGCATTTGAACATTTATATCACATAGGTAATCCGGTAATAATAGGACACGTTATAATCTACATGTAACTGATAAATATATTCATTAGACTAATACATGTATATGGTTATCTATTATCTTTCATAATACCTGGAGATTTCCCTTCATGTTATCTATTGTGATAAAACAAAGTTAATATAAAACTTACAAGAGGGCATTTCTGTAGAATTTTTCTGTAATATAATCCCTACAATTGGCATTCTCAAATGCTAAATAAAATTTATAGTCCTTTTTTAGTATATCAAAGCATTCTTGTTCTATTTCTCTACCACAGGTATAATTCCCACAAGCACCATAAATATCTACTACAATGTGTTTAGACAATTCATTAACGTATTGAATTCTCTGGTTGGTAGTGTCACAGTTTGATACAAATATAGCTACTTTTTTAGTTTTCCCATAAGCATAATTCCTGGATATTAACAGGGAATCATCAGTTACACTCCATTTCTCGTAAGGAGCGACAATTGTAGAATCATGTCTGTATGTAGCCGTCCAGTTAAAAACCTGACCAATCATAAAATAATCCGGGGATACAACTGGACTTTCTAAATTGTAATAAATCCAAATTTGCTCTGGGTGTCGCTGCACTTCGTCCTGCATGGTCTGAACGTCTGTGTTAAAGATCTGCTGGTACACAATACGAGCATCGTATCTGACTCCAGATTTTCTCATTGATGTCACAAAACAGTTCTTTACCTTACATTCACTTTTTTCGAATATCACTTGACCTTCGTCAATACCGAAACTTCCTATGTCGGGTATTAAAATATATTTTGTTCCAATAATTTCTCCTTTTGGTACAAAATTCATTTGTTCAACTATCCTGTCACCTTTGTCTGTATTGTAAATATCAGGTAGTTTAACTTTTGTTGACAAATGAGATTTAATAGTCGATTTGACCGGTTGTTCAAAGGTCCCTTTCACGTTGCATTGCATACCAACATCCTGTTCATTCCGAACCAAAATGTTACTTGGAGAAAAGTTGATCACAACAGTTATTGCTAAAAATATGAGAACTATCAACAAAAAGTCTCTATATAGCCTTTCCATTCCGATTCCTACACACACAGGTGCGCTGATAAAAATTAGTACACAGATAAAATGTATAGGTACTCGTTCGAGGTTGACGGAAATTTAAATTGATAAAAAGTTGTCTAAATATAGTTTTGTCAATAAATAGTTCACCTTATGCACAACGAATAAAACGATAAAACATCAGAAAACCATTTATATCAATCAATGGAAAAAGAGGAGTATTAGTTAAATCTGTTTATACTAAAAGTAGACGAGATATAGATTAAAGGAAACAATGTTTTAATAGCTGTTACCATATTCACTTGCACAATCGTTGATGGTGTGTGATTCCCAGTTTTATGGATTATATGTGATCAGCTGATTAATTCGACTATCAGGAGTTGTTTCAAATATATAGGCTGTGTACTCTGACATAACAAATTGGTAAATCGTGTTGCCTTACAGCCCTATAAGTTTCTGTTTTGTTTAAGGGTACAATTTAATAGTATCCCCAATAACTCAAAATTACGAGTCGCAATGTAGAGTACCATGCACGTGCAATTGTATGTCATAAGTTTTCCCCCAAATGCATGAAACTAATAAGCAAGATAAATGTAAGTCATCATAATTAAAACTAGTATTGTATAATTCTTGTTAAAAAATATATTAAAAGATATTTCTCAACATTCCTCGAAAAATGATTTATTTAGATTCAGGTAAATAACGAAAGTCTTACATATAGGCTACATGTACTGATGATTAAAATTATTACTAATCTCCTAAATAATGTCGAATGCAGTTAAATTTTATGGCAAAACTTCATGAAACCTGTTAGGGGTGTTGTCTCCGACCTTTTCTGATTTATTTAGCGCCAGTATTATAACAACAGATGTGGATTATTTTATCCGTAGGGTTTTAACCCTGCATTGTGCAGCTTTGCTTACACATTTATTATTTTATGGTTCGCGCGACAACGACATGCATCATTTAAGGAATGTCATAGATACTTATACCAGTAAACACTATATAGTATTAAGGCTTCTGTTAAAGTGACCAACAGTCAAACAGTCATGGCCTTCTTTAGAACAACATTTCCAGAAATCATGTACCTAATAAATTCGAACATATTCACAAAAACACAAATACAAATGCACTAAACAATATGCACTCCAATATTATTTCAAATGCTCCAGAAGGGTAAGCAGATCCTCCTGCTCTACTAAAACCCGTCATTGATTAAGATGCAACCCTGTAAATATAAGGCCATTTAGGCATTGTTTTATATCTTTTTATGTTTTTCTTAACTATTATGAATAAAAAAAAAAGTAATGTCATTGAATACCATTTACTTACCGAAGTGCATTCGTGTAAAATTTCTCAGTAATGTAGTCCCTGCAATTGCTATTTTCAAATGCCAAGTAAAATTTATAATTCTTTCTTAAAATGTGCATGCAATGTTCATTGTCTTTTTTAGAGCAACTTAGATAACCACATTCGCCATAAATATCAACGTGGATGTATTTCGCCAACTCCTCGGCATATACCAATCTGTCGTTTGAAGTATGACAATTAGAAACAAACATTGCTACTTTCTTTGTTTTGTTTTCTGCATAATTGATTCTACTGAGGTCAGAAGTGATATGGTCCTTGAAAGACGTCCACTTTGCATAAGGTGTTACTATTGTAGAATCCGTTCTGTAGGTAGCAGTCCAGTTAAACATATTATCTAAAGTTTGGAAATTATTTGCTGCCATGGGACTTTCTAATGTATGAATTATCCAGATTTCAGATGACGTCCTATTGATTGCCCTGATTGCTTGCAAATCAAGAAAACTCACACCATCAGAAAATAAGCGAGCATTAACAGCACTGTGGTGGTTTCTTGGCAGTATATTACAGTTATGTACATCACACTGACGAAATGTTTCTGTTCCTGTACTTATACCCCAGAACGAAGGACCCCATTCTAACCAAATATGTTTTGTCGGGGACAGCCCTTCCTGACGTTTTCCATGCGATAGTTGCTGCAGTACTCTGTCTCCGTTCCCTATATTCCATATACTCCGAGTATCTCTTATACCAGTCTGTTTATGTTGTTCTCCATTCCCTTCAGTGTGCACATTGGTCATATTTAGATTGACAGGAAGCTGTTCCGTTATGTTTATCTGGTTCAACTCATCATATGAACAATTAGTCCAGTCTTTTAATGTATTATATCCTAAAAAGTTATGATTTTTACAACCGTAAACAGTTGTTCCAATTAAACACAAAATCAGTATTATTATATCCATTATAAACTTTACGTACAAAAACATACTGCTATCGTATTGTCCTTTTTTTTTCTCTCTGTCGGTTTCCAATACTGTTAGGAGAAGAAATGTTGCACAGTTTATAATGCATAACTGATAGTAAATCCACAGTGACTATATGCACATTTGGACATATTTCTTACGTTGTATTTTCATTTATCTAAGAATAGTTAACCTTATATCACAAAGCTTCCTCAGATGTTGGTTGTATTCCGATATTTTATGAGATATCCTAATGGTTAGTATAGTGAAATAACAAAACAAGCTTTAGAGTATTCTATATGTAAATAAATGCTAATTTGACATCATAAAGAGTTTTTTTCGTTAAATGATTTATTCATGGTTTGATTTTGACAAATTTAATTTAAATTTACAAGCAACATACTTGTGCATTCATGCATGACTTATTTTTTAAGACGCTTTCATCTCCATGAGTTTTCAATACATATTAAAATATTTTGTGTAAGCTTTCCATGGAGTTAATGTATTTAAAGTATAAGCCTACATGATTCATGAACGATATATATGCAGACTGCAAAGGTCAAACTATATAATCCCTATCATTATTATCTGATTTACTGGGTCAATTCCTGACTTAAATTGCATCTTTGTTATAAAATTTGTATATACATGCTTTCCATTTTTTGGGTTTTTTTTTTTAATATTTAAACAAACAATTCAGTTTAAAACAGACATTAATTAAGGGCTGTAGATTATATTTATTCGTAAGGATTGTATCCTACTTTGTGGACAAAGTGTTATCTGGCTTATATACTACTTTACGAACGATGTCATCACGAACAAATGTTCAAACAGGCACTTGTGAACTTTTTTCTGTGAAAAGTACCTGTGAGTGTTTACCATCACTTTCATCAATATTTTGCTTGAAAGTCTGAAGGGCACAACATTGTATTGTGCCTGAATTGTACGAGAAAGGGGCGAATTTTCAAGATTGGTGCAATCGTAGACCCTGATTGAAACTGATAATTATAGCGTAAAAATAAATAAGTAATTGTCAAATTTAAATAGAATGATATTCATCTTAACATAAGAAACCATGTTCAGTTATACATGGTTTGTATGAAGTGCTTTTAATTATATTCCTAGTATGCAAAAGAAAAATGAATTCCATGAAACAATTAGTTTGGTTTTAATTTATTGATAACATTACAAAAGGTCTACAAAATCAATACATGTACCAATAAAAACAATATTTAAAGTGTTGAATTGTGAACCGTTACCGTTAGAATAAGTTTATTTATCAGTAAGTTTAGAATGATCGTATCTAAATTTCCGGCGTCGTAAAACAACATCTCCGTAAAAATTACGATGTGCTATTAGGTGGTACCTAACACTACAGGGAGATAACTCTGTAAAATCAGCTAAACGTTTTAATTACGTTGTGTTGTTAAGGGAATATTAAGCTTCTCAATGATCAAAATTAGCGTTTGTCAAACTGCTATATAAGCAGTGTAATTTTTGTGATAAAATGCTTGGTTCAAATTTTTTTAAAAGTTTTATATGTTTGTCAAAGGGTCAAAGTAAATACTTTGTCAAAATTTTATGAAAATTAAACGAGCCAAATTCATTTTAGTGAAAGTGTTGGGTACCACCTTAAATGAAAGAAATTGCATTTTTTTGTGATTTAGGAGTAATAGAGGATGAATTTCATTCCATCCTTCAATGAAGTAGATAATTCACAACAGATTAGGGCATAGTGAATTATAAACACCGTTAGATGGTGCAAAAAAAAAAAACGTCATCTAAAAAGGAAAATTAACAATTGGGAAAGAAAAATTCGTCATTTTCGACGTAAAATGTAGTGTAGAGTTTCTTGTGTAAAATTATTATATTTAAATCTAAGAATGGACAGTTATTACCGTTTATTTTTTTATTTATTTAGAGTAAGTTCCTTTTGTTCAATTTCGGCAGTGTTAATAGAATTTCTACTAATCTTAATTATTCAACAACAAAATTTCATCAAGATAATGATAAGTGTTTTGAATTTATGAATTAAATGGAAATGCCCATTGGAATACCTACAAAATGTCGATACATTTTCTTGCCGTGTAGTTTATGTAACTAATACATAGTAGATTCCCTCAAACGTTCAGTAGACTGGGTCTCAAAAGAGGGGCGAAAGATATATACCAGAAAGACATTCAAACTCACAAATTGAAAATAAACTGAGCTGTGATGTGGTTATAATATAACTGTTAACTTTATAACTCTTTGTGGGGCGCATTGACCTGAATGCAGAAGAATTTATCATTTTATTCTTTAAAACTTGTGTGTAGTATTGACGTTAAACCACCACCACATTGTTTGTTGCTTTATCAGACACACAACCCGCTTTGCAAGTATTTGAAGTGTGTTTCTTTTTCTAGGAATATGCGTATCCATACGCTTAAAAAATTATTCATTTCTAAAATGTAAAATCACAATAATACTGAACTCCGAGGTTTAATAGTTTAAGACTACCATTTTTTTTAGAATACAGATAGGACATCGAAGACGGTATACTATTCATTCGTTGTTTAATTCATTTGATTGGTACGTATGCCATGAGAGCTACATGACTGTGTTGATAACGTTGTGCTCTTCAACAATATTCGTGATATCAGTAGAAGAAGTTTAAGATAATGTTCCTTTGTCCCAAGTTATATTGTAAAATATACCAAGGATATATGCTGTCTGTAGAAGTTTGATTCAAGACAGTTCAACATTCGTTTGTGAAATAAAACTTCATGGATTTGGGCAGTAGTTTATTACATTTATGCTTATTTTAAAATAAACCGTATACATGTACATATGTGTGATGAGAAGTAAGTTTCAGATGTGCCTGACATTTTATTTAATTTTATTTTATTCAGTGTGTGCCGGTGTGTCAACCAGTACACGACAAGTTAAAAATACTGTGCACAAAAACTATAGTGTATATATAAGAACGAAAATAAATAACGTTTTGTGATGTTTGCAGCAACTGCACAGGGTTAAAAGTTATTATCCAAAGTTACGTTAGGACTTGAACCAATCATGGCAGCTTCAGGTAGTTGGTTCCAATCAGCAATATTTTTATAAACTATACGATATATCTTATAAAGCTTATACGATATACAATATAAGATACCGTATATATGTAGGGCTCAAATCTATGGTGGGTTCCAAATCTATGGCAGATTCCTAATTTATGGCAAATGTGACGTCATGCCATTCCAAATCTATGGCAGATTTTTTACAATCCTAATCTATGGCAAGTTTTGTAATTTCCTAATCTTGGCGGATTTTTAGTGTGTCCAAGTCTATGCCGGGAAAATGAATTGCAAATGGAAAATAATGCAGTAAACATGCGACTATCAACTTGCATTATTTAAACAAGAGAACATGTACGACAAAGGAAGCATGTCTATAAACATTTGTGAAATAAACAGTAAAAAAAACGTAAATGATGAATTCATAACATAAATACAGACTTCAAGATTTAAATGATCATGATGTGCCTCGTACAAATGAACATTTTCTAATCTGTGCATTCATTTAACCAACTAGTAATTAACGTTAAGTCCATTAACAAATAAGTACGGGGCGCCGAATGGGACTCTTGTGATTTTGTACTCAAAATTCAATTTTGTACGGACAAAAGTGACTTTTGTTCAACAAAAATGAGTTCAGTTTAACAAAATTTGTATCATACTACAAATTTGAAATTTTGTCATACAAAATTATCTATCAGCGGACAAAAGTCACTTTTGTCATGACAAAATTCATTTTTGTTACACAGACTTGACTTTTGTTACCTAATTTGAAAATTGAGCGACAAAAGTCAATTTTGTATTTAAATTAGTTTAGTTCGGTTTCTGTGAACTAATTTGCATACAAAATCGACTTTTGTTACACAAAATTGACTTTTGTTACACAAAAATTACTTTTGTTACACAAAATTGACTTTTGTTACACAAAATTGACTTTTGTCTAACAAAATTGACAAAATTGACTTTTGTCTCAACAAAATTGACAAAATTGACTTTTGTCTCAACAAAATTGACAAAATTGAATTTTGTCTCAACAAAATTGACAAAATTGAATTTTGTCTCAACAAAATTAACAAAATTGAATTTTGTCTCAACAAAATTAACAAAATTGAATTTTCTCTCAACAAAATTGATTTTTGTCTCACGAAAGTCAATTTTGTCTCACGAAAGTCAATTTTGTCTCATAAAAGTCAATTTTGTTGTTACAAAATTGAATTTTGTCATCACAAAAATGAATTTTGTCGTCACAAATTGACTTTTGTCTCAACAAAATTGACAAAATTGACTTTTGTCTCAACAAAATTGACAAAATTGACTTTGTCTCAACAAAATTAACAAAATTGACTTTTGTCTCAACAAAATTGACAAAATTGACTTTTGTCTCAACAAAATTAACAAAATTGACTTTTGTCTCAACAAAAATGACAAAATTGAATTTTGTCTCAACAAAAATGACAAAATTGAATTTTGTCTCACAAAAGTCAATTTTGTCTCACAAAAGTCAATTTTGTCTCACAAAAATCAATTTTGTCTCACAAAAGTTAATTTTGTTTCACAAAAGTCAATTTTGTCTCACAAAATTGAATCTTACCGTACACAATTGACTTTTGTGATTTAATTTCCATATCAGGTAACAAAAGTCAATTTTGTATGCAAATATGTTTGCATACCTTTAAGACAAAATTGACTTTTGTCATGACAAATATGAATTTTGTCTACAAAAATGAATTTTGTCATGACAAAAATGAATTTTGTCATGACAAAAATTAATTTTGTCTACACAAATGAATTTTGTCATCACAAAATTGAAGTTCTCACAAAACAAGTCTGTAGCACATAGTTTTGTAAGACAAAAATGATTTTGTTATGACAGAATTGAATTTTGTACAAAACCACAAGAGTCCCATTCGGCGCCCCGTAGCGTAAATGATGAATTCATAACATAAATACAGACTTCAAGATTTAAATGATCATGATGTGCCTCGTACAAATGAACATTTTCTAATCTGTGGATTCATTTAACCAACTAGTAATTAACGTTAAGTCCATTAACAAATAAGAAGGTGGATTTTTTTTTAAATTAAAAAAAGGGGGATAAATAAAAATGAACAGTTTGAATATTCAAATAATATGTTATTCGTCGTTACGGCATCTTTTTTTATTTTATGACGATCTAAATAAAATTGGTATCCGTTAAGTTCATGTTTCATTTTATAAGCTTTGCCAACCGTAAACAGTAAAATGTTTACTATAATAACTCCTTTTCTGAAATATCCGTTACTGAAAAAAGCAGTGTCCTTGTTCATCGCGGACTTCGACCGTCCGGTACAGCACATTGTGTCCCTTTTCTGGATAATGGGTCATATTTTTATGTCAACAATCGTCAAATTGTTGTCATCTAGAATGATGTTCAAATCTATGGGTTCCGCCATCGTTTGCAGCGGCGACGATGTAATATGGCGTTATTGAATTGGGACGTTATATATGTTAGATCTGCCATAGATTTGGAGAAAACAAAATCTGCCATAGATTTGAGTTGTTTGGTGTTTGTAACGTCACATTTGCCATAGATTAGGAATCTGCCATAGATTTGGAACCCGCCATATATTTGAGTCCTACATATATATACTATACAAGATATGACTATAAAAAATACTATAAGATGGGCTAATAAATTATTTAAGATATTTCATAAAATCAGTATAATTAAAATATCTTATATATTATATGAGATGTCTTGACATTCTTAGCTGAATTGGAAATGTACCCTATTGGTGTACAGGCCCTTAAGTCTTCTATAGGATTTTGGTTACATATTTTAAAGTCAAGTGAAAATGAGTCTTTATTATATAATGTTTATAAAGCTAACAAGCAGTTAAATGATGGATTTGCTTCAAAAGTTAAAATGCTACTTTCAAAATTAAATTTCGTTCATGTTTGGGAAAATCAATGTACCTTCTCTAAAAAACGATTACCATTAGCCGTCGTGAAGAAGCTCAATGAAAATTACATTATATTTTGGAGAAATTGTCTCTTTAATGATGATAATTCAATAAATGGAAATAAACTAAGAACCTACAGAAAATTTAAAGTTAAGTATGAACTAGAAAAGTACCTTTTATTGAATTTAGATAAAAATGTTACAAAAAATTATGCTAGAATAAGAATAAGTAATAGTATGTTGGCTGTTGAACGTGGTAGATACAACAAAACAGCTCTAGAAAATAGAATATGTCCTTTATGCCATAAAGAGTTGGAAGATGAATTTCATTTCATCATTACATGTTCAGAAATTAATAAAACTAGGATCAAAATGTTTAATGAAATTTCTAATATTGTCCCCTGTTTTAATTCCATGAGTGAAGAAAACAAATTTGATTTTATATTTTCCTGCGAAGAATGTGATATTTTACTTATCATTGTTAACTACATAAGTGAAATGTATAATGAGAGAAACAATTATAATGTCATTATATGAACTGTGTAATGCATATTATAACATATTTTTGATACATAAGCATAATATTTTAATTCATAACTTTAAAGAGGAGGCATGCTGTCAAAAATAGTATTATAATTAATACTATTAATCTATGTTTTTGTTTTTCTTTCAATGCTACATGTTTGTAGTGTAACTGTTTATTGACTATCGTTTTGTAATTTTAATATGCCTGTTTGTTTGTTTTTGTTGTGTATTTTAGTAACAATCCTATTGTTTGGATTTCAAACTAATAACATTCTTATTCTTATTCTTATTCTGACATTCTTATATATAGTAAACAGTTTGCCATATTAGAGTCTTGTAAGTAAAAGCCAAGTTAGTAGGCCTAGCAATAAAAAAAAATTGAAAACGGGAAATTAGGATGTAATGCGGAAATAAATCCGCAACCGATTTTTTTATTTCGTATACACTCTATCAAAATGGCCGCTCCAGCGAAAAGTTTGCCGAGAGATGCTCAAATTATGACTGCAATTTTGAAAGATCTAGGTGTTACTGAACATGAGCCACGAGTCATAAATCAAATGCTTGAATTTGTTTACAGTAATTATTGACCCAACTTTACTTTGCTTGATTATTGTCACTAATTTAAATAATAACACCTTACAAAATTATGTTTGTTGTTGTTCTACACTTTCAATTTCAACTTTTTACCACAGAACACCACAGAATACCACAGAACACTAAAAATATACCACAGAACACTTATAATATGCCACAGAACTCCTAAATAGTAACAATTCAGACATTGTAGTTGTTGTTATTGCTAATTAAGTCTATAATGTGACTTTATTATTCAAATTAATTAAAAATTTCAATCTAGTGTCGACTCATTGTCATTACGACCCCAATCGACTTGGCCTTTAATTGGGATCTTCTTCTTCTTCTTCTTCTTGGGAAGTCCACCCTATTTGCAGGGTCACCGCATTAAAAATATCCTCGTTTTAGGTTAATTTTTTTAAAATGCGTAGTTATTTATAAAATAAATAAAATTGTTAGGATTTAATATGTACTTAGTTTTAGTAAAACAAAATAATAAGGATAAAAGGTAAAAACTTGTATTTACACTGTACATAGCATACTGTCACAAGATTAAAACACTTTTTAGATTTAAAATTTAAAAAATGGATAAAACCTAAAGTTAATAAGATTATAGGAGTCCACTTATTAAAAGATAAATATATGTTTACGGTTCATCTATGGCAGTGATGATAAAGAGTTTATCAAACGAGGTTCCTCATTATATGTTTATATAAAATCTAAAAAAAACATTAATTCATGTTGTAAATTTATTTCAACATGTATTATAATTTTGATATTTTGAGTGTTCTGTGGTATATTTTAAGTGTTCTGTGGTATTATGTGGTGTTCTGTACATGTGGTATTCTGTGGTAAAAAGACACTCCGGGCTTCAAACGGTCATTTTCCACTACCATAATAGGAGTAAGGATCAAATGGATTAAAATTTTACTGTGATTTGTCACAGGTCTTAAAAAGTTATTGCTACCATTATTTTGGAAAAAAATTACGTGATTTGCCAAATAAACGTATTTACACTTTTGGTATTTAGCTGTATTTTGCCTCCGAATGACCTTATATCACCTCCGAATAACCTTTTGACGTCAAGCAACAATCACTTTTTAGTTGTGACGTCATATGTTTTGAATTATGAAGTCAAAGTTTACGGGAACCTGTGTGATGCTCTGTAATGGCGGACAAATTTGCATACAAGTGTAAATACGTCTATTCATTTGATTTTTTTTTTTTTTGAAACGAAAGTGCACATTTCATTGTCATGCACCAAAAATTACTGTTAAGCGTTCAATATTACAAAATTTTTATAAACATTTTTATAAACAGCAAAATGATTATTGTTGATACATTGTACCATGGCTGAGGCTTTTCAAATTTATCTCCCTTGCTGAACTATGTTGGAAAATCAAGTTATCTCTTTAGTCTTTAGTAAGTGTCCCAAATGACACTGTAAACACTTGTGTACATGTACGTTTCCTCTTTTGTAGTTTCTTCACATATGTAATGTTCACTCATGTACTTAATTGAAATGGTGGCTGCTGCTTAAAAATTTTGACTTAATTTTGATTTAGAATTATAGTGTTTTTTGCTATATCAGTCAAGGGTCTAACTTAAATAAGTTATTAGAAAAAAATAACATGCATGTTGTTATTGTGAGCTGAAATATAAAGAAAAATGTAATAACATATGTATGTTACATGTTTCAAAGGGAAAATATACAACCTTTATTTTGCAAATATATAACAGCTTATGGGTGGAATCAGAAAAAATGAAGCAAAAGTGTGACATGGGGGTTCCAATTTCAAACTTAATATTTTGTATTTCTTTTTGTCTTGCCCTATTACCAATACTTTAAATTTTATAATTCCAAAGTTTCAGGCCGAACGAAACAGACACATTGAATAATCTTATATCTTAATAGCATACATCTCAAAAATATTTAACAGAAACCATACTACTTAAAAACAAGTTTGGTAATAAAACAGTCAAGAAAACATTGCTCAGACAAAATGTCAGACCTTTTCCAAATGAAAGTCAATATAAAAAGGAAAATTTTAAAACCAAAATTTCCATCTTTTCTGCTAAATCATATAATAACAATCAAATTGAATAGCTTAATTTGAAAAAAATAATAGTAACTAGAGATTGAAGTTTTTGCCAATAAAAAGAATCTTAATATATTTCAGTTACAATAGTAAACTTTGAAAGCCCTGAAATTTTGTGATCATTTGCAAAAAACAAAATGTCATTTCATTGTACCGTTTTAATGTAATTGTATGTAGAAAAAGCCTTCTATTTTCAGTATTTTGTCACACTCCTGACATATTTTATAAAGATTGAAAAATGCTTTAAACTTTCACAAAAAATCACTAAACACATTGCTATATCATTGATTTCAATTTCTGATATCTTTACCCATAGAACAGGACTTTCTTTTTAGGACCATTTAAAAAAAACACAAAGAGAGGCACCCCAAAATGTCAGGAGTGTGACAACTGTCTTTAAACATCTACCAAAGAATACAAAGGACTTAAATGTTTTATTTTTTTTATTTTTCAGAAGTGGCTATTTCAAAGAGAAGAAAAAAAATCATTACCACTGTGATATGTTTATATCATAGATGTGGGAGTGCATTATATATGTCAGGAGTGTGACGCTTTTTTAAGGCATTTTCTGTCAATTCATAATTTCACAAGAACAAGTTCCACAAGTTTCTTTGTGTAAGAAATGTTAAAACCAAGTAATATTCCTATCATTTATCTCTTAAATGTGTTATGTATCATGATTGTTTTGGCACAATAAGTTTTAATTAGTCATTTTTCTATTTTTTGTGCACTGAGTCATTGAGTTATGCAAATTTATCAAAGGAAATAAGTGTGTACAACTATAATATCATATAGGAATGTGAGGAAATGAATTTTGTACAAAATTGAACAATTATTTTGATTTAAAATGGTATATTTAAAGATGTTTCAAGGATTAACCATTCAGATGTAATTCGTCACACTCCTGACATGAATTTAACAATTTAAGAAAAATATGAAAATTAGCTTTATTTTTAGGACAGATAATTGAAAGACAGCTAGTAAAATGAAGAAACTTTTGGTAAACCTTCCACTCCTTAAAACATCTACCAGATTTGCTGAAATAAGCAGGGCAAAATTTTCTAGAAGAAATGATTCAAAGAAAGAGACTTCGAATGAGAGAACTCGCAAATACTGGCTGAATCTGAAATTAAAAATTGATCAGCGGAAGTTGGACCATCATAAAATAAAAACCTATAAAACCAAGCTAACAAAAAAAAGCTTAAAGAAAGAAGAACTTCAAATTCCAAATTTTATAAACAATACAAAGAAAAACAAAGGCAGTGGCAGAGAAACAGTAGAAAAAAAGGAAGAAAGATAAAAAAGAAGTTGGGTTGAATAAGGACTTAGAATCGAACAAAACCAGCTCAAAAATTAAAATGAGAACAGATCTGTGACTGTGTCAGATTCCAGATCTACAGTGAGAAAACCTGCACAATAAACAAGAAAACAATTGCCACAAAACAAAAATGCTTATAAATGATCCCTTCTAGAAGGCCCTTCTGGGTGTAGCATTTTTTATGATGTGTTTCAAAGAACTCGTCCAAGCATTTGGGTTTTGTGGCAGTTGTTTTCTTGTGTGTTGTGCAGGTTTTCTCACTGTAGATCTGGAATCTGACACAGTTACAGATCTGTTCTCATTTGAATTTTTGAGCTGTTTTTGTTCGATTCTAAGTCCTTATTCAACCCAACTTCTTTTTTATCTTTCTTCCTTTTTTTCTACTGTTTTTCTGCTACTGCCTTTGTTTTTCTTTATATTGTTTATCAAATTTGGAATTCAAAGTTCTTCTTTCTTTAAGCCTTTTTTTGTTAGCATGGTTTTGTAGTTTTTTATTTTGTTTTAGATTGTCCAACCTCTGATAATTTTTTAATTTTATATTCAGCCAATATTTGCGGGTTTTCTCTTGCCAAGTCTCTTTCTTTGAATCATTTCTTCCAGATAATTTTTCCTGGCTTATGTCAGCAAGTCTAGTGGATGTTTTAAGGAATGGAAGATTTACCAAAAGTTTCTAAATTACTAGCTGTCTTTCAACTATCTGTCCTAAAAATAAAGCTAATTTTCATATTTTTCTTAAATTGTTAAATTCATGTCAGGAGTGTGACAAATTACATCTGAATGGTTAATCCTTGAAACATCTTTAAATATACCATTTAAATTCAAAATGATTGTTCTATTTTGTACAAAATTCATTTCCTCACTTTCCTATATGATTTTATAGTTGTACACACTTATTTCCTTTGATAAATTTGCATTACTGTGCACAAAAAATAGAAAAATGACTAATTAAAACTTATTGTGTCAAAACAATCATGATAAATAACACATTTAAGAGGTAAATGATAGGAATATAACTTTGTTTTAACATTTCTAACACAAAGAAACCTGTTGAATTTGTCCTTGTGAAATTATGAATTGAAAGAAAATGCCTTAAAAAAAGCGTCACACTCCTGACATATATAATGCACTCCCACATCTATAATATAAACATATCACAGTTGTGATAAATTTTTTTCTTCTCTTTGGAATAGCCACTACTGACAAATAAAGAAGAAGAACATATTTAAGTCCTATGTATTCTTTGGTACATGTTTAAAGACAGTTGTCACACTCCTGACATTTTTGGGTGCTTGTATAGAAGTTAATCCAATATGTGAATTATGCACCTCAGGATGTCTGTATAGCCTTTTATGGATAGCTTATACATGTATACAATAAATACTTACCAGTTTTACACACAAATACTCCTTCAAAATACAACCATAACACTTTAATTTAGAAATTATCAAATTTTGCCAATATTAATTTTTGGTACATACCTTTTCATAATGTATATTTATTTACATAATATTTGTGCAATGATAACACCAATCTATAATCTACAAAACCTAGTATTGAAGAATGATTATAAACCATCTTCATATACATGCATTCATCATAATAATTTTTACTCAGCATGTAAATTATTAAAAAAAAAATCCTGTCACACAAAAAGCGTCACACTCCTGACAAATTTGACATGTTTTTAAAGGCAGTGCTTTAAGGCCTGACTTTTAAGTCATGAGGTTCATCTTTTCATACGCAATCCATGCTGGGGGTCTTTTGGCCAGAAATAGATCCGGAAATGTTCGAATTTCTCCTCTTCTTTTTATGGTATGATATGGTTTTTGTTTCTTTCATTTACATTGGGGACTAAAGAAACGATCAGTGTGTATTGTTCGTTTTATAGAACTTGTTATAAGTGTGTATTTTGCATTATAAGCAGTCAACCTGACTACAAACTATCATTATTTGTATATTCCGTGTGGAAAGAGGTCGGGTCAATTTCAAGTGTTATCTGACATCTAAAGATTCTTTAATTAGTTCAGACGTTGACATAACAATGAAAAGTCGACTGAACATGATTAATATTGCATCTTCTATAATTCAAAGCGGAATTCGGTTTATGAACGAGAAACCGTAAAGCGTTTTCAATTTCGGTATTAGTTATGTATGTTATCTACGTATTATCCTGGTTCCCGGTACTACGTTCCGGGTATTAGCTATTTGATATATTTGATGTGTAACATTACAATCGGGTACCAGCCAATCTACGTGTGTATGTGTACATGATTTACCGTCAAAATGACCGACTTAAAAAATAGTCCATAAACGTTCCGTATAATGATATGCAAATTCATAATTAATCGTAACTTTTTTTTTATCTTTGTATAATTAATATAACAAAATGGATTCCACAAAATTGAAAATAGCATTATTTTACGAGGATTTCTCATATTTTTTCTTCCGGGCGCAGTAATACGTATGTTTTGAAGAAGCTCGAAGAATTTGACAAAGTGAATTGAGAAGGAAACGGATAGATATACGTTCTTGCTATCAGGTAAAACAATTTAAATGTACAGAACAAACACATTTACTTCACACAAATAGTACAGGCTTAAGCTTTTTATTGTCTAGCTTATACACGACTGTAGTCAAGTGTTTAAACGACGGCGGTGACCTACAAGGTACGGGTCATACTGGGTCAAGTCTAAATATGTAAACATATCCACGTGCTATTAGGTAGAACGCATCGTAATGCAATATCTACAATTTTTCCTCCTTTATACATCGTTTAACCAGATATATTTCTCCTTTTTACATCGTTTAACCAGATGTATTTCTCTTTCAAATACACTTAAACACGGGTTGTATGTACGTATCTTTTCTAGTGTTTTCTTGTTATTAAAGTTCATTTGTTGATGTTTAGAAATTTTTGAACGACTGAACACAGGAGTGAATGAATGCAACAATTATATATACTGAAGACTTGGGCTGTACAATGATAGTGTACGTATATCATACTGATAATCATTCTAGCAGTAATTATGTTAATTTAGGATGTAATTTCTAATGACAGGAATTCATGAGCTATGCCTCAGGCTTTCTGAAAAAATATCAATGACAATGTAAACAGGAACAAAACATTGACACGAATGATGCTCTCTTCTATGTTATATAGTTATTTAGGTATATATGTTGCACAAGTTTCAATTAAACTTAAGTTATAAAACTTTTTTTCAGGGCACAAACCCACTTTAAAGAGACTTGTCTACTGCCATACCCATCCTATTTTCATGCACCATTTGCAAGCAAGAGACTGAATGGTTTGCAAAATTAAAAATCAGGACGGTGTCCAATTAAAACAAAAGAACTAAACTGGATGAATATTGTAGGAGAAATCTAGACATGCTAGAGGAAAGTTTTGATTTGTGAAATTGGTTTTCCTGAAAAGTCATTCATCCTAGCCTGCAGAGAGGAACTATAACTGTCCACCACCAACTGATGAGCCAATGTTGAGCTTCACATATGGAATTACTCAAATACCATCAATGTCTATGTTTTCAGCACAAATTTCACAATTTATGACACAGCTGTGCTTTTTTTTATACCGTTAAAGAGTTGTATACTAAATTTTATTTTTTTATCAATAAATATATATTATATTAATTGTGTCATCTAAGAACAAAGTCTTGTATTTTGCCAAAAGATGCATACTAGTGAATGAAAGTGGTGCAGTTCATTTTGCTTTGGTATATAGAATTTAATTACAATTGTTCATGTTATTGGAATGCATATAAAAATAAGGAGATGTGGTACAATGTATATGATATTTAGTGAGTTTATCAAGCAAAAGTGAATAAGAAATGTCAAGGAGAAAAACTCATACCGTAAAGAGAATTTCATATTTACAAGTAAGTTTTGTTTTTGCGTTGAATAATTTTCTTCTATTGTTTTAATTGCAAATATGGGAAGTGGTTTAAATGCTAATGAGACAGCTGTTATGGCCACAGAGCCTTAATTGAAAACTTCTTTTTCATTCATACCGGTAGATTTTGCCTGGAGTAAGAAACATATCTACCAACTTTTCAAAATGCACATGGGGGTTTTACGTGAAAGATGGTTCATATAGTCATACAAAACCTTCAAGGGGGCCTTCAAATGGAAGCAGGACAAGTCGCCCCACTGGCTAATCGGCCCACTTTTTAAAAAAACACCACAAACTGATTTATCAAATCACCCACATGTGAAATTGGTTAAATCATGTTTAATATTACTCCTGCCAACTCGCCCCACATGTGAAATTGGTTAAATCATTTTAAATCAGGGTTCTCACTAAGGATTTTTGAAGGCGAGTCCAGGGACTCGTCATTTTTGGCCACGGTGAGTCATGGTAACTGTGTTCAGTTTATACAAAATATTTCAATATTGATGTATTTGTGGACTCACCAGTTTTGAAAATGGTGAGTCCAGACAGATTTTGTTGAGTCCAGGACTCATGGACTCGCCTTAGCGAGAACCCTGTTTAATATTACTCCTGCCAACTCGCCCTACTTATAAAAAAACGGTAATTTTTAGATTAATAATAATTAAAAATAAAAACTCGCACCACTTTAATGAAAACTAATCTACACAGAATACAAACAAACTGAAAATTAATTTAATTACTATTATTGATATATACTGAAGAATAAATGTAAGTTTTGAAGCTTAGTTATTTGCATAACAATTGAAAAGAAACCTGTTAATTGTATCATAATGCAATATAAGGAATTGAACTTATATTCAATGGGATAACATCTTTTTCCATACGTGGGGCGAGTTGGCATTACTAAATTCATCCTGGTTTAATAATATATTTATCTAGATTTCACCGATTTCCATTAGATGGGACCAGTTGGCAAGAGTTATATTAACAGAATTTAACTTATATACAATGGGATAACATCTTTTTACATAAGTGGGGCGAGTTGGCATTACTAAATTCTTCCTGGTTAATAATATATTTATCTAGATATTATCGTTTTCTATTAGGTGGGGCGAGTTGGCAGGAGTAATATTAACGGGATTTAACACAGTTCACAAGTGGGGCGATTTGGTAATCCAGGTTGGGGCAGGTTTTTTTTTAAAGTGGGGCGAGTTAGTGAAAAAGTTGGGCTACATTTGTATTTGCTAATGGGGCGATTGTCATGGATTCCCTTCAAATATATTCTAATGTGGTTTTTGGCTTCTTCTTGCATTAACAAGCTTATAGCCATTGTTGAATTAATTGTTTTCTTTAAATAGTCGACAAAATTGCTCTTACAAAATTTCCATTTGGGAGCCTCGAGCTCGATGAGGGAAATACTCTGCAAATACTGACAGTTGGCAGGTATGGTCATCAAAAAAGTTGACATGTTACTATGTACATTTGCCATTATGTTACTTGATGTTCTTGCTATACACACAGTACAGAGACTAGTCAATCTTTGTGAACTATTTTTTTATGGGAGTCATAGAATATGCGTATACAATCAATAATTAAAAATAGTCTATTTATATTGAAAAGGAAAAGTTCTAATATATGTCTAAAGAAGAGGGACGAAAGACACCAAAGGGACAGTCAAACTCATGAATTTAAAGCAAACTGACAAGGCCATGGCTAAAAATGCATTTCATGGCGAGGCACAGAAAATATACTGTAAACAGTAGACTATAGATACATGTATAGGTGAACTAAGGTAAAAAAGAACTCTAAATCTTAAATTCTACAAACCACCTCTGTTCTATGGAAGATAATGATATAACTGGACTAGAAATACACACAACCTGTAATTAACTGCCTTTACAGCGCTTTCGCGCTTTGATTTTAATAAAACTTTTGGCTGGTACAAGATATCTAAATGAAATTTGGCTGCAAGTTAGCTGGTATTGAACTTGTTGGTTTGACATTTAATTTACTTTCCTAAATATAATGGGGGAAACAATATGCCCCAATATGTTAAAATCTTCATTTTTTCTGATTCCACCCTTATAGCTTACCAATCATGCATAGTACACCTATGTTATTACAGAAAATACATTCCTGCAATAACCAATGGGTGTTATTGCAGCTTCTCTATATTTCTTTAAAGGCTTTGCTCTGACTTGCATATAAATGTATTTCAATTCATTGTAAGAAATGATGATCAGAGCTTGTAATGAGGCACTGTGCAAGATTCCAAGTGTCTCATTTACTCTGATATAGTAAATTACATGCTTGTAATAACATAAGCCTTGTTATTACAGCTTAGTTTGCCCTTAAAAGCCTTGTCTCATTAATTTACCATGGTTAATCAGAATTGTATTAATGGAATTAGAAAATTAGTTATCAAGGTAATTTATTAAACTACTGCGCAAAAGTTTTTAAGAATTCCCAAGTGCCCATTAAAGATAAAACATTTTTGATATATTTCACTGATAACCAACATATGTTATTACAGATTAAGGAAAAAAGAGAAGACAACTCATGAAAGTGTCTGTAATAACAACATGCATGTTATTTTTCCCTGATAACTTATTTTAGTTAGACCCTTGACTGTATATAGTGTTTTTGAATCTACCAGACTCTGTTAAATAATTTTCCAGATGGCACAATATCTCATTTCAATTGTCTCTATTAATGTCTTCTTCATCGATTCCTAGTAAGGTGTCTAAATCCATACGTATATTTCCTGTTATAAAGTAAAAAGATGTTCTCATCCTCTCTCTAGCCTCCTCATAGTTAGAACAATGTAAAAGGTAGTGTTCTACAGTTTCTGGCTCTCCACAGGAACAATTTTTGTCTGTTGATGGTATGATTTTGGATTTATAATCATTTCGATCACAATAACCTGTTCTCAAACTAGTAATAATTGAAAACGACCATTTGGATGGTAAATCTTTTGGTATTTTTTGACAAACTTTTTGATGATAGTTATAATAATTTCTGCCACGTTGACTTGATCCCATTGATTTTGCCATTTTCTTAAAACACTTTCTCTTGCTGCACGTTTTATATCCTGCCTGGTTACTTCTGATGGTTCTTCTATTTTTTCAGCTTCTTTAGCTCCTTTTTTGGCCAGTGAATCAGCAATGTCATTTCCTTGGATATCAGCATGACCAGGTGTCCTTTCAAAATTTAATGGAATTCCATTCATTTTTAATATTTTCATGTTTTTCTTAATTTCTCTTATGACTTTGATGTAATTTTTTGATTTCCAGTTTAAAGTTAAAATTCCAATTGAGGTCTGACTATCTGAAAAAAGTGTAATTGAGTCTGTGTTTTGTCTGTTTTCTGATATTAAAAAGTGGTCAACAACAAGTTTAATGGCAATCAGTTCTCCCAGTAGTATTGATCCTTTCTTGGATACAGCTTTACTAATTTCAATTTGTGGTTGATTATTTGATGGAAAAATGACAGCACCTGCTCCTACAGGGCCAGGACTACCAAGACAGGACCCATCAGTAAATGCTATACATGAATTTGCTGGAAGATGACTTAGTTTTTCCATTATTATGTGTTTTCCAACATTTTTTTGGTCTGTTGATCTTGATTTGGAATTTCCAAGGTTTTTCCAATAATCTGGAGGAGATTTATATCTTTGTAACCCATTAAACTGAAATTCTGCTTCTATACCATTTACATCAACACCTGTACATACCTTCATGTCTTCTGCCTGAAGAATCATTTTTCCCACTGGAGATACATATTTTTCAGGGATGTCAATTGTTTTCCAATCATCCAGGATTTGTTTTATTGGAATGGAGATATCATACGAGTTAATTTTTGCAAGTGTACCAGTTGCAATTTCTTCTCTACGCAGATGTATTGGTAGGATTCCAGAAACTACTTCCAAAGTCTCTACACTTGATGTTGGGGTAACATTAAGGCATATAGCTAATCCCTTTCTTTGAATTTTGTTCAGTTTGTCTGTTATATTGGTTTCACAGGTCTGCCAAACACTACTTGCATATTCTAAGGTGGAAAGGACAATACTTTGGTAAATTTGAAGTAGAGTTTTTGTAGAAACTTACTACATACATTGCATCAATGAAAATTTAAATTAAGAAGACAATACAGTTAATAGAAAGTAAATGAATAATGTTATGAAATATATATCTTTTAAAGACTAATTTACATTCATACATTTACATGTACATCTTGTTAATACCAAAAATACCTATTTTATATATAATAATGCCATTTTGAAAGGTTTTAAATTTGTTATAACCAGAATGAAGTGCCTGTTCCTAAATTTTCAAAATTTTTGAGATTGTTCATCAGATAAATCTCAAAGAGACAGTCAGCAAACTTAATTAGACGTAATAATGCTAAATAAGATTTAATTTTGTCATAAAAAATCAACATATCATAATAATATTTAGAAGCAAATTATCATTGGAACAAACCAACATCATAACTCTAAAAAGTTATTTGTAAAAAGTATGATCATGTACGTGTAGTATGTACATGTACATGTAAATAGAAAAATATTTTATTCATAAAAATATTTTAAGTAGAGCAGAGAACTGCTGGAACCCCTTGACTCCTTTATTGTCATCAGAAAAAAACAACAGAAACCATTGTTGTATAAATTAAAAATATGTATCGTTATTTATGACATGTATGGAAGCAACCTTTGTCGTGCAATCAATTCTGCAATGTATCAAACTATTTTAGCAGTATAACTTACATTTTGTACTATGATAATCATGTGCAAATGAAAAAAGAAATTCCTTTAAAAAGTGATGTACATGTACCCGACTCATTACTGATATAAGTGGTAATTAAATCACTTGTTCTAGCAATAACCCTGACTGTTTACTGTTAATGAGTTATAACACTTAGGTTTGTACCTAATGAGTTATAACACTTACGTTTGTACCTAATGAGTTATAACACTTAGGTTTGTACCTAATGAGTTATAACACTTAGGTTTGTACCTAATGAGTTATAACACTTACGTTTGTACCTAATGAGTTATAACACTTACGTTTGTACCTAATGAGTTATAACACTTAGGTTTGTACCTAATGAGTTATAACACTTACGTGTGTACCTAATGAGTTATAACACTTACGTGTGTACCTAATGAGTTATAACACTTACGTGTGTACCTAATGAGTTATAACACTTACGTTTGTACCTAATGAGTTATAACACTTAGGTTTGTACCTAATGAGTTATAACACTTAGGTGTGTACCTAATGAGTTATAACACTTAGGTGTGTACCTAATGAGTTATAACACTTACGTGTGTACCTAATGAGTTATAACACTTACGTGTGTACCTAATGAGTTATAACACTTACGTTTGTACCTAATGAGTTATAACACTTACGTTTGTACCTAATGAGTTATAACACTTACGTTTGTACCTAATGAGTTATAACACTTACGTGTGTACCTAATGAGTTATAACACTTACCTTTGTACCTAATGAGTTATAACACTTACGTGTGTACCTAATGAGTTATAACACTTACGTTTGTACCTAATGAGTTATAACACTTACGTTTGTACCTAATGAGTTATAACACTTACGTTTGTACCTAATGAGTTATAACACTTACGTTTGTACCTAATGAGTTATAACACTTACGTTTGTACCTAATGAGTTATAACACTTACGTGTGTACCTAATGAGTTATAACACTTACGTTTGTACCTAATGAGTTATAACACTTACGTTTGTACCTAATGAGTTATAACACTTACGTTTGTACCTAATGAGTTATAACACTTACGTGTGTACCTAATGAGTTATAACACTTAGGTGTGTACCTAATGAGTTATAACACTTAGGTGTGTACCCAATGAGTTATAACACTTACGTGTGTACCCAATGAGTTATAACACTTACGTGTGTACCTAATGAGTTATAACACTTACGTGTGTACCTAATGAGTTATAACACTTACGTGTGTACCTAATGAGTTATAACACTTAGGTGTGTACCTAATGAGTTATAACACTTACGTGTGTACCTAATGAGTTATAACACTTACGTGTGTACCTAATGAGTTATAACACTTACGTTTGTACCTAATGAGTTATAACACTTACGTGTGTACCTAATGAGTTATAACACTTAGGTTTGTACCTAATGAGTTATAACACTTAGGTTTGTACCTAATGAGTTATAACACTTAGGTTTGTACCTAATGAGTTATAACACTTACGTGTGTACCTAATGAGTTATAACACTTACGTGTGTACCTAATGAGTTATAACACTTAGGTTTGTACCTAATGAGTTATAACACTTAGGTTTGTACCTAATGAGTTATAACACTTAGGTGTGTACCTAATGAGTTATAACACTTAGGTGTGTACCTAATGAGTTATAACACTTAGGTTTGTACCTAATGAGTTATAACACTTACGTGTGTACCTAATGAGTTATAACACTTACGTTTGTACCTAATGAGTTATAACACTTAGGTTTGTACCTAATGAGTTATAACACTTAGGTTTGTACCTAATGAGTTATAACACTTACGTTTGTACCTAATGAGTTATAACACTTACGTTTGTACCTAATGAGTTATAACACTTACGTTTGTACCTAATGAGTTATAACACTTAGGTTTGTACCTAATGAGTTATAACACTTAGGTTTGTACCTAATGAGTTATAACACTTAGGTTTGTACCTAATGAGTTATAACACTTAGGTTTGTACCTAATGAGTTATAACACTTAGGTGTGTACCTAATGAGTTATAACACTTAGGTGTGTACCTAATGAGTTATAACACTTACGTTTGTACCCAATGAGTTATAACACTTAGGTGTGTACCTAATGAGTTATAACACTTAGGTGTGTACCTAATGAGTTATAACACTTAGGTGTGTACCTAATGAGTTATAACACTTTGTACCTAATGAGTTATAACACTTACGTTTGTACCTAATGAGTTATAACACTTACGTTTGTACCTAATGAGTTATAACACTTACGTTTGTACCTAATGAGTTATAACACTTACGTTTGTACCTAATGAGTTATAACACTTACGTTTGTACCTAATGAGTTATAACACTTACGTTTGTACCTAATGAGTTATAACACTTACGTTTGTACCTAATGAGTTATAACACTTACGTTTGTACCTAATGAGTTATAACACTTAGGTGTGTACCTAATGAGTTATAACACTTAGGTGTGTACCTAATGAGTTATAACACTTAGGTGTGTACCTAATGAGTTATAACACTTACGTGTGTACCTAATGAGTTATAACACTTACGTTTGTACCTAATGAGTTATAACACTTAGGTGTGTACCTAATGAGTTATAACACTTAGGTTTGTACCTAATGAGTTATAACACTTACGTTTGTACCTAATGAGTTATAACACTTACGTTTGTACCTAATGAGTTATAACACTTACGTTTGTACCTAATGAGTTATAACACTTAGGTTTGTACCTAATGAGTTATAACACTTAGGTTTGTACCTAATAATATAACACTCATTAGGTACCTAATGAGTTATAACACTCATTAGGTACCTAATGAGTTATAACACTTACGTGTGTACCTAATGAGTTATAACACTTAGGTGTGTACCTAATGAGTTATAACACTTAGGTGTGTACCTAATGAGTTATAACACTTAGGTTTGTACCTAATGAGTTATAACACTTAGGTTTGTACCTAATGAGTTATAACACTTAGGTTTGTACCTAATGAGTTATAACACTTAGGTTTGTACCTAATGAGTTATAACACTTAGGTTTGTACCTAATGAGTTATAACTAATGAGTTATAACACTTAGGTTTGTACCTAATGAGTTATAACACTTAGGTTTGTACCTAATGAGTTATACCTAATGAGTTATAACACTTAGGTTTGTACCTAATGAGTTATAACACTTACGTTTGTACCTAATGAGTTATAACACTTACGTTTGTACCTAATGAGTTATAACACTTAGGTTTGTACCTAATGAGTTATAACACTTAGGTTTGTACCTAATGAGTTATAACACTCATTAGGTACCTAATGAGTTATAACACTCATTAGGTACCTAATGAGTTATAACACCCTAATGAGTTATAACACTTAGGTGTGTACCTAATGAGTTATAACACTTAGGTGTGTACCTAATGAGTTATAACACTTAGGTTTGTACCTAATGAGTTATAACACTTAGGTTTGTACCTAATGAGTTATAACACTTAGGTTTGTACCTAATGAGTTATAACACTTAGGTTTGTACCTAATGAGTTATAACACTTAGGTTTGTACCTAATGAGTTATAACACTTACGTTTGTACCTAATGAGTTATAACACTTACGTTTGTACCTAATGAGTTATAACACTTACGTGTGTACCTAATGAGTTATAACACTTACGTGTGTACCTAATGAGTTATAACACTTACGTGTGTACCTAATGAGTTATAACACTAAAGTTTGTACCTAATGAGTTATAACACTTACGTTTGTACCTAATGAGTTATAACACTTACGTTTGTACCTAATGAGTTATAACACTTACGTTTGTACCCAATGAGTTATAACACTTACGTTTGTACCCAATGAGTTATAACACTTACGTTTGTACCTAATGAGTTATAACACTTAGGTTTGTACCCAATGAGTTATAACACTTAGGTTTGTACCCAATGAGTTATAACACTTACGTTAGTACCCAATGAGTTATAACACTTACGTTTGTACCCAATGAGTTATAACACTTACGTGTGTACCTAATGAGTTATAACACTTACGTGTGTACCTAATGAGTTATAACACTTACGTTTGTACCTAATGAGTTATAACACTTACGTTTGTACCTAATGAGTTATAACACTTACGTTTGTACCTAATGAGTTATAACACTTACGTTTGTACCTAATGAGTTATAACACTTAGGTTTGTACCTACGAGTTATAACACTTAGGTTTGTACCTAATGAGTTATAACACTTACGTGTGTACCTAATGAGTTATAACACTTACGTGTGTACCTAATGAGTTATAACACTTACGTTTGTACCTAATGAGTTATAACACTTACGTTTGTACCTAATGAGTTATAACACTTACGTTTGTACCTAATGAGTTATAACACTTAGGTTTGTACCTACGAGTTATAACACTTAGGTTTGTACCTAATGAGTTATAACACTTACGTGTGTACCTAATGAGTTATAACACTTACGTGTGTACCTAATGAGTTATAACACTTACGTTTGTACCTAATGAGTTATAACACTTACGTGTGTACCTAATGAGTTATAACACTTACGTGTGTACCTAATGAGTTATAACACTTACGTGTGTACCTAATGAGTTATAACACTTACGTGTGTACCTAATGAGTTATAACACTTACGTGTGTACCTAATGAGTTATAACACTTACGTTTGTACCTAATGAGTTATAACACTTACGTTTGTACCTAATGAGTTATAACACTTACGTTTGTACCTAATGAGTTATAACACTTAGGTTTGTACCTACGAGTTATAACACTTAGGTTTGTACCTAATGAGTTATAACACTTACGTGTGTACCTAATGAGTTATAACACTTACGTGTGTACCTAATGAGTTATAACACTTACGTTTGTACCTAATGAGTTATAACACTTACGTGTGTACCTAATGAGTTATAACACTTACGTTTGTACCTAATGAGTTATAACACTTACGTTTGTACCTAATGAGTTATAACACTTACGTTTGTACCTAATGAGTTATAACACTTAGGTTTGTACCTAATGAGTTATAACACTTACGTTTGTACCTAATGAGTTATAACACTTAGGTTTGTACCTAATGAGTTATAACACTTAGGTTTGTACCTAATGAGTTATAACACTTAGGTTTGTACCTAATGAGTTATAACACTTAGGTTTGTACCTAATGAGTTATAACACTTAGGTTTTGAGTTATAACACTTACGTTTGTACCTAATGAGTTATAACACTTACGTTTGTACCTAATGAGTTATAACACTTAGGTTTGTACCTTCAAATTTTGATAGGTGATAATGAAATAACATGAATAAATACTTGGGAAATCTCATTAGATTTTAAAACAATATTCATGATATTATGAAACATAAAATGCAGATCACTTTCAGTTTGAATTTTGGTTAAATGCATTTCTAATTAAAAGTTTTCTGCAAATGTGAGTTGCACTATGAATGATAATGTATAAATGGTCACTGTCTCTCCTTTAGTCCCATTTTCAAAATATACCAGCACTCATTGACTGTTACAGTTTGAAAGAAAGCTTGCATGCAATGTATATGATGGTAAATTCCGATAACTTTCCCTCACATTCCCTTGACCCTTCTATACATTATATTAGTTTGACAATTTTCACGGGAGTTGTGGGAATTTGACCAATTTCTAAATGTATTGTAATTATATGTTGTCTTGTGTACTCTATGTAACTCATGGAGAATGCTGAACAGAAAGCTCACATACAGTTGTACTTGACAGGATTGTAGATTTTGTAGTTGGCCATATTATATCATCATTTGATTCTGCTATGTGTACAGGAGTTATGGGCTCCTCTAGATCTCATAATGTTTTACAGAAATCTCAAATTGTAAGAAAAAGAAAATGCGGTGTGATTGCCAAATAATCCATTATCTAATTGACACACAAAGACATTTTAGTGTTTGATATAAACTTTTTATAAATTGTCAGAAAGTTGATGTAAAAATTGGTGGAGGTACATGTAATGCATATTATATTGATTGTTTGAGGTACAAAATGTATGTGCAGTTACAAATGTAGGTGCTGTTTTTATATACATTGTATAAGTTAATATTTCTTATGCATGTTGTTTATTAACAGGATATGTATCTGATATATTAGACGATGCCAGAGTATACTCCAGTCATGCTAACAAGAAAACAGTTGATGTTGATGATGTCAAGCTGGCCATACAATGTAGAATGGACCATTCCTTCACATCACCTCCGCCAAGAGATGTAAATATATTTAAATTTTAAAGGTTTTTTTTTTTTCGATAGGTACTTGGGTTATGTTGGCATATCTTTGATACTCTATGTTAGATTGAATCATAACTATTCTCATAGCTCATTATACCTTAACTCATGTTGTAGACTCTTGTACTTTGTATGGTTGGATTGTATTTCTCATAGCTCATTATACCTTAACTCATGTTGTAGACTCTTGTACTTTGTATGGTTGGATTGTATTTCTCATAGCTCATTATACCTTAACTCATGTTGTAGACTCTTGTACTTTGTATGGTTGGATTGTATTTTTCATAGATCAATATCCCAGTCTTCTGTTGATCTGTGTTACTTAATATAATTAATAAGTTTTTTAATTAAATACAAGTCATAAACATTTCAATATAATTTTTTTGTGAAAAGTCTTTAAAAAGAGTTGCTGGACGAACAATGAGTACAACCCTACCATACACATACATATAAAAGGTCCTAGATATACAAAATGGGAAAAAAACCTACTGTAAACTTTGGAATTTCAAGCTGGGAGCCCAGACCAAATATTTCAAAGTTAGTGTCTATATATATATGACTATGTTTAACTGAAATTTACCTGAAACTTATGGGACCCAGCTCAAAATCTAGGAGCCATTGGCTCCCTTTAAGTTTTGTTACTGCATCATGACCATACACATAGAGTAAGTTATAAAAGGTTCTGGATGAATAAAATGGAAAACTCCCACCATACATATGGAGTAAGTTATAAAAGGTTTAGATGAATAAAATGGAAAACTCCCACCATACATATGGAGTAAGTTATAAAAGGTTTAGATGAATAAAATGGAAAACTCCCACCATACATATGGAGTAAGTTATAAAAGGTTTAGATGAATAAAATGGAAAACTCACACTATACTCAAGATTCTACGTTGTAGATTAGCACAAATGAAATAATTCAAAATAGTCTTTACAAAATCATGAGGTTTGGGACATTGAATTACTATAAGTTTATTGTTTTGAGAAAGTTTCTTAATATCAAAAATATAACACAGAAGGAAAAAAATAACAAATTTAAATAGATTTTGATAAATATCTAAATAACAGATTGTACATTTATATTTCCAGCTTCTGATGGATATAGCTAAACATAAGAACAGTCAAGCTTTGCCTTTAATTAAACCTTACAGTGGACTGAGGCTTCCACCAGATAGATACTGTTTATCTGCACCCAACTACAAGATGGCCAGTCATAAAATGGTCAAAAAGGTACAGTACAACAACCAAACATTCTTGTGAAAATCATTAAATGAACAAAAAAAGAAGATATGAACTATGACATCCTTTTAAAAATGAATTATCAAAAGCATTTGCATCAATATTGAGAAATTCTCCATATTTGACAATAGAATATAATTTTATAGTAAGAATATGGAAAAGAAAATAACCCAAACATAAAAGAATTATCTTGAAAAGCTACAAAATTGGCTGATATAAAAAAAGATGTGGTATGATTGCCAATGAGACAACTCTCCACAAGAGACCAAATGGCACAGAAATTAACAACTATAGGTCACCGTTCGACCTTCAACAATGAGTCAATCCCATACTGCATAATTAACGAGGCCTTGAAATGATAAATGTTCAACAATTGAAATGAGAAAACTAAAGGCCTAATTTATGAGTAAAAAATGAAGGGAAAAAAATAGGTTACAAATAAACAAAAGAAAACCACTGATTTACAGGCTCCTGACTTTGGACAGGCACATACATACAGAATGTTGCAGGATTAAACATGTTAGCGGGATTCCAAACCTCCCTTAACCTGGGACAGTGGTGTAACAGTACAACATAAGAACAAATTATATACATCAGTTGAAAAAGGCTTAACTCATCAGATGGATACAAATATAAGTACATCTAACAAAAACAGAGTGGACGTGGCCTTGTTCAAGTCTTTTCAAATTGGTTTTTTTTTTCATTTTCTACCAGCCATAATGTAAAGCTTGTTCAACCTTTAATTTTTTTAAAGAAATTATCAAATTGACATTTTAAAGTGTTAAACAACATTTCATTTTTATTAAATTAGATTTAGTAAAAAATATTTTGAAAGTTCATGGTTGTAAGAGATCTGCTTAAACTTATAAACTGTTTTATTATTTTGTACTTTTTAATTAACAGATAATAAACTGTCGCTAATGAATTCCTCTGTAATCAACTTTGAATTTTCTGTACAGAAATTCCTTCACAATGTTACTTATAAAACTAGATCCTGTTTATTCCGAATTCTTATTTCACTATGCAGCCCCAATACATTTAAGTATTTTACAGAACAAATGAAAGGAAAGTAGAATTTTGGAAATCCCTAAGAAAACGCAGAAAGACAAGACCTAAAAAAGATTTTTTTTTAAAGTTATGAGCACAGGCTATTAAAACAGGATACCAGTTGATTCAGGGTTTGGTTTACCCAGGTTTGACTGTACCACAAATTCAAATTAAATGCATGCAAAATTCATCATTTTGTGAAAAGGAAAAAATCAAAATAATAATAGCAGTATGTATATAAGTTTTAACATATTTCTTACACAACCCTGACCTTTTCAAAAATAGGTCATTTAAAACATAAATGTCAAGTAGATAGTTTTCTCCAAAAAATTTGAAGGTTGTACAAGCAGAGCCTAATTAAAAATAAGAAAAATTCTTGTTCTGCTAAACTTCATTATTATTTCTGTTAAATTACTTTAAAAAAAATCTTTTTTAACCAGACATCAGTTTTTTATGTTTTAATTTTTATTCTTACTGCAAAATCATTACAGGGGACTACAACATCATCAACGATTAAAGGTTATGGACTTTCTTAAAAAAAGACCAAAATATTGTCCTTTATTGAAAATAAATTTGTAGGAAAGAGCATCCCCAGTTCATTAAAGATCTCTTTCATCCTATTGTAAAAATGTATATAAATAGGAGAAATGTGAAGGAAATTATGTTATTCTTATTTTTAAAAAGAATAACTTCTAGTTCTCAATAACATTTTAAGATCACACTGGAGAACAATGGTGTCAGCAATCAGTGTTCTCCCCAGAAATTTTCCTTGGCCAGTAAACAGGGAAATTTGAAATACCATCTTGTTTTTTTTAAATTATAGTATCACATTCATAACATAATCTAAAAAACAATCAATTCAGATAGCATCACATTCAAGAAATATATCAACACATTTCCACGATGGTAACAGGCCCTGGGGATCCAATGTGGTAATGTATGATGTAAATACTACATGGAAGTTCTTGAGAATAAGATGATGAATTCATCTACAGTCAAGGCCAAGTGCTCCAAAGAGAGTAAAATAGTACACAATGTTATCATTACCACATCTCAACTAAAGGTCTCCTTTGAATATTTAAAGGTCATTAACCTGTTTTGGTTATCCAAACTGACTAAAAACTGTCCAATATCTTTTAATGGTCTTCAAGTAAGTTTTCTACAACTAATCTTTAACTAGTTTCCTGCCTGACATAAAATAATTTAAGGTTTTAGTAATGATATTTATCCAAGGTAAATGATTTTAGATGAATCTAATATCAGCAGCAGAAATGGTCCTTTTTATCCAACCTGCAAAATTATGTCCCAAAAGCAAGGCATAGCTATTTTAGAATCCATCACAGTCAGCAAAAAAATTTCAGCAAAATCAGGCTTCTAAATAATGCAACAGAGTGTATCATATGTCAACTACCCCTGATAGCAGTGATTTCCTTGAAAGACAACTCTTCTCATTATTTGCAGAAATTATAATGCAAAATGAAAAGTTGTCAATCAACATAAGATACTAAGATACAGTATACAAATAAGTCAACATGTAACTACCCAACAAAGATGATTATTACCCATTTGTTTTATAAAAATGTATAGATAGAGTGCCAATGAGACAACTCTCCATCCAAGTCACAATTTGTAAAAGTAAACCATTATAGGTCAAAGTACAGCCTTCAACACAGAGCTTAATGGCTCATACCGAATGGCAAGGTATACTGTATAAGGGCACACAATTTGTAAAAATGAAACCATTAAAGATCAAAGTATGCCGTCAACTCACAGCCTCAGCTCACACCAAACATCAAGCTATAAAGGGCCCCAAAAATTACAAGTGTATTCAAACAGGAAAAACAACAATCTAACCTAAATCTTCATAAAAAAGGAGAAATTTATGAACCACATCTACGAGAAAACACTTATGAACAACATTACAAACAACAACCACTGAACAACAGATAGAGAGAATTATAAATATCAATGATGTTCATTTCTATCAGATTTAACCTTGTGCAGTTGTTAAAATCACATTATGTTTTCTGTCATGTAAATACAAGATAATTTATGTTTATTTTTAACCTGGTGTGTACTTGAATACACACGCACACACCACATTGGTAACTGGCTCCTTATAGGACATATTCCACCTGAATAACCATTTACACATATTTTATTTATAATATTAAGAGCAACAATGGTTAGCAAAAATATTCAACAAAATAAGATCTATAAATAAATCACATTGTATCCATTCTTTAACAAAAGCAACAATAAATGTACATAATAATTTCTTAATATACAGTAATTAAATGTTTCTCTTGAAAATTCATGAAAGAGTTGCCACTGCAGCATTTAGCAATTAATTAAGAGATCATATAATTTTAACACTAGTAAGATCTTTGAACATGTTGTATGTAGTGTTAATTTGGTACTGACATTTTGTTTAAATACCCCTCAGTGGGGCATTAGCTTTTTCAGTCTGTCTGCCCGTTGGTTGGTCCTTTGGTTTGTCCGTCTGTTTCTCTTCAGGTTAAAGTTTTTGGTCAAGGTAGTTTTGGATGAAGTTATATTCCAATCAGCTTGAAACTTAGTACAAATGATCCCTATATGGTATAATATTTCTAATTTTAATGCCATATTAGAAATTTTACCCCAATTTTACGGTTCACTGAACTTAGAAAATTAAAATGCCAGTCGAGCATCCATGTATTATGGACAAATTCTTGTCAATGAATTAGAACATAACTGAATATGAATTGCTCCACTTTACAGAACTCTTATTTTACTAACTCGTGTAGATACTAATATTTTTGCCTTGTACAGTGTCATACTTTTGACATTGTTAACTTTCTATTTTTGTTCCACTTGTTATTACCACAATCATGTTTTCCTTGATGGTAACATGAAAGAATGTAACTTGTCACTTCATAAAAAGACCATAAAAATTTTAAATATATGGTTGTATTTTGATATCACATCCTCATTGTCTGTCGTCGTTGTCATCATTGTCAGCGTCATCCAAAGACAGATGGTTACTGGATAATAACTTTAGTATAAGTAAATAGAAATCAATAAAATTTATTACAAGGTTTATAACCACTAAAGAATGGTTGGGATTGATTTTGGGGGTTATGATCCCAACTGTTTAGGAATTAGGAGCCATCAAAAGGGGCCCAAATAAGCATTTTTGAATGACTTTGTGTTAAAGTGTATTAATCTTTCGGAAGGTATACCACAAGTTTCCATGCTTTAAATTGATTGTTTGGATTGACTTTGGGGCGTTATTGCTAAAACCTGTATCAAGCGTGAATATTGTGCTCATTTTTGTCTCAAAAGTTCAGGGTTAGACCTCTGCAGTTGTATCCAGCTGCGCTTGGCGAAGCAATTTATTTTTACTTGAAATTAATGAGGAGATGTGTATTCAGTAGGGTTTGTGTTGTTCATTCTTTTATTTCTTGTATTGTTGCTAGTGTAAGCTTTCTTTTGCATAGTTGTTGTCTGAGGATTTTTATTTGCCGCCATCACTTGTCTCCTTTTTTAGCTTCAATCTGTTACCATGGTGGACATGCTCTTATAAACTTGTTAGCCCAGCCTTAAAAACTTATCCTGTTTATCATCAAATTGACATTTAACTGTTCAACAGCTTTCTTATTTATGTAAATATTTTTATTGGAAAAAATATTACGGAAAGGTTAAGATTGTGTTGTATACAAGAAAGGTGTTATTTTCATACGTCAAATATTAGCCTGTTTTCAATTTTTATCTTCAATGATTCTCACAATGAACTAGTTACTAAGTATTTAGAATGAAAAAAAATTGTGCATTTTATTCAACACTTCTGTACATTTCAATTAACATGATAAAACTTATATATATGAAAATAAATTTCTCTTACGTAAACATGATTAAAAAATGGGTCAGATATCAAAATGGCTGAGAATTAAAACTCATCATCGATATCAGGATTAAAATTTTATATGTATGCAAAAAGTGTGTTTCGTCTTCAAATTCTCATCACTGCCGCTTGAATAGAAAAATGTTTAAAAGGCAAAATAAATTACGAAGTTGAAGAGCATTGAGGACCAACAGTTCCTAAAAGTTTTGCCAAATACAGCTAAGGTAACCTATTTCAGAGAATGATCATTCAAATTAATTCGTCATTTACATAAAAAACATTAAGGAAAAATCCCTGATAAAACTTGATAATGGAAGTTGAATTAACATTTTGCTAACAAAATGATACATTTATTATTATTGAGAGTTATATATCATAATCTAATGAATCATTCTCAAGCATTTACTCAATACTTACATATCATATTAATACATACAGGCCATTTATGAAATTTTTGTCACATTTTTTTTTTTACGGAACTACTAATAAGACCTCCTAAAATTTGTTATGAGTCTTCATGTGAATATTCTTTACTCTTACTGATTTTGGGAACAATTTCTCTACAATTTCCTGTTTAAGAAATATTTGGAGTGGGGTTTTATTTATGGATCCCTTGATAGCTTGCTGTTTGGGTGTGAGCCAAGGTTAAATGTCGAGGGTCCTACTTTGACCTATAAAGGTTCACTGTTTTTACTTGGATAGAGAGTTTTCTCATTTTCACTTAAACCACATCTTCTACTATCTAATAGCTCACAGTTTTATTGTTTAAGAAAAGTAATTTACCTTATTTCTGTTAATAGCAACAAGCAAGGATACAGTTTGGTCTGCCAATGGGTCAACAGTTTTCAGGTTCACAGAGAATAAGCATTACACCGCATGGAATTGGTAAGGTTTTATTGGTAATGGTCACACTTTGTCCACATTATTTAATGTTTTTGTTTGTAATAACCTGTAACATTGTGTTAAACAATAATAAATAATAAACAACATATAAACAACAAAAATGATCAGCCAGACAAGATCTACAAATGAGTCATATGGCCAGAAATGTCAGTCAACTCCTTATGGGAAGAAAAGGCATTTATTATTTAAAAATGTTTTACCAACTCTGACTCAAGATCTTTCTATAATCTTGAAAACCATTTTAGAGTTAATAACAACAAAGTATTCTGTATATATCAACATACTTTCAAGTTAAAAAAATTATGTCAGTTTTTATGCAAGCGGCAGTGGCGGATCCAGGATTTTTCATAAGTGGGGGTCCATTGACTGACCTAAGAGAGGGCCCGCTCCAGTCACGCTTCAGTGATTCCCTATATAAGCAACCAAATTTTTTCCAAAAAAGGGGAGGGCCTGGGCCCCCCCTAAATCCGCCCCTGAGCGGTGTGTTTCTGAATACTCCATCTTATTGATTTAATCATTAAAAATATGTTTTCTTTCAGGCAAATCAAGTGGTAATCCAAACCTAAGTGTTGTAACCAAAAACATGTCAGTTCCTACTGTTACAATAGTAACTAAACCACAAGCATCAACAATGGTGCAAAGACCAGCATTCAGAATATCAGCAGGTATATTAAATATTTGTATTTATAAGCTAATGCCATGAATGCCATAAAATGTGAGCAGGCGTCAGATAGAAATCGACCGTATGCAAATGATTATCAAAACACGTGCTATTTTGGGTTAAAAAATTCTGACATGAATCATCAATACCTTGACTTCATTTTCATGGTACATTTTCAACTTATGTTTAGTTAAACTGCAAGTATGAGTTCAAATTGGTGTAACCAAAGTCTTCCAGTTTAAAATTTAAAACCAGTAAAGCAGGAAAGCTGTTTTAGTTTTGTACTCATATTAACATGATTAAAACATTCAAGTCATAAGATTTGAACGTGAGTTTGAACCTAGCACATGGTAGATATGTTCTAATCCATTCTTCATTGGCTAGAAATTTTCCTGCCAAGGGTTGTGGTTCCCTCAGGGCACTCAGTCTCTGTTATAAAAACTGACCATCTCAATATAGCTTATTGTGTAGAAAGTGGTCAATCATAAAACTTAACTGTTTAATAAAATGAAGATTATAGAAGAACAAAGATAAAACTGAAAAATAACAACAATTTGAATATTATGATTACAATATTTTTTTCACTCCTATTGTAACAATTTACAGTAATGTAAACAAAACAACATTGTAAGGATCCTTATTTACAAATGTATTTTTCTTTGGATATGGATACCAACTTATTAGGAAATAATAAAGTTTTTTCCTCTTCTTGCTCTTGTCTTATTAGTCTCAACCACCCACTGTGCATTCAAAAACAGTACAATACATACTGTATTAATTAATGCTGCAAACATATTGTTTTATTTGGCACTTATCATTCTTTATTTTCCAGGTACAAATTTACAACCCATTCATGCCAGCCAGCCAATGTCATCTGCACTACATCCTTCAGCTTTATTGTCTAAGACATTACAGATCTCCCAGTCTACAGCCTCACTCATATCTAACAATACTCTTAAGAGGAAGCATGATGATGATGATTATGATACATAACATCTAATGTAACTTGATACATATTGTGTTACATATTTTGATACCAGAAACATAATCATACATTCATTGACATTACATAACAAATATTTGAATTTTTTAATCAAGTAAAATAGACTAGATGTGTACTGCATTCATTTTGTATATACTGTAAACGTAATACATTCTCTATAAAATATTGATTTTTACATTTGGTAGTCAGCCAAAGCTTTTTCTCAAAGAAACAGTTTGTTCTATTCATCAAGAAACAAATGAGTCTTCAATGTATGTGATCTTAAGGAATAAAACATTTGTACATATTGAGTTTTATTATCTTGAGCACCCCCAGTTTTTGGTGGGGGTTTGAGTTGCTTAGTCTTTACATTATGTTGTGTTTTGTGTACTTTTATTTGTCTGTTTGTCTTTGCTGCATGAAGTCAGCCTCATAATATTAAAGAAACAAGTCGGCAAGTAGAGGGGCACAGTTTGTTCCCATTGGAATGTGGAGAGTCTGTTGAAAAACACGTCCTCCGAAAGTAACAAATATGTTGTCAATCAAGAAATCAAGAATTTTGATAATGTCAGTTTCAGAAAATATTTGTTTGAATCAGAGTGATCCTTTACAAAGAAGGATGTATCCCTCCCTAAGACAAGATATTTGTATCTTCGTTGGCCATTCTTTTTTATGAAACAAAGCAATACCAACTTTTTCAATTCATCTTTTAGTTTGGAATGTGGAATACTTGTGAAAAGTGTAGAAAAGGCATATATTTTAATACTATTACAAGATGATTGAGAGTTAGATTGAATGTACTCTAAAAGATCTTTGGTAATTTTAAGTATCCACATCTGATTTATACCACCTATAGAATGGGCAGTTTCACAATAACTTTGAAGTCCGTCTTTGATTGCTGATAAAATAGATGTTAATAATTTCGAAAGAGGTTTCGTGGAGCACTTGGAAGACCCAGCAATATACCATTGTTTGTAAGGACACTTATGTAGTTTAGGTATCCAATACAGTGATGGAAGATCCCGTTCTTTATCTTTGGTTGATTTTTCAAAGGAACATAGAACAGACCTATGATTATACAGATTTCCTCTTTGGTAAGTGTTGTGAGGGTATATGTTGAGTTGCAAGATAATTGTCAATACCTAATTCGTTTATCAAGCATATTAGCCCATTGCCTGGGATAATCCTCGACTGAATCCATCAAAATTGTAAAGTAACTTGTATTTCCAATTGATGGATTTAGACTCACGATATTTCGGACCTTTTGATTACACATTTCGTAGGGAAGTGTTATTAACAATGTTGAGATCACCGTTAATAACGTGGCCAGCCGGATTATATATGAATTTGGAACTAGCACAAGTGCAAGCAGGAGGTTTAGACTTGAGGTTGTCAATATTGAGATCCTGCGAAACCTTTTTGTCATTGAAAATTTTAGTTGCAACAGGGATGGTATAAGAAATGATTGGTACAGACTGATCTTTGAAATAAGGAGATATTTTCGATTCAACTACATTGTTTTTTATTGTCTTATCGGGGCCTTTTATAGCTGACTATATGCGGTATGGGCTTTGCTCATTGTTGAAGGCCGTACGGTGACCTATAATTGTTAATGTTTGTGTCATTTTGGTCTTTTGTGGATAGTTGTCTCATTGGCAATCATAGCACATCTTCTTTTTTATAATTGATGATGAAGGATATTGCCTAAGTTGGGGTTCGTGTTGTTTATTCTTTAGTTTTCTATGTTGTGTCATGTGCACTATTGTTTTTCTGTTTGTCTTTTTCTTTTTTAGCCATGGCGTTGTCAGTTTATTTGCTATCTGTGAGTTTGACTGTCCCTCTATCGACCATCTTTTTGTATTAAGGATGTCTGTTTGTCATGTTTTGGAATTTTGTCAGATTTTCAGAATCCTCTAGTTTTATCCATTTGAATGCCTAAAAGTTTTTATGGAACCACCAACAAATATGTTGCCTGCTATGACAATGTTCATCTGACATTGACCCCAATTTCAAGGTTCATTGGTTGATGATAGGTTTATGTGTTTTGGTAAAATTGTATGTCCCATTTATGGGCATTATTTTTTTTTTACCTGTGCGTCCGATTGTTTGTCCCGTTTCAACTTAAAGTTTTTGGTCGAATGTTTGGTCGAGTTAGTGTTTGGTGAAGTTGAAGTCCAATCAATTTGAAACTTAATACACCTGTTCCCTATGATATGATCTTTCTAACTCGAATGCCAAATTAGGGTTTTGACCTCATTTCACTTCCTCTAAACGTAGAAAATGTTAGTGCGGATGTTCCATCCGTGTCTTATGAACACATTCTTGTTTATTTACTGTTGTAAATTACTTTATTTTACATTTTTGTATAATTGGTAACGTCGCTTACCGCGGTAATGTGACAATATGATAGGCAAAAAATATATATATAAATATATATAAAATATATTTATATTGATGATTATATATTCTTAAAATGTTTATTAAATTGAAAATAAATACAGGGGAATATCTATTAAGTAAATCATGACCTTGTAAAAGGTTGTTCAATTGACCGCTGGGTTGCATATAACATGTTTACATGCAGACCAGGTGGTGACATATAGCAATAACAATTAGTTATAACACTGGACATACGTGTATTCTTCGAACATCAATTTCCAGGTTGGTCAAAACATGTCAATTAGAGTCAACTTAATAGATATTCATCCCTGTATCTTTAGAATTAAAACTATAATGGTCAAGTTAATAGAAACCTTGACGCTGTTTATATTCTGTATATATATTTGTGTATTTTATTATATTGGACACATCGGCCTAGGCAACGTTAATAAACTTATAGCAAAATACCATCTTGTTATAAGACTCTTTTTGGTGTACCGTGACAGGACGAATTCTGAAAATACTAAGGTACGTGTGATATTTTATTTGATAATCTTAATTATTATATTCTCAAAAATGGCTGAACAAGAATTTAATGTAGGGTTAGTTTTTCAAAATTTTTCAACACAAGTTCAAAGTCTTACTCAAAATTTAACTGCAAACGGTGTCAATTCGATAGTTGATGGCTTTGATGGTTCAAATTCAGAAATATATTCTCAATGGATTCGATCAATAGAAAAATATGCAATGATTACAAATTTAAGTCCGAATGATTGTAAAATGATATGTTATCTAACATCTGTAGGGCCAGTAAGTGATTTCATTGCTAGGTGGTTCAGAGAAACCGATCAGTTGAATAATAATTGGGAAAATCTAAAAACTCAATTGAATTTTCGTTATGGGCATATTCCTGATGCATCATATGCATTTGAACTTCTGAATAAGGTTAATCAAAAAATTGGCGAAAATGTTCCAATATTTGGAGAACGAATTTTAACTTTGGCAACAGATGCTTTTAGGGGACAAGATATCAATCAACCAATAGTTCAACTTCAATTAGTTAACCTTTTCATAAATGGGTTGTATCAGGATTATTTGAGAATGAAAATAATGCGTGAAAATCCACAAACTTTGGCTCAAGCAGTAAACTCGGCAATGGCTGAAACACAATTACGAAGAAAATTTGATTTGAAAAAAAATAACGATAATGAGCGTAATATAACACCAATGGACATATCGCATTACCGAGAAATAGGTGTGAAATGTAACAATTGTAACAGATTCGGCCATAAGGCAAAATATTGCAGGGATAAAACGAAATTTCATGTAGATGCAGTAAGTTCGCGTGCCGAATTACATGTACCCCGAGGCAATTTTAATGACAATACGATAAGTAATAATGCAAATACATATCCTAGAAGGTTTAATTCTGTACAAAACAATTTTAATGACAACACGATAAGTCATAATGCAAATACATATCCTAGAAGGTTTAATTCTGTACAAAACAAGTCTGACTTGACAGGACAACAAAGAAGAACATTCTTCTGTTGGAACTGTGGTAAACCAGGTCATTATGAAAGAAATGTAGAGCAAGATCGAATGAACAATTTAGGAAACCAAGGGAAAATTTAAACTAAGACGGTCTCTTTATGCTGAAGCCAATAGGGAGACTTTTAAGGGAATTAAGGGAAATAAGATGTTTGAGAGAAAAATTAATTATGGATATACAAAACCTGTATATAATATATATGAATCATGGTTAAAAAAAAAAAATAACAAATCAACAGACTTTAACAATGCATGTTCGGTCCGTGTAACACTTATCAATTCAAAGTTTTAAAAAGTTTTGAAATTTTAGATTTTTGGAATTTTGATCAAAGTTTTAAAATATCAAAATTTCAAATTGTGTTAAAGTTTTGAAATTTTGAAATTTTAACCAAATTATTAAAATATCAAAACTCTAAATATCGTTTATAAATTTGATATTTTAGAAACTTGACCAAACTTTTAAAATACTAAACCTAACGTGCAATTTTGAATATTTCACTTTTTGAAAGTTTAATTTTTTAAATGTTTGCTTAAAATATCAAAAATATAAAGGGGCGACAAAAGGGGTACCTGTAATCACGGATGTAAACACGGCTCTGATAAGAACTATTCTTAGTTATAAATAAATAGCATGAAATATATCAAATCATTTTTAATAACAAAATAAATAATGAAAAGAAGAAGTCGGTTTTTTTTTATGAAACATATTAGACATCACATGGGATAACAGTATCCTGAAATTTTAAGGTTGTGTATCTATCAAAAATAATTATATAAATTAAACCTTTTTAAACCGGAATCAACTACGTTGATTTAAATCTCTCATATAAGGTTTAGCGTTTGAGATAAAGAATTTTTTTTTAAAGCTATTTTGTGTTCCCAGTGCCCAACATTTAGAAGTATCAGTGAAAATTGACCAACTCGAAGTAAACCATATAGTATTATTCGCCATTTTGACGTTCCTGATGAAGGTAGATCCAGAAAAAGCGCTTCGGTCGCATACAACTTAAAACGTTTTCCTTTCTTGTTTATCGATTGCAAAAGCCATGATGATAATATATTGCCTTTTATGATTTATTTCAGTTCCAAGAAATGATACGGAAGGAATACTTAATATATAGCGTTGCAATGAAAGTTGTGCTAGGTGTGTTTCAGCTGGCCCCTAGACAAAAAATGTACTGGTTCAGTGATTATACACGTAATACTAAACTCCGAAATATAACAATGAACTAAAATCAAAACCATACAAGACTTAGAAGGACAGAGGCTCCTGGATTGGGACAGGTGCACAAATGCGGCGGGGTTTAACATGCTTCGTGAGATCACTACCCTCTCCCTATACCTCTAGCCAATAAAGAGTGAAAAACACACAGTAATATGAACAGTAAAACGCAATACTTAAGCAGTTAAGTGACTTCAATATTTTTAATTGTACAGAGTTAGTACAATCATTGACAATTCAATAAAGAAACTAACAGATGAATTAAATAATAATTTAATATCACAGATAAATTCATAATTCAAATATCACAGATACAATTTGTTTATACATAATATATTTCAAAGCATATTGAACATGTAGAAAGGCCCAAGTTCTTTCGTGTCATAATAATATACATCATGTACATAGGTAGCAAATATATACATGGCAGTACACCGTAGGTAATATTTATCAATCCTAAATATTTCTTTTTAACCTAAATACAACACAAAATGACAGGTACAACAGATTTAAAATGTTTTGGTCTTTCTAAAATAAAAAAAAAGGTCAATAAGAAATTTTTCATTATAACTTTCTTTGTATGTTTGTAAATATATTTACATCAGTTAAAAGTATGGTACTGAAAGTTGTATATGAATATAATTGATGTTTTGCTTTGTAGGAAATATAGGTTTATGGCATATAGGAGATTTGTTCAGTGGATATGGCATCGCCTTGGACGTCACAACAGAAAGATCTTGCCTGCATGTGTTGTGAAAAAGATTAGAGACAGTTTCCCGTCTGAAGAATACTGTGGCTTCAAATATGCAGTTGTATGAATTAAGTTTGGACTGATGACTTTTTGTAACTATTTATTTTAAATGAAACACTTGTATTAATAAAAACATTGACTTTTTGTCCTTGCACAGTAGATCAACAGAATAATTTAAATAATAAAAGTGTACCTTATACCATTTTTTTTATTGCTAAATAAAAAATCAAGATTGATATTTCTTCACAATAAATAACATGAACAAAGCCTGCATTGTTCAAAACTCATGAATATTATTCACATGTAAAAGATTACAATGATCATCCACTGCATATTGTACATGATCATCCACTGCATATTGTACAAACATTAAACTGTTCTCAATAATTTTCCTCTATCTCTGAAAGCGTGACCTGTGTCTTGCAATGAGGTCTGCCTTTTGGAATGGCTCGAATGTCTGTGTCAAACTGACCGGAAAATGGTTTTGAAGTATCTTTACATCCCCTGCAGCATTTGAATAGGACGAGCAGTCATGTTCCCTTCTGGAAACAACAGCTTGCTTGATCAGCAGAACATAATCTACAAAAAAATAGTCAATATTATTTTCAAAGTGCAAGTATTACAATGTTATTCTTAATTTTTACTACTGTGGATTCATTATTATTCGTTGGATACTAGTTTTTGTGGATTTCGTGGGCACAGTCAAACCACGAAATTAAATATTCAACAAATGATAATTTTTCTATAGGTTTATATGCAGACTTCAGCAAAACCATGAAATTAAATATCCATGAATATGCAAGTTTTTCCTAATCCACGAAAATTGGTACCCACGAAAACAAATAAATCCACAGTAAATAAAAATGAATTGATGCATCAAGTGTTTAACTGACATCCTATAGCAAGGCTCGATGTTGAAGTCCGTACATTGACCTATAATGGTTTACTTTTATAAATTGTTATTTGGATGGAGAGTTGTCTCATTGGCACTCACACAACTTCTTCTTTTATCTATGTTCATTTTACATGTTAAATTTCAACCTACATACAAAATGAATCAAAATTTACCATTTCTTGTCCTCAGTATAGCATCTTTCTTTCAGCGATTTTTATTTATATTTTGTTTTAAGGATTTAGTTTTTAAAAACATGTGTAAGTTTTCTTATTTGAATTGTCATTTCTAGGCCTTTTGTAGCTGACTGTGCATTAGAGGCTTTGCTTATTGTTGAAGGCCATATGTGATCTATAGATAGTTGTTAATTTTGATTTCATTTTGGTCTATTGTGGGGAGTTGTCTCATGGGCAATCATACCTAATCTTCTTTTATATATAAATATTGAATTAATATAAGTATATAAAGTTTTAAAAATTGAGAATGGAATTGATGAATGTTTCAAAGAAACTGGAAGCGGATTACAGAGTCTGTTTTTTAAACAGGTTGATCAATTTATATATATTCTATTTCCAAAAAATAATTATACATATAGTACTACATACCTCTGATCATCATCTGAGGGTTGGTAGTCCTCATCACTATCTGCATGGCTGGAAACCTCATCGTCATCAGAGTTTTGGGCTGAAGTGGTGTGAGCTGTTGTAGGTAGAGTACTGGCACATGTACATTTTGTAATGTCATCATCAGTCTGTGTAGCAATTGTACTGTATGTTGCTGAAGGTTGTGTAATCTTAAGATCTGTTTGATGTTTCCTGGTACGTTGCTGTGGACGGAGGTAGGATTGGCTTTTCTTGTGTTTTACTACTTTTGGTGATGGTGGTGGAGTAGTCTGTGTAACCATGGTAACTTTGGATGTACATGTATTGTTCTCTGTAACATTGGAGGTTGGCAGCTCTGGTTCTGGTTCTGGTGTTGTGGTACTGTCTGGTACTTGGAGTTGTACACATTCTGTCTCTCGTTCATAGTTGTCATATGCAAGCTGTAGAATCTGCAAAGAATAAATATTTGTTGTTTATTTAGTTTTACACAACTTTACTATGAAAGAGATATAAAAAACAAGTGGTCCTACAATGGTCAATCATGGTCAGTGGCGGATCCAGAAATTTTCCGAAGGGGTCCCACTGACACCTACAAAGGGGGGGGGAGGAGGATTGCACTTGCTCCAGTCCAGTCACAAATGCTTCAGTGATTCCCTATATAATTAACCAATTTTTTCCACAAAAGGCCCCCCCCACTGGATCAGCCTATGATGGTCAATTGCATTTCTGAATAATTAAATGGTCTAAAATTACAATTATAATGAAATCAAAAACATAGAGAAATATACATATTACTTCTTAAATCCCTTTAATTTGAGCTTTCATGGATAGTTGTCGGAGTAGCAATCAAAATTTCAGTGGCGGATCCAGGGGGAGGGTTTAGACCCCCCCCCCCTTTTATGGGGACGATCAATATATTTGAATGGGGACGATCAATATATTTGAATGGGGACATAAAGTTGCCCCCCCCCCCACCTTTTTTTCGAAAATGGCTGGATATCTCCCTGCAAGTTTACCACCAATTATTTGGTTCTTATATATTAATTTAATAATTTGAATTTTTAGTGTACAGTTCAAGTTTAAAGTTTATTATAGCCACACTGCATACATACATGAGGGTTTGGATGGTGTTAAATGATTATAGAATAATGCCTCTAAAAAATGAAGATTAGAGAATAAAGGGCAAAAAAAGTGAAAATTTAGAGAAAAAAGGTGTTATTTTTTTTTAAGATTTGAGAAAAAAGGGGTGAAAATGTTTACAGAATAACAGACCCCCCCCCCCCCCCCCTCATACATGTACTGTATAAACACAATATGAAATTAAATGCACATTTTAAAATTTAGAATGTATATATAATGATCTGTGTAGAAATTTCATTACTTTTATATCAATTACTTCACCATATATATATATATCTCTATTATCAAAATATATTTCTTAAAAATGTTGGAGTTGAATAGGTAATTAAATTGCATTAAATAAGAGAAAAAGACAGGTAATATTAAATTACCTATCACCTAATCAGAGACATGTCTCTGACCTAACCAAGTATGTTGGTGTGAAATTTGAATTACTGAAGCAGCTCACAATAAATGTGTAATAAGTATGACATATAACAGGGGAAATTTAAAAGTAATATTTAAAGAAATTTTAATACAATAAAATAAATTCATGTCTTTGTCCCCTCTTTAATCATCCTGATGAACATTTTCAATAAGTACTGATTTTTGTTTTTTGCTGAATTGTTATAATGTGTATATCTTCAGTCTATACTTATACTTTATCTACTACTCCCAGGTCTGTATCAATTGGATTTATTTGCATTATTAAAACTATATTATTCAGCTTCATGTCTTGTGCAATATAAAGACTTGAATACATACACTAGCCAAAATATTTGTTTCTCATTTAAGTCACCTTTTGCATATTTCACCTCAATAACCTTGCATCAACTTTCTATCATAGCATCTCTTCACATTTTTTTTTATTAAGAAATAAAATGACTTTCCATATGATAAATAAATCAAATAATTAGGGTAAATAATAGAAAATGAATTACAATACACTTTTTACACCTGCCTAATATTTATTAGAATCTATGTACTGCAGGTTATGTTTTAGTTATAGGGACTGACAGGCTTTGACATTTTTAATTTTGTACTTTAAAAATTAATTCTTTATTGTCTAATTAGTTTGCTTATTATACTCCATTCATTACAACGTAAAATTCAGCAACCCATTATTTCCTATTCCCCCCCCCCCTTTTTTTAAGCCGCACTTTCAGTCCTTTTTTCTCTATTCTGTAAAACCCCGTTGATTAACCGACAGTCAGGAAATGATTATTCCTACAGGTAAAACAGATATGCATTGCGTAATATGTGTCTGTAACATTTTCTCGAGTCTATTTTCCAACCTCACCTGTGCATCCCGCCGGTGATCATTGATGTACACAGATTCGCCGCATGTTACGCAATATTGCGTATTACCTATGTCTTACCTATCACCACCCTGGGGCATGACACCTGTAGCTTTCAACTTCAAAAGGTAACCAAGTATTGGGGATAAAGTGTGCCGCATACCTGTAACTTCTGATCGATGTAACTTTATGGTCTGCACACGTGAACAGGTAGTGAGGTACACTAAGGAGGTACACGATACTAAATTTTCAACACTTAGCTATATTTATTTGGATATTGAAATTATTAAAAAAATATATATTATTAAAAGGGGATGCAATAAAATATTTGCGAAGATAAAAAAATATATATATTTACCTCAGCTTTTCTCCGCTTCTCAAAAGCTCCACGCTTAGGTAAAGGTGGCTTTGGCTCAGCTGTTGTTGGTTGCGTCAATGGAATGTCAGGTACTGCATTTGGACGGAGGTAGGACATCCCTCGAGGTTCTTCATTACTTCTGGGTCACGATCGTAACATGAATTTGTAAAATGGGCGGAACAAAGTCTATGACTAGCGCCTGGTAGGAAGTCCCATCTCTTACAATAATGTGTCCACGCCTTCCTGGTTTGCGGGTTAATTGGAAAACGAAAAAAACTAATTAAGTTGTCCTTCTTATGTCTATTGTTGCACCCACTGGCAGCACACAGAACCATTTTTAATCACTGTCATGTATTTTTCTTTAAGATATTCGGAAATGAAATAGCGCTAATTATGTATATACACCCGTCAGTCAAATATGATTGATGTAACCACTGACGTCACAGCCTCGTTCTGAGTGACTTCCGGGATTGAAATATGCATAATTAGTAGGTCGACAGATCGATATATTTGAATTCATAATTTATCCATTTAAACGATAATTATATATCTTTCGATGTTTTTTATGGGGTAATTATGTATAAATAAATATTTATTTACAAAAAAAAAAAAAAAAAAAAATCATGTCACATCTCCTTTAACGGGGCTTCTTTAAATGTTTTAGGAAGTATAAATTTAGACTTTAACATGAAAGGAAACAAAATGAATCATACCTTTTATGTAGTATCTGACATGAACAGAAATGCAATTTTGGGTCGTGATTGGTTAGTAAAATTTGGTGTTAGAGTTTATTTTGATTTGGGATGTTTAAGGATAAATAAAACTTATGTACCACTAGTGGAAGATATTCATATAGCTTCAATTGTTAGGCTTGCTCAAACCACTGTAATTAAACCTCAGACAAGTCATATCTGTTATGTAAAAGGTAATAAAAATTATACAACTTCAAGTTCTAAATCTTTTGAAATTTCACCAATTACTAAGGGGCATTTGAGTTATCAACCAGGGTTAATGGTTGCTAATTCAGTTGCAAACTTTAATGAAAAACGTCATATGCCAGTTCTTATAGTAAATACTACGAATAAAACTTATAAGTTTAGAAGGGGCATAGCAATAGGAAGGGCTTCACCAGTTTTAGAAGAAAATGTTGTCTCACTTGAATCTACTCAAGAGCACTCTGAAATTGAAAATGTTTTTGAAACTGATCTTAATGTGCCTGATGTTCATAGGGGTAGGGTGTTACAAATGTTGAATAACAATAGAGATGTTTTTGCTTTCAAGGATACTGAATTAGGTCAAACTGACACTGTGAAAATGAGAATAGATACAGGGGATAATCCTCCGGTTCAATTGAAACCTTATCGAACTCCATTACACAAAAGAGAGATAGTCAATAAAGCAATAACTGACATGTTAGAAGCAAACATTATAAGAAGATCTAACAGTAACTATTCCTCACCAGTTGTTTTAGTTGATAAGAAAGATAAAACTACACGTTTCTGCATAGATTTCAGATCCCTGAATTCTTCTACTTTAGCAATCCGATATCCACTTCCGGTTATCGATGATATATTGACACTTTTAGGGGCTGCCAAGTTTTACACATTAATTGACCTCAGGGCAGGATTTTGGCAAATTAAGATGGCGGAAGAAGATAAATCAAAAACAGCATTTGTTTGTCATAAGGGACTTTTTGAATTTAATGGTATGCCATTTGGATTGCAAAATAGTCCTGCTGTATTTAGTCAATTGATGGAAATAGTTTTACAAGATCTAAGTTTTGCTATCTCTTATATTGACGATATTTTGATATTTTCTGAAACTTTAGAAGAACATTTTGATCACATTCAACAAGTATTTGACAGATTGAGACAACATAATTTGAAATTGAAATTAAAGAAATGTCAATTTTTGCAGGAAGAAACTAATTATCTAGGTTTTAAAATCAATATCGACGGTGTAAAACCGGACGATGCCAAAGTTGAGGCAATAAAAACATTACCAAACCCTGTTACTGTTAAGGAGGTAAGAAGTTTTATAGGGGCGTGTTCATACTATAGACGATTTATCCCTAATTTTTCAAAGATTTCTATACCTTTAATTGCTTTAACTAAAAAATATGCTAAATTTCAATGGGATGATGAATGTCAAAGAGCTTTTGATTTTTTGAAAGATAGTTTAACTGTAACTCCTTTATTAGCATACCCAGATTTGAAGAAACCTTATGTTTTATATACTGACGCTTCTAATGATACCATAGGTGCATGTCTTACGCAACCTTGAGAAGAAGAAGAGACTCATTTATCATGTTTAAGAAAAGAAAAACCTATTTACTTTTTATCTCATAAATTATCAGATACACAGTCTAGGTGGTCTACTATTGAAAAGAAGCATTTAGCATTCATTATGCATTACAAAAATTAGATCACTATCTTCACGGAGCTGAATTTATCATCAGAACTGACCACAAGCCTTTAAAGTACTTATTACTTGCGCCACAATGTAACAAAAAATTACAGCTTTGGGCTTTGGGTATTGCAAGTTACAATTGTAAGATTGAATGGCTAGCGGGGACTGATAATACTATTGCTGACTATCTTTCAAGAAGACTTCCGGGTCAAGAAGGCAATCAAAATCAAAGTGAAACAATTGAAGTAGATATAAGTGACAAGGCTTTTCAAATCAATACTTTGAATTCAAATGAGTTCAATCCAAAAGATTTTGCAAGTTGTGACTATAAAGAAGATGATCAACTTAGCGTTAAGGAATGCACGATTCCTGGTTATGACATGAAAATTGAACAATCTTTAGACATAGAACTTTCGGAAATTATTAATTAAATAAACACAGGTAAGGCTTCAAAAAGTGTTGATAATAAACATTATTATCAATGATATACTTTATTACATTTCTCACCCTGATGATGATTTAAAGTTAAGGCTTTATATTCCATTACAATTACGAAATGAGGTCATCAAAAGTTATCATGATAATCTAAGTCATTTAGGAATTGACAAATGTCACGATTCAATTAGGCAAAAATATTTTTGGCCGAAGTTATATAAAGAACTTAATTCCTATATTAATTCCTGTGTTATTTGTCAATCTCAAAGTGCAGGTAAAACCAAACCTTTATTACAAATATCTGATATACCACCATTTCCATTTGCTAAGATAGGGGTAGATTTATCTGGACCTTATCCTACATCATTGTCAGGAAATAAGTATATTGTTAGCTTTGTTTGTCATTACAGTGGGTGGCCTTTGGCTTTTCCTGTTCCAAATAAAACTTCGGAAAATGTTGTTCATTTATTAATTGAGGAAATAATCCCAAACTTTTCTGTACCTTTAGTTATAGTGTCAGACAATGGCGGTGAATTCACCTCTAAAATATTTGAAGAAACTTTGAAAGAATTAAATATAAGTCACATAACAACTTAAGCTTCTTTTTATCATCTACAGGGAAACGCGAAAGTAGAAAGATTTCACAGGACGCTTCATGACGTCATGGCAAAGAAATTGCAAAGTGATGCGTCTACTTGGGACGTATGCTTAAATCAAACAATAGCAACTATTAGATTTCAAAAAAATGAATCAACTAAATTTTCTCCATTTTTTCTTTTATACAATAGAGACCCAGTTCTTCCAATTGATAACCTGTTGAAACCTAGAAGAAAATATGTAGGTGAAGATCCGCACAAGATTTTGTTAGAACAACAACACAAATCATTCATTTTAGTTCACAGAAATTTGAAAAAGTCTAAAGAAAAACAAAAACAAAACGCAGATAAAAATAGACAAGAAATTAATTTAGAAATTGGGGATCCGGTATATTTCAAAAATCATTTAAGAAAAAGTAAATTAGATACTAAGTGGAAACCTTATTACAGAATCATTGAAAAAACTTCTCCGGTAACATTTGTCCTTAAAAACCAATTAGATGGGTCTGTCGCTAAGAAAGTCCATTTAGAACACCTTAAAAAAGCTAAGATTGATGAATGGGTTATTCCCACAAATCTAGAAGGTAGGCAATTAAGGAAAACAAATTATGTTGTACCTCCCGATGATAGTGATAGTGAACTTCCGGTTGCTAATCCACGAGAAAGACTCATAAATCGTTATCGACAAGAACGAGAAACATCTTCCGACGAGGATGATATTCCACTCGCTGAACTTAAACAAAAAATAGCAAATAGAAACCGACGTGAAAACGAGGAAGACAAATCTTCTGTCACTTCCGGTTCAAGCGAAATGTCGGATAATAATAGTTCCGATGGGTACAATTCAGAACGCAGTCAAAAAATGTCTGTTGATGAAGTAAGAATACCAAAGAAAACTAAACGAACTGTTAAAAAGTCTGAAAAGAAAGACGAATTAATTTTAAGTTTTCTCTCAAACATTTCTAGTTATCTTAATAAAATGAACGACTAACATGTCGTAGACGCAGGCTTCGTGATGATTGTTTTTAAATAAATATATGTGTATATAAAATAATTTTTTTTTGATTAATCATTCTAATTCCCCGCTTCAGATTGCTCGCTGAAAAATTGTTGATTGTTAAGAAATCCTATAAATATCAGTAATCTCTGAATCACAGCTTTGTTTATGAAAAAGGAAGGAAAGTGTTGGTTGAATGTCAAACCTTTATAAAACAATTTTTCAGTACTAATACTAGAGAAAAGTTTATCTTATTAGTTTATTGTTTTTGTATTTGAGTTTTTTTTATTCTTATTTTTTTAATAGATAACATATCGATACTTTATTTTTTCAAAATTGAAGCAGTTTAAACTTGAGGACAACTTTGAACTATAAAATTTAGTAAATGCATTGATTTATTTTAATGCTATATTTATAGATATTTTGTTATTAATATATTCTTAAGTTTAATAATAAGTGTTTAGCCAAGAGAATTTAGTAATAGAGAGATTCAAATAGTCACACGATACCTTGGTGGCGGTCAAATGGTGTCAACTGATGTTGAGGGCGATGGTACTGCCTACAGAGATGTTAAAATAGCTTCTGCACCATAACTAAGAACCAGCTACTAAGAACCATTATCCAGTATTGGATATTGGCTTTGATCATATGACACAACGCAGACGTTTAGATGTACATAAAACTATACGATCACATAACTTTTTATTGGTAAAGGGAATCGTTCTACAGCATCACAGGTAGATTTTCCTGTAATGTTTCAGCCGGTGATAACTGAGCAACATAGTCAGGGACTCTGAATTAACAGAGTAGGTAAGCTAGGTCAGTTATGAGTAAATCAACAACGGATGGTGGATCACATGAAGGACGGATGGTGGATCACATGAAGGACGGATGGTGGATCACATGAAGTTGGAATAATTGCAGAACTTCTAAATGACGGGAATTGGCGTTGCAGATAAACAGATGGATTGTTGGAGTTGACAACGACGATCAGAGGAGCAGTTCACTGGAGTCGGGGTTATGAAGACGGTCTGTAGTTGATGGTTGCGCCTTTTTCTGGAAATAAGAAGTTCCGATATTTGATGTTACGAACTTAGTTATTCACACAAGAATTGTATGAACTATACATTGCTGAACATTTAGATGTTGTTGAACTTTTGAAATGATTTTATTTATGAATATTTTTGTTGTTTTAGGGAAATTTGCAAGCATTCATATTGTTACTGATTTTAACTAAAATATAAATTATATTTCTTGAGAAAGGGAGGAATGTGACAATATGATAGGCAAAAAATATATATATAAATATATATAAAATATATTTATATTTATATTGATGATTATATATTCTTAAAATGTTTATTAAATTGAATAAAATAAATACAGGGGAATATCTATTAAGTAAATCATGACCTTGTAAAAGGTTGTTCAATTGACCGCTGGGTTGCATATAACATGTTTACATGCAGACCAGGTGGTGACATATAGCAATAACAATTAGTTATAACACTGGACATACGTGTATTCTTCGAACATCAATTTCCAGGTTGGTCAAAACATGTCAATTAGAGTCAACTTAATAGATATTCATCCCTGTATCTTTAGAATTAAAACTATAATGGTCAAGTTAATAGAAACCTTGACGCTGTTTATATTCTGTATATATATTTGTGTATTTTATTATATTGGACACATCGGCCTAGGCAACGTTAATAAACTTATAGCAAAATACCATCTTGTTATAGTAATAACGTAACTGTATATACATATTCGACGTCGCTACTTAGCGACGATATTGTGATCCCACGTAGTTTAGATGAAGATTTCGTTCTATAAAGCCGTTCTTGATTATTTCTTTAGAATATATGTAAAATTTACTTTAAATAATATTCATCTGAATTTGTTGAACAGGATAATATCTATCAGACAGGATTTTTCTGACCATGACCCTAATGTTATGGATCATTAAAAAAGTTTGAGATACTTGTAGTAAAACCTTTTGCTTTACGACTTTCAACATAAAATCAATGGTCAGTGAAGACAGCAGTCATTTTAGCCAGTGCACCATTCTAGTAATATTTAGCGAGGGCATATTGCTATACCCCAGTCACCAATGGAATGCCTAAAATTCTTTGGCAATGATTATGATGCATTTGTAAAGTTTAAACTAGCAGTGTTCTGTAAAGGCAAAAACAATCACACTTGAATAATTAATTCACTTTCAAATTTACTTCACTAAGTGTTTACATTAGAAAAGTCGCGTTATTGTCTTTTATAAGTCATTGAAAGTAATCCACAGATTTAAACAACTGTAGAACTTTTACAGGAAAATGGTATAGCAGAAACGAATAGTTATCATAAATTGCATATGTTAAGACAATACTAAGCTTAAAATTTAAACAAGTTACTATTTATATAGGTCGACCCAATTCACTTACCTGGCCCACACTTGTCCGTTAGTGTATTCAGTCGCATAAATAAAGGCATTAGAAGTATCTATAATCTAGTGTATTGGCATAAATAAAGGCAACAATAGTATACCGCTGTTCGAAAGTCATAAATCGATTGAAAGAAAACAAATCCGTTTTACAAACTTTAACCGATATTAACACATAAACTAAAAGAGGAAAATAAAGGAACAATAGGACCACAGAAGTGCAACAAAAAGAACCTCCAACAATAAAAGAAAAAAAGTAATCAAATCTGGCTTTACAGCTGGGTAAGCCTCTCACCAGCATGGCAGTCGTATCAAACTCCATCACATTGACAACGAATTGTGAACAAAACAAAGAAACATAATTGGTAAAAATGTCAAAATAGGGGTACAGCAAACAAATATGCAACAACAAAAACACAAAAAGGCATATACAGACAAAGCACATTAGCAAATGAACTACATGTATTTGATAACAACTGCCGTATTCTTGATAATAAAAGCATCATATATACCAGTATTGAACTTTGTTTAAAGTTTAACAAATTAGGAAAAGAGTTAGAGATAAAATTATGTTTTAAATAATTTTATAATGATTTTTTCTTGCTTCATTAAATACCTTTACTTTCCATTTGATATATTTAACTTGTGTATGGCAATTAAGACAAGTTTTATGCAGTACGCTATTTGGGATGAGACCCAGAAGCTTGACAATACATTGAAATATCACACTGGGTGTTAAAAAAGTTACCGTACTTCTTTTAATTTATCTAAAATGCATTAATATTAAAGAGTGCTCAATAAAATTTGAATGTGTATGGAGAAACGATCCTGGTCTGTATTTACAACATTGATGTTGCTGTCTCTGGTCCCACGGAGTAGATAACTACAACATTAATATGAATTGTTCTAGTACAAATTAAACATAGTTTGTGAAAGATTAATCCATGACTTTTGAGGGACTGCTTCAATCCATATGTGTGACATATAAAGTAAAATGAACTGAATGTTGCAGTCAACTACAATGTAGAATGTTGAATTTGTTTTGCAAAGTTCATACCTGGTCTCTGTAAATGCACCAGGTGCTAAAACATATCTCTCATATATCTGTAATGATTTACATTTCTAAATTATCTTCATTGATTTTTATTTTTCATACAATAGGCAACCAGAAGATCTGTTAAATATCACACGTTTAGTTTTTACACAGTTTTTTATTCACTTGCCACTTTGGCCAATATATTGAAGCTTCTTAAATAACTTTTTTTATGAAAGGATTCTATGAACTTTCTTGAAAGTGAAAACAAACAACACTAATAAACTTTTGATTAGATTGTTGTCCGTCTTATAGGACTTATTGTTCCCAAATATTGCTACAAGGGGCAAATTAATGCTTTAATAGAAAGGTATATTTATTAATCAAAAGATACATGAAGATTGAAATAAATACTTCGCGGTTATTACTAACAATGGTACATTTTGTCTAGTGCATTTTCGTAACAAATCAACATACGATCATGTGTTTAAACAGGGGCTAGTATTATATGGCTTAATTGTGCGTATTGTTTATCTATATAAAAAAACACGTTTGCATAGGAAAACTAGTCTGAGGTGATCTGTACAGGTATGAATAATAAAAGTCTATGGTATAAGCTACCCTTAATGTTTATAGATAAGTATACAACCAGATATTCTGTAGCAGTATGGACAATGTAATTATCACTGAGTATCTTGGAAAGGTAGTGACTATGAATAAGCATTAGTAGTCTAGGTTTGTTTTATATTAAATATATTTTACTCAATAAGATTTTAACAAAAAGATTGATCGGCATGGAGGACAGTTGTATAATCAAGAATTATTGTTATATTTGAGTTTAATTACTTAGGAATATCATAAAACATTTTTTTGTAAATGTTGGACTATTGAAACAAATGTTGACCTTTTCAAATATTGCATTTGGTATTTAGATTTTTTTGGTAACAAGGCACGAATAATAGAAAATATTACAATTGTGTTTATTTTACTTTGTACTGCCAATGTGAAAAATATCATTTCAAAATTTAGTTTTGCGACTAGGCATTCAATTAACACTTAATATAAACAAATGCAATAACAGACATGGATTGTATTTATTTAGGCAAAAGTCTATCATAATTATATGCCATATGAGTATACCGCTGTTCAATAATCATATTAAATCGAGCTACAAATGAAAACTGGGATAATTTTATCAACTATAAAACAACAGAAACGCTGAACTACAACAACAAATAAACCGCCGTCATACGTATACATAGAAACGGACTATTTGAGATCATACAATAATACCGACTTTGTGCAGGATATTTAAAAAATAAATGGTTGGTTGAACCTGGTTTTATACCACAAAAGCATAATATAACTCTATTGGTAGCATGATTTTGTTTGAAACTATAGAATTAAAGCAATAAAAAAAAATCCTTCTGTGTCTGCAGTATTAAATTTTAACCACAGAGTGAGTATTTGTGGGCAACGACGACGACGACGGAATGTATGATCGCTATGTCTCGCTTTTTCTACAAAAGTCGAAGGCTCGACACAAATGTGATTTGAAAATTCAACGCACTGTTCCTAATATGTCTTTTAATATCCGAGTATATCATTTCAACACATGTGATTACGTTTTGAACCTTAACATATGCTGTACCCATATTTTTTACATTTGTACCTATTATATCTATGGTTTTTTTCATACAATGTTGCCAACATTATGAAATTGTGTACGACTATAATACAAATGAGAGGCTTTTCTAGCTTCTGATTTTGCCATTTGATTAAGGACTTTCCGATCTGAATTTTCCTCGGAGTTTGATAATTTGTTATTTCACTTTTTAAAGGAGTCTATTGGTTTAACGAGTTTTTCATTTTAAAACTACGATGATTCTGTTTTCACAATTGTTACTGTGGCAAACAACATATGTATCTATATTGGCCAACTACTTGCACCTGTGGCTTTTAATATGTTCCTTAGTGAAGTTGACCCTGTCATTTTAAGTAAACAATACTGGTGCTTTTGGTAAAATGTTTTCAAATAATGTTCACGTTAGTCTTAGAGATATAACTTAAGAATGCCAACAATACTCCTTATTCAGTTGATCTTGTTACATCGCGAGCGGAAACAATAAATGTCGTATGTAAACCATAGTTCACCTTCTTAGTTGCTGCCCGATTTAATTCCTTATATAAACCTGTTACTTAATAGCAAATCAGAGACAATTCTTGGGAATCGTCATAGTTCATTGTTCAATTAGCACCATATTTGTATCTGTGGTATATAAAGCAGTGCGTGTTCTTTGAGTAGAGTAAGTAAACATGGACAGCCATTCGAACGCCTCAGTTGTTATCGTAACACCTCACACATTTACATCAGTTTCTATAACCATAATTATATTACAGGGTATCGGCATCATATTCAATGCAGCATTTATCCTCATCACACGTAAAGGTGATGCTAAAATCACGGACCGTACACTGCTACTGGCTAGTGGTACACAGATAGGCCAAGGATTTGTGACTCTTGCAAAGTTTACGTTTGTTTTGGCTTGTAAAAATAATGAAACAGCACTGCAATGGTATTTCATTTTTGGTGAGTATATTTTTTTAATCAGTTTGCCTACAAGTTGTTCCATATTAAACAGCATGTGGTTTTGTTCTTGTTTATGTCTTCCCGAACCTAGATAAACTCATCATAGAAACCAGGACTACAATTGTGTACGCCAAACTCGCGTTATGTATTAGCGAAGAAACAATACAGCTCAATAGAAATACAACTTAGCGAGGTATTGTGAAAGGACCTTTTAAAACCAGAAGTAATAAATACCTTCCGTATATTCAAAAGAGAAAAATTAAACATGTAAAAATTCAGATGACATAAGGTTTGAGTAATTATAATGACATCAAGAACTCTGAGTGGACGACTAATAATGTCGCTAGTCTGTAGCAAGTTTAGTAAGACTTTTGAATCTGGGTTGAGTGAGAATTTGAAATTTTAATGCAATATAGTAACGAAAGAAACATTATAATAAATAGAAAAACTTAAGAGCAATTTATCAAATTGATACAGGAATACATTTATTATTCTAGTAATGAATTACCATTTATTCATTCATATTGTTTTTCAGAACCATTGGATTTCCTATGCTGTGGACTCTACATATGGCTGTCTCTATCATTGACTACAGCCCGATATTTCGTTATTAAGAAAATAGAAATTCCAAATACTAACCCTAGACTTAATAGGACAAAGATCCGACAATGGTTGCCATTTCCAATCGTTTTAGTGGCTTCCAGTATTCTTCTCATCATGATTACAATGGACGTTCCAGATATTTCACGATATTTTACAGTTTACTTTTTACAATTAGCAGTTATTGGAATACCAATGTTATGCTTTGTAGTTTTTACAATTTTTCTTATTTTGTATACTTTAATAGTCGTTTTTAAAAGACGTAATGGGATAGGTCATTATTCGGAACGATCAACATGTAGCATACAGAGATCACAACAAAATGTGACAGGTAGACTTCTTCAACAAGCTATCTACTCCATTCTTTACCACATAGTGTTTATGGCACTTCCATACAGCTATGTGGTCGCAACGACTGTTTGCGTTGACAACTGGTTTTCTAAATGTGACATCTTGAGTAATCAAAATTTGTTTTTTCACTATACTTTAGCTATTCTACCCATTTTTAATCCGATCTCATTAGGTATGTTTTTGAAGCAACATAGGAAATCGTTAAAATCATTTTGGAAAGCGATGCAAATATTACTTGTGCAACAGGGGAAACAATCTCTGCAACCAATACCCGAGTCAAAAGAACTTCAACTTGTCCAACAGAAAAGAAACTTGTCAATTGAAGGTCAAAAAAGAGTTTCGTTAATTGAAGGTCAAAAAAGAGTTTCGTCAATTGAAGGTCAAAAAAGAGTTTCAAAAGACATTCCCAGTAGACTGTTGACAAAAACTTCAGCGTGCAGCGACTGTTCGATTGGTCGACAAAGCAGCTTGACTACTAAAGATCCGTTGTATTTTCTACCCGATTCCCCGATCTTTCAATCAGATCTTCTGGAAAATGACACTTTGTCCGTCTACAATGGATATCCATGTGACGACAGACGTGATAGTTTTCTGACCAATTTTACAGGTCCGTCTATGTTTGTTAAAAGACACAAATTGTCCAAGCAATCAACCTTTTCGATACTATCAAACCGCAGTAAAGACAAACTCAGTATTGCGTCCATCAATTCAATCAACAGTTCCTCTGGACAAAGGATCAGTTTGGGTGTAGACAATTTAAATCAGTATAAGCATAGTATTGCTTCGATTCTGTCAATTCAATCAGCAGAAGATCTTGTTAAGGACACTTTCATATACTTTTGAAAATAAAACAATAATGTAAATTGATTCAAATGAATAAATGAACTACTTTGTACTATTTTGTTTCGTATAACTATAAGTTGACTAATTTACCTGGTCACACCAACAAGTTTAAGGAAAAAGTGTTTCGGACGAATAAAATTAATAAAGTGATGTTTTACTTTTTGTACTAGAGATAGTAAGTCGACCTTCCTTTTATAGCGTGCATAAAGTTTTCTTCATAGAACTATATGTATATTACATTTATTTGATTTTAATTTTGACAATTTGTAAGTTATATTAATTTTTTTGTCGAAAGCGTGCTTTTTAGTTTAACAAGTATGACATTAAAAAAAGAAGCCAATATATTCAGCACGCTTTCGATAAAAAATTAAAAAAAACCTTACAAATTGTCAAAATTAAAATTAAATAAATGTAAAAAAATATGCAGTATACTTGCCAATGCGAAAACTCCGCCAGAGACAACAAATACGTAGATGTTAGCAACTATAAGTCACCGTATGGCCTTCAACAATGAGAAAAACCGATACCGCATTGAACGATAGAGATTGTCCCTACTTGACATTCAAATGTAACACAGTTCATAAATAATTTATTTCGTAATAACGACATTGCTATGTCGTAATAAAGACATCCTTAGCGATGTTACTTTTCAAGACGACCGGAAATTCAAAATGGCCGCCATGGAAAACAACATTTTTATCTTCGATTTCACTGGCGGCAATTTTTGATTCTGGTCAGCTCAATACGTAACAAAACTTGTTAAGGACATTGATAAGAATATAGAGATCATCACCAGTTTTATGTGGGGTTCGTGTTGCTCAGTCTTTAGGTTTCTATAATTATATGTTTTTTGTACTGTTGTTTGTCTTTTGGTCATTTACTTACTTTTATAATGACATTGTCCATTTATTTGCGAATTATGAGTTTGTATCCTTCGCCTCATTTTTTGAAATAGATCAAAAAAGAAAATTGCTAGAATCAGCTTTTAATTAACCACATCAATAGTTTCTTTATATATCTAAAATTATAATCTCCGAATAGACCACTTTCGAGTTCATCCGTCACCGGAAAAAAACTCGTCAATTAGGCGCGCCTTTTTGACGTCATTTACCAGATAATAGTGGTCGCCTGTATCCCTGCACTATCAACGTTTATCAAGCGTCTAAGTGATCGTCATTGTGCAGGATAAACTAGAAATAGTTTTTGTTTCGTATGTACTTAAACACAATTCCCTAACGACAGCAGTGCTGATTGTCAATTATGAGAAATCGTGCAATATAGTATTATAATTTTCAAACCACTCGCTCAACATTGGAACGGAAGTGACGATGCCCCTAAACGCACGAATGATATTCACTAAAACCAGAGTTTTTGACAAAATGCATCGAACCCGAAAGTTGTCTATTTGATCAATTTTATTAGTGGTACGTAATTTCTACTCATTGTGCCTTATACTGTTTTATGTGATTTTGCAAATTTCGTTATGCAAAATAAATTTAAAAAAATCCAAGAACAAAACTCAGAATGGTTCTTGACTACAATTCTAATAGAAAAAGACCATCAAGAAGACATAAAAACTGAGGGTAACAAGTAATCACTATAGGTTCTAATTTAAAAAGAGTCTCTTTCCATTACCTAAGCCTATGTGCATCTCTAACAATGGAAATGAAAAAATATGTTCAAAATCTTTGTTCTTGTACATATAGTCTTGCTGATAATATTCGCTTTAAAGTTTTTATCTTTTTGTTGTTGTTTTCAAAATAACAAGCAAACGCCAATATTGATAAAAATCTTCATTGAAGAACAAAAAATCAATAAGAAACTGTCTGACAATTTTGGCCATTTTCGATTATTTCTAAATTGATTATCTTTATTTCCTCCATAAATATGAAGATTTTACAATTTATACTATACTAACAGCATATTTCAAAATCAAAATAATTTTTGGTTGCTGCATGATTATAGACAGGAACAATGTGGTTTGTTCACAATTTATATATAAAAAGATAATGCATCATACAGAATATCGAAATGTTTATTGTGGATTTTGCTTGTGATCAATATGCACACAACCTATACTACCATGAAAGTTTAAACACAAATATTTTAGTTAAGCATCAAACCAAACCTACTGGATGTTTTTATAAGACACTAAATTACAGTTTGTATATTTTTAGCCAAGAATAAACAATCATGCAGTGTTAAAATAACACCCTTTTCAACTACATTATAACAAAAATATTTATATGTTTTACAAAAAGTGTGAAAGTGAAAAATAATTAAATGAGAAAAAAACCACTTTATTAATTTCGTGCGTCATCAGGACGCTGTCACAAAACAAAATCAATGCCATGGCTATATTAGTATGAAGAAATGTATTGAATCTTATACAAGACTAAAAGGAAACTTTAAAGATAATAGCCAAATAAATATTATGCTATTTTTACCGGAGGGAGTTAGAACCTTAATAATAAAACATTTCTCATTTTATCAACTGATAATTTTTTTAAAGTATATTATACCGGTAAATCATATCAGTTCCGAAGCACTGACTCCTGAGGTGAAGATACCATCGGATATTTACAGTGCACAAGCAGTGGTATTACCCCTTTAGCCCCAATCACAATGTCGCGTTTCGGCTATCCCGGTTTGCTACGTTTTCAAAACGTTTTCAAAACGTAGCAAATCGCAATATACGTAGCTACTCGTATCGATCCGTACTTTAAACGGCTAAATACGTAGCTATGCGTATCAATTGATACGTGATTAGTCCCGTTTGTATTGGTCTGCACAATACAATCGTGATTTAATATAAAAATGTAGTAAGGACGTAGAGCGCACAGTAAAACTTGCAAGGAAAGTAGAAATACGTTTTAAAAACGTATCTGATACGTACTAAAACGTATTTGACTTTAATCCACTTAGGTAGCAATACACAGTTAGGAGTTTAGTTTCGCATTATGGCCCCTGTGGATGTTTTAAATAGGAAAGTTATTGTGTAATAAAATTAATTTTTAGACAGATGAGTGCTAATTTAGCCTTCAAAGATGGTTTATAAGAGCATTAAGACTATTTTTTACATGTTTTATGGGCTGTTTTCTGTTTGACAGTCCGTATTTTCATAGCTTGACCGGTCATCGGTCAAGAAATTAATGTACTGTTTACAAACACTCTTTTTCTACACGAAGTTTTTGACGCAATTTTACAAAAAAAAGAGATGAAAGACATATGATTTTCATTGGATTTGCTGAATGATATAGGTACACAGTTTCAGAAAAGGTATTACTTCAAGCGATTGAAATTCTACTTTTAGCCAAATTTTGGGGGAATATGTGACATCTTTCCCCCCCTTTTTGCAATATTTTATAACAAATAAATGCAGATTGTTGCCATGGATACACCAAAAAGAAATTATATTTTGCCATTTTATATACTTGAAATAAAATCTATGGAAGGTTCTGATTACATACATATGCCCTTATATGACACAAACAGTAAGCTTGATATTGCAAGAAAGCAATGAAAAGGGGATGGTAAAATTCATAAAGGCAAATTTTAGTATTTTTCCTAACTGTTTATTGCTACCTTAGTGCTTTTACGGTTTATTACATATCTGCCACGTTTCATAAGGTTTGTATGGATATATGACGCTTCGTGCTACGAATAACTAGGTTTCGTTGCTTTTTTCTATTACGTGTCGATGCGTATTACTACGCATGCTGATCTTCTACGTATAATCAAACCACGTGTGTCCATAATTTCCGCCAATTGCTTAAATATTTTGTCAGTCTAAGAGCAAGATGAACAGACAACAATATTGGAATTGACAACAATAAATTATTGTTGCACCGTTATTTCAATAAATTGTTGTCAAATCCTATGCCAGCACCCCAAACCCATAGATCAAAATGCGTTTTGACTTCAGGAACATCTATTCAGACCAATTACATTATTCTTATTGACAATGACGATTTTCATCGTCAGGTGACACTTATTTTAGAAATACTGTGATTGACTAATACTTTTCTATACTTTTCTTTCTGTTTTTTATGTTGATCGAATGACCAAATACAGTTTAGAATATGTTTCCATAGTTTGCAACATGTTAATTGCCCAGAGTTGAGGATGGCACTGTGTTTTATAAGTTTTCATGTATAGGGAAAGCGAAAAGAGGTGTTTTATCGAAAACAAATTTTGCCCTTTCTCATCCACTTGCTTTGAAATATTTTCTTTATGTGTGTTTCTGCCTGAAAACACTGAGGAGAGTACCAAGGAAATCGACTGTAAATAAACTCATCATAGATACCCGGACTAAATTTGGTATACACGTCAGACGCGTGTTTCGTCTACATATTGTGTTTGCAAATCTGGATCGTTCGTATCATCTCTTAAAACGAAGCATTTCTCATTATGCCTCTGAAAGTAGAAAATGGGTGGCATGAGGGCCTCTTTTATTTCTGATAATGTCCCGTTTTTTTCCCGGAATTTCGTGAGATCATAGATTCCCGTTTCTCTAATTAAGGGCCTTTGAACACCAAGTTGAAGTTTATGCAGCACATCTAAATATAAAAAAAGAAGATGTGTATGATTGCCAATGAGACAACTCTCCGCAATAGACCAAATTGACACAGAAATTAACAACTATATGTCAATATTCGGTCTTCAACACTGAGCAAAGACCATACCGCAAAGTCAGCTTTAAAAAGCCTAGAAATGACAATGTAAAACAATTCAAACAAGAAAACTTACAGACTTTTTTTCGTACAAGCTATGAACGAAAAACAAATATGTAATACATAAACAAACGGCAACCACTGAATAACCGGCTCCTGACTTGGTTCAGACTAGTACATACATAATGTAAATGTGAAATAAACCTAGTTTAATGTACGGACCGTTAAAAATGTCAAGATATTACTTGAAACGTAGCATTTTTAAACGTACTAAAACAAAGCTGTCGATACGTGACAGTGTGACTGGGGCTTGAATTTATATGTTATTTACATACACATATTCAAATGTTAACAGTTTCTTTTATAGGAAGATTATCTACCAATAAGCACACCAATCTACCTTGACTCAACACAGGATAGCGACAAGAAAAACAGAGGAAAAATATAAGCTTTTTATACTTCTTCTATATTTTTTGTTGGTGATGTTCTTCAAGGATAACATATTATGAAAGGGTAATGTAGGGAAAGGGTGTGGTTTTGGCTAGCTTGTACAATATAAAAAAATATTAATTAGTGATTTAAGAACATCGTAAACTAATATTCGGTGTTAGAAAAATGAAATCGACACAATTTTCGATAAACTCATCATAGATACCAGGATTAAAATTTCATATTTACGCCAGACGCGCGTTACGTCTACAAAAGACACATGAACATTTTTTTATAAAAAGGCCAAATATTGAACGAAGTTAAAGAGCATTGAGGACCAATTCCGAAAGATTTTGCCAAATACAGCTCAGGTAATCTATTCCTGAGGTAGAAAAGCGGAAGAGACGAGTCCCTTTGCTATCCATAATTAAATAACATAACAAAAAATATTCAGTTTTTTACTTACAATAACAACTTTTTTAAAATGCATAATAGGACAAATCTATGACGTGAAGTGTGACATGATTTACGTGTTTGGTTATTAATATATTTTTTTAAGTAACACCTTCTTAAAAAATATTATCATATATTTTTTTTAATAATAAAATAGGCCACGTTGTAAACAAGATAAAAACTTAATCAGAACTTAATCTAACACATTTTAAAGTTTAAAAAAAAAGGAACTAACTGTACTCATCACTTCTTTATGTCCTTAATCTGCGTTAAAACTTTGTAAAAATAGATGCAAACAGTGGTGACATTATAATTTGAAAAGGGTAAAATAGATGTGTGTTGGTTTTTTTTTTAAATTTTATCAAATGTTCTGCAAATAATTTTAAAAATCATTTTCATCGAAAATTTTCATTTTGAGAAAGATGAGAAAGTTCAGAGTATCAGAGTATCAATCTCAGTATTCCGTCACCATGGACAATGTTACATTCTCAGTATTCGGTCACCTTGGACTATGTTACATTCTCAGTATTCGGTCACCTTGGACTATGTCTCCATCTCAGTATTCGGTCACGTGGGATATTCTCAGTATTCGGTCGCCTGGAATATTCTCTGTATTCGGTCACCTTGGACAATGTCTCAATCTCAGTATTCGGTCACTTTGGACAATGTCTCAATCTCAGTATTCGGTCACGTGGGATATTCTCAGTATTCTGTCACTTTGGATAATGTCTCAATCTCAGTATTCGGTCACGTGGGATATTCTCTGTATTCGGTCACTTTGGACAATGTCTAAATCTCAGTATTCAGTCACGTGGGATATTCTCTGTATTCGGTCACCTTCAGGTCGGTCACCTTCAGGTCGGTCACCTTCAGGTCAAAGAGAAGTTGTCTTGCCTCCATGACAAATATGTTATCGTTCCAGCTGACAAAGCCTCTATCTATGTTGTTTTTGTTTGCAAGAAACACTACATTGACTGTCTGATTAAGGAACGAGGTATAAATAACACACTTGGAAATTCTCCATATACACTAAGTACGCTTACAAAGCAGGAGATCCTGGGAAACTACAAATCGGTCTGAATCTCCTTTGGTGTTAATCAAAAGGATGAGGACCATGATCTTCCATCCTTATATTGGATTCCTACGCTTCACAAGAATACTTACAAGGAATGGTATATTGCAGGTTCTTTCAAGTATTCCACTAAACCCCTTTTTGAAGTTCTACCACCATACTCACTGCAAATATTCCGAAACGACATATTCAAGAAGTGGTGTTAATCAGATGTGTATACTGAAAAATTCAAAAGAGTTATTAATTTGGTGAATTTACAATCTCAATCGTTAAAAAATTGTACCAACATTAAAACCTTTGATTTTTCAACTCTTTTTACCACTATTCCACATGCTAAACTTAAAGCTCGACTGAAGCCTATGTTTCTTTAACAAAAAGGGCACTAGACGTTTTAAACACAGTTTTGGGCAGGAATTCAGCTTACTTTGTAAAAAATCATACAGGGTCAAGGACAAAATCCACCGAAGAGGATATCACCGCCATGCTGGAATTGTTTGTTGACAACATATTTGTTGAATTTGGTGATTGGTCTACCAATAGACTATTGGAATTCCAATGGATTGAGTATATGTGTCTTAATTGATACGTTACTCTAGAGCTAGCTCAAAGTACGTTGATTTTTTGAACGAGGAATACTGCTTTCTCAAAAGTTGCTAAGACAGAGCTATGAATCAATCAAATTAAGGTCATCCCTCAAGACATTTTAAGGTTGCCATCATGACCTGATTGTGCATTATGACAAAAGTGTGTCAGAAATCATATATGATATTCTTTCTCAGCCATAATAACCTTCATCATAACCGGAATGAACAAAGAAATAACACGACGGGTGTCGTATATGGTGCAGGAATGCTTACCCTACCGGAGCACCTTATTTCACTCCCTGTTTAAGTGGAGTTCGTGTTGTTTCTTATTTATTATTTACAACTGCTGATGTAAATGTCCTTTGTTTTGTGAGTCTCTGTTTACTCCTTGGTTTTGATTGTTATTGTCTAAGTATTCGCTCGCCTTGGATCAGTTTTCGGTCAACTTGGACAATGTCTCAATCTCAGTATTCGTTCATCTGGAATATTGGGAGAATACCAAGGGAATAGATTTGGGTTTTCATTTCATTTTGTTTTAATACCCGTTTTAATAATGCAATCAGAAAATAGCGCATATTGTGTTTGTAAATCTGGATCGTTTCATCTCTTAAATCGAAGCATTTCTCCTTAATTTATGCCTATGAAAGATGAGGATGGATGTCATAAGGACCTTTCTAAGTTCTGATTATGTTCAGGTTTTGTTTTTTTGGAATGTCGTGAGGTTTAAAATTTCTGTTTCTCTAATTAAGGGCCTTTGAATGCCAAATTGAAGTTGAATCAACATCTCTAAATATAAAAAAAGAAGATGTGTATGATTGCCAATGAGAAAACTCTCCACAATACTTAGTAGTAAAAAATGACATAGAAATTAACAACTATAGGTCATCATACGGCGTTCAACAATGAACAAAGCTCATACCGCTATAAAAAGTCTAGAAATGACAATGTAAAACAATTCAAACGGGAAAACTCACGGCTTTATATATGTACAAAAAATGAACGAAAAACAAATATGTAACGCATAAACAAACAACAACTACTGAATAACCGGCTTCTGAATTGGCCCAGGCACATACATACATAATTTGGCGGGTTAAATATGTTGACATGTTAATATGTTGATCAACGTAGCGGGATCCAAACCCTCCCCCTTATCTGGGACAGTGGTATAATAGCACAACATAAGAACGAACTATAAAAATCAGTTGAAATTGGCCTAGCTCATCAGATGAACAAAAATACAATTCTAATGCAACAATATTTGTAACGTTCATTTTGATTAAATAACGTCACTTATTCACATGGCATAAATTGACAATTAATGCTATGGGACGAACGCGCAAGCGCAGACGGCATATGACAGATTTTAAATACATGTTTTAACGTTGTTTGCTGTCAGTTTCATTAGAATGGAGATAACAATATTGTATTTTAAGCTCCGAAGGCATCAATTGGGGATTTGATGGTCGCAAATACCCGTTTACTGTCTCCGCTAACGCGTCGCCAGTAAACTTAATTTGCGACCATCAAATCCCCAATTGATGCCGTGGGAGCTTAAAATACAATACAGTTATTTTCTTAATGGACGTGGCCGGGTACCTGTACATTCCAACAACAAAAAAGACACTTGATACACATCTGAGAGTAATTTCAGTTAAATGAGAGCTAGTTTAAAGCCACTAACAGTTAATCAAAAAAATCAAAAAAATCCTGCATCTAAAACTAAATAAAAACTGCATTATAGTTTGTGATTTCTCGTTTGTAAATTTTAGTAGTGCTTGGTGTCTATTAGCATGTTCAAAACATTGTGCTTTTTCATCAAATGTACCTTAATTTTTTTTTTAAATCGTTCCTAAACATAATATAGCGTCTATATATTTCTGTTAGTGTTGGAATGTCCTTAACATTTTTTAAGGATTCATAAACTCTCAGATCTTTGATTCCAGGTGATAAACTATTTCCCATTGGAATTCCAGTTGAACAAGGTTTCCACTTAGGCTTTGACGTTTTTATGATTCTATAAATATGTTATCTGAAAGAAAAAAAAACAAAAAACAATAATCTAATTGAAAGTCTGTGTTAATATTAATAAAGAGTATATTTGTTGAATTATCTTGATTTTCTGAAGTTGTTTTGCTCCCTTTTTTACATCTATGTCTTTCCTTGATTTTTATAAATTGAGGACGCCGTTTCATAGGTTAATGATCACAGTATAGTAAGATACGATACTGTGTAGAATAAACGTACAAAACTGTAGGAAAACGTGCGAAAACGTACTTCAACCCGGGCATGACTTAGAAAAGTATTGACCCCTTGTAATACGTACTGAAGCGTAGTAAAACGTAGTTTATACGTAATGAAACATAACTAGAGGCTCTAAAGAGCCTGTGTCGCTCACCTTGGTCTATGTGAATATTAAACAAAGGACGCAGATGGATTCATCACAAAATTATGTTTTGATGATGGTGATGTGTTTGTACATCTTACATTACTGAACAATCTTGCTGCTTACAATTATTTCTGTCTATAATGAACTTGGCCAAGTAGTTTCAGTGGAAAAAGGAGTAGGTCCGGTAAGGACCGATTTTTGCCTCAAATTTCAGTTTCATCTGACGAAAGATTTTGACCATTTTTTAGACTGTTAAGTATCTATTTCATTTGATTCAATTGTTTTTTGTGAAAGATTTGAATTCATTTCGTCATAAAAAACGATCCGATTTAAGCTAAAATATGAAAAATCTACCAAATATGCGAAAAAATGTCACTTTTCAGATGGTTTTTGTCAAAAATGAAAGTGGCCGCATCCGTGTTCATCCTTATGCTTTATATATGTTATGTATTATCATCAAATACAACTTCCATTTTAATATTTTGGATGAACACGAATGCGGCCACTTTCGTTTTACACGGAAACCGTCTAAAATTTAACTAAAATGCTTGAATTTTGATGATTTCAGTAATTTAGCATGACTTAATGGTGCTAGTACTCAATACATGTGCATTGTATTGCCAAAAAACAGCCAATATTTATGTAGCTGAACCATTCTACTATCCAATAAATAACTAAAAGTTTACATTTTAACAATTTTGTAAAACTGCTATATTTTGGGGCCAAAAAGGGCTCTTACCGGACCTACTCCTTTACAAATTTTATGAAAAATGTTATAAATTGACTATAAAGGACAATAATTCCTTAGGGGGTCAATTGACCATTTTGGTCATGTTGACTTATTTTTAGGTCTTACTTTGTTGTACATTATTGCTGTTTACAGTTCATCTCTATCTATAATAATATTCAAGATAATAACAAAAACGGCAAAATGTCCTTAAAATAACAAATTCAGGGGCAGCAACCTAACAACGGTTGTCCAATCCATCTGAAAATTAGATAGATACACAATTTAAAAGCGTCAGATTTGCTCTAAATGCTTTGATTTTTTAGTTATAAGCCAAAAACTACATTTTACCCCCTTTGTTCTATTTTTAGCCGTGGCAGCCATCTTGGTTGGTTGCCCGGGTCACGCCACACATTTTTTTTAACTAGATACCCAAAGATGATTGTGGCCAAGTTTAAGGATTAATTTTGCCCTGTAGTTTCAGAGGAGAAGATTTTTGTAAAAGATTACTAAGATTTATGAAAAATGGTTAAAAGTGACTCTAAAGGACAATTACTCCTAAAGGGGTCAACTGACCATTTTGGTCATGTTGACTTATTTGTAAATCTTACTTTGCTGAACATTATTACTCTTTACAGTTTATCTCTATCTATAATAATATTCAAGATAATAACTAAAAACAGCAAAATTTCACTGAAACTACTAATTCAGGGGCAGTAACCCAACAACAGATTGTCCTTCATCTGAAAATTTCTGGTCAGATGGTTCTTTAAACTGATAAACAATTTTACCCCTATGTCAGATTTGCTCTAAATGCTTTGGTTTTTGAGTTGAAAGCCAAAAACTGCATTTTACCCCTTTGTTCTATTTTTAGCCATGGCGGCCATCTTGGTTGGTTGGCCGGGTCACGCAACACATGTTTTAAACAAGATACCCCAATGATGATTGTGGCCACGTTTGGATTAATTTTGCCCAGTAGTTTTAGAGGAGAAGATTTTTGTAAAAGTTAACGACGCCGGACGACGACGACGACGACGGACGACGGTCGACAGACGCAAAGTGATGAGAAAAGCTCACTTGGCCCTTCGGGCCAGGTGAGCTAAATATAACTTAGAAGAACGTGCCCTGTGTATAAAATAGATAAACCTAGTTAAACATATGAACCGTTAAAAATGTCAAGATACTACTTGAAACATAGCATTTCTAAACGTACTAAAACTAAGCTGTCAAAACCTGCCAGTGTGGCTTTAGATATGTTATTTTCATATTTATTCACATCACGTAAGTATAGTGTCCGTCTAGGATCGTGTTTTTTCGAGTGATTTGGTCCATTTCTTCGAGTGTAGTTCGGGCTTTTTTCGAGTAATAAAACATGCTATAAGTTCAATTAACGGATATTTCGTAATTATAACAGTTTTTAACATTACTACCCATCTTATATTGAATATTATATATGTTTTGATCAACAAAGAAGCTAAATTTCCTTGTATTTAATAAAAAAAAATCAGTGTTTGTTATCGTCCGGGTTTTTTCAAGCATTGACCGGGTTTTTAGACAAATGTTTTTTACAGAAAATTTGAAGGTATTTTGGCTATAAAAAATGACTTTTTTCTAGTTTATAACTGGAATTAAGTGACGGGCAATATATTCCCAATAAGTCGTCAAAAACATATCAAAATTAATCTTTTTTTCAATAAAATGCAAATATTCTGTTTGGAGAGCGTTATATTTCTACTTTCCAGTGTTCATTCAGAAATAACTTGATCCTTAACAAAACGGTGTCTAGAACATTAAGCAAGGATCTAATATGCATTTTAACTTCATTTCATGCTACTTTTGGTATTGCAGTTTATAATAATTGTTGTGGTGAACTCCGGAGATATAATATAAGAAACCTTTTAATAAAAAAAACATACAACACACACGCACTTAATCTTATTTATATTGCCATTGAACACAAAATTTGAATAAAATTACAGACAAAATCAACAATGAAATGAATAATTCATTGGCCTAAATATGATCCTTTAGCAAAGATAGACAAATACAAAATATGTGAATAACATATGCTATCACCAGCTAGATTGTCCAGTGCTTCGAACGACACCAGGCTTTGTAATGTCTTGATTTATATTCATATTTACCGTTTGTTATACACTTTTCTTTTATTGACAGGAAATTATCATGGCGTTATGTTGCTTTATGACCAATTAGTATATTTGCATAATCAGACTCCTCCTCACAGTTGTAGCATTTATATATAGTCATTTTCGGTTTCCATTTCTAAAAATAATACAAGGTATAAGACAAATATATGAAATATCTAAGATGTATACTCTTTTAAGAACATACATCTCATCTTATACAATATATGTATGTACGTCTTAATTCGAATTGTCTATACTTATGTTCCGAACTATACTTGTATTAGGACCATACGCGTATGGTCACGACCATATGCGTATTATCATATGGTCAAACTGTACGCGTATAGTCAGACCATATGATAGATATAGAATGATGTAGTATGAGTGAGGATGAAACAACTCTTCATCCAAATAATAATTTATAAAAGTAACCATTATAGGCCAAGGTATGGCCTTCAATACGGGACAAAGGCTCACACCCAACAACAAGCTATGTAGGGCCCCCAAAATAACAGGTTCAAAACCATTCAAACAGGGAAACTAGCGGTTTAAGGGTGGGGTGGGTAGGGTTTTTTTTAAACGAAATATCTATTTATGTCATTTGGCGAAGAAAGTAATAAAGTGGCGAAAAATATTGTTTTGGCGAAAGGGGTTGCGGAACAAATAAGTGCTCAAGGGGTTATCCAATTTTGGACCATATAGGTTTACATTAGAATCAATTCAATAATACAATAAACTTATCTGTAGCAATGACGGTTACATGAAATGTATCATTTTGTTTAGTTCAAAGGCTACCCAAAACAGCACAAGTTACAAGTTGAAACCCATTGTCTTTCCATTAATTGTCTTAAGTTGGGTGTATCTGTTTTCTGTCCGTCTCTAGTATTACAATTATTAGACTCTTTATCATATGAATTTTTTTCAGTGTACTATTGTGTGTCTGTGTGTCCTTTCATTTTATGCCATGGCTTTGTCAGTTTATTTTTTAATAATGAGTTTGACTGTCCCTCTGGTATCTTTCGTTTCGTCTTTTTAGTTACAGTTTTGATCATATTCACTCGAAAAAAGTGGTCACACTCGAAAAAGCCCGATAAAATCACTCGAAAAACCACGATCCTAGACGGACACTATACCTTCCGTGCACATATTCAAATGTATAAAGAACAGTATCTTTTACAGAAAAATTATCTACCAATAAGCATATCAATCTACTTTGACTCCTCTTCCTCTGGTACAAAACATCTACATTTTGAAGATACCTTCTGGTGCATGCCTTTTTTTTAAATTAAGATAAAAACAATAGGGACATTTAGTTTAAATGAGAAAATGTTTTAAGGAGTACTTCACGGGTAAGTGCATTCTTGAAGTTTTCTGTAGAAGTTTTGTTTGAAATTTCAGGTGGTAATTTACTATTGATTATTTGGCAGAAGAATGAGAACTTAAAACTGTCTTTGTTTCACTGGAATATGTTTGTTGATGAGTAGATCTTGTTTTGGTCTGGCTTTTTTTGAGAATATCCTGAGATGGTATTTCAATTTCGTTATTCATTACTTTGTGGAACATTTGTAGTCTGGGTTTAAGCCTTCGTTCATGTAGGGTTTGCCAGTTTAGGTTTTGAAGCATATCAGATACACTGCTGGTGTTGTGAAATCTGTTGCAAGTATATCGTGCAGCTCTTCTTTGCACTTGTTCCAGTCTGTATATATTTTCTGATGTGTGTGGATCCCAAACTGTTAATCAGTATTCAAGTGTTGGTCTGACTATTGTTTGATATGTCCTTTACTAATTGTGAACTAATTTTTAGATTACGTCTGACGAATGATAAGACTGATTTGCTTTTGATTGTTTTATATGTTTGTTCCATTTGAGATCTGAAGAGATTGTAATGCCTGGATATTCAGCTGATTGTACTTGTTCTAGGAAATGACCGCGCATGTTGTATTAAAAGTGTATTTGTTTTTTCTTTGTTGAGACTCTTAAGATGTTACATTAGTCAGAGTAGAATGACATAAGCCAGTCTTGTTCCCATTTTATATCTGCTTCTGTGTCTTCTTGAAGCTTAAGACAATCGTTTTGGCAAGTGATAGGCCGGTAGATAATGCTGTCGTTTGCAAAGAGTCTTATTTGGCTGTGTTTACGGTCGTAAGGTAAGTCATTAATGTAAATAATAAGAATATTGGTCATATTACAGTGCCCTGAGGAACGCCGGATGCTACTGATTTTTTTCAGATGTTGTGTTTTCGAGAAGGACTGCTTGAGTTCTGTTTGATGAAAATTATTGAGTCCAATTGTTTGCCTGATCTGAAATGCCGTATCGTTTTAATTGAAAAAGTAAGCTGTTGCACTTTGTCGAATGCTCTGGCAAAATCCATGATTACTAAGTCAGTTTGCATATTTTTATCGTTGTTATGAGCTAGTTGTTGTATAAGAGATATTACTTAAGATTTGCATGATCCTTTTGCTCTAAATCTGTGTTGTAGTTCATAAAGTATATTATTTGATTCGAGGTGTTTCATCATGTAGCTCGCTAGTATATGTTCAAGTAATTTACATTAGATGCAGGTAAGTGAGATTGGTCTATTATTTACAAGATGACGTTTGTCTCCTTTTTATATACTGGTGTAACGTTTGCATGGCTTCAGTCTGATGGTACTTCTGTCTGTCTCAAGAGATTTGTCGAAAATGATTGTAAGTATGCCTGAGGTTATTTTGATGTTTTCCTTCAGTAATTTGACATCGAAAGTATCTGATCCTGTAGCTTTACTGGTGTTTATGTTTATTATGGGTTTGTATACACCTTCCCGACTGATGTTAATTTATTCCATTTTAGGGTATGTACTAGTTTGGTCTTTATCTCTTTGTATCAGAGATGGGTCCGATTACTTTCAATGTAATTGATTAAATTACAATTACTTTGTCATTTGTACGATTAAATTAAATTAATGATTACGTCATTTCTGAAAGTGTCTGATTAAATTAATGATTACATTGGCAAAGTAATCATGATTACATCGGATTACAATGAATTAAAAAAAAAACATTTTGCATGATGTGAATGAATAAACGTTTAATATATAACTATAGCATTTTTTAGAAAGTATTATGTTTGTTATATTATAAAATGATAAACTTCAAACTTCATCTATTTAATAAACCTCAAAAGTTCACTTCATACATACACGAACATTGCGTCACTGGTTACGACCCTTTGCACTTTATCATCATTAATCTCTGAATTATTTTGACTTCAATTGAAATAGCTTCATAAAAGCATTTGCTGTTTATCTTCTGACATATTATTCTAGACTTTAATTTATATTTGTTTCAAGGTGCAGTTTATGGGAGTTAAAATATGGATGAAATTGTACCAGTTTAAGTGCTAAAAATCATTGTATTTTACATGTCCAATCCAGATACATACAAAAATTTGCTTATTTTAAACAAGATATTTGTCCAACTTTTAATTAATTTTGTGCTAATTGAATAAATTATCCCATGTCTGATTTCTCTTTTACCATATATACTCAGTTGGTAATTGCAATAAAAACAAATCTTAATTGGGTTCCTACCTGTCAATTCAAAGATGACAAAAATCACAACATTAACAAAAGATTATATATAAGGGTTAAAGAAAAGTATTACTTAAATATAGCAGTTATTATCAAATATATATATGCACATCTTTAAATTGTGAATATATGTACAATATCTTTTACTAAGGCCAGAAACATATAATTGTATTATATGTCTCTTCTTAGGCTATTGATAACTTTTCAATACTGTAACAGTTTATTTTACTGAAGTATACAAACCAATTGTCATGTTTTATATATAAAAAAAAAGTAAACCAAACTATCTTATTAAACATGTTCAATATAAATTGAATAATAATGACAAAAAGTTTTGGCTGATTAATGATTACAATGATTACTTGAAAAAATGTAATCAATTACAGCTGATTAACGATTACAATTACAATTACCCCAACTCTGCTTTGTATTTATTTTTGTAATTTGAGTCATGTTTTTTTCCTTATGAGTATGACTCAGCGTAGGATAGCGACAAGGAAAACAGTGGAAGAATATATTCTAAAGTAATGAAAGCTTTTTATACTTCTGTTGTGTGTAAAAGATGATACACTTTCAGTCGCAAAAGAAAAGCATAAAATTATCGTAATTACAATTTTATGCAATGCACATTGAAATTTATGAAATTACGAGATATATTAATATTTTCGTTTGTGATCCTATTCTTTGCTGTGAAGTTTTAATAGCTTTTAAAATATGTTTGCCAATCAAAAGAACGAATTCGTAAGAAACCTAAATATGCAATAAATTATTTTTGGATTTAGACTCATTTATTTCCTTAGATAGCGCTTGAACATGTTAAGATGCAAAATCAAAAAAAAAAACCGGGAAAACTGAATATTGTTTATAAAAGAAACATGTCGTTTTAGCATTTTATATTTTTTTCGATGGTGTTGTTCCTCAAGGATAACATATTATGAGATAAACAGATGGTAATGTAGGGAAGGGGTGTAATTTAGGCTAGCTTGTACAATATCAAATGTTCATTTATTAGTGATTTAAGAACATCGTAAACTAAAATTCTGTGTTCAAAAATTTCGAACAGCGGTATACTACAGTTGCCTTTATTTTAATCGACACAATTATCGAAAGAGACTATAGTCCCTTTCCTCTTCATAACTTGGAAAAAACAATAATTTCTTTTTACTTACAATAACAACCTTTTTAAAATACATAATAGGAAAAATCTATGACATGAAAGAGGGACGAGAAATGCCAAAGGGACATTCAAACTCATAAATCTAAAATAAACTGACAACGACATGGCTCAAAATGAAAAAGACAAACAGACAAACAATAACTCACACGACACAACATAGAAAACTAAAGAATAAACAACACGAACCCCACCATAAACTAGGGGTGATGTTTGACATGATTTACGTGTTTGGTTATTAATATAAGATTTCAAGTAAAATTTTATCATACTTTATCATATAAAAAAAAACCTTAAGAATAATTAAATAGGCGAAAACAAAATAAAAATTTAACAGTGGTTTCCATCACCATTGTCTTCGGGAAACACAGAATTTAATACTTCACACTTTTGAAATATAAATAAGTGTAATGTTTTTTTCACATAATTATCGCTTCTTTTATTGTTTTTTTAAAAATGGATGCATGCAGTAGTGACATTATAAATTGAAAATGGTAAAACAAATATATTTTTATTTAAGTTTGATAATGATTAAATGGCTGGCAGAAAAAAATCGGAGAAAATGTTCTTCTTCAAATAATATTTCAAAATCCTTGATTTTGAGCAAGGTGAAATTGTTTATTCTATTTTAACCAGAATAATGTCTCAATATCAGTTTCCTGTCACCTTGGACAATGTCTCAATCATAGTATTCGTATTTGGGATCTTGTGAAAAACATTTCTTTCACTGAATCCGAGGTGGCTAATTCATCATTTACATCACTTCTAACATCCTGTCCGTATATATATGAATTGGTGAGTTTCGATATTCATCATCATCCGATAACGGTTCGCACAACCTTTTTCACTTTAAACCCGCATTGTTCTTTCTCAAAATGTTTTGTTGTACTTGATTATAGAATATAATGATAAGAACAAAGTTATCAATTTCTATCTCCAGAAAAAAAGGAGAGCTTTATTAATCAAGCTTCTTGTTTGTTAATATAAATAAAAAAAACCTTCAATTACATAATTATTAAAATATAATTTAAATGAGAAATACATTATTATAAGATTCACACAACGAGATATATGGTTTATTTTATAATTTGAATTCTCTATTCACACTTTCTTATTCTACCTTTTGAGTAGTTCTGATTTATATGTACCCTGTTAGCTCTCGTACTTCTTCTGTCAAGTTTCACGTATACGATCAAACTCATTTGTAGTTAACGGGCACGCCTTACTTTTGTACATCGAATAATGCATTGGCTAAATGGCTAATTCAACCGATAACCACGGACACTGCTGTTCAGGTGAAATATCAAATCCGTCTGTTCGTCAAACTCTTGATGAATTAGAATTTGAAAGAGGAATTTGGTCTTCTGCTTTAAATGGAGAGGTTGAAAAAATCCAACAACATCTTACAAAGGGAGTTAATCCAAATACTGTTGATACCTCTGGATACACTGCTTTGGTAAGTTTTATATTTATAGTTAGCACAAGTATGGTAAAGTTATTTAATTCTATAGAATTATATAGACTATCCACAAAATTATTCGTCTGTACAGTATGCAAACTGATTAAATATTATTATAATATATATCATGTGAAAGTAAAAGTAGTGTGCGCTTAAATAACAAATAGGTGTAGATCTCACAGGCACTTGTTTTCTATCCATGGGAAGACCTACTATCCCTATATATTACTCGTAATATATAGGGATACTAATCTTCCCATGGATAGAAAACAAGTGGCTGTGGTAGATCTACCTCAGAAGTTATTAAAATTTCTATAACTGAAAAAATTTGCAACGGAAACGTATCGTTGTGCGAAACATGGCAATACAGGCTGATTCGTATTAATTCGGACAATGCAGTCTTCAAAATATTAAAATGTTTACATAAATTCGTATCTATATAAAGAACAACTCCGAACTACGCAATGTAATGTTTATCTAAAAAGTTATTACAAATGTATCTACCGCTACGCTCCAACAAAGTTATGAGGAGGACAGATTAAAATTGACACTCCGTAAATTTTATGGACACCATCACGAATTGGTGGATCCATATGATGTCTCTTTAACCAAACTAGCTAAGGACATTTTTACCACATGGTAGATTGTGGTTTGTAATTATGTCGTCTAATCTTTTAATTACCAAACGTGACTTATTCCCGATTGTGACTGTTTTGCTGAATGTGAATTCGCATTACTATAAGACGTGTTTCTGTACTTGTTTATCCCAAATTCATGTATTTAGTTTACATGTTTAATGTTATATTTGTAATTCTCATCGGATTTTGTCAAATGTCTTGACGTCTTTTTTATTATATTTAGGTGTTACGGATAGAAAAATTAATCACCGCCTTTATTAATTATATTAAATTTTGAACGATTATTTACGTTTGAAGTTGGATTCATAACAAACTGGACATAAATATATTACAGTTAATTGCTATTAATAAGTATTGCAATATGCATATTTTTTAAATGAATTAGCAGTATTTAGTTCTAATATAATCTTAAATCAATCCTAATTCTATCTCACTTTGATAGTTTTTCATATGTGACGTCATGTGCTGTTTCTAAATTTCATAAATTCAAATGTGGCATAACGTCTGTGCCGTTTCGCCATCGTATGTGACGTCACATTTTTAAATTACGTTGACGCCTGAACTGATTCCGGTGTGTCTATTCTGTGTTAAACTTTAATAGCATTATGTATTCGGGTTCAGTTTTCTGTAATTAGTTAATACTTCAGTTTCATTGAGTATATCTCTTTCATATTCATTTGTTAAAATTTACTGTTTGCAATATCATGAATTGTTCTATATAATAAGGATGTTCTTATCCCGGGCATTAAACAATGCCGTATTTGGTAAAACCTTTTCAACTTTTGATCTTCAGTGCTGTACAAATGTGTACCTTTTTCACTTTCGATCTTTTATATCTGAGCGTCACTGTTGATTTTTGTGTGGACGAGGCGCGTTTTTGGCGTATTGAATTTTAAACCTGATGCTTTTTGTTATCTATTAATCATGTTTTTCTTTGTCTAATATGTTCTCCTATTTATTTGTATTGTAGTCCTGTAATATTATGTTGTCATCTCAATGTTATATTTAACTTTGCCATTAAAGTGCGAGGTTTGGCATGCCACAAAACCAGGTTCAACCCACCACTTTTATTCCCCTTAAAAAGTGTCCTGTACCAAGTCAGGAAGATGGCCATTGTTATATTATTGTTCGTTTATGTGTGTGTTGCTTTTTAACGTTGAGTCGTTTGTGTTTTCTCTTATTTTTGAGATATTGAGATAAGACGTGGCACGGTACTTGTCTATCCCAAATTCATGTATTTGCCATGGATTTATGAGTTTTGAACAGCGGTATACTACTGTTGCCTTTATTTATCAGACCACGTGTCCAAATCTTGATTTTCCGACCGTCTTTACACTGCCGGAGGATTTTTATACAGACAAGTATTTGTATATCTGATATGTATTTTTAGCACTTGGATGGACGTATGAATAATAGAAAACTATTCTTTCGATTTCTTTGTTGAACTTGTATAGGAGAATTAAATGATGAATCATTATTTACAACTTTTCTTTGGAAAAGACTCTTCAACTGTGCTCACTGACTCCGACTATGATGCCGACATTTTAGAGACCTTGCTACATCCATGTTATTAAATCTGCATCCGAATACAATTCCGCCGTCTCAGAATCTCATGCATCCTGGGTAATATTTCCAAAAGCGTACACCAAAACGTTGTGATTGGTTTAAAACTCTATAAACAATGGAAGTTCAATCAATGACGTAACGTTACTATTTCATTTTGGTGTACGAAAAATGAGTTTATTCGTAGTCCTTTAGACTCTGAAACGGCGAAATTCGTACGTCAATAAAATATAATTTAAGCTCCTGTTGTATCGACAGCTCACGTTGTTATTGTTGGCATTTCTTTTTTTTAAAGACCAATGTAACGTTAAATTAAAGACTTGATCATTTTGACAGGCCACTAGTATAAATACCACATCATCATTAATATAGTCGATGTAAGCCAGATCTTATATCAAAGACTTGATCACTTTGACAAGCCACTAGTCAATTAACCACATGTTATTAAGATAGTCGGTAAATATTTTTAAACAATATCCCGAATCAATATATAATTTCCTGCCGTACCAATATAAATTTGGGTGCTACGCCTCTGATAATACAATAAACATAAATATTATAATTACCATGTTAGATTTCAGAAAGAACTTTATCATTTCAGCATTATGCAAGCAGAAACGGCCACCTCAGTGCATGCAAGGTTCTTCTAGATAATGGAGCAGATCCGAACATATGTACGAAGTCTGGGTTGTCAAGTGCTCTTCATAGATCAGCGATGAAAGGCCATGGCGCTATAGTACAGCTTTTGATGTCATACAGAGCTGACTGTTCAGCCCGTGATGCAGATGGAAAAACGCCACTACACAAGGTTAACAATAAAAAGTAAAAACACAAAAATACTGAACTACGAGGAAAATTCAAAAAGGAAAGTCCCAAATGAGGTCCCAAATCAAATGGCAAACCAAGACTTGATTTATATATATGATTTTTCTTTTCGTGTCTACCCCTTTTACAATACAAAATTCAAAGAAAACAATTCTTTTAATTAAGAAACGATGACTACCAGCTGTTGAAAAACATTTCCAACCAAAATGATCTCCCATTTTCACATTTTTAAAATGACAGTTCTATATGAATAAGTACCCGGAATACATATTATCATACCTTTAGAAAACTAACGGCTATATCTTAACTTTAATAGACACATTGTTCTAAATGTGTACTTCCATGATCGCTCCAGACTTTTATAGGTCTTGTTTATTGCACTATTGAAGTGTTTATATTATTTCTGAAAGATACACTTTACCAGAATGTGGAATATTGAAACATTTATGGATCTACATCGTCTCTAATAGAAATATTACAAACCAAATATGTTTACTTTTGACGTGTAAAATGTAAGGGTGTCTGTTTTCTGATATAGAAACATTGTACTAAATATGTGTATGGGAATTATTATTATTTATTATGAAAGTAGTCATTCATGTTGTCTGCTCTATGGTCGGGTTGTTCCCCATTTCCATTCTCAATTTTATTCATCAAGTATAAATGTGTTTATTTCTAAACAAATCGAAAAAAACATATTTTGTAGTCCCTTGATCAGATTCTAGTCCATATCTGGAAACCATATATAAATTACGAAATAATTCCTTCATGTCATGCTCTATGCTCATTTTAACATGGCTAGGCATTATATTTGTCGATATTTTACACTGAGCGTTAGCGAGGTGTAAAATGTGGTCAAATATAATGCCTACCCATGTAAAAATAAGCATAGAGCATGACACGAAGGAATTATTTCGATTCTAATAGGACAAATACAGTAATTTATAGGTCGAAGCGTACGAAAATACTGTAAAAACGTTTGGCTTTTCCCGTTTCCTCCCCGAGGAGTTTGTGCATTACATTTCATATTTAAAAAAAATAATGAGCAGGGTAAATATATGTTGTTTTATAAAATTATATAATAAAAATTTATGCTAGCTGCTTAAATGTATACATTTTTAAGGATAGCGATGGAAATAACGTTAATATACACAGTAAGTTCGTGCGCATGTGTCAAACATATTTTTTATGCTCATTAGAACACGACTTTGTTTACAAAGCGTAATAAGGACGTCATATTAGAATCTGGTATTATTTTTTTTCCAGGCAGCTGAAAATGGTTTTGAGGACGTTTGTTCGACACTAATCAATGCAAATCCCACGTGCAAGATTGTTTTGGATAACAAAAACAAAACCCCAATGGACTATGTTCCTACCGACAACATAGAGCTATTAAAACTTTTCTCCTCGTGACATAGATCCTGTGATGATAGAAGTACATTTACGTTGGTATGATTGAATGATATGTGATATTCCCATATTAAATATGCGCATATGTATGGAACGGATTATACTCGTATGATCATGGTAGAGTTAAACAGAATTGACATTGTCTAAGGATCAATGAATACGAACGCTTTCAGTATGTTCCTGCCTCTTCGAATTGTGAAATTTGCTTTTAAAGATTACATTCATAATACATGGTAATTCTTCTGACAAACAAAATTCTTTATAGTCACCTGTTAACTACATTACTTTTAATTTCTTTATAAAATTTGCTTTGTCACATAACATACATGACACATAGGTTACTCTTCTATCAAAAAAATATCCTGTTAGTCACATGTAAACTACATAACATTTTCAGTTACTTGATTAATTAGTTTGGTAAACCTCTTTTGGAAACTGCATAGGTGAAATTTTTTCAATATTTTTTTTGAATTGAAGTGAATCAAACGTTAATATATAGATAATTTCCAGATATGTTTTTTTTTATTGTAACAATATAAGGTATATAACAAGGTTACTTAGTATTTATAAAATCTGATTTAACACAATCACTGTAACACAAAAAGATGCACAAAAGAAACAGGTAATTGGTCATGAATTTAATATTAATGCTACATCAAGTTATTTGGAAGTTTTGATTAAAAAAATGTGATTGTGTCCTGAATAGCTTCTTCTGTCGATTGATCAGATAACATCGAAATTGAACGTGGCAAAATAGGAACATTTTTAAAAGAATCGGCAATACTAAGCCTATGGGGATTTGTGCTACCCGCACTTAATATGCTGATTCTCTGTCCAGAGGAACTGGCATATGAACTTAGAGATGCCAAACTTAGTCTGTCAGTCTTGCCATTTGATATTGTAGATGATGGAGTAGCCGCTTTGAATAGGGTACCACAAGTAGTCGCATTGATAATGCTTGAACGATTTTACTTCATATATATCGTCATTCAAATGATCTGATTGAACGAAGTTGAAATCTGGTGAATAACATAAGGAATCGCTACTAGACAATCTCCTTCGACGACCAACTGAACGGTTACTACTACTAGTAGCTGATAATTTAGAAACCCGAGAAATGTGGCATCCTTCTTTCTGACTTTCAATGAATTCATTTATTGCATTTGGGACTAGTTGTAGTTCTTGTGTTTCAGATATTGGTTGGAGAGGTCGCATTCTCACTGCAAGTTCTTGTATCGCTTTCAAAAATGACTGTAACGATTTCCTATTCCTCTTTAGAAAAATTCCCAATGAGATCGGATTAAAAATGGGTAAAATAGTCTCAACATAGTGGATAAACAGACTCTTAGTTCTAAAGACGTACCTGTCATAAAACAAATTATTAACAAACATATCCATTATTACAACATAGCTGTAAGGAAGTGCCATAAATACTATATGGTAAAGAATGGAGTAGATAGCTTGTTTTAGAAGTTTCCCGGTCACGTTTTGTTGCGATCTCTGTCTGTTACTCGTGCTTTTCAGATGACGCTCCATCATAGTTTGTCTTTTATGAACGATTTTTAAAACATACAAAATAAGAAAAGTGGCAAGAATGACAAAGCCTAACATTGGTATTCCAATAAAGGTCACTTGCAAAAGGTATAGTGCAACATATCTTGAAATATCTGGTATTTCCAATGTGATCATGAGTAAAAAGATACAGAAAGCCACTAAAACAATTGGAATCGGCAGCCACTGTCTGATCTTTGATCTGCTAACCATTGGGCTATTTCTTGGAATTTCTATTTTCTTAAGAACTACATATCGGGCTGTCGATAGTGATAATGTGAAACAGATATACAATCCACGGAACAGGAAATCCAATGGTTCTGTAAAATGGAAATTACATAAAATAGTTACATTCGAATATTGAATATTGAATTTGAATTATAATTGTTAAATTGAGTGATATCTGTTATGTTATCCTTTCTTAATATTTCGTTCGCAATATACATTAAAAGCCCATCACAAAATATTGTTCTACTTAATAAATGAGAATTATTGAATGGGTCAATGATAACTAAGATGCCTATAACAGTGTTATAGCCAATTCAGTACGACAACTTCATGCATATGTAAAAGGTAAAAATAGATATTTTGATAAAAGTTACTTACCAAAGATAAAGTACCACTGTAATGACGTGTTATCGTCTCTGCAAACCAGCACATAAATAAATTTTACAAGATTTACCAATGCCTGGCCTATCTGTGTACTACTAGCAAGCAGCAACGTAACATCTGAGTGTTTGTCACTACCCTTACGCGATATGTGAATAAATACTGCATTGAAAACGACAGCGATAACCTGAAAAATAACTGTAGTAATATATACAGATATGAAGGAGTAAGGTGTTAGGATGACAACGGATACATTTGTGTAGTTACCCATGTCTGTTCTATCATAAGGCAAAAGTTGACTTTTATACCACAATACTAATATGGTGCTAATTGAACAATGTAATTTATAGAATCTCAAGGAGTGTCTCCAATTTGCTGTTTTGTCCCATGTTGTTAAATAAGGTATTGAATTAAGGCGACAATAGTTAACCGATGCAACATTGATTAAGAGTTCATATTTGAGGTAACAATCAAAACAGAGAACTTATAATTAAATGCGATTCCTTCAACCAACATAAGTAATAAATCTCAAGACTTTACACTGTTTTATTTAATTTCATTTATATGAAAGTTTGTTGCCTATTATTAAGGTAATAACTAACAGTGTTTCGGTATTTTTTGCTTATACTATTAAAGCATGGGTCCCTTTTCAAAAGTCTCCCAACTATTTCTTTGATTTGGCAAGGTATTCTTTGATATTTTTGTTACGTTTATACGTTATGATAGGCACCTGGGTGAAGATTTCACTGCATTTTTTGTCTTTGCAGATTGCTCCAATAGATATAGGAAGATGTGGTGTGAGTGCCAATGAGACAACTCTCCATCCAAATTACAATTCAAAAAGTAAACCATTATAGGTTAAAGTACGGCCTTCAACACGGAGCCTTGGCTGACACCAATGTTTTCTTATAACTTTACTAAGGTTTTTTACCATTGAATTATAATGAGTAATGAGAGTGAGTGGAACATTCTTTGTCCTATCGGCCTTCAATAAAATTGTGCATTAGAATCAATTGACACACAGGAATATACTTTAAAAATTCCAAACAAAAAAGATTTAACGTCATTTGTTAAATTAATACTAAGAAACATAGGGGCTTCTATAATTTGTTTGTATAATTGTCGATTTAATTCAAATTCATTGTTTCTTAGTATTAATTTATATGTTGTTGGTGCAAGTATATTGTTAAAAATTGCAAGTCTGACATGTTTTGTAAATGTTTCTTCTAAAGGCGTCTCTTACAAACGAAAAATATGTTTCCGAAATATTTATTATAGACTTACTTTCAATCGAATTTGGGCTTTGATTAAAAAGAATTTTAGTTATACTTCTAAAAAATAACTATAAAATGGCTCCAATGACTATTGTAGTCCTGGTCTTTCTTGATACGTTTATTGTTTGTAATCATAACCCAAAAACATTGTTAAAACCTGAATGATCCTGTTGTCAAATAAATGTAGAAGACATTGACCTTAAATTATTTATTTACAATAAGGATTTATTTGACATTTCGAATAACAAGAAATGAGTAGGATCGGACAAATCTCAAATGGCAGTGACAAATCTACCTTGTAGACATGATCTGTTACAAACATCAGGAACCAGCGGGATGCTTCCGGTCTAGCCAAGGCACTATGAAGACGAATCATATTAGGAAAGAAAATACTTATCAATGTCAATTGTTGCTACCTTTGGACGTTAAAATTGAGCCTGATAGGGAAGCCGTTTTGACTTACGTTACTTTTGCCGGTAAATGGAAAGGGCGAAAAAAACAATGTGAATATCACTTGCGTTTGAATAGCACATGTAGGCCTTTATTATTTTAAGATTATAGAAATTATGCTTCAAATCACCAATCTAAAAGTAATCTTAGTTAGTCTGTGTTAGTCTTTGCTAGGCCTTTGTTAGTCTTGTATTATTTTAATTTTAGTTTCTTGTGTACAATTTGGAAATTAGTATGGCGTTCATTATCACTGAACTAGTATATATTTGTTTAGGGGCCAGCAGAAGGACGCCTCCGGGTGCGGGAATTTCTCGCTACATTGAAGACCTGTTGCTGACCTTCTGCTGTTGTTTTTTTCTATTTGGTCGGGTTGTTGTCTCTTTGACACATTCCCCATTTCCATTCTCAATTTTATTATAGAATAATAGTTCAAAACGAGAATTATAGCATTTTTAGATTATTACTTTTTTATTTTTATTGTTTGCTTCGTGCCGATATGATGAGTCAAAACTTACTGGACTAGCCTTCAAATTGTTTCTGTGTTGTTATGTTTCACCACTGTTCTAAATATTTTGGCTAGGAGCGTTAAAAAACAAGTCAAACCCGCCGCATTCTATATGAACCTGTCCAATTCAGGAGACTTATTGTAATGGTTGGCTTTGGTAAAAAAAAAATGGTCGTTTTAAGTTATCATTAATGAAGCACTTGCTTTTTCTAACTCTAAAATCGGCTTTGTTTTGTCGAGGCCTTTAAAAGCTTTTTATACGTTATGGGATCTGTTCATTGGTTACGGCATTACGCTGAATAAAAGTTGCTTCCATCCACGCCATTTTTACTTTGATAGATATTTATTTTATGCATATAGTTATACTACATCTACTTATGTTTACAATGTTATCTAAGTTGTTACTGGCGTTAGTCTTTTAGAACGATTAATAGATAAGAATTAAACAATTCATTCCATTTTCCTTCTCTATTTTTTTTTTAATTTAATGTCGATCAATTGGTAACGTTTGAGCATTACGGTAGCACAATATGTGTCGCTTAAACTCATTTGTATTAATTTCAACTGACACGTATACTGCATTTAGTTTTCGCTGATGAATCCTATAAAATGGAAGGGAAATATCTGAAACGAAGTTGATTGCATATCATTTTATCTAGAACAATAAATGTGTTGATATGCAAAGTGAATGATGATGGTTCTTAAATTAGGTATATAATTAACTTCGTAAGATACTCTTCATCTCCGTTTATTCGATTAACCTTGCAAATTCAGCTATAGTTAAAGCCAAATCGAATTCCATCTGAATATGTTTGAGTGAATATAACTCTTGTCAGTCCCATTAATGAAAAGAGGTCAATGAAAAAATACCGAGCTTTAACGAAAAATTCAAAACTGAAAGTCCTGTATCAAACGTCAAAATCAAATGTTCAAACAATTCATACAAATGTGCCACTATAATCAACATATGAGTTCATATAATAATAATTCTGCTCTATTTTTTTTAATTTCGTTCTGACGAACGTATGGCAATATAACCTGATGTTTAAAATCGAATAAAAAAGCAACACATAACACAGGTCAGTTGTGCATTCAGATAAATAATTCCACTTTGTAAAGATGCTTTATATTCAAGCATTGACAGATAGACGTTATCATGGTTAATGCTTGTGCTAAAGGACAAAGGTAATTAACATTGCTGCATCAATTTCTACTTCATTAAATGATGACGATATAAATTAGAGACTGGACATTATTTTGAAGTGAATATCTTGTTTGTTTTTGTCTTTCAACGTTATTGTTAATTTTTGATTAACAGTTATTTCATCAAAATGTGTATGAACTTAAGAGATCATTTGCACTGACCGAAATGATATTGTTTAATTGAAACTTTACAACAAAATTTTGGAAACGATTTTAAACTAAGGAATGTATTTCTCTCGTAAGATTTTTTGTTTACTTTTCCGGTGTTTAGCTTTATCTTTTATCCTGTTTGGTTGATATATATATCAGTTTTTTCCCTGTTTGGTTTTATCAGTTCAACGTTCGTATAGCGCTTTAGAGTTGCACATATTTAACCTCGATAATCACGATAACGTGATATCGAAATGCGAATCTTGAATAGTTTTTATTGTACCGTTTATCAACCTTAAGAAAATGAATACGGTCAACATGGTCAACTACTTTCGCAGCGTTTTTCCGATTATTGTCTTTTTTTGGTAATAAAAAATTTGAAAAAAAATTAAGAATACCAAACAGCACATCATATACGAACACTCGTGATTTGAAAGATCATACGACAGTATATATATACAGAACGTATGGGGGTAGTCTAGACTTCAGAATCGAAAGCACATACGAGAGTATATATACTAGCTATACTGATACTTCGGATTCGATCAAAAGAACGAGAAATATAAAGAGGATTGAATAGTACATACGATAGTAAACAGAAGATTTGATAGAACATACGGGTTATACTCTGTATGGATATAACGCCGTGGACTATACTGCGGATAAGTGATGAAGATAAATCCAGAAAAGCGCGTAATTCGGACGCATGAAAATATTAAACGTGTTGTTTTCAATGTTTTAGAACGTACGTGACTATTTGGAGAATATTGGATAGTACGACATTTGTTCTGGTATAGTTGCTCATAAGTGTTGCTATTGGTTTATCATGGCTATTAATAGCCACGGCTTGTGTGCTGAAGTCATGACTCAAAGGCGCGAATGATGTAAGGAAAAAAGTAAAATCACAAAAGTACTGAACTCCGAGGAAAATTCAAAACGGAAGTTCCCGAATCAAATGGTAAAATCGAATGATGAAGCACATTAAACGAATGCACAACAGCAAAGGATAACTCTTGTATACTGCTTTTATTCTGATATGGTTACAGTTAAATCAAGGTGACAGTAGTTTACCGATGTTCAAAAAACGTAAATTGAAAAGACTTAGATATCACTGAAGATGAAAGGACTCATGCAATGAAGTATGCATCACCAACCATACGAATTCACACTCAGTTAAATAAAGGGAACAGTACCGCTGTTCAATGGTAATAAATCGATTTAAATGAAACCACTGTGACAATGTGACAATCGGGAATAAGACAAATGCTTTACTAGAGACCAAATGACACATAAATTAACAACTTTAGGGCTATGGATTTTTCTGGAAAGAAATTTTTGTTTCCAGTTTTTGGAGAAAAAAAATATTTTTCTTTGACCCTGAGAAAAAAAATGTTTGTTTAACTATATGTATTGCAAAATTGGAAGATAAAAATTGTTTTCGACTTGTCGCAAAGTCGCCAAAAAAATAGATTTTCTTTTCGCCTGAAAAGTGAGTCCAGAAAAAATCCATAGCCACCACCCCCTCCCTCCCCCAGAAAATCAAATGGTTGCTGCCTTAGAAAGTTAGTAAATACCAGGTTATTGAACACAGGGGTTAAATTTATTTTGCGGAAAAAGATGACAAAAGTCTGAACTTAATTTCGAAGTATTTTAATATCTGCAACGGCATACAAATTGTCAGCAGACCATATTCAAGTTAAAAATTTAAAGTACTAATATCGATTTTTGATTTTTTTTGGTTTTGATACGAAACTAACACTCTGTAAAAATTAGACTAATTGGGCACTTATTAACGTTGGTATCCAATGTCATCATATATGGACAATACATTGCCTTGTATCGTATCTTTTGTTCACTAGTATATTCAACATGTGTCATACCAAGCCTTTGAAATCTTAATATGCAGTATAGGTTTTGATCATTGTCGAAGGCCGTACGGTGATCTTTAGTTAATGGCATTTAGTCTCTGGTGAAAATTTGTCTAATTGGCAAATACACCACATTTTTTATATGCGTCTTTTAAGGAATGAACGGTATTTGACAATCACATTTTATGAGAAGATATACCAATCAGCTAATAATAATAGTTAATGTCGACATTAGTAAGTGTAATCCTTATCGAACTGAGAAGTAAAAGGTGGGATTAATTTACATGTACTAAGGATTGCTACATGTAACTAATTTGACATTTAAATTAAAAAATAAAAAGAATCAAAGTTTGTTTTACAAAACGACGTTATCCTGCCACATTGACATTTCTTGCCCGTAAAATCCAAATACAGACGTCTGTTAACAGCAGGACACATCAATTTTTTCCTCCTAATTTTTAACAGGAATATAAATCGTACCCTCGAAGAAGAATAACAGTAGAAAATCAAACCATTAGAAAGCCACTATATTTATTGTTGATATCTTCGTAAGCTATAACACAACTAATTAATGATCCCTTTCCTTCTTTGTCTAATTCTGCAAACTTGATACACATGTCATGTCAAACAACTATGTCTTATTCTGACTCGTGTTGAAAAAAAATCAATATGTCTTTAATTTCATTTTAATAAAGCGCACTGTTTTCTCGAAGTTGGTTAGTACATAGACATGTACTTCTGATTGAGCAATAGGGCAAATATACCACTGTCTTAATTTTATATGTTGTTTTTTTTATTCAAAAGATCCTTTTAACAAAGGTTCTACAGTAGTATATAGTCTTTACACTTTCGTCATGTTCGTTTGATACCAAAATAACCCTATTTAACTCATTGACAAAGTTAGAGTTATGCTAAGGAAATAATTTACCGCTTGATTTGTCAGTTGGAAAATTGCAGTCTCTCTCCTTTATAAAGTGTTAACTTTATAGAAAATTTGGTTCAAATAGGCAATATTGGAAAATACTTTGAAAGAGAAGCAAAGAATATCGAATGGACTTTCAAAGTCATAAATCGAAAAAAAAAATGACAAACGCATGGATCAAAATAGAAAAGACAAATAGACAAACACACACAACATAAAAAATAAAGATTGAAAGGATCACGAAACCCACCAAAAACTGGGGGATTATCTCATGTCCTTATATTAAGCAAAGTGGTTGAAACGATATTTGTTTTGTTCTAATGTTCTAAAAGATATTTGTTTTATTTTCATGTTGTAAAAGATATTTGCTTTTTTCTAATTTTGTAAAAGACATTTGATTTATTCTGATGTTCTAAAAGATATTTGTTTTATTCTAATGTTCTAAAAGATATTTGTTTTATTCTGATGTTCTAAAAGATATTTGTTTTATTCTAATGTTCTAAAATATATTTGTTTTATTCTAATGTTCTAAAAAATATTTGTTTTACTATAATGTTCTAAAAGATATTTGTTTTATTCTAATGTTCTAAAAGATATTTGTTGTATTCTAATGTTCTAAAAGATATTTGTTTTATGCATAGTGTTTAAAAACTATTTATTGTAAGACTTGTATATGAAAAACAATACATAGCGTTAATCTTTGACACCCTATGATTTAGAGAATGATCTCATGTTCTCCGGAACTAATCTTTATGAATTGACACTTTTGTAAGATATTGACTTCTATCCTATACTAGTCTGTTTCATATTTTCTCCCCTAGTGTTGTAAATAGGAGAGACTAACAACTTTGATATATTAACCTGTTGATTATCATCAACAGACTTCCAGCTGTCCTAGCACTCCCTTTGTGTTTGGACTGATTTACCTTGTAAAATTGTTGAAAATACATCTTCATTAGTTCATTCAGGATGGGATATAAAGTACTACGGAAATAATCTTGAAAATTGGAACACTTTGATACGATACTTACTTTTTGTTCTGTTTCAATTTTTTCTTTGAAAATGTGGGAAATAGGAGGACCTTAAAACTGTGATATATCATTTGAATTAAAGACTTATACTTGAAATGAAAATAACACTTTGTGCAAGGATTTATCTAGTATCAAATCCAAACCTTGCTTTATGTAAATATATTATAAGTAAAAAAAAATTTAACACCAAATGAAACATTAATTCGACAAGACGTCAACGGTTTTACTTAGGAGTGACAAATAATCCTAAAAGTTAGATCTGGTCAACAAACTCAATAGAGTATTATTATACAATCTGTGTTTATTTGCAAACCATTTGTCAAACAGTTATGTTTGTCTTTTTCATTTTTAGCCATGGCGTTGTCAGTTTGTTTTAGATTTATGAGTGTGACTGTCCCTTTTGTATCTTTCGTCCCTCTTTTATGTTATTTCGTAAACTTTCTTATTGTCGCAATGACCTTAATTGTATGATCACGTTATGTCAGTTTATTTTCGATTTATGAGTTGGACTGTTACTTTGGGATCTTTCGTCCTTCTTTTATGGTTGGAAATTTAAACTATGTATTGAAAGTAAAGCACATACAATTTTTGCATTTTGAAGCATTTTCATATCACCGGCAAAATCTATTTCTATCGAACAGTTTTACAAATTCAATAAATACGAAGGTGTCAATTTCAAAGCTTGCATGCCAAATATATGCTGAATCGACTATGGGAATGTGCATCAATGAAGTTGTTGTTCATACCGTAATTGTAAGCATTATAAATATATATACCGAGACGCATTCATCTTTGTTCTTATTTCGAAAACCATTCGTACGTTGGTAAATTTGGAAAACGCCTTTCCCCATGTAAGAGTCGGAAGGCTTATTATATATATATTTTATTCTGAAGAACCTATGTTGATACAATGGTTTACAGAAATACATAGACATACATAATAATACTATAAAACATGGTGAGGTTACAGAAAAAAAAAGAGAAGAAAAGAATGCACAGGTTTGGAGGATTCCATTTTATCAGAGAGAATTGCTTTTTGTATTAATGATTCTAATGAGCTTACACAGCTTTTTAAGTTTTGATTGTTTTGAAAAATTCATAACTGCTTTAAACTTAAAGTATTTTAAAATGTTGGTACAGAATTTTTCATCTATACAACAAAGATATCACAGACGTCACTTTTGATAAAATGATCTATTTCAGTCTTTATCAAGAGAATAAGAGACAAAAGTCTACAGATATTACATCTAAAGATAACCAGGAGTTCTCTTGCTACACAGAAAGGATAGAGAATAGAAAGTAAAAAGTCGAAATGAGAAAACTACAAACTTCAATTGACAAGGACTTATTACGTATAGTTTCAAACTTATTCGCATGTCTGGTCGTATGATCTCCGAAGAAACTTGAGAAGAAAGTATGCTTCAAATGAGCATCAGTACCATCAACACATAAAACATCAGCAGCACCAACAATAAACAAAACAGCAACAACAGCAGCAGCAAGATTTCGTATTCAAACATCCTGGGGTTTCTCAACCATAATAACAAGTAAAATCACAAAAATACTGAACTCCCAGGAAAATTCTAAACGTTAAGTAACTAATCAAATGGCAAAATCAAAAGCTCAAACTCTTCAAACGAATAGATAACAATTATAATATCCATGACTTGGTACGGACATCTTTTTAAGCAGAAAATGGTGTATTAAACATGGTTCTATAGCTAAACCTCTCTTTTATTTGACAGCCGCATAAAATTCCATTATTTTTACAACGATGAGTGGACAAAACATACAGACTTAATAGGTAAAGGTGTAAACAAAACAAAAAGGGCTATAGCATAATTTGACCTCAATCTTTCCGTATACAAGTTACCTTAAACTTTATTCTAAGTTGTAGATGTGCTCATAAGGATATAATATTGATAATAGAAACGGGGAATGTGTCAAAGATTCAACAACCCGATCAAAAAGCAGAAGACAACCAAAAGGTCATCATAATAGGTCTGACTCTCCAACACAGAGAGAAAATCCCCTAAACAATAAAGGGGGTCTCATTGGGGGTTCCGATCCCGGATCCCGCTTACGGTTTGTCAGATTCCCGTATCCCGCTTACACTATGTACGTAACCAATTCTATTTTTTTTTGTCATTCCCCTGGTCTCGCAAGACCTCATTTCCTGTTTTCACGACACAATAATTTGACTCACGTTTCACGCTTACGAAAAATCGGCAATCCCGCGTCACGCTTAGACCCCAATGAGACCCACAATCAAATAAACAAGTTCTTCGAAGATGGATGCAAAAATTGGAAACTGAAATAAAGGGAACACCAGACGAGTCCAAACCAATTTGTTGACAGATTCGACCAAAACAAAAAAGAAACTCAGAAAGGTCAAATTTGTTTTAATCAATGACATGAACTCAAATGGCCTAGAAAATTCGTCATTACATTTTTGTGCATCTATTCATGTTTTTATCGGATCACATATCATCGGCGTTCTTTAGAGGTCATATCGATAGGTTTTTTTTCTTGTACAGTTTTGTTCTGATATGAACACTGATAGATAAGGTTTTGTTCTGATATAAGTTCCCCTAGGTGCGGTTTTTACTTTGATATGATAACTGCAATGTTTGTTTTTTCTCCTGATAAAATTTCTCCCATGCGTGATTTTTGTAACGACACATTTATTCTTAGGCATGACAGTAGTTTTGATATGAATACTTTTCAGGCATTTTTCCCTGATATGTCTACTTCTAAGCACGATTTTGTTTTGAAATATTATCTTCTATGTACATGTGTGTGTTGATAAAACAAGACGTTCACAAAAGAGGGACAAAAGATACCAAAGGGACAGTCAAACTCATAAATCTAAAATAAACTGACAACGCCATGGCTAAAAATGAAAAAGACATACAGAAAAACAATAGAACATGACACAACATAGAAAACTAAAGAATAAACAACACGAACCCCACCAAAAACAAGGGGTGATCTCAGGTGCTCCGGAAGGGTAAGCAGATCCTGCTCCACGTGTGGCACCCGTCGTGTTGCTGATGTGATTACAAATCCGGTAAATAGTCTAATTCGGTAGGTCTCAATCATGAAAGGGAAGGGGATTGTAGTTACGACGTAAGGAACATATCCGATATCATTTATGAAACGGTTATTTCATAACGGTCAACCAAATCGCAATGCAAGTATCGGCAAACAGGAAGCAACGATCTGAAGACATTCTATAGAGAACATTGTGAGAAAAGTGTGATGACAAAATTAAAGTTTAATCAATATATTGAATCATTCAAAGTACATGTATCAGCAAGCATAAGGTCTTACAGGCCCAAACTGTATTCATACGTTACAAGTCACCTGTCAAGCTGCTGATCAAACAGAAACTCCTTCTTTTCAGTAGTACATGAAAAATATATGACGGTTGTAATTACTAGAATTGGACGAACAGACGGACTGACGAACGAATAGATATATGTTGAAATCAATATATTCTCCACATTTAGTATAGGGTTGTAATAACTCCTAACACGGCAATTAACATGTGAACACTCTTATCCTATTTTCAGAAATGTGTATCACTGAATATTTTTAAATCTTATTTATATATACTGCTTCTTCTCCATGGATATGTGCAACTGGAATCGTCATGTGATTTTTACAGCTGGTTTTCGGAGAACACATGTCTTTGGAATTAGTATGTCTTTTATGTACTTTTGAGATATGTCTGACACTATAATATCTTCTCTGTAGACATTATATTAGAATTTCAATGCCAACATTGTTGTATATTACGTTCTCCTTTACCTCCAATTCTATATACTTTTAAGTATTGTGAAACTTCAATATATTAACTTTACACCTAGGGTGAGCTTTTGTACATTCGACAATAAGCTGGTTTCTGTTATGAAGTCATGAATGAACAAGTCATAACTAGTCCACTTCAACCAGTTGATACCTTATCTCAAATCATGATTTCCTTGATGGAGGTTGCTGCTCACATGGAAATTATTACACCAAGAGTTCCAAGTGGTTTAGTTGAAGTCATCCCTTCGTAAGTTTTACTAGATGATATCGGATATGTGCCTAATGATGTAACTTCTATTACGTAACAATTTACCAAATGTGACCTACGGAATAAGACTTTTACCGGGTTTGTAATAATATGTGCAACACGACAGGTGCCACACACAGAGCAGGATCTGCTCACCCTTTCACCTTAGTTCAATTCAATCTGTGGTGAGGTAAGTACTCAGGCTTTACTATGTTCTATGTTATGTTTTATGTACTATTGTTTGTCTGGATGTCTTTTTTGCTTTTTCAGTTTATTTCGACATACGAGTTTGAATGACACTCTGGTATCTTTCGCTCCATTTTTTGGATATGCAAACCCTATACAATTGTATTCTGAATTTTTGAACATGTGGTGGACTTTTAAGTTGTATTCCTTGCTATCCTTAAGTATGCTTAGAGTCAGGTTTTTATATTTGAAGTGGCATACCATTTCCAATGTAGAATTTCAATCATCTTTCGTAAGATTAGTACCAAGGACTATTTATAGGATCTTTATATGTTATATTTAGTCCTCAGGTCCAAATGTTTATCTTAAAGTTATCACTTTAGATTCACCATTTTAGTATATTTTGCATCTCTTTTGTTATTCTAGAAGGTTTAAATAGTTATCAAAGGTACAAGGATTATAATTTAGTACGCCAGACACGCTTTTCGTCTACATACTGGAAATATAGGAACCAAATTGAACAGCACATACTAGTACACCTAAGGATCTTTTTGTATAGTAAATTTCGCTCCGTGTAACACTACCCTTCACCATCACAAACAGTACAGCATATCATCCTTATGCAAATAATCATGTGTTAATGTGCATGGAAACTTTAACATTGCTGTTAGTTAGCTATAGCCATTTTTGAAGAATACAACTACTTAAAATTCAAAGGCATTTAAATAATAAGAGTAAGGATGTTCCAATAAAATCTTAACTAACGCCTCTCAGAAAGGTGATAACAACTAAAATGGTGTTGAACTATGTAATCATTAATAACAAGGTTGTGATGGTATAATTAAATTTCACTCCATCATAAAATGTTTGTCGTAGATGATAAATTAAAACAGGGGTGGACAAACAGACAGCAGAAAAAATAATATTATTTGTAAAATTTTGCATCATTGCAGGCATAGTATACAAAGTAAAAGAACCATTTTTGCATACACAATTCTGTTGAAGAATTTAAAATTTGAGAGGGGGAAACAGCAAGTGTGGTCTGTATGAAATCTAACTAGCAAAATATATCAAAAAGATGATTTTATTTAAAATATTTTCATTATAAAAGCATAAAACACAAGATATGTTTTTATTCATTGATAAGAGATTCACAATAAAAAAATGATAATCAAATAATTCTAGAAGGAATGTTAAAATAATCACAGTCAGTAGTAACATTTTCTCAGTAAAATATATCTTTATGTATCCCATGTATACAAAGCTATATGTACCATGTGCATACAAAGCTATGTGTACCAATTGTGTTCAAAGCTATATGTACCAATTGTGTACAAAGCTATATCTACCATATGTGTACAAAGCAAAATAAATCAGCATGTACCTTATGGGTACAGAGTAAAGGATACATAAAAAGATACACAACAATAACAACTACATGGTTCAATACATCTTATAAACAGCTGGGTAAACTAGAAAGCTTTGTGGATTGATCAATGGTCTTTCAATTCTAAAATCCATTAGCAGAAGCAAACCAGAAAATTATCAATTACATAAATATTGACCTTTCAGTGCGAAAAAAGCATTTATGAAAAATCACAGAACATTGACAGAAATGTCTTCCCTGTATTATCATATATCACTGAATAATATGCAATTTATCAGTCCTAACACACAATTCAAACACAAACATGTATATAAAAAAAATTGTACAATAAGTCAAAAGCCACAAAAAAACTTCAATCATGAAGCATAAACTCATAAAATGCTCTTCTAACATGTCTAACCTGTTCATCAGTAAATATTATGCACTAATTAACATTGAAGTCATTACTATGTGACAATCTGACCTACAATCAGACCTTATAGACAAAATATGATAACCTTTAAACTTAAATTATCTACAAAATGAATATAAAAAAATGTTGCATAAATTAAATAAAATAAAATCCTGTAAGCTTACTATTCTAAAAGCACAAAAGAATATCTAATCAGCACTTTGTACAATTTTCCTTTGATCCTTTGATATTCTTGCTGATCTCTTACCCAAGTCTGCAATATTATTGGTACTAGTATATATATATAGTACAATCATTTGTTGCACATATGTTTTGGAATAACAATACATATATTGGGCAAGTTCAGCACAGTTTTGATCCACATGAAAATACAACTGAATGTGTTTATTTAGATGTGACATGATTTCTTTTTCCTGAATATCTTTCTATATATACATTACAATTAGAATAATATATCACATATTGTTTTTGTGTATAAAATTATAATTTATATTCTCATAAACTGATAGAATGTAAATGTATTCCTCTCTACACTTTTTTCCGGTCTATCAACATGTGTTAACACATATCTGTACTTTTCAAAAAGAAACTGATTGTCTGTGATATATATTTCATCCTGTTTTCACTATATATTTACTATAAATGTTAAATATTTCATTACCAGGATAAAAGAGGTATTACATTTTTCACAATAATTTGTATTTCTACTATTTTTTTGGTCAATCAATCATCGTATGAAATAAAAATATAAACCATTCCTTCATCAAACAAAACAGATATCACATTCAATACACCATACAGTTACCGTACGTAAATGTGTGTTTAATTCTGTAAATGCCAGCATATACTCTGTACCTCAAAGTAAATTGTTTCAAAAATCGCTATAATTTTATTAACTCTAAAACATTTTACTATTCAGATAAATTTGAATTATTTGTTGTTAACATTTTACAACAATAGTTAGAGCAGGAGCAAGTCGACAGAAATTAAAACCAAAAGCAAAATTCAAATGGTCATGTTTACACATCATAAATAGGTTCATTTACTTTATCACACTTTTTGCAAACCTTTTATTATATAGGGAAATATATTGGTAGGCTTGAAAAGTGGTCGTTAACAGCAGGTGGTCATTCAATTGAGGTGGTCCCTACGGCAGGTTTGAATGTAGTATAACCATGATAATACTAGTTATTAAAATGAGACAACTGTATTTACAAAATTTCTCTCAAGTAAGAATAGAAGGGCTTTAGTACTTTTAAATAAATATCTCTGTTCTAAGCACAAGATGAGTCAATCTCCTTATTTCCATCATTAGTCTTTCAAATTGATGCATTGAATTTAAATTTCATTACATACCGCAATAAAACTGAAACTTATAACAATTCTAACATTAATTTAAACATTAAATTCATGGCATTTAGAGTTTATAAAAAAGAAGATGTGGTATGATTGCCAATGAGACAACTATCCACAAAAGACCAAAATGACACAAACATTAACAACTATAGGTCACCGTACATGTTTCAATCACAAAACAACCCTTAGAAGGTTTTCTTCATTGCTATGTAAATTTACATTTGCTAGAATAAAAAAGAAATAATGTAAAATGAATTGCAATGAATTTACAGAACATGTATAAACAATGTTAAGTATGTTACAGAGAGATGACAACCCCATAATATAACAAATTTACTTAGAATTTACACATAAATGTGAATAACACTTTTATATAATTGAACATGTTTGAATCACTTATCTGTATATACATGTATCATATAATAAAGTGTAATTGACCACCTATTTTAGGTTAAGTTGATAATTTCAAACAGTACAAATTTAATGATTTCAAGGCCCAATCTTGTTCTAGAAATTTCTTTTTGGGCTATGCTTGTCTTTGGTTCTGATCTTTCTTACAGACAAAATTTATACTGGGAGATATTATCAGGATTTTACACAAATTATAATAGGCAAGACGAATCCCTCATGGCACTTTATAGTGTAGATTTGGTAAAAGTATCTGTAGTTTATCTAACATTGCACTGTATCATATATGTACTGTTTCCTCCCTGGAATCAAATGAGGCTCGTCTTTCTTCTTTAGGATTTTTAAATGTTCTATAACTAAGTGGAATATGTCGTAGAAGTCCTTTTCTGTATGACCATACCATTGAACCAGCCATAAGAACAACCCCTAAGATGGCCAATGAAAACACAACCCCCAAAACTATAGATGTGGTTCTTGAACTTTCTGCTTCCACAGTAGTTTTTTCTGAAAATTACATTATGCAATATAAATATAAACATTAAGAAAAATGTGTTCATGAGAAAATTAATTGGAACAAGAAGTTCTGTTACATCTGTAGGTACTTTTAAAGATTCGTGTTATATATACTAGTTCAGTGATAATGGAACAAACTTTTCGTAGAGATTTAATCAACAGATGTATTGATATTCATTTGCACAAGGTTGATGTCTATCTAATGCAGCTCATGTTCTAAACTGAAAAGAGGACTTATGACAAACCACAGATGCAATGTGAAGGTAAATGGTAAAGTGTTCGGTACAGTAGATACTTATAGTCTTTATAAACTACCCACCTGTATTACTCATGAACTTGAACAGTGTAAAAGGTTTATTAGTTGGTATGGTAACATTTGCTGTATACATCCAGTATCTATGACTAGGTACCCACTGTATATGACCAGCAAGCTGGAATGATCCTGAGAATCTCTCACTGGATTGGTAGGTAGTTGTCTTGTTAAATATCACTTTACCAAAAACCGAATAACCTAAAACAAAATAATCATATAATTCTTGTACTACATGTTCTATACTGTTGTCAGGTCATTAAAGATTGCATATTTTGGCGTTAATATTGATTCACTTATAGGGTCTTTGCATCGGAACTAAACACATTGATTAAAAACCAGTTGTTGGCATGACACGGGTTATGTTTTTCTCATATATGTTATGATGGTTTGATACTAAACCCCTCACTGGAAGGATTGTGCCTGATATTCCTATGATGAAGACATTATCTTTCAATCGATTTAATTGAAGTTTGGAGCTGGCATGTCAGTTAACTGCTAGTAGTCTTATGTTATTTATGTATTATTGTGATTTTGTTTATTTTCTTTGGTTACATCTTCTGACATCAGACTCGGACTTCTCTTGAACTGAATTTTAATGTGCATATTGTTATGCGTTTACTTTTCTGCATTTGCTAGATTTTTAGGGGAGGGTTCAGATCTCACAAACATGTTTAACCCAGCCACATTTTTGCGCCTGTCCCAAGTCAGGAGCCTCTGGTCTTTGTTAGTCTTGTATTATTTCAACTTTTAGTTTCTTGTGTACAATTTGGAGTTTAGTATGGCGTTCATTATCACTGAACTAGTATATATTTGTTTAGGGGCCAGCTGAAGGACGCCTACGGGTGTGGGAATTTCTCGTTGCTTTGAAGACCTGTTGGTGACCTTCTGTTGTTGTCTGCTCTATTGTCGGGAATTTGTCTCTTTGGCATATATCCCCATTTCCATTCTCAGTTTTAAACATTGTTTTTTACTTCAGTACAACAATGTACTTTATTTACATTATTAATTTATGTAAATATCAGGATAAAATTCTATTTACAAAACCTGCCACTTCCTTCTCCCTATCTATATTGCCCTCTATTGAGACTTAAGGTGTAATACCACCATTGATTTTCCCCAATTAGTCTTTGTTAAATTTGGCAGAATTTATCTTTGTTTCAAATAAAGAAATACTTGGCATGAGTAAAGTTTTATCCTGTCCAGTTCTATAGAAAAAAATTCACATAACATTTCATTGCATATAGGAAAATAACCATCATTGGAAGTTAACCAATCAAATTTCTCCCCTTATTCTATGTGTGCACAAGGTTAAGTCACCATGTAACCTCAAGATTACAAAATTTTCTATAGAAATCACAAATAAAAAATAACGGTGTTTAGAAATACCCAAGACATATATTTATGACACAGAAATAGTTTTACTGCAATAAAATGTAGGATTAATTACCTACAACTGTCAAATTCAAGGGAATATTTTTTTAGACCTACTTTCGTATACAACCGGATGTGACATACCATGATTTGGTGGTATTACACCTGTCAATATGATCAACGACCAATCAAATCATCTCTTCTTTTTAGAAGTAGTAATCTCAATACTGAAAACAATCAAATTGTCTTTAATAGACCTAAATTCTCTTATTTTTCAGAACATACCCTCAAATTTCAAAATAAATAAAGTTATTTTTAGCCTGGATTTATAGTTTTTTTCGTATTTTTGTCTGATTAACCATGCTGATTTAGAGGTGAAGAATTTTCTCTGCTTTCAGATCCTTCTGTTTGAACATGTCCGGTTTTCTTACTACAACCGGCAAAGTACATGTGACATATATACTATTGGTATTGATATTTGATTCAGAATCAACATGGAACCTGTTAATGATCAGTTATAATAACTATGTGCTTGTCCAAATTGTTGAAGAACATATGGTAATGTGGTTGGATTAATAAGTTCTTCTGCTGTCCTACTGATCATAAATATGTATAATATATACCTGTCAGGTCTATATGTGTAGCACTGTCCACCAGTGAAGCTGTAACTTTACCATCTATGGAGTGTATTCCCATACGACATGCATATGATGTCTTGTTATAAATGTACTGTCCATTCCAGGTCGTGTGGTTAATAAAAACTTGTTGCCATTGTGGTAAATTTTCAACTTTTATTGACTCTGGAAAAAAATTAACATGAACATGATGAATTGTAAAATCATTCTAAAAGTGTTTTTTTTTTTCACATGTTTAAATTAGTTTATCAATTATGAAACAATTGGTTTCTTTGAATGTTTGTGCTTCACCAATTCTAAATGCCTGCCTTTCCAACATGTCTAATAGATCTGCTTTGAAGTGCAAAAGTTTTGAATTATCCTACAAAATGTATAAGTATGGAAATAATTCTATCATGATCTAGCATGCCATGCTCTATTCTCATTTTAACATGGAAAGACATTATATCTTACAACTGACTTACACTCCATATAAAATTATTAACAAACATGCCTACTCATGTTGAAACACGCCTACTCATGTTGAAATGAGCAAAACACATAGGATGAAAGAAATTGTTTTTAACCATGTTAAAACTGTAATGATCTTGTTCATGGTTTTAGTGGTCTATCTGGTGTTAACTGATCTTGTTCATTGTTTTAGTGGTCTATCTGGTGTTAACTGATCTTGTTCATTGTTTTAGTGGTCTATCTGGTGTTAACTGATCTTGTTCGTGGTTTGAGTGGTCTATCTGGTGTTAACTGATCTTGTTCATTGTTTTAGTGGTCTATCTGGTGTTAACTGATCTTGTTCATTGTTTTAGTGGTCTATCTGGTGTTAACTGATCTTGTTCCTTGTTTTAGTGGTCCATCTGGTCTGAACTGATCTTGTTCCTGGTTTTAGTGGTCTATCTGGTGTTAACTGATCTTGTTCATGGTTTTAGTGGTCTATCTGGTGTTAACTGATCTTGTTCATTGTTTTAGTGGTCTATCTGGTGTTAACTGATCTTGTTCCTGGTTTTAGTGGTCTATCTGGTGTTAACTGATCTTGTTCCTTGTTTTAGTGGTCTATCTGGTGTTAACTGATCTTGTTCCTGGTTTTAGTGGTCTATCTGGTGTTAACTGATCTTGTTCATTGTTTTAGTGGTCTATCTGGTGTTAACTGATCTTGTTCATTGTTTTAGTGGTCCATCTGGTCTGAACTGATCTTGTTCCTGGTTTTAGTGGTCTATCTGGTGTTAACTGATCTTGCATTGCTGTTTTAATTCATTGTCTGCTTATATTTTTCTTGATAAAAACCTTTAATGTTGTAAACATACTGAATAGAGGTGAAGTATTTCTATTCTCATACTTTGTACTTACTGACTTTTGATACCAGAACTAGACAGATAAGGACTGACAACAGAACATAGTTGTCTAGTTTCATTTTAACCACAGCCTGCAGGTGCCATACATCTATCTAAGGTGTAATTTGAGAAGTTTGTTCTGTGTTCATTTACTTCACATAAATCTGTACAAAAAACAAATAATGTTTATTATACGTATACTCTGTCTCAATCATGTCAATATTTATTATTTATCAGCTTCATCATACATCTAACATGTCTAATCAAAGAAAAATATCATTCAAAAGCATTGGTAGCATTTGAAAAGCTGGGTTCTTTTTAAAAGATGATAGAGATATACACAGTGCCCATTAGAATATGTAGAACATGTAGAAAATACTAGGAATTAAATTCATGTGTTTGATCTCCATATTTTTATTGGATTTGACAATTTACTATTGAAAGTAAGAGGTTTTCGTTCATTCATTAATACCAGGTAGTTATTTGAACTTTGTACATGTTATATAAAATTATCTTACCCAAATACATGTATATAATAATTACAAAACACATACTGGTAAATATGAGAACTCTGATAACCATGATAACTGTTATACTGTGATAATAAATTAATATATTTGCATTTCCTTTTATATTTCGCTGTTTCTACAAAATCCAAGCTTTCTAGTTTACTTTACAAAGTTACATGTTACTTTCATTATAAACATGATAAAATCACCAATTCAGTAATTTTACATTTGCCCTGTGTTCTTTTAATATTCCTGTTTTCCATTTGTTTGTTTCTGTTATGCATGACACATCAATTCATTACTCATAAAACACTAACCATTCATATTGGTTCATATAGATAGATATAAGAAGATGTGGTATGAGTGCCAATGAGACAACTCTCACTCAAATTCACAATTTGTAAATGTAAACTATTATAGGTCAAAGTACAGTCTTCAAAACAGATCCTAGGCTCACAACAAACAGCAAGCTTAAACATGTATAAAAGGCCTCAAAAATGACAAGTGTAAAACCATTCAAACAGGAAAATCAACGGTCTAATACATATATAACAAATGAGCACGAGAAACACTTAAGAACCACATCAAGACCACATTGCAAACCTACAACCATGACAACCTAAGATCCCAGAATTTTTGAAGTATCAAATTTTATTGGAATGGCTGTTATATATTGCCATGATTGGCAAATAGCAAAATATCTATTTATTTCACAACTTGTTTATGGATCTTTATCCATAAGCATGACAGGTAATTTAAAAACATGGCTGAAAGAACAAAGCACAAACACTATCTTTACAGGACGAAAGCAAATACTACTGAACAGACACAGGACTAACAGTGATTATTTCAGAACTGACACAGGACAATCTTTAATATAACAAAACGCACAGGACAAACTTTAATATTACAAAACACACAGGACAATCTTTAATATAACAAAACGCACAGGACAAACTTTAATATTACAAAACGCACAGGACAAACTTTAATATTACAAAACGCACAGGACAAATTAATATTACAAAAGGGACACAAGTCGAACAATAATATTAGTCTATAGCTAACAGACACAGGACAAATGTTAATATTACAAAGCAATTTTGGCAAACATTATTTCAACATAACCAACCTTGATCTAATATTTATAATATAAAAATTTGTCCATGTGGTTAAACAGGCTATGGGCATACAGGCAACCAGATTCGTATTCAGTTGTCTTGCTTTATTCTATAATTGGTTTGTTGAGACATCTGGTTGAACCCTTTAATACACTAATCTCAAATTGCTTTTTTTTTATAAATGAGTTACACCAATTATGGACCTGGCAGTAATCAAGGTGAACAATGACATCAAACAATTGGTTTTTACCATATATATTCATTTCAATTAACTTAGAATTATTAAGAAATAATTCATGGGGGCTTGAATTTAAACTCAGATTTTACCATTATATATATATATAAAAGAAATTTAGAATCGTAAAATGCTTATATTCTTAAGTCATCGTCCTACGTGTATGACGTCGGTAGATCTTTCATAAAAAAAGCATATGAGGTGGGAGTATGATCGGAACAGCCAAAACAATAAATTCATATTTTACCACGTGGGTGTACTCAAAGCATTCGAAAAGACCGTCATGTTAGAATGTTGAATATTTTAATTTTGACGTACAGAATAAATTAGAATAGTATTTCATTTCCTAATCACAGCGCCGAATGGGGGAGTAATAATTTAATCAATTATATACAATGATTATAATTTTCTTTTAACTAGAACTAGAACTAAAACTATAATAAAAGGAATAACAAGTGCTATAAACACCAAACCATCAAACTCACAACAGGTTTATAAAACCAGGAGTAAATACCAGCTGATATTTTTTGACAGTTTTTCATTGCTACGTTAAGTTTTGGTTTAAAAAAAAAAGCGTATTGAAACCTTAGGCTGATATAAGCAAAGATTATTCGAAAAAAAATGTAATTCACCTGTCAGAAGATCTGTTTATGTGTACTCAGTTGTTTCCCTTTTTCTCTTCCGAGACGATATGCGGAATGTTGACCAACTCGGCCCGGAGACAATTCGGACCGTTAATATTTAGACATGCTGTAAAATGTGGCTTTTCCAATTTTAATTTTTATTGTTATAATCGATATATAAAAAGCAGAAACATTCAAACGAGTGTTTTCAAACTGTGTTTGAAAGATTTTTATCACCTGAAGATTTATTTATTGTATGAATATTATTTTGTCCTGTGAGATCCTTTTTTTGCTACTTCCACCTTTTCCTTGTGAATTTGGCTCATGTGATTTGATCATGTGATAACAAAATGGCAGACAAGTTGATGTGATTGTTGGTCTTCATACGGAAACAAAAATCATGAAGAAAAAGGTTAATATAACATTCACAGATTTTCTTGCTATACAACATGTCAATTTTACGACTGTTAAAAATTATCTTAACATGGAATGGATACAAGCTAGCTAGGACAAATGAACCAAAGTGTTATATTTTATAAAAAAAAAAAAAGATTTGATGTGAACATGTCATGGTGATTGCCAAATTATTATAAATAATAAATAAATAAATAATAAATAGGCTTTATTTAGAGTCGGCATGGTATATAAAACATAGACAAACATAAGCTCTAATGAACTTTTAACCGACATATGAGACATTATTTAACAATACAACATTTATAACAATCCAGACACATGGAATAAATATCACAGCACAAAAATGAAGCACTAAAAGCAGAATATAAGCATAAGCTAGGTATTAAGGCTAAAAGCATATAAGTGTAAACTAGGCATAAAAGCTGGTAAAAATGCATAGCATAAAATTTGAAAAAATGGGATATGATCTAGATGGTAAATAATTTGCATAATATATAAACTAAAAGTCTACACAAACTGTGCACTTACAGTCATTTCCATTCCATGACTTTAAAATATTTTTGAACTGACTAAAATAAGCAATTTTTCTAAAATCATCAGGTAGATCATTCCATAAAACAGCAGCTGTGTATTTAAAAGAGTTCTTACCATAGGTTGTTTATGAAACAACTATTCACAAATTACCTAATGACACAAAAATAAACAAAAAATTGTCACTGTTCGGCATTCAACTATGAGCAGATCCCATTCTTTATATATATAGTCAATTCAAACTATAAAGCTGGCCTAATTTATGTACAAAAAAATGAATGTAAAACAAATATATATATAGTACAGCAACAACTGCATGACAGGCACATATATGTAACAAAAATTTTGTTCTGCTGGAACAAATTTCATATGCAATATGTTCCACCAGAATTTACAAAAAAAATGATTCATATCACAGAAATTATGTTCCAGCACTTTTGATTAGAAGAGACAGGAATCAGTGATAAATTCAGATTTAGAAAAAGAAAAAACTCTCACCAGATTGATATCATAATGTGTTACATGTAGTTCTTCGACCTACCTCCTGCTTTTTTTATGGTCTTGAATTGATACACAAAAACAAACATATTGTACTACTGTTAAAAATGCACAATGAATTAAAATATACAAAATTATTTTGTTTATAAAATGAACATTAAAAAAAATAGAAAAATATACATGGTAAGAATTTTGTATACAGGTAGTTTTAACATGATTAAAGATTGAGTTATTGCCCTTGAACACCATGTTGGAAGTGTGATTATTTGAGATTCTAACTAGATAGCTGATAAATTTTAAAAGCAAATTTTGCAATTATTGCATGACAAAAAATTAATTTGGTTTATTTATGTTGGAATATTTTGGAAAATACAGGATGAACTGTAAACCAGTCACATTGTAAAATATATTACTGTCAATGATCAGTCCAGTATATTTTAACACACTTGTTTCTGTAAATAAATCCAGTACATCGTAACATTTATTTTACTGTAAATCAGTCTAGTACATTGTCATGATTGTAACACACTTGTTTCTGGAGATCAGTCTAGTTCATCATAACACACTTACTCTTATTTGAGGGACTAGATGTCAGATGACATTTTGATTTGGTTAGGGCAGTTTGATTGTGATCATGATTGAAATTTCTTTTTTCTACAGGTTTTATTGATGGGCAAGAGTGGATCTGGCAAGACTAGTATGAGATCCATCATCTTTGCCAATTACATTGCCCGTGACACAAGGCGACTTGGTGCAACTAGTAAGTATGAGGGAGTTATTCAGTCTTCAGAAATATAAAAGTGCTATTATATATTAAAGATGGAGATATGGTATGATTGGTAATGATTTCAGCAACTTAGGTTACCCATGGCCAATTGTCATAAAAAATGAACAAAACTCATAGCAAAAATAAACCATCTAAAAAAGGTCCAACAGCCTGATTTTAGCATACAAATGAATGTGCACCATATATTAATAACTACTAGAAGAAAGAATCCTTATAACAATAGAAAAATGTATACAGGTTTACTAATGTCCAAATGATTTAAAAATTTTTGCATTACCCTTTTGACGGAGGTTGCCATGTTGTAAAGCATATGATTTCTGAAAAATTTGTATGTTTGATTACCAAAAACAAAATAGAAAATAATACAGACTTTGTCCTCTATTGTCTATTTTACAACACTTGCCTCATACTACATATAGTATTACAGGAAACTTAAGTCATGAAAGTCAGTGATATATGGTATCAAGTTTCATGCAGGGAACAAGTCATGAATGTGGTCATAATATTGATATGTAGGTTCTTACAGGGAATCAGTCATGAATGTGGTGATAATATTGATATGTAGGTTCTTACAGGGAACCAGCCATCCATAATAATAATAATAATAATAGTAATAATAAATTCTTTATTTAAAGAGGGTAACTCAATTAGAAATAGTCTAGTTTTCATTGAGGCCCTCATCTTGTGATGTTTGGTATGCAGTTTCCTACTGGAAACCAGTCATGAAAGTCAGCGTTATACAGTTTCAGTGATATAAATATATTTGAGCCAACTCAATTTGCTAAATTATTAATCAAAATTAAAATTCCAATACAAAGCTTGTATGATCTCACTTGTCTCCTAGTCCTTATATCATGTATATTCAAACTGACTAAACATTGTTGATATAAGATTGTTGATATTAATACTTTAAAATAATCACGAGTCATGACTTTTAAATATTAAATACATTTTCCATTTAGTCAGTTATGTTAGAAAACTTCAGTCATTTATTTAATTTTAATTACAGTTGATGTTGAGCATTCACATGTTAGATTCCTGGGTAACTTGGTATTGAACTTATGGGACTGTGGTGGGTAAGTCATCTTAGTAAGTTTGTGGTTTAATCCATGTCATTCTTGATGTGGACATTGATTCTAAGGTCATTATAATGCCCTTGAGTGTAATCAATACAGTATATATGGTCAAGATGGTAGCAGTCCTACTTTGTGTTTTCCCTCAAATTTTAATATATGGTGAGGTATGATTGCCAATGAGATTAACTTCAGAGACCATATGAAGTGGATATAATACAAGTCTGTTTTGATGTTGATGTAATATATATATATGTATACCTGAAAAGAAAAAGAAATCTTTTATCTTGTTCCTCTTAATCTTGATTCACTATTTTGCTATATTGTTTTGTTTACTTGATTTAATTGAAGAAGGATGGATTTATGAAATCGGTACAGTTCAGACCAGATGAACATACACATCAGCAGTGTTTTAATGGCAGTAGCTGGACTGTCTTAACTTATTACCAAGAACATACACCAAGATCAACCTGTCCTAAAACTTTGACTGTAGTGATACATACAACCATGTTATTGGTGTTAATTTTAAGTCTAATTTTATTTTTATTTTTCAGACAAGAGGCTTTCATGGAGAATTATTTTGCTAGTCAAAGAGACAATATATTCAGAAATGTAGAAGTATTAATTTACGTGTTTGATGTAGAAAGCCATGAGCTTGAGAAGGATATGCATTACTATCAGTCATGTTTAGAGGCTATATTACAGAACTCACCAGAAGCCAAAGTCTTCTGCCTCGTACACAAAATGGACTTGGTACAAGATGACCAGAGAGACTTGGTAAGCACATGATAGATTATGAATATTTCTGTTGCTGTCTACAGGTTATCTACGTTTATAAATAATCCCGTGACTGAACTTTTATTTTATAGAAACTATTAAACCATGTGACATCTTTTTCATTTTCAGTGACTTTGGTGTAGGATTTTACATATTTAATTTAGATAAAAAGAATTTAAATTTATCTTATTTATTTTCATAGAATGTTATAACACTTTTAGTATGAAAAAAAGTTATGAGACTTGTTTTTTTTTACAGGTATTTAAAGAAAGAGAAGAAGATTTAAAAAGGTTATCAAAACCTCTGAACTGTACATGCTTTGCCACTTCTATATGGGATGAAACATTATACAAGGTTTATTTATATATGTTGCCCTCTTAACTCGCATCCTTCTAATATCTCAGATTAACAAAGCTGAGAACATCACCTGTGTGAAACCAATATTTCTCCATAATTGGCGATTTAAATTCATGAAAAATATTTAAATTTCTAGACATATATCTCTGTGTTAACAGCTTATTTCGATCATTTATTTCATCAACTGTGACAGTTTCTAGTGGAGACAATGAATCATTTGTATAAAGCTTTAATTTTATGAATAGAGAAAGATTGAGCCAATCAATAGTTTAAATAGCTCATAGACTTACCGGTTTCTCACTATCACTGTCATAAGAACAGCAAGTCAAAAGAAACTGATCAACATTTCTTAGTGTTGAACAAATGTAACATTCCACTTTGTATTTCAGGCTTGGTCCAACATTGTTTATCAGTTAATACCAAATGTACAACAGTTAGAGAGTATGTTGGCTAATTTTGCTAACATCATTGATGCTGATGAAGTCCTCCTCTTTGAAAGGGCTACTTTTCTGGTGAGTAATGTTATCACATGTCGCCAGTTAAACTGCAGTACTGTTATTCCTTAATTCACATACTCAACTGTTTCATATGAAGTTATCTGGTATAATATTCCGTTGTAACTTCCTTCTATTATACTAGATTTCTTTTCTTTCTATATATTTTTCTGTAGGTAATCTCCCACTGTGAAAGAAAACCACATAGTGATGTCCATAGATTTGAAAAGATTAGTAACATAATCAAACAGTTCAAACTAAGCTGTAGTAAGTTAGCAGCAACATTTCAGAGCATGGAAGTAAGAAACTCATGTTTCTCTGCATACATAGATCTGTTTACCTCAAATACCTATATTATGGTGGTCATGTCAGATACCACAATACGTAAGTACTATTTTAAAGTGGCAGATCTTTACCATAATACATAATTTTAGATTTAGCGAGGAAATGACAAAGGCACGCTCAATTGATTGTCAGTGTTACTGACAAAAATATTTGCACTTCAGTTTAAAATGATAAACAAAAATATGCAGTCCTTTTTGTGACTGTATGTTATTAAAAGTTTTACTGCATATATATTTGTTATTTATGAAAGATGTCAAATTGAAGTTTGGGAAATTTTGACTTTTAGATATAGCTAGACAAAAGACATTTGTGGCCTTCAGCTGTTTTTACTCCTTGTTCAGATTGTTGTCCCTTTGACACATTCCCATTTCCATTCTCTATTTGATTAACATCATTTAATTATGTTAGATAAGTAAAAATATACTTAATTCTGGAATAGTTGTAATGCCACATTCCACCACTGATTTAGATCATATTGGTTTATCTGTGTTAACAGTTTTTGTCAGATCTATAAAGATCAGTATGATCAAGCTGAGTCTAATTTGAAGACTAATAATGTACAATGTATTATGACAATTTCAGCTTCAGCAGCAACTTTAATCAACATTAAAAATGCTAGAAAACATTTTGAGAAGTTAGAGAGATCAGAACCTGGACATCATACCATTGGAGCAAGGTGAGAAAACTTACAACAGAACATTAGAGTTTATTAATTGATATAACATTAGCAATAACATTGATTTTACTGGGATTATGCATGATTATTTGATTCAGAATTATTTAAAAGTAATCGATTGTGCCTTTTATTACACTTTGGATAAATAGGTGGCATTGTGATTGGTTAAAATTAACAAATGGTGACCCCTATGGATCTATATAGGGTCAGTAGATTTAATAGAGGATTCATGATAACACCCCTTCTATTTTTATACAACACTTGGAAGGAAAGTCCATTGCGATAAATTCTGCATGCAGTTAACTACCGACCCCTTAAGGATTCATATAGGTCAATAGAATTGATCAAATTATTTGGATCCATAGGGGTCAGTAGTAAGCCATATAACTTATATTATAAAATCAATGACACAAATGATTTAGCCCATTGCAAACTAATGTTTAATCAGTAAAGCACACCTTGACAGAGAGTTGAAATTGAAACTAAATAACAATTAATTTGCAATAAAAGTAGGGTTGACTTTTACTTCTTAAAATATGTGACCACCAAATATTTTCATAACATGTCCATTAAAGCTATGGTCTATCGGATACTTCATTACTTTGATTGATTGTGTCTGGCTTAACTTCTAGTTACTAATGTTTAATGTTTATTCAGGGCAATAAAAAGGAAATGATAAATTATCAATCTAAGTGCTTGTAAGCACTGAAAGGTAAAGATTGCTTTAATTTATCAGTGGGAAGTAAAATTAAACATTGTGTAGTTAATTCAACTAAAAGTATATACAATGGGAGATAACTCCAATTTTTAAAGATGACTTAAACAATGACATTATTTAAAATTTTAGAACAGATACAAGTTTCCTGCACCTTGCAAAGGTTATATAATTTTCTTGACAGGAGTAACATCATTTTATGTCTAGAATATCTGAGCATACATTACCTTCAGCGCTTGATTTATTTCACGAAATGTTTATGGATAGGATGTATTTATAGATTTTCCATATTGGCCCTTGTATCAGCCCTAGACATTTTATTCTAAATAAGCATTTTGTGTTTCAGTATAAGCAGTCATATGCAAGCAGAATAGTGACAAGCTGTAAATAAAGGGATGCACTTCTAGAATGGAGTAAAATAAATTATACCAGGACACTCCAAAAAGACGGAATTATTATTATACCACCATGACCACATTGATTAGCACAGAAGATTAAGAGAAGCCATAAGACATTATCTTCAAGGGACCAGATATATCGATGTGGACTGATAATAACTTAAATTATTTCTTTATTTGAAAGGAGTGAATTGATATGTTATATTCTGTATAAATGATGAAATAGAAGATTGGATTTTACATGATGTCAATAAAAATAAGAAGATATGGTATCATCTATGATTGCCAATGAGACAACTATCCACCAAAGTTGAAATGAAGTATATTTGTTTTATGTTTCTTATTTGCTTGGAGAAAGACTTTGCATTGCGTATTTTATTTGGCTTAAAAAATAAAGTACATAGCATTAAAAATCATATGATTTTAAGTTTGACCAAAATCTGTTAGTCTTATCATTGAAATACAAATGTAACATACTTAAATGGTCTTTCTATGGTCATAAATTGTGTTAGATTCCAAAATAAGTTGACATGTCTAGGGAGGTGAGGCATATGTATAACTTTTCATTTGCAATGAAAGCATTAAATATTTTCAAATAACTTCAATGCATAGTCCTCATTTTCACTCTGGAAGAGAAAAGTGTATAGATAGATATAAGAAGATGTGGTATGAATGCCAATGAGACAACTCTCCATCCGAGTCACAATTTGTAAAAGTAAATCATTATAGTTCAAAGTAAGTCCTTCAACACAAAGTCTTGGCTCACAGCAAACTATAATGGACCTGAAAAATTACTAGTGTAAATCATTCAAGTATATAAACTAACAGTCTAAGTCTATATGAAAAAAACGAGAAACACTAAAGAACCACATCAAAAAACGACAACCACTGAAATTCAGGTTCCTAACTTAGGACAGGTGCAAACAAATGCAGCAGGTTTAAATATTTTGATGGGCTCCACCTTCACAACAACCTGAAACTATAGCGGTTATTTATGAAATTAGGATTAGTTCTTTTCACATGCTATTTGTTTTCATTGAAATGTTTATATGCCATTGGGGGGGGGGGGGGGGGGGGGGGAGCGTGACATATGATAAAACAATCAAAGAAAAATGAGTAGCAAACTAATTTTAATTTGATTATTTCTGATCACATTGTGTTAGCAAGTCAACTCTAACCTCAATTTTGTACACATTTGGTGGCCAGGTAAAGTCTTCAGGATGAGGTTTGTACCTTAGTAACTATTACATTTTTGTTACAACATTCAATAAGTGTATTATTTGTGTTTTACAATCATTTCATTCAAAAAATATCATTGACATTTTGCTTTTTACACTTTGAGAAACAGCCTTAACCAGGAAAACCTAATATTGACTAATAAACCCTGAAAATGAGGTCATGGTATGTAGAACCTTGTCAATCACATGCCGCCCATGTTTTATTGTAATTAGAACATGGCTTTTTTCCAAAGCTATATAGATGGCTCATGTTATAGAGTTCCCAACTGTCGTCTGTCCATTGTCCTTGACCTCATTTTCGTGGTTCAGTGACTACTTGGCAAAATGTTAAGATTCTTAGTATTATTTAATAATCTATCTCTCTCTCTGAGTAATAGTAAAATTATATTTGGTATGTGTGTATTTTTCAAGGTCCTCATGCCTGTCGGATATTTTTCACTTGACCTCATTTCATGGATCAGTGAACAAGGTAAAGGGAAAGTTTTTGTGGTCAAGTTCATATCTCAGATACTTTGATCAATATATTTGGTATATGGAATGATAAGTTCAGTTGTACATGTCATAGTGGAAGGTGTCATGTGACATTAACTTTATTTTCATGTTCATGTTTAAAGTTATTTTTTTTGTTTTGGTCTTTTTCTAATACTGTATGCAATAAGTTAACTATTTGATGTATGAAAATATTTTATAATTTATATGTCAATCTTGCATGTTTCAATTGACCTTGACCTAAATTTTACAGTTCATAGCAAAATGTTCAGTTTTTTTAGGTCCGATTTTCTTATACTATAAGCAAAGTCAACTATTTGGTATATATGTCTGAATGGCAATTGCGATCTGACCATGACCTCATTTTCATGGTTCATTGGTAAATCTGATTATGTTTGTTTCTTAGAATTCGCTTTTTCTCATGGAATGTATCTAATAATTTCTTTGTTGATGCGTGTAATATCTAACATGTGGTGTTTTGTTAAGTCTTTTTAAGGAGGTCCATAGAAAAATCATTCCCAACATAAAGGAATAAACCAATTATAAAAGCAGCACAACTTTACCCTGTCAGGATACCAGTAGCTTGTTCGTTAGCTAATTTTAAAATGATGATAGAAATCACAATTCCTTTCGTTAAGCTATGAACATCAGTGACATTGATACTTAATTAATATAAGCTATCAAGAAAACTCTTTATAGAGTTGAATTAAGTTTGGTAAATATCATGGTCTCACATCTTCCAAAAGTTTAATTACCAGTACATGTTTCCAGGTGATGGTCATACAAATCAACAATTCATCTATATAAAACAACATTTATTAACAAATATGTACAAAGTTTAGGATCAATAGAATAGAGCAGGTAGAGGAGAGATTGACTTCAGACATAAATAAATGTTAGGTTGATAGAATATCTTAAAATAGGAAGCTACTTTTGAAGTCAGTTTCATACCACTGTTCACTGTATATGGGGCTAATATTCTTTACTTTCTGTTATATATTGGAATATTGAAAATTGGGTACAAGAAGGTTTATAAAGTTCAGTCATTTTTGGTTTCCATTGGCCTGATTTATTAAATATGTCCATGAAAGTTTATGCATCATTAGCAATACCTTTACATTAGACCATCTTTTTGTTCAATGGATTAAAACAGATCAAAGAAACTTGTATAATGTTACAAGTACATGTATTACAATATTAATTTAGTCTATTATAGCAGGAGTGTGAGTTTTTCTGTATTAAAGATCCTATGTAGTAATACTCTCTAATGTCCCTATGATACTGATCTCATTTAAAGGTGAACCTCTGTAACAGAGTATTTATTATTGAGGTAGATATTCACAGACATTTTCCTTGAAACCCAGGGATACATTGTAGTTCTATGAGGACAGGTTTGAATGACTGAAATAATTTTTTTAATACTTTTTAATGACAAACTGAAAAAATCAGATCAAACCAGTATGAACTGTTCCTCTGCATGAACAGAAAACATGACCATGTTTGAAAAAAGAGAGAGAGGATTGAAGAGTTGGAAAGAATGTAAAGTTAATAAGGAAAGAGTAACAGACACAAAATCAACACTATAATATGTAATAAAACTACCAATTCATGTTTCTGACATATTTCTTAGAGGATAGGGGTCACAACACTGATATTCTCTAGTTTGGTATATTATAGTACTATTTCCTAGTATGTACAAAGTTTATTCTGGGACAATAGTAAAACAAATTACCATTCTTACCAATGATATGCATAACAACCATATTTTAGTTTAATTGACCTGGAAGCTGTCTGGTTCCAGCTATGTCAAAACATTTCTAAAATTAATTAAAACAATCATAGTCTTTGACAGGTAAAAGATGTCAGAAGACCATTATCATCTTATAAATTCTAAGTCCTATAATAATTTCAGAATGTTCTTAAAATCTTAATATATACATATAAATAAAAAAATATCTATAAAATTTATGCCATGTCTAAAGGTTATAAATATATATTAGACCAAATTTAAAATCTAGGAGACTAGCTAATTCACATCAATGCTTTAATGCAACCACTTTTAAATTTAAGATGTTTGAGCTTTATGAGTTTGCTAGTATATATACCAATAACCATAATTGTATCTCATGATGAAATCTTCTCAAATAGTTAGTGTCAAATAATCTAAAAAATGATTCAAGTTATTTCAAAGTAGTCATATAAAAACTGTTTTTAAATCAAATGTTCATCATTAATAAAATAGAATACTCGCTGATTTTATCATAAAATTATCATGATTGTTTAGTTCTTAAAAGTTTATCTTACTCTAAAAAGATTTTTCAAAATGATTAAAATGAAAGAACAAAACATGTTCAAACTAGTTATTAACTGAATAAAAAGTGTGATATAAATTTGTAGAAAATATTGGAAGTCTTCCTTGTATTGCTAAAACATTCTATAATAATGATAAAACTTAAATTTATATATACAAAAGGAGGTAGGTTCATGAAGTGTCCTGAAAACCAACAAAATATCAAAACATTTCGGCAGGAATTTAGATTGACATAAAATTGAGTTATTTAAAATATATTTTTGCATTCATGACATAAATGTCTAACCTAAAACTTAATACCCCAAAAGACTAAATACCCCAAAGACTAAATACCCCAAAAGACTAAATACCCCAAAGACTAAATACCCCAAAAGACTAAATACCCCAAAAGGCTTAATACCCCAAAAGACTAAATACCCCAAATGACTAAATACCCCAAAAGGCTTAATACCCCAAAGACTAAATACCCCAAAAGACTAAATACCCCAAAAGGCTTAATACCCCAAAAGACTAAATACCCCAAAAGACTAAATTTAGGAAAAATGATGTTCATATTGTTTGCAATGACCTGTAAGCTGTGATTATAAACATCAATCGATGACAAATTAATTGAAGTCAGAAAGTGAAGCAGTTATATTTTGTTATGCTTTGGTTTCAAGGGTCGGCACTCATGGACCTATGTCCTTTTGTTGAAATGATTAGAGCAATTAAAATAAACACACGAACAGTGTGCATTAAATTGAAACTTGATGAGTAATAATGTCCAGTAGCACCATGTAACATGTGATTAAGATGTAAAACAGTTTGATGTCTCTTTATGGTTGATTTGATGTAAGCTCAGATTCCAGGACATAGTTGGAGCCAACAATATATGACTATGCTTTAACTAGCTTCAGCTCAATTCACTGGAACTTAATGCCTTGATCTTTGCTACTTCATAAAACACACTGAAAAATAAAAGATAATCATTGTAAAATTGCATACCAGAAGAGATAATTTTATTGTTATTATTAAAGCTATGAGCATGTATAATTGTAATATTTTGGGGCATACAAATAATAAAGGATAAACAAGTGAAACTGCGAGCTACTGCTCACTGATGATACCCCCGCCGCAAGTGGATAATATAAAGTGTAAAAATATGCAAGTGTTCGGTAAACAGGAAGTTGTCGAGTGATGAATCTGAAAACGCATCACACTGTAAAGCTGACTTATATAAATCCTGAAACCAAATTTCAGAAATCCTTGTACTGTAGTTCCTGAGAAAAGTGTGACGAAAATTTTCAACTTGGCTATCATGTGTAAAATCATACAAGTGTTCGGTAAATAGGAAGTTGTCAAGTGATCAATCTGAAAACGCATCACACGGTATAGCTGACTTAGATAAACCCTGAAACCAAATTTCAAAAATCCTTGTATTGTAGTTCCTGAGAAAAATGCGACGAAAAATATTCATGGGACGGACTGACTGACGGACGGACTGACAGACAGACAGAGGTAAAACAGTATACCCCCCCTTTTTAAAGTGGGGGTATAATTAAAGATGAATATTAAAGTGTATGTTTAAAAGAATGTACACAGTATTGTGTTTCATAAAGTATTGTGTTGGAATAAGGCTAACTTCTATATTCACCATGAACATGCTGTATGGCATTTAAACAAGAGTACACACACTGAATGTCTACTGAATGCTATTCAAACCATGTTTCTATTCTAAGTTGATAGTCTAAGGTTAAAGTTCTATCACATTAACTAAATAATATTATCAATGATTTCTCTAGCATGGACAGTGTTCTTGCCGGTTTGGTCATTTTCATAGGCAGTCCACCCGCCTTTTCCCAACAGACAAACTACTCTTTTAATACACCGTCAGATTTTGAACTTTTCCCCAGGTAAACTATCATGATCAGACAATAAAAAAAACATTGTTTCTCCTGATATTGTTTTTGATCAAGATGATTTGGCTAAATTGCATACATGCTAAATTTTGAATTTGTTTGGAATCATGATCATAGCAAATTATTTTTCAACTTAGCTGTGATTATTTTTATAACCTGTGAAATCATGTAAATTGGTAGTAAGATTTTTATACATTGATCAATAGTTGTAAAATTCTCAGTGATACTTAGGCCAAAAAAATATATGTCTGTTTCCTGCTGCCAAGGCAAAAACATCAGGGTCGGTAGGTCGGTTTAAAAAAAAAAAAAAAAATTATTTTTGCACTCCCTGTCAGATTTGCAGATGGTTAAATGTCATGTTTGGTTAGGGTCCTGTACCCTAAAATCATTTCATCTCTTTAAAGAAGCTTTAATTGAATAATCCTCCCAGTGCCAACATTTTTTAACCTTAATTGTAGCACATTTGTGCTGGGAGCAGCCATTTTTGATTGTTTGAGTATAGTAAAATACAAATCTGAATCAGACCGGAAACGATTTTTTTCCGGAATTGAATAAAAAGATCTAGACTGGGGGCTTTGAGTCAGGGTCAGTCGGGAAACAGACATATTTTTTTTTTGGCCTTACTTGTGTGAATATTTAGACAGTATCGTGTTCAGATGTTTATACATTGATCAATAGTTGTACTCAGTGATACTTACTGGTGTGAATATTTAGACAGTATTGTGTTCAGATGTTTATACATTGATCAATAGTTGTACTCAGTGATACTTACTGGTGAGAATATTTAGACAGTATTGTGTTCAGATGTTTATACATTGATCAATAGTTGTACTCAGTGATACTTACTGGTGTGAATATTTAGACAGTATTGTGTTAAGATGTTTATACATAGATCAATATTTGTACTCAGTGATACTTTATGGTGTGAATATTTAGACAGTTTCGTGTTCAGATGTTTATACATTGATCAATAGTTGTACTCAGTGATACTTACTGGTGTGAATATTTAGACAGTATCGTGTTCAGATGTTTATACATTGATCAATAGTTGTACTCAGTAATACTTACTGGTGTGAATATTTAGACAGTATTGTGTTCAGATGTTTATACATTGATCAATATTTGTACTCATTGATACTTACTGGTGTGAATATTTAGACAGTATTGTGTTCAGATGTTTATACATTGATCAATAGTTGTACTGAGTGATACTTACTGGTGTGAATATTTAGACAGTTTCGTGTTCAGATGTTTATACTTGATCAATAGTTGTACTCAGTGATACTTACTGGTGTGAATATTTAGACAGTATTGTGTTAAGATGTTTATACATAGATCAATATTTGTACTCAGTGATACTTACTGGTGTGAATATTTAGACAGTTTCGTGTTCAGATGTTTATACATTGATCAATAGTTGTACTCAGTGATACTTACTGGTGTGAATATTTAGACAGTATCGTGTTCAGATGTTTATACATTGATCAATAGTTGTACTCAGTAATACTTACTGGTGTGAATATTTAGACAGTATTGTGTTCAGATGTTTATACATTGATCAATAGTTGTACTCATTGATACTTACTGGTGTGAATATTTAGACAGTATTGTGTTCAGATGTTTATACATTGATCAATAGTTGTACTAAGTGATACTTACTGGTGTGAATATTTAGACAGTATTGTGTTCAGATGTTTATATATTGATCAATAGTTGTACTCAGTAATACTTACTGGTGTGAATATTTAGACAGTATTGTGTTCAGATGTTTAGGTGGTGATGCAATCATCTGATTTAATTCTTTCATAAGAGGTAGAATATCTTCATGTGTATAACCAGTGTAAAACTCTAATGTGCTCGTCTGAAAATAAATTGTATAGCAGAGTTAAAGCATTTCATAAATAGATAAATAAATAAATGGAAACTTTGTACTTTTATATTTTTTTAACTATTTTTTGATGATTTTATCATTGACAAAACTAAAGTTAAACTCTCAAGTTTTAGATATCATTATTTGTTGAATCAATTCATGTCCCATTTTTTGTACATAATTCAACAAGTCACTAAATTTTTTTATCTACAATTTACCATTAATTTCAGCAACTAGTGAGGTGAGAGGGGTAAAAGGGTATCAAAAATGGCAAAAGTAGATTTTTTTTTTGTTAATTTGTGTCGTATAAATATTGTTGTGTACCCATTCTCCACTTTTTTTCATCTTCTGAGCCAGATGTAAACAGGCACAAGCCATCTTGGATTCTCTGTACTTGATAAACTCATACTCCATCAGGGACATTTCTAATATAAATCTTGCAAGGGTAAGGGTTTCCATGGAAGCTCTGGCACACTGAAAATATAAAACATAAAGTTCTAAAATATTACATAATGGGCATTTCTAATAACGTTAGTCTGTGATAATGTCTATTTATAAAATTTCATATACTGCTTTTAAATGTTATTATCAAGGATCAGAAAATTTTATCAACACTTTTGGTCAAATTTTTTCCAAACTGTTGAAATTATTCATACTTGATTATAAGGCACTTACGAAATTGTATTTAAGAATTGAATGCTTTTTTTTGTAAATTTATTGGGGTGTAAAAGCGTTGACCGAAGTACATTTTGTATGAAGCGCAGAAGCAGAAGCGCTTCATACTAAAAATGTGTGCACGGTCAACGCTTTTACAACCCTATAAAGTTACAAAAAAAAGCATTCAATACTTATAATTACATTTTTACCTATTGGATCATGAAAACACGCCAGCTGAAGGACGCCTCAGGGTGCGAGAATTTCTCGCTACATTGAAGACCTGTTGGTGACCTTCTGCTGTTGTTTTTTTATTTGGTCGGGTTGTTGTCTCTTTGACACATTCCCCATTTCCATTCTCAATTTTATTTTATCAAGTTTTTATTTCATTTACCTGTGCACTTTATTGTGGGACCTCATGTTATCATGAATGAAAAGTTGCATTGTGTAATGCAATTGATTAAGGAATATCACGAGATTGCTAGTTAGCCAATCAGAATAACGTATTATAATGAAACATACATCTTGTGTAATTATTGGTGCTTGCATCACATTTAGGCATCAAAGTTTCTAACCATTTTTCTAGAAACGTTCAAAAATGATTTATTGAATGCAAGTTCAAAATTGAAATGTTTCAGTAACCTCAAAATGTAAACTTCCCAGGAATCACCAATGCTACTTTTGATTAAAAGCAAAATAAAAACTGGATTTTTCCAGTTGAGGATGTATTCTACTGACATTTCAGTCTCATTCAAATCTCGTTCTTGATCATTGTACTTTCGGTTTAAACTAGTTATATTATATTAAAACAAATGAAGGACAAAAATCCGTTATTTTGTTTGGTTTTTTTTAATTTCTTTCTTATATGATTGTTTATATAAAGTATATAGGATCACTGAATAATGTATATGTACTTTGTGCTAGTATGAATACTTTGTAATGCAACTAACACAAGATATAAATATATGATATATTTTGCTAATCAAATCCCCTGGTTTCATTAGCAATTAATAACACAGGGAGGAACCTTAGCGTCATTGTTGTAGCGCTAAGGGACATTGTTCATAACCAGGAGTGAAATAAAATATTTAAAGTTGAACAAAAAAAAAAAGATGTTTGGAATTATTTCCAAAACACGAGATATAAGTGGAAAATAGCAATGAATTACGAGTGATTTTTATAGCTGACTGCTGTATTGGCTACCAAGAAAATGTAATTTTGTTTATATTGTTTGTGAAATAGGCTTTGATTTTCTGTTTTAATTATTGACAAACCTTTGAGTATCTGCGTAGAAATCTGTATGACAAGGGCATGCCAATGTCATATTTTATTGTTTTAAATATGGATATTTCCAGCAAGATGAACTCTCTTCTGTTGTAAGCATCATCACATATGTAAAGGAAATCTTCTATTAATGGAGGACACCGTTCCTATAAAAATATAACAATAGCCAATATTACCATGTTTCAAACATGTACACATAATTTTCCTTCAATATATGGAATGACTAATATTTGTTTGTCTATGAAGAAATAACATCATTTTTTTATGTTGTTTCAAATAGACAGAAAAATATTACCCATTCCTTATAATTTAATTCTAAATTCTATTTTAAGCCAAAGTAAATCCTGAGTATATGTTGATGACAGCACGGTCACATGACAAAATTATGTCCATGAGCTGATAGACAAAACACTGTCAGCTAATCAGATGACTTGTTACAGCAACAATGTAACATCCAAAATCAAATTATCAAAGGATATCATTCTTAAAGAAGGCTAAAACAAGGATTAAGCTAGAATTTGAGGGCTTGAGTCACTTTAGCATGAGAAAGAAAACTTAACAATGAGATGTAACATCATAGGACAAATACAGTTGTTGAATGAACTTTAATCAATAAAAACAATTGAGGTTAATTTAGATTTTCTTTTTCAGCATACATTAGTATAGAGATTAAAGAACATGGTTTTAGGAGAATAATATCTAAATCAGCTCTAATCATGCTTATATTTATTTATTACCCGTTATTTTCATGGTTATTAAAGGTATATAATTTTATCTAAATTAAATTTTTTGAATGTACATATATATGTCAAACTTCTGTTGAGTACTACATATCAGTACTTTATGTCTTTTTGTTGTTGGGATATACAAGTACCACGTCCACTCTGTGTTTGTTACATGTATGTTATTTGTATCCATCTGATGAGTAAAGCCTTTTTCAATTGATTTTTATAGTTTGTTCCTATGTTGTACAGTTACACCAGTCCGGGTTAGGGGAGGGTTGGGATCCCGCTAACATGTTTAACCCTGCCACATTATTAATGTATGTGTACGTCTCAAGTCAGAAGCCTGTAATTCATTGGTTGTAGTTTGTGGCATGTTTGTTTTTCATTCATTTTTTGTACATAAATTAGGTCGTTACGTTTCTTTAATGAATTGTTTTACATTTGTCATTTCGGTGCCTTTTATAGCTGACTATGCAATATGGGCTTTGCTCATTTTTGAAAGTTGTATGGTGATTTCTTCGTCATTTGGTCTCTTGTGGAGAGTCTTCTTCTTTTCATAATTAATGAACTAAATAATATACTTTTATAAGTAATTTTTTTACAAACCCTAAAATTCTTAAAAAAAAGTTATATAAAAACTTGCCGTAAACAATTTTTCTCTGGTAAGCTCCTGATTTTATATTACAGTTTAACAATTCATCTCATTATTTCAAGAAATTTATTGTGCTTCGATCTGAAATAACTGCCCCTTTGAGATTTGTAAATAAGCAGTGTTTTGAAGACAACAGATATCATGGATATATGAAATTTTAATTGTCCATGAAATAACAATGAAATGATTAGCTAAGACATCTGCAAACATGGCAAAGTGGAAGGCAATTTAAATTCTTTAAGAGCAAAGAAGTCCAGAGAAATACAAGAAAAGAAGATAGTATGACTTTTTTACTTGCATTATAAGTGAAAGAATCTGAATGTCTAAGGGACATAACTAAGCAATTAAATATTCTAAAGCTCTCTGCACAAAATTCAGAAAAAGACAATCTGATGGACAGCAACATTGCTAATTAATTCAAAGTTGCTGGAAAATGATATAGAGGGAAGTGTCCAACTGAGATGTATTGATGAGTTTGAACAACTTAGTATTTAAAGTCTGCTCTGTTTTGTTTCTTACATCAAATTTACAAGCTAGGAACAACGATGTTGCTCCTACAAGTTGTAGAAGTTCTTTGGTGACGATCTGTTTAGATAGGTATGTATCCACCAGTTTGACAGCTAAATATAATGTTTCATGGTTAAGTTCAAAATTCTCCTGGACTTCTACCAACCAATCCACCAAAATAGATCTCATGTTTGTTGTCAGTGTTGGCTGATTGTCCATGTACATAGGTACCATAAACTGTAGCTACAAATAATAAGCAAGGTGAACATGAAATAAAAACTCACAATGGTAGAGAAAATGTATTATTTCTCCATATTTTAAGGGTGTACCTCACTACTTGGAGATAAATCTGTAAAATCAGCTTAACGTTTTAATCATGTTGTATTGTTATAAAGAAAATATTTAGCTTCTCAATGATCAAAGTAAGTACCGGTATTTGAATGAATGAATGAATACTTTATTTGCAAGAAGCATATACATGCTATGGCAAACGAAAATATATACAATATATGACAAACAAAAGACAGCAGAGAACAGTAGTTACAGAGTATACAATAATATTATGACAATATATGTGATCTAATATTCCAAGCTGCATTTAAATAGTTTATACATAGTTTTACTGTCAGAGATTTAGAATGAGCTTGTAATAAATTATCTAACTTGTGCCAATTTGGCCAAGAACAGTAGAATAAAGGTAAAAATTCTATATGCACATTTGTCAAACAGCTATCTATCTAACCATTTTTTTCCGAGAAAGTGATTGGTTCAAGTTTTCTGAAATTTTATATTTTTTGCAAAGGATCAAAGCAAATATTTTGTCAAAATTTTATGTAAATTAAACAAGCCAAATTAATTGTAGTTAAGGTGTTAGGTACCACCTTAAGTTAAATGTTCCTAAAGTACAGATCTTTGATGTCAAAAACTTAAACCAAAAGTGTTTGGATTTCATGAAAGAGCAGGAAATTAAACATTGTAATAATACTAGAAATGGTATGTTTGTCTTATATACCTCTCTTTCCTTATAGTAGTCGAAGATAAATGGAGCATATAATGCCACTTGTGCTATGTCTTTTAGGTTTTCTCTGTCAATATTGTCAACACCCTGAAAAATGAAAGCATTTAGGTTACAGAAAGAATGAAATCAAAAATCTATAATCTAAATTGCTCCATGCAACTCTGAATCCTTCAAATACATAACTTTCAGATAAATGGACAGACGCCCGGTATTTCCATATGCATGTCCCCTACAACATGTTAAGTGTGGGGACAATTAGATATAATCTTACCCTGCATTTCTGAAACTTTGGAAAACTACAAAATCGATACTTTAATGTGTGAATAATAAATCACTTATATCATTAATTCCCCGAACTGTAATAGGTCCTCTTCAAATGATAAAAGCTTTAAATTTTCCAATTAGAATTGAAATAATTCTATCATACCACGCTCTATGCTCAGTTTAACATGAGTAGGAATTATATTTGTCAACATTTTACACCCTGCTATTGTTCAATATAAAGATAATGCCTGCCAATGTTAAAATGAGAATAGAGCATGGCATGATAGAATTATTTCTCAATTTTGCTTCATTCTTTAGTGATGGTTTCACAAAAATATAGAATAGGAAACAAATGCTGCCAAGTGGCAAAAACAGCCAACTTATTACGCTTAAGCTAACAAAAAAGACTTGTATTATGTATATAAATAACTCATCGACTGTACTTGCAGGATGAGAGGTTACAATATATATTTATCCACATAATTTGTAGAACTATAACATGGATGTGCTAATATACCTCTGGTGTATTTATCTCAGGTTCAGTATCTTCTACAGTAAAGGTCAAGGAATGCTCTTCAATCTCTGTTTCTGACAAGTCTGATGTTGAATTGCTGTAAAAATGTTCTGTTTTAGTATGTTTTTCATTTTTTTTCCATAATGAAGTGTAAAGTTTTGATAAAATCCAAGCACTAAGTACTTTGAAAAAGGGAATCAATTTGGATTTATAGCATATTTTATCTACAATAGATTTTCATCTTGATTATTGAGATCCAAGCAATTTTTTTTATTTCTTAACAAAAACTAAGTTTTCAACACAATTTTGACAACAGGAATCAATTTGTATTACATATTTGAAATAATTCCACAGAAGTATGTATGTAATAATTTTCTTTGAAATTACAGCATTAAAAAATGTACCAGAAATTATGTGATTTAAAAAAGTTACCAGGGTCCAGACTGAAAACAAGGGTCAGTAGGTCTATTCATATGCAAATTTTCTGGCTTACCCCTGAAACTCCTATTGTGACGTCATGGAAAAAGGTGACCAAGCTTGATGACGTAATGCAGAAAGAACACATTTATTTGCAGGTTGTTCAAAATGAAGGATTCAGATTGTCTGTATATATTGTCCAAAATTATTAGAGAAAACCACTAAATCTTGTGCAATACAATGTTTATCATGTCTCTACAGTTAAATATTAAATATCTAAATTGCTCTGTTAGCCTTGCTTTTTGAATTTGAAAATATGTCTGGAGTGAATTACTTTTGTATCATAATCTATTCAGCATGTTCAGTGGTAGAATCTATATAACTAGCAAGTAATTTACTTGTCTTAAAACCTACCTTGTATTATTAAGCATGCAATCAACTTTTTACAGTTCAGCACACAATTTTAAACATGACATGCATGAAGTGATAATAAAGATTAAAAAATGCTTTGAACAAAAGCTTTTGCTATGGCTGCCATGGTTTTTGCATCACTATATATATATGTCTCCCACCTTTACACAATAACTAAGAAATTGTGGTGTGATTGTTATTAAAAATGAAACAATTTTCCACCAGAACAAATGTGTCCAAAGTACACGGATGCCACACTCGCATTATCATTTTCCATGTTCAATGGACTGTGAAATTGGGTAAATCATATTTGTTCTTAAAATTAAAAGATCACCCAATATGGGACATGTGTTGTATGAAGTTTCAAGTTAATTGGACTGTGTGTTTAACTTCATCAAAAACTACATTGACCAAAAACTTGAACCTGAAACTCCCACTTTTAATTTCTATGTTCAGTGGACCATGAAAATGGGGTCAAAAGTCTAATTTGGTTTAAAAATAAGAAAGATCATATCATAAGGAAAATGTGTACTAAGTTTCAAGTTGATTAGACTTCAGCTTCATCAAAAACTACCTTGACCAAAAACTTAAACCTGAAACTCACTTTGAATTTCTATGTTCAGTGGAGCATGCAAATGGGGTCAAAAGTCTAATTTTGTTTTAAAATAAGAAAGATCATATAAGTTTCAAATTGATTGGACTTCAGCTTCATCAAAAACTATCTTGACCAAAACTTTAACCTGAAGTGGGACAAACTGAAGGAAAGATGAATGAAGGGAAGGACACACTGACCAGAAAATATAATGCCCCTCTACTATCGTAGGTGGGGCATAAAAAGAATAAATAACAGTAAACAGATGTAAGATTTTTTGAATGAACTGTTGAATGTCTACGTGTATTGACTGAATCAGGTCATGACTGCTATTCATACTTCATATATTTATACCTCTCTTGAGAACTTGACACTACAGAACCCTGAGACAGCTGTATAACTTCATCATCCAAGTTTTCTTTCTTGTATTTCTTTGTCTTAGTCTGTTTAGATTTGTTTACAATCACAGCTTTCACAGGTATTTTTTGTTTTCCTTCTCCTTTCTTCACCAGCCCTTTATTTTCAATTATTGACTGTAAAAGATTGGATAAAATTACATGCATATACGTCAGTGCTAAATCCAGAAACTGAAAAACAGTAGAGGGATAGCTTTAAAAGGGACAGAGTACGTACACAGATAAAAACGTGAGTTCATTTAACATGTTTATCGCCATCAGTAAAATACAGAATTTAAAACATAATTCAAAATTTTTCCTTAGATGCTATTTCTTGGTCTTGGAGATAAGCCTCAATCCATTTTTCATAGTAATCCATGAAGATTTACAAACTTAACTTTTCAAAAAATATTTAATTTACTGTCTGTAAATGTTAACTAAAATACTAATTATTATAGTCCATCATCATGATCATGTCCATGTATGAATAGAGAATTGTAAAGACGAAGTACATTTTGTACGTAACATGTATGGAACATTTGCTTGACTTATTTAATGGATTTGTCTTAATTTCTTGACATTTAAAGCTTTCTGATGCAATAAAGACATGATAGAAATAGTGCTGCCCTTAGAAATGTGTGCTCTAGCTACAATGTCATGAATGTACATGATGTATATATAGAGATATATTGTAACAGCCCATAAAGAACAATTATCTATTCCTACATTAGTTATATATCTCCTATCATTTATATATAGAGATACATTGTTACAGCCAAAAAGATCAATTATCTATTCCTCATTAGTTATATCTCCTATCATGTATATATATAGAGATATATTGTATAGTTCATTAAAACTATTATCAATTCATACATTAGTTATATCTCCAAATGCAGGTCTTCTCTTCTGTATGGGATCAGCCATGTTGTCTCCTTGTCTTTTAAATCCACTGATGTGTAATTTAGAATCATGGTGAATCTGAAAGAAAGATAAAATAGTTAGTAGAAAAACAATTTGATGTTTTAGCCTATAGTGAAATTTATAAAAATAAAGTCACTAATGACTAAACAGGCTTAAAACTGTGTCCATTCATATCTCAAGTCAATATTCTATATAATATATATATGGCGTACTAAATTATAATCCTGGTACCTTTGATAACTTTCTATATCAATCAATAAAATTCATTACAATACAAATATGGATCAAAATCCATCACTTTTTTTTCTATTTTCTAAAATATATATATATATATATATCAAATTGCATTTAAATTTCAAGTCCACAATGCCTAAAAACATTTTCAAGTTGAACAGGTGGTTTTACTAATACTAAGCTAAATACATGCAGTATAGAAAGTGTACCAAAATATGGTGCGATAAAAAGGATAGGATCCTTCCATATGAGCCCCACAACGATCTTACAGACCTGTATATATACAAATGTAGTTGTACCATCAATGCAATTTGAAACAACTAATTATTCAACTAGAATTTGATTTAAAATTGGGTGCAAACTAGTAGGGTGAGAACACATAAGGGCAAGTGTATTCACTATTGGGCGCAAACAGACCTGATACCGAAATATTGTTCCTGTTTTTGTGTTTAATCAGAATTTGTAGAATCTTTAGTGGTCTGTATAGGTCTGATAGAATAAATGTGTGAATGTATTATTATTCTTGTATTGGATTGTGCGAGAAGATCTGTCGGGTAAGCTGCTGATTTTGAACACTCGAAAGATTTTTTAATAACCTTTACATACATGTATATATAATTCAGTTTGAATCAAACAGGTGTCAAACATGCAGAGTAAATGTATTTCATTTTAATAAAAAAATATACTTAAAAAATGAAACAATTTACCTGATCATAAAATGCATATATTATATATAGTGATGGTGTAATTTTTTTAATTGAAAATTTAACACTATGTTGAGTGTGGTAAAGGGGGGGTGCTTGCACGAAAAAAAAACGTGAAATAAGACAATTTCTGTAATGAACGTTGCACTTAAAAAATAAATACTTTTATTTGAACCTTTTGTGACTGAGTCACTGTCTTCTTGTATATATATTATCTCTTTGTTTTATTTGATATTCCTGATTTAGTATACACAATTATGATATGATTGGTTTATGGCTTATAAAAAAGTATTTCTTGACAATCCCTGCCAAGAGTTTGAATTTTATTTGAAAAATACCGAGCACGAAAAATAAGACTTTGAAAATGACGATGCACGTAAAACTAAATAAGCAGAACACGTTGAACGAGGCACCCGTCTTGCACAACTGAACGTCAATTAAAAAAGTAAAAACATGTTGAATGTGAAATAAAAAACAGCAATCACGTCGGTTGCACGAAAATAACCCCTTACCACCCCCTTTGTTGTCCCTTCAGAAGACCTCAGCGATAACAAGAACAATTCTAGTATATCTTCGACAACAGATAAAGCACATTGTAGAAGTACATATACCTGTAAAAATGGGCATGACTGTTCTACTTTACAATCCCAGGACGGAAGTGGGAGGGGGAGGGGGTTCAACGAGTTTCATGAAATTTGACCTGGCAAAAGAAATTATTTGTTTTGATCTACATGAAAGGAATGTCTGTTATTTCTTCTTCATTTAACTCCTTTTTGAAATATTCCTGCCTAAAATAAGGTTAGATACTGATGTGCATTTTATGTAATAAGTCTGGTTTTGAGGTAGCTGCGGAACCGTAGCTCATAGGTCCTTATGTCATGTTTTGAGGTAGTCCATATAATTATAACGTCTGGCAAGTCTATTTTCTTTTTTCTGGGACGCCTTCATAGGAAGGCGTCCCAGAAAAAAAATTAAAATAGCCTTGCCAAACGTCATAATTATTTGGACTAGTTTTGAGACTGAGCTCTGTGAGTGTGATAGATATTTTTGAGTATGATGATTTATGATAGTTTGTATGAGTGTTACCAATGTAACCATTATGTCAATGGGGGTTACAAAACAAGGGAACTGAATTATGGTGCACATTTTGTGCCTTATAATAGTTATATGGAGTGAGCATTGTAGTGCATTATTAACATAGATGGTACATTACTGGTGTTGTGGTAGTTGTTACTTACATAACGGAACGCACGCCTATGTATATTTTTTAGATTAATTTTACATTCTGCTGTGTGTGGACCAGTTTACCTGAGAAACAGCTGCTTTTGATTTTTTAACTTCAAAGCCTGTTTGGTGCTTCTGTTTCCTCGTGTTCATTTTTCTGTTCACAATTTCTTTACAAAACAATCACAAAATGTATATCTTTCAGCAGTCTAAAATTAATTACTGGTAAAATGTCATAATACTGCACCCTTTGGTTTTAACTCAATTATTTTTTAGTGTTGTAAACAAATCCGACATCAAGCTTTGAAATTTGTATATTGTGTATCTTCGTTTCATTGGATAAATCAAATATTCGTAAACCAATCAAAATGGTCATCTTGCGTCATGAATGGTCAAGAACAATAACTCTACATTTCCGGTGAGAAAAATGAAATTACCGCGGGAGTGAGAAATCTTAACAAACTGAAATCAAAATGACAGCACTGCCAAAATACAGATATTTAGTAAGGTTTAAGAAAAGTAGTTTTTAATTACTTCGAAAAAGTTGTGTCACTCTGGTTATATTTCAAAATTTAAGATTTAAAACTGAGACTATTATAAAGTCATAGTTATAGACTACTCGCCCCTATTTTTGTTAACCAACTCGCCCCAATAATAATCACAATAATAATATTTTTATTCAATAGTAAATCAAGCATATAAGTTTTACAATACACAAAATATTAAAACATATTTCATACAATAGAGCAGTAGGTGAGTGTACTGTTACAGTGTAGTAGTGCAAAAAATTATGGGGTCTTGAAAATATAAAATTTGGTAGTTGAAAGGCTATACTTTATTTTTAGCTCTGACACCTGGCCCAAAAATCTTCTACTCTGATACTACTGGGAAAATTTAACCAAACTTGGCTACAATCATCATTGGGGTAATTAGTTTTAAAAATGTTTTCCGGTGAACTGGCCAACCAACCAAGATGGCCGCCATGGCTAAAAATAGTACATAGGGGTAAACTGTAGAATTTGGCTTATAAATCTGAATTTTAAAGCATTTTGAGCAACTGACATAAGGTTACATTGTTTATCAAGTCAACATCTATCTGCCCTGAAATTTTCAGATGAATTGGACAACTGGTTGTTGGGTTGCTGCCCCTGAATTGGTAATTTAAAAAAAATTTTGCTGTTGGGTTATTATCTTGAATATTATTATCATGATTATAGATAAAGATAAACTGTAAACAGCAATAATGTTTAGCGAAGTAAGATCTACAAAATGAAATATGTCAACATGACCAAATGATGACAAAAATGGTCAGTTGACCCCTTAACATTTCCCTCCATTGAATTTTTTTTTGCATACTTGGATTTTTCAATAAAATGTTGAAAATATGCTTTAAAGTATTAATGCATTGTGAAAAACAACTATTTCATCAAATAAATTTAAATCAGATGTTCCTATGATATTCCTTTTCATATTGAATACCAATTTTATTAAGTCTACTGTACATAGACACTTTGTAGTCAAAGCATTTTAATTGAGGTACTACACAGGCGTCATTATGAAGGAAAGGGTTATTGCCCTTTATAGTCATTTTTTACCAATTTTTCATAAATTGTTGTAATTTTTTACAAATATATTCTTTTCTGAAACTACTTGGCCAAATTTAACCAAACTTAGCAAATCTGTCGAGGGGTTTGTTTATCAAGTCAATATCTATCTACCGTGAAATTTTCAGATGAATTAGACAACTGGTTGTTGGGTTGCTGTCTTAAATTCATAATTTTATAGAAATTTTTGCCGTTTTTGGTGATTATCTTGAATACTACATGTATTATAGATAAAGATAAACTGTAAACAGCAATAATGGTCAGCGAAGTAAGATCTACAAATAAGTCAACATGATTGAAATGGTCAGTTAACCCCTCAAGGAGTTATTGCCCTTTACAGTAAATTTTTAACAATTTTCATTAGTCATGTTGATTTGGTAAATTTTTGTAAATTTAAAAAAAAATATTTTCTTCTGTTACTGAAAGGCCAAGTTTATTATAGATAGAGAAATTGTAAGTAGCAAGAATGTTCAGTAAAGTAGGATCTACAAACACATCACCATCACCAAAACACAATTTTGTAATAAATCCGTCTGTGTCCTTTGTTTAATATGCACATAGACTAAGGTGAGAGACACAGGGTCTTAAGAGCCTCCAGTTTATATTATTTACTGAAAGTTTTAGCTCTAACTTTTAAAAATTATATCTGTTATAGTGCTTTGCATAGTGTTATTAGTGTTAGAAAGATACATGTATAATTAAAATTCAATGCTGAGCAAGAGGTAAGTGTGGTTGTTATATTATAACTGGTCTAAATAAAAAAAAGATGCATGTTTCCTAATACCGTCATGTTAACCGTACCCTCCCTTCTTTCTTTTTTACCACTGCTAAAAAATAGCATACATGTACCCTAAAGTTTTTTTTGTCATTTTGCAATAATCACTTAAAGTCAGAATGTCCCTCCCATTAGACGCAATGTAAAAAAAATATATGGTGAAATTACAAATAATCCTATATTTTACCTATTTTTTTCTAAAATGTAATAGGAAACTTGCATATATATATATAATTTTTGTTGGCCATATTTATTTGCATATTCTGCATGCCTTGTTTTATTTGTTTTTGCATATATGGACCATAATTTGCTATTGGGCTCCGTTTCCTATCACTATAGAAAAGTGATAAAATGTGAATTACTGTAAGAAAAGTTTTAACCACATCTAAAGATGCCATAATTTTTATCAACATACAAGTGTATGCTACTCTTCCCTAGAAAAAAATTTGAAATATACGAATTTCAAAGATTCTGCCACCGTATTTTTGTGTCGTTTCTCGCGTTATTTTTTGCTTCCAAAGAGCATAACGCGGACTGATTTGTAGATAATCGTCACCGGCAAATTCGTAACTTTTGCTTTCAAATAACAAATAACATCGACCAATAAGAATAGTGAGAAGAAAATGCCGAGAACTATAAGTATTTATGTAGCAGATGTAAGAACAGTGGCGTGATTTTTGTGTCCGATTTCATAACGCAAATTTTAGATGATGTAATCTGCTTTGTTGTAATAGAATTCTTAAAAACAATATGCAAATATGAATTCTCGCGAGATGTTCAAACAGGTAAATCAGAGATGATTTGCATTCTTGTTTTGATCTTCGTAATAATTAAGTAAGAAAATGACGTTAGCGTTATGCGTTACATTTCACACGAAACAGAAGTCCAGTTATTTATTAAAATTGTTTTTGTCCTTAAGTTCTAATCATTTCCGGTCATACGTGAAACATGTGACTACCATGTGATAACGCCATTACGGCCAGATGTACAAAAAACTAGGTCTAAACATTGTTTTTGTTTCCAACGGGATGTTAGCAAACATAATCTGTAGACTTGTTTCGTCTTGTTTAAAAGAGGAAAATACAATTGTCAAAGAGATTGCGCCGGTGGTCTGTTATTTTTCCTATGTGCAGAATGTTACATACGATCCTGTGTGAAAATAAATGCCCAATGACTTGACAAAATCGATTTCAGATTTGACAGACGTTAGAACACCCCTCGTTTCCCGATAATGACGTGAAGAGTCCTTGGAAAAATCAATCGAAATTACGTCTTTTATCATTGTACCAATGCTCGTTGGATTGATTTAACTTCAGCAGTAAATATTACTGGATATTTTAGGTAAATAAATATAATTTAATAAAAAATACATGTTAATATACCGCTACACTTGGAATGTACAAAGTTGGCATCTTGTCACAGTTTTTAATTAATATTTTTTATTCATGTTCTGCAAACACTTATCAGAAACGCAATAAACTTGTCAAAGGAGAAGTAAACTTTTACCATGCATGACTTGAAAGGAAGTACTTTATTGATTTTAGCCCACTAAAGTAGGTTAAAATGTGGAAACCATGTAGATGGTGTACAGGTCACAAGTATCACATTGTGCCTATTTTAAAGATTTTAATTCCAAGTTAAAAGTTTTTTTCTTTACTGGATTTAAAGAATGTTACATTGCCAATGATTTGGAATAAATTGTATATGACTGGAATATCAAAACCAAATATAAATACCTTTTTTTGGCTTAAACATCAAGATACAACGATTATGGTATCCTGTATCAATGAAGAAAATATGGAAAATTCTGAATAAATTGTACTAATTGTTTTCAAAACAAGCACATATTTAGAAGTTTTATAATACTGTTACATTTGAGATGGATTTTAAGAAAAAGTATACTGTTCAGATTATTTTAAGCAGATTTTGCAATAAAATAAAACTAAAAAAAAATGCTTTCGGTTTCTTATGGTTTCCTGTCAGGTTTAAAAAAAACTTTGATATAACATTGAAAATAGATTTTAAATATTAACATAAAGCAAGTAACACTAGTAATGGTGTTTATTTATGCCTTTTGAATTATATTGTGCAAAATAAAGAAAATAAAGATTGGTTTCCTGTTTGGTTTCATGTCACGTAAACGGTGAATCAAAATGTATTAATTTTTTCTCGAAAAACTCAATTGTTCCGTTCATACTATTCCAACACCAACACAACCCACAAAATAAAAGTTAAAATTTTAGAACTTATAAAAAAGGAAACAAAAAGAAACCAAAGGCCGAATACCAAATTATGGTCCATATATATGTTTTTATATTCAGTGAAAACCTCATTAATAAATAGACCTTGTGTTGTAGTATGTTTGTCCAATATATCCAAAACCGAATTAAAAGTTTTACTTACTACTTACATAAAATATTTGCTGTCAGACATTTATATGTATTAGCAATTTTTAATTACTCTGAAATTGATAAAAATATAGAAAAATAAAACACAATCCAGTATCCTGCAATACTAGTACTTTGCCAAAATTGAATTCTAGATCTCTTTTACAATATATTCATTGGTCTTTTCCCGTAATTTTTATTCCACTTTCAGTGGACAAACATGATAGATGTACTCAGACTTAAGAATTCACTGCGACCTACAACCCTTCTATTATCTGGCACCCTATCAAAGAATCATTCCACACAAGTAATTTACAACATGGTTTATTTTTGTTTATGAACATTGTTGAAGGTCATATAAATTTAGTACAATAAAGTTTAAATGTCTAGATCTTAATAAATCATTTAAAAATCAGAATTATAGTTGTGATTTTTAGGGCATTATGCCAATGAGGCTGTTGCTAAAATAGACATTGTGGAACAGAGCCTAAGATGTATTTTTGATTAAATTGCAGGTTTTTCTGGCATGGACGTGTGGTCTTCTTGGTGTTTATTAACATTTAAAAGTATTTACAGAGGAATAAGGTTTTCAAAAGTGTTAAATCTGACAAGTGCTGCATTATTACCAATCAATTTATTTGATGCAGGTTTTTTTCCTGAGCTTATAATGATCTAGTAGCATACTTGAACAATTAATTGACATGTTCAATTGAGGGGTACAACCATAAATAGAATTGGTTTCCATCATGACCATATGCAACATTTGAGACTAATTTTGATCAAATATTCCTGCTCTTCTCATCCTTTGCTTTCATGGGCTGGGGGATGGGGGAGAAATGAAATATCACGAATATACTGTTTATCTAGACTCTACATCATGTACATGTAGCTGTCTTATTCTTTCAAAAATTATATATTTCTGAAACCAATCCACTGTTGTCATGATTGTGCTAATTCTGAATCTTTTACTGACCATTATTGATATACATATACATTTGGAAAGAGTACGTAATGTTTGGTATGATGGACACTGGTTTATTTAGAAAGTGATTTTTGAACTTACCTGAATAAACAGATATATATCATGGTATATAACTTTGTACCTAAAGTTTGACCTTTTGTGTCAGACATTATAAGGGTTAATGTTTTATACATGAATGTAATTTTACTGTGACCTTAGTGTACTAAAGGTTATAGATTAGATGAAGTACATTGTATATTGATCTCTGTTAGACATTTAAAGTCCAGATATTGTTTTTAATTATACCTAATTTGACTTTCATTTTAAAAAACAAGACTTTGTCCTGTTTATAAAATGTTCATTTTTATACTTGATGGTGAATTCATGTTCATGGACAAGTGTCATTTCTGTTGTTTTCATATGCTTGTTGAAGACTGAGGACATAATGTGATAAACCATTGTCTGTTTGTCATTTCAAAGTTATTAGGACCCTTATCTTTTCAATTAAGACAACTTAACCAATGGATTTATTTCTTTTTACATTATTCTTCAGGGATTGATTCATAAAAGGAAGTTAGTTCCCTTTCAATTTTTTGATTTTCAGGTTTCAAGATCATTCTAGAGGAGCTGGAGATTTCAATAACTTTAGTTACAGTAAATGGATCTCTATGAAATTTTACGTTCAATGTCACCAAAGGAAGGTTGGGATTGATTTTGGGGGTAATGGTACAAACAGTTTAGATCCCCATGGGTGACTCGGAAGTAGAAATATGGTCACTTGGTCTTCTTTGACCGGCAGTAAAACGCTTGTCAAAGTAAGGCATCCATTTGGCTGTATAGGTTGTATCAAGTTTGAAGCAACATCCAGTCAGAATGGGGATGTTAAATCCAATGCCTCGTGTTAAGAGAGTGCCATGCTCTTTGCATGTTAAGAACCCTTGCAACAACTCTTTGAGGGTCCAAAGGTGGCCTGTTACAAGACAAAATTTCTGTCCGTATCCAAATATCCTCATTTTCCAGTTGCAGTCAAATTTTCCCCAACCATCATATGGCAGATTCCATAAAGAAAAGATTTGACACGAAATTATGTTAGCAACAGATTTGATAAAACTATTGATTAAATAAAGTAAATTGAAAGATCCAAAATGTGTATGTTTAATGTTTAATGGCAGCGGTATTTTGCAGGATATAAATATGACTTTCAACTAGGATAAGATCTCCAATGTTAGTTAAAAATCTCAAATATATATTGTCCGTCAAATTTATTTATGTATGCCCAATCTTATGTTAGCAACAAGTCTGTCAATATCTTATATTAGCAACACTATTTAGTCCGTCAAATCTTATGTAAGCAACAATAATGTCTGTCAAATTTTAAGTTAGCAACAAAAAAGTCCTTCAAATATTATTTTAGCAACAAAAAGTCCGTCAAATGTTATGTTAGCAACAAAAAAGTCCAGTCGTATCAGGATGCGCTCAGCGAGGCATTTTATTAGTTTGTTCTTATGTTGTGCTGTTACACTACTGTCCCAGGATAGAGGGAGAGTTTACCGCTTACAAGCATATTAAGGTGTAACACCACTACTTCGCGCCCGGCCTGAAAGCACATACCAGAAAGTAGTACATATATTTAACACAAAATAGTTCCTACGCATGGACATAACTTTCAAAATATTTAGAATATTTTATTAATTTTGGTGGTATCAAATGAAAGCTGCATGACTGGTGATCATTGCAGATCAATTTTTGACTGATAAATTTGAATAATAAAAAAAATGGCATGAAATTTAAAAAGGAGGGTACATTTTGCCTTTTTGTCAGATCGAAAGTACCTATTTTGGTACATCCGTAGTTCTGGGAACCAGTTCTTTCTTATACTCCATGTAAGGTATGTTTATTTTTTCATTACAGGACACCAGAAGGTGTTGCTTTGACATGTAATGATTGTCACTTTATTTGAACTTAAGATATAAGAGCTGTGACCACTGGAAATTGAGGAATTTAACATAGAAAGCAATGGGGCCATTACTTAGTGGTGTACTTCCTTAAACCCTGTCATTTGTGTTGTTTCCAATTCTTGATAGTATAGTTAGTAATTATATCCTTTATACTTCTGACACAATCAGAGTTTGACATCTGCACTACATGGACTAATGATAAAAATGTTCCCATATCAGTAAATTATCAACAATTATCTCATTACCTTATAAGGTTGCTAACACTATATAGGTAGTAAGCATCCTTTATTTAGGACAGGGTCTGTTACCTAACGTCAGTCTACCCTGGTTATCTTATCTTGATACATAGATGCACAAAAGTCATTTCAGTGATCATGACTTTGTAATTTGATGGTCATATATATCAAGAAGTGTTCTCTATAGAATATTTGTGTAATGTTTTATACCAAGTTTGCATCGGATAATGAACGTTTTGTACATTTGTGATTTAATTGGTTAAATAATGGTCACATATTTTAACCTTAAGGTAAGACTTATGGACAGTTTCAACATCTAAAGGGGGTAATTGATATTAGAAGATATATTCTATTCACAGAAATAACTACATGGACCTTTTTTCTGTCATTTCTAATTATAAAATACAATGCAAACTTATCATGCTTATTGCTCATGTGTTTTTATTTATTAATTAAAGGTAGATAGGTGGTCTAAATTAAAATCCATAGAATTTATTTAATAATTTTAAATCAGAATGAAGTTTATATCATGCATTTTTCAAAAATATTTTAAAAAGTATGGATCACCTTGCTTTTTTTTACGCTACAGGTTGTGCAAACCTGTCAGATTTTGTATAGATTATGAACATGATGAATGAAAAACTCAATTTTGTGTGATAACAGAACAAAACTACACTATAGAATTTAAGAAGATAGCTCAGACAAGAATAAGAAAAAATGGGGTTACCAGGCTCACTGTCTTAAGTACATAATACAATGTATTAATTCACAACACATTCTATTGTAAAAGTAACTTTCTCTGAGTTATCTCCCCTTATATGGCAAAATTGGAGAAAAAATGATTCAAACAACAAATCTGTGTTTTGTAAAATAAAGTTGAAAATATGCACATAATTTTTTTAATTCCGATGACAAGCCTTACTCATAAAGTACATACGACTTTCTAAATTTCAAAATAGCTTCCTTTTTTTTCTGGTATACAAACATCATCCTTGTATTTCAAGTATATATTTTTATTACTCTATATAAAGTTGTTTCAATTAAGTGGTCCTATTAGAAGTACTCTGAATAACTTATTTATACACATGTGTAAATTCCAAATATGATATGATAATTGTTTAGTATGATTTAAACATTAATAAGAAGCTGTATAAGGTAACAGGTGATATATTATTTACAGGATGATAATAGTGTCATACTCTGTTAACATGACTTCACATTTATATCCTGTGGAGGATATACATTTACTGTATGTATATAACCTGTATAATAAACTAAACATAAGTAATTGTCTGTCATCTTATGTGTACATCACATTATCCATTAAGTTAATGTGTTATCAGCTAGTCTAGGAAAACTTACAAAGTGAAAATCTTCATGTTGGTGAGTGGATAATTTATGTAATCATGTGGAATTAAAAATAAATAGTTTTGATTCCAAACTGGTTTAGATGAGGTCCTGAGTAATATAGCCGTTCTTATTATTTGTGATAAAATATAGCACATACACCTCTTGCAAAGCTTAGTTATGTTGTATTCAGTGGTTCATTTGATTGTGTTGAGTTTACAATGGTCTGACAGAGGGCAAGTTAGAAAAGGGGGATATTTAAACCCAGGGTCCATGAGTGTTTGTTCTTGTAACTATGAAGGCATGAACACTTTACTAGGCATATTTTTTCAGGAGTTGCAAATAAGATTTAGTATCTGGCTTCATATGAGCATGCAAATCTGTGTGGTACCTATCACATTTATAATTATAACTCAACAACTTCATTTTTACCCCTAAACATGATAAATACTCGATATATTTTTGCACAATATGACAACGTATGAAATTTAAGTCACATTTGTTATATGAACTACAAACCAGAGCTTCCTGAAATTTTTTAACCACATTCATTTGTGCATGATGTACAGTGAGTGTTTGATGTGTTAGTTAACATACATTGCTCTTCAACTTCCTGTCATATACATTTTTGTAATTGGTTACCTGGTTTAGCAGGGGTGCACATGTCATTAGTGAATAGGCAGTTCAAATTGTTTTTCTATTTTACACAATTTCAGTGGAGTTAGAGGGAGGTAAATTTTAAATAGGAGCTGACAGGAGTTGCAAACCTGAATTTCAGAAGGAAAAAACCCAAACTTTTCTATGATACAGATTTGACAGTGGGAGAGGGCTTGTACCCCCTTTGCAAAGCCTACCCCCAATGAATTTTCTTTGATAAAAAAACAAATCGCAAAGAATTTATTGCATGTATTTTTCTTATTTCTAGGAGGAACAGATGTCTAATGATAATGATTTAGAAACAAATGATATTGAAGAAACAAAAGATGTACCGAAGGAAGAGATTATTAATATGAGTACTTCAGGTGAACACCAAGAACTACAACATGCCAGCGACATGTCTGGGGATTCCTACACCAGTGCTATCAGAGTAGATGTATGTATTTCATCATAGAATTAAATATTTGTTTGTGTGTCCAGTTTGTAAAGACTAAATCAGGGATTTATAGTAGATCATTATAAAGTCCAGTATGGTAAATCATGATTAAGTTTAATATGGCATGTATGGTAAATCATAATTAAGTTTAATATGGCATGTATGGTAAATCATGATTAATCATAAAAAAGATTATGTGGTATGATTGCCAATAAGACAGCTCTCCACAAAAGCCCAAATGACACAGAAATTAACAACTGTAGGTCATGTACAACGACAACCACTGTATTACAGGCTCCTGACTTGGGTCAGGCACATACATACAGAATGTGGCGGGGGCATACATTAAACTAATATATGTAGCATCCCATACTTCTGTTCAATTTCAACAGCTAAAACCCTGATAATCATTGAACTTACTGACACATTTCTGTATTTTCTTGCTATTGATTATTTCTGACTCATAAAATAAATCACCCTTTTAAAATTAACACTTGAATTCATGGAACATTCAAATATCCTTGTAAAAAAATGAAAAGATCCCAATTGTGTGTAAAGACCCCTTTACTGCGAGACATGGAAGGTATAGTAATTAACATTAATTATGTCACAGTATTACATATTGTCTTCATGGTTTAAATAAACAGCAAAAGATGTGTATTATAATTATGTTTCCCTCATTGTTTTGACAGATTGCAGATTTGGATGGTGAAGACAGTTTAAATCTGACTACTACAACACTACGACGCTGTAAACAACAAATACTGAGACCTTATTGGAGACTTCTTCTGTTAGTGAGTAGGTGTAAAGATTATAAGAAATAAGTAGCTTGTGATAAGACAGAGAATCACTATGATACGCAAGAGTAAGATTTTACGTGTCTATCAAGTCTTGTTTTGAGTTGACAGTGATTCAGTGAATAAAGTATTTTTTTATGGTTTCTCATCTTTTTTTCAAAATATATGGTACATAAATGACATTATATATATTCAAGTTTCCGTTGCCAAAAGTACATGTATTCAAGTCTTCGTTTCCAATTGGTACATGACTACATGTATTCAAGTCTTCTGGCTTCATTACAATCCTACATGTCTTCAAGTTTCCATTGCCATACAACTTGACTCAAAAGCATCATTTATATATTGTTAATGATTAGTAATAAAATTTTACATGGTATAAGTAGCATATTATTTAATGTTCTGTAAATTGAGGGGGAAACAAATATTTTCATAAGTTTCAAATTTTTCAAATCTTTAAATTTTGTCACTCTTTGTGATATTTGAGATTCAATCGATTACACTAGTGTTAGAAACATGTCTTATGCTTAGTATGTATTGTTTCAGATAGGATGGCGAGGTTTTGGTCGTGAGTCTATAAACTCAGGCAGCAAAGTATACTCACTGTTGAACACTATTTATCCAGTATTTATTGTACTATTGTTGTGGTATGTTTATATCTATGAGATTGTTGCCTGTCAGTGGAAACTTAATGTAAAGAAAGATACCAAAAGTGTAAGTATTACTAAAGGCAGTAAAACATTGAAATATAATTATGTACACAAATTTTGTAAGAAGTCTTAAAGTCTGTGTAAAGTCTGTGTAAAATGAAAAGTCTGTATGTTGCAAAAAGACAGATGTTCATCTGAAAGGTCACTATTTACTTCTCAATAAAGAAAAGTAGATCAACATATGGAACCATTTACAGATAAAAATGACATATAATATGATGTTTTGAAATAATAATGTGGTTATGTAGAAGAAACCATGCCTGGGTTGCAAAATTATTAGGACTGGTTTCAATGATGAGCTATGAAAGGAAGTACACACCAACTGAGAACACTGAAAGGTCATTGAAAACTATAAAGTGATCTTATATCAAACTCAAAACCTCTAACATACTGGTAAACTCGATTATTTCCCTTATATCATTGTATTAATAAAGATCATATATAGAATCAGAGACTTATCTGGTATATTGATAGCTTCATTTTTGCTGATTGTTCTAATCAGTACATGCTTAAAACTACTTGCCGCTGGATGTTAAGCAACCAACAAATGAACAATCAATCTTTTTTCCTGAAAAATGATTTTTTTTTATCATTTACCGGTATTGATCATGTTGATGAAAGTGAAAAACAAATAATTATAAATTTTAGGTTTGATATATAAATGCATAAGTGCTATAAATTCTATAAATTCATTTAAATATTAAATGTAGTCAAAATAATTTAAAAAAAGTGTATGTCAGTAATTATGAACTTTTGTTTCAGATATTACAGACAACAACAGCAGCATTAACCACTCTATCTATAAATTCTACACATGAGTATCAACCGTTAGCTACATACAGCCCTGCAGACCTTATACTACAGAATCTCAGTCATTCCAAGCGATCCCTCCCGCCAGAGGCTTGTGAACATGTCATCACAACATATGTTATACCTAATATTTTACATTTTGTTGCCTTTATTATGGGCTTTGTACATTACAGAATACAAGAAAATGAACAGTTATATGCCATTATGGAGAAGGTCAGTAGTAGTTACATTTATTTGCTTCACAATGATTGAAACATGAGTATATAGAATTTAGCCCATGTTTATTGTATATACTCATCTTGGCTAGCTAAAGGTTACTATCCAAAATTTGTGAATACAGTGCTGCACCATGTATTGATACACCCTATATCATTCTTGACCAATGAAAGCACTTGTAGTTTATAAAGTTTGGACTTGTAAAAAATGGCTAGGAACAGAATTACAAACAAATTTGTGATAAATTTGATATTATTGCCTTTCAAACTTTAAATATGTCGGATAATATTGACATTCTATGTTTTGGGGTAGAGTCTCATTGCACATCTGCAAGTCTATTTGTTAACTTTTCCCATTTACACCGTGTCTCTGCAAGGTGCTTTTTGGTTGGATGCAGCCGGTTACACCTACAACCAATAGAAATTGTTATGTAGTGGATCACAAATTCTGGCTTAATTTGCCAAGGGTGGATAGAATGGAGCTGGATTGTAATCCTTTGTCAGTGACATTTTCTCTTTCATTGAAGACTTATTTTTTTTAGGAACTCATAATGTGTCTCTTTAAAGTGATTTTGATTTTGCCATTTGATATAAAAGGTGCTTTCCATTTTTCCATTTTTCGTTAGACTTTGATATTTTCAGTACTTTACTTTTTAGTAACATTATATAAGCATCTCAAATCTTTGATCTGCATTTCTAGTTTAATGACCAAAAAAGAAAACTTTATTGTGTGGTGAATACACAGGTCTGTAATATTTGATCAACATAACTAACATACCATAACATTTAAGTGGCACTTTAGTATTTTTCATGACCCAAAAAATAATGTAAAAAAAAGTTGTTTTCTAATTTCCAAAGGCAAAACATTGACTGTTCTATATTTTAATAATTGTGGAAGAGAAAATCTTTCAATACTTTCTCAACCAGTAACTTGATTTTGATGCTACTCTGAGACAACTTCATTTCTCAATATAACTGTTATTTACCATGGTTTTCTAGACATATATTCCCACTTGTTCAGTAGATGACTTATCATTAACACCATGTATATCTTCCCACTTGTTTAGTAGATGACTTATCATTAACACCATGTATATCTTCCCACTTGTTTAGTAGATGACTTATCATTAACACCATATATTTGCCATTTATATTACAGGTATTTTTACAAGCCACACCTTTATCAAACAGAGCATCATCTCAACATAGAATGATAAAAAAACTAAGGTATGACCTATGATGAGGATTCTGGTAATAAATATATAGGCTACAAGTTTACATTAGATAAATATTGCTTTTCTATAGACATGGCATTAATTGCAGAAACATACACATAATATGATTCTTTGGTTTTTATACGCCCGTCAAAATTTTGACGGGACGTATTATGGTATACAAATGTCCGGTGTCCGTCCGTCTGTCCGGTGTAAACATGTCGCACCGTAACTTGAGAACGACTCATCCAGACGTATTATGGTATACAAATGTCCGGTGTCTGTCTGTCCGGCGTTAACATGTCGCACCGTAACTTGAGAACGACTCATCCAAATTTCATGAAACTTAACATAGTTGTTTCTTATGATGGTCAAATGATCTGTATACTTTTTGGTGAAAATAAGATTAAAACTTTTTGAGTTACGGCACTTTGTAACTAAAACAGGGGTGTGTTTTTTTCACATGTCGCACCGTATCTCAAAAACGATTCTTGATTATGGCTTAAAACTTTAAACACTTCTTAGTTATATTAATCTTAATATCTGTATACTTTTTGGTGATGATTCAAAATTTTATTTTTGAGTTATTGAGTATTTTGTAAAAAAGGGGGAGGGTTTTTTTACATGTCGCACCATATCTCAAAAACGATTTATGATTATTGCTTAAAACTTTACACATGTCTTTGTTATATTAATCTAAAGATCTGTATACTTTTTGGTGATGATTCAAAATTTCATTTTTGAGTTATTGAGTATTTTGTAAAAAAAGGGAGAGGTTTTTTTTACATGTTGTGCCGTATCTCAAAAACAATTTATGATTATTGCTTAAAACTTTACACACTTCTTTGTTATATTAATCTAAAGATCTGTATACTTTTTGGTTTTGATTCAAAATTTTATTTTAGTGATATTTAGTTTTTTGTAAAAAAAAAAACAGCGTTGGGGGTTTCACATGTCCCGCCGTGTCTCAAAAACAATATATGGTTATTGCTTAAAACTTTCTCAGAAACTATTTATGATTATTACATAAAACTTCCACACAAGACGTCGGGCGTATCATGCGCTCATGGCGCAGCTGTTTATTATATGTCTAATGTAAAGTTGCAAATGTTTACAGTATAACTAATTGTCGTATATGAATATAGAAAATAAGATAAAGTGAGTACAATTCCAGCATTTAACAGGTGCACTGGACTCCCAATTTCAATTGACAAGGATTGTCAGTTTTTCTACCTAAGGCTGTGCTTCTCTCCAGGCACTCCGACTTCTTCCACCATTACAAACTGACTGACAGGAAATAACACAATACGACTGAAAGTGGCATTGAACACCAATCTATCAAAATTATATAAATTACATTAATTGTAATATAATAACAAGGAGATTTGGTATGCTTGGTAATTTACAGACAACTCTCTACCTACAGTCCAAAGCTATATATACACACCAGAGTCCAAAATGAAATGCTTGAAAGCAACTTGATTTTTTTTTAATGTGTAGGAATATTCCATTTTTTGTGTATTTCAGGTTATTCCAAGTTTTAGGAGCATTATGGGTTTTCAGCACACTTATTTTACAAGGAATGTATGAATGGGCATTTGATTTTCCCAAGTTGATTTTTTTTCAAGCCACAGGGTAAGAATTAAAACTATTATTTAGTGGTAAAGAATGTTATATTTTTATTATACATTAATCTGTATATCTGGTAAAAATATGTAGATTCTTGTTAAATAGTTGAAAATTTATTAGGACTGCACCAAGTTGCAAGTTGCCCTATAGTGATCAGTCTGTCTGTCCGTCCGTCTGTCCCTAACAAATGTGATCAATTGTATCAACTCTGTATCTAGGGAACTGTTATAGTTTCATACTTTATACTTGATATGTATATTAACCAACACTTAAGGGTGTGTCATAATTTTTGAATAACTTTTTATGTCAAAGTTCAAGGTCAAAAAATTGTTTCAGTTGACCACCCGTGTCCCATGAATCCTATGTCACAGATTTTGTCCCCTCTATATCTTGAAAACTGTTATGATTTTAAAGATTATATACTTAGATTAGATGTATATTAACCAACACCAGAGGATACACCATAATGTATGTACAATTTCCTTGAAAAAGATCAAAAAATTTCACAAATACAACACTTTTACTAAAATCGTGGAATAAATCACTCAGCACATATAGAGACTATGTAATAAATTAACAAACATGCTCCATATCAGCTTATCCACATCTCCCATCTCAATTATGTCTAGTTTTTATGGGTAATAAAAATTTGAAGTAAAATATTTGTTTGTTAATCATAAATTTTGTGCTATGATTTCATATTGTATGCATAACATATGACATTTATGAATATATTTCTGGATCAGTTGCCATTTTTATGCCCAATTTATGTTTTCTAGTCTGTGTCTCCTTTAATTGGTTAGTTCCTTCGTCCATTTGTTGGTTCGTCCATTTGTCCGTCTGTCAGACTTGGTCAAGGTAGTATTTGATTAAGTTGAAGTCCAAACAACTTGAAACTTAGTAAACATGTTCCCTATGATATGATCTTTCTAATTTTAATGCCAAATTAGCAATTTTATCCCATTTTCACGGTCCACTGAACATAGAAAATGATAGTGCTGATGGGGCATCTGTGTACTTGGAACATTTTCTTGTTTTAATGTTTGTATGTGTTATGTGCCATACACTACAGTGTTGTTAGAATAATAATTATTATATTTACCTTACCTTTGTATTTTTATAGCATTATTAATGAGAGTGTTATTTTTACAGTAAAACAGTACATTGGGTGTTATTTTGTATAGAGCTGTTAGGAATAATGGTGCTGAATTCTGTGTCATTGGCTGTGGTAGCTAATTATGTCACTCAATGTGAAATGATGTTATTTTATATACGTGGACTGGCACTTAGGTTGCAAGAAAAATCTTCAGATCTTAGAATTGCCATGAAGGTAAAACAATTATAGATATGATATTTGGTATGTTAACATTTAATAAATTCAATTGTATAGCTCATCTGAATGAGTAAGTAGTGTATAACAAAGTTCTTTCACTTTGATATTTAACTAATCTTTGAGCCTTTATGAATATCTATCAGACTTTGCAATGTTATTTTATGGACCAGCATGTCCAACTTTTGCCAAACCTGGTTCAAAAATGCTGCAAGGGGTGATGAAAAACCCAATCAATAAGCTATTGAAAGACTGAATTGTTTATATGTGTTATACAATGAAAAGTATGTCCAGCTTTTACCAAGTATAAAAAAAGAAGATGGGGAATGGGTGCCGAGGAGACATTTTCACAAGAGACCAAATGACTGAGAAATTTACAACTATTTGTCATTGTACCACCTTCAACAATAAACAAACCCCATACTGCATAGTCAGCTTTGAAAAACCCTAAAATGATAAATGTGAAACAATTCAAACGGGAAAACTGACAGCCTAATTAATGTACAAAAGAAATTAACCAAAAACAAATAGTAATCACAGCAACAAACTACAACCACTGAGTTACAGGCTGCTGACTTGGGACAGGCACATGCATACAGAATGTGTCTGGGTAAAAATTTGTTTTTTTTGCTGCAGAAATGCCCCTTCGGATTTAGAAATCACTAATGATTTTTGGTCAATATCTCAAGCTGTAGGTAACAGTAGCTAATCAAATACTGAAATTTGGGCACATAATGTTAACTTTGAAATGTTGAACATTTTCATCACCCATCAATTGCCTGCAGACCTTTTTGTGGAAGGGGCATTTGTAATTTATTAAGGTTGCAATTTAGGTACTCCTCATTACAGAATCCTAAATTATTTGAAAGTGGATTCAAATCCACTTGTTAATGATTCAGTTTAGATTCAAAATAAAACTTTTGAAACTATATGTAAATATTTAAATCAAAGTCCATCTCCACAATGAACACAAAACGAAATTTTTTGTCTGTTTCTTAAACATATGTGGGTGAAAAAAATATTATAATCAGTAAAGTTTTATTAGCCTCTTATTAAAGATTACAGGGAGAGACCATTATCTTGATCAAATGTTTTCAAGTTTTGGAATAACATTAAAGACCAAAAAAACAGGTTAATATAAAAAAAAAGAAGATGTGGTATGATTGCCAATAAGACAACTCTTCACAAGAGACCAAAATGACATAGAAATCAACAGCTATAGGTCACAGTACAGCCTTCAACAATGAGCAAAGCCCATACCGCATAGTCCGCTATAAAAGGCTCCGAAATGACAATGTAAAACAATTCAAATGAGGACACAAAGGTGTCAGTATTCACCTCAGAAACTTACAAAACCTTTGAATAGACTTATTAAGAAGGGATATAATTACGATACTGTTGTCAAGTCATTAAAGATTGCATATTTTGGCGTTAATATTGAGTCACTGATAAGGTCTTTGCGTTGGAACTAAACACATTTATTCTAAAAACAGTTGTTGACATGACACGGGTTATGTTCTTCTCATATATGTTATGATGGTATGATACTAAACCCTTAACGGGGAGGATTGTGCCTCATGTTCATATGATGAAATCATAATCTTTCAGTCAGTTTAATTGAAGTCTGGAGCTGGCATGTCAGTTAACTGCTAGAAGTCTGTTGTTATTTATGTATTATTGTCATTTTGTTTATTTTCTTTGGCTACATCTTCTGACATCAGACTCAGACTTCTCTTGAACTGAATTTTAATGTGTGTATTGTTATGCGTTTACTTTTCTACATTGGTTAGAGGTATAGGGGGAGGGTTGAGATCTCACAAACATGTTAAACCCTGCCGCATTTTTGCGCCTGTCCCAAGTCAGGAGCCTCTGGCCTTTGTTAGTCTTGTATTATTTTAATTTTAGTTTCTTGTGTACAATTTGGAAATTAGTATGGCGTTCATTATCACTGAACTAGTATATATTTGTTTAGGGGCCAGCTGAAGGACGCCTCCCGATGCGGGAATTTCTCGCTACATTGAAGACCTGTTGGTGACCTTCTGCTGTTGTTTTTTTATTTGGTCGGGTTGTTGTCTCTTTGACACATTCCCCATTTCCATTTTCAATTTTATTATATATATTTAATTTTTTTTTAAATGAAAGAAAAAATTGTTTTGAAAAATTTTATGAGAAAAGACTGATTACATTACTTTATGTTAGTTTAAATTGTAGAATATGCATATTTTTTCTGTGTGAATTTGAAGTTAATGACTATTGAAGAAATCATTTATGATATTTTACATGGAAGTTATACACCTAACAAAGCATATTATTATATTTGAAAATTCTGTCTTAAAAGGGCACTAGCTGTCAAATTCATGGTCATCAATTTGACTCAAATTCTCATATTTGATTTATAACAATATAAAATATTTATCCACACTATCAAAAGTCTAAAATAAACAGTTTACAGAGCATGGGATAGATAAAATATAGGTTCGTTTCGTGTGTATTTTAGTCCAGACGCCATCTAATTAACAATCGATTTGACCTCAGATGACTATATAAGCGATGTAAACATAAATAAAGATATGAATTGATTAAATCAACACGTGCAATTGTATTTTTATAGGTCTGTTTGATTTGATTTTATAGATTTAAAATAGATGTCTCTCATTGCTTTTAACCGTATTAGAATGATTTTATGTGCATAAAATTAGTAATCACATGATTTACCATAGTTTCACTTTCATTGTTGACATTCTTTTTCTATAAAAAACCAGTACAAGTACAATGCATGCGTTGTCAATCTCTAGCTAGGGGTTAAATTGAAGTTCACATGAATACGGATTTAAAGGGTTGACTCATTCACTTGCAAGTGAAAACCTAATTATCAATGTTTCTTAGCGTAATTTGACAAAATTGAACCTTTTTGCCTGCAAAAAGCTAATTGTTATTTCACTTTCATTATTGATTGAACAAAAAAAATCAAACTTTAAATTTTTTATATATCTCGTAGCTAGTGCCCCTTTAAAATATCCTACACAACCCAAATTATGTTTTCAGGATGTTTTATCAGTACGACAGAACCTGAGTGTTTTAAATGGTCCTATGGCGAGAATGACATCATTGATTTGTGTTATATTTTGTGAACTAACTATTATAGGTAAGAACTCAACATATTGAGCATGATAAAGTTTGAGTCTTAATTTACTTGAAAGAGAATTTCAAAAAAATATCAGCATATATGTGATATTTGATAAAAATAATGAGATAGCCTTATGTCACCTGGAAATTTATATCCAGTATGAAAAAACATTTGTGAATCTTTCAGGCTCAAGTGGTCTTGTTTTAAGTTTTCAAGATGATGTCTTTGTCCTTTTCCTATCCATGGTATGTCAACAATATTTGGTTTGAAGAATGGACGTGTATATATATATTTGACCGAGAAATTTCTGTTAAACTAGCTGTACATAATAAATAATATTTCCTTTTTTCATCAGTCTGTATGACATGTTATGATAGAAATGATTCATTTGTTTTCCATGTGTCTTTTTTTTGAAAGATGAAAAAGATAGCAGAACAATATCAGTTTTGTTGGTTAATTGGTTTAGTTTAGTTTAAAAAAATTTAGGCAGTTAAGCTGCCTTATGCCAGCACCCTGGATTTGTGTGCTACCCAATAAATGCTGAAATACGTGCCATTGTTACCATCTAGCTGGATACTATATTATTTATAACTTATTGGACAGTTTTTTCATACTTTTCATTCTGGATTACAAAAAATATGACCAGAAAAACCTTAAATGATCATCGATTTTCCCAAAAGTTTTGAAGTTGCACATAGGAAGTAGAGCACATTAGGAATCCTTATGTTGTTTTTTATCCCCTGAGCTTTTGGCTAAGATGTCAAAGAACAAATGTATGAAATATTTAATCGCTGAAAATCTCTAAAGACAAGTAGTTAAGATTTCCCAAATTGCAAAAGTCGTAGGAATATTGTTTGTCGTCTACGTATATATACGTCAGTAGTCTATTCAACTGATTACGCTGTTGGTGGCAATTTTGAATTAGAAGACGAAATTTTCGTATCTTTTCAATTTGGACGTAGGGGTTCAAATTAGCGGTGGTCCGAGGTCTGCGCCCTTCCACTTTTGCAGTCGGACTTTCTACTTGGTTACTAGCTACGCCCGACATGCCCGACGGACCTTGAAAGAAAATAAAAAAATAACTGTGCAAACATTTTTACCAAAGTTTCCTATAAATAAACGATCTCAAACTTATTTTCATCATTACTATTCATGACAGCGATGTCCAATTTGTTCAACCGCTATCTTTATACAGAAAATAGCCGATAAATAATGTGTAAATCCGAGTAAAATCGTTTCTCACTATCTGTCTAAAAACAACATTGAAAATAAAATGGCTGCCACGAGATTACAATATCAGATTTGATTCCGGAAGCGGATGAGGGTTATTCCGTTTTTTTAGCTATCAACAAAAAATATCCAAACGGGTGACAAGATACATGCATGGTAAATAAATATAAACACTGGAATTGAAAACAAAAAGATAAATGTAAAAGAAAGAAAAAGCAGAAAATATTTTGTACACCAATTTTAAAGTCAAAATCCAATACAATGTGACAGCTGGGAACAGAGTTTATGTAACAATATATATGTTCCTGATAACAGTATAATTTTTTTTTATCAGTGATAAATGTTGGTAATGCATGTTAAATGCTTTTCAAGTTAAACATATTACTGCAATTTCAAGGGGTATTTTTTTTCTTCTCAATTTTGATAGGTCAGTTAAAATATCTGGAAGTTTCTTATAGAAAAAAAAGTTGTGGTATGATTGCCAATGAGACAACTATCCACAAGAGACCAAATGACCAAAACTTGGTAACGGTCAAGATCCCCACCCCTAAACCATATATATTCATGTATGGGACAATATAACAAATCATATGAAATATAGATGGAGTTCGTGGGGCCACTCTACCCCTTCCTGTTTGAGAATTTATAACGGTCGAGATCCACAATCTTAAACAATATATATTTATGTATGGAACAATATTACAAATCAAATGAATTATGAGAGGGTCCCTATGGTCACTGTACATCCTCCTGTTTGAGAACTTGGAAAAATTCGAGATCATCACCCGTTAACCATATATACTGATGTATAAGACTATATAACAAATCAAATGAAATATAGGGAATGTCCCTGTGGTCACCCTACCCCTCATGTTTAAGTACTTTGAAACAGTTGGGATCCCCAACTCTAAATCAAATGAAATATAGGGGGAGTCCCTGCAGTCACCTTATTGAGAAATTGGAAACAGTCGAGATCCCCACTTTTAAATTAAACCATAGATATATTCATGTATGAGAACTAATCAAATGAAATATAGGGAGAGTCCTTAGGGTCACCCTACCCACTCCTGTTTGATAACTTGGAAACAGATGGGATCCCCACCCCTCAACGATATATATTCATGAAATGGACAATATAACAAATCAAATGAAATATAGGGGAAGTCACTGGGGTCCCCCACCCCCTCCAGTTTGAAAACTTGATAATGGTCGAGATCCCCACCCATAAACCATATATATTCAAGTACGGGACAACATAAAAAATTAAATGAAAAATAGGGGTAGTCCCTAGGGTCATCCCACACCCTCTTGTGTGTGTTTTGAAAACTTGTAAAAGATTGAGATACCAACGCCTAAACCATATTCATTCCTGTTTGTCATTTCGAAAAAGATTGAATGACATACAAGGTCAATCTCATAGGCGACACATATGCATATCACTTTGCTAGACCCTAACACCTGTCATTTATTCCAAACTTAGACATCATGGACTTGGGGTGAAGGTGGGAGTCATTTACATTTACTATGGACAGGTCAGTCAGACCACACCATTGATCCCTGTAGTAATTAACATTTGTCTGATTTGTGTCTCAAAACTTTTGTACTGTACAACACAAAGTCAGTTTTCTTTCCAGGGAAGCAAGTCCATTCATACTTTAACAAGCTCATACTAAAGTCAGCTTGAACTACTAATGTTCAGTCAACTAATACGAACAATTACGATCAACTAGAAGAACTGCAATTATTGCAAATTTGTACCACTGCTGACTCATGAGAGACTCATGACCATTCGTGGTCATGTGCGTTGCTATTGAAACCTTGATAAAATATAAATTATTTGCCTTAATGATTAATTCATTAAATGAACAAAAATGTACAATTATATATGAATGTTTAATGTTTGTTCTTTTAAATTTTTAAAAAAAAGTTGAAGCAACATTGCCACAGTTTTCATAATTATGTTTGCCTTGGTTTTTGGTTAACTGCCTACAGTGCTTACAGCGCTTTGATTATTGATAGTGGATTGGTTTAATTCTGATGCATATAGATTGCATGCATTTAAGATTGACATATAAAGAATAAAAATACCTTGTATAATGTTTAACTAACTTTGACAATGTGATTAATATTTTCTACTGGATATTTGTAGGTATAAGTATACTAGTCCTGAATAAGAATGACCTACCAAAGATCTGGCTGTATAGGACTTTTTTTCCAATGGTATTTTTTATCATGTTGTGTTTTCCTTTGTTTCAGGTAAGGCAATAGATCATTGTGCAATACAAAAGAAAATTATGCCATTCTTTCAAAACTTTAATTTAATTGATTTTATTGTGAAATCTGTATACTTCTGTGCAAAAAGTTAACTTAATGTTGTCACATCTTTTGTGTCATAACATAAACATGTTTAAATTGACATATATGACAACAAATATAAAAGAAAGATGTGGTATGATTGTCAATGAGACAACTCTCACAAGAGACATAAAGACACAGAAAAAAAACCAACTAAAGGTCATTTTATGGCCTTCAACAATGAGAAAAATCTATACTGTAAAGTCAGCTATAAAAGGCCATTTGGCATACAACAGTTTTTGGACAAAATAGATCTAACTAATAACTCACACAAATACAACTATGTGAAATACATATTGTAGCAAATCAACTCATCATAGATACCAGGACAAAATTTTGTATGTATACACCAGATGCACGTTTTGTCTACAAAAGACTCATCAGTGACTCAAATCCAAAAAAGTTAAAAAGGCCAAATAAAGTACGAAGTTTAAGAGCATTGTGGACCAAAATTCCTAAAAGTTTTGCCAAATCCAGCTAAAGTAATCTATGCATGAGGTAGAAAAATCTTAGTATCTAAATTTTGTTAACAGTTAAAAATATCTTCTTGGGTAAAGTTGTTGCTCATATCTAAATATTAGTGCAAAAAGACCTCACAATAAGTTTATTTTGGCAGATTTTACAATTTGGCATTAAAATTCAAGAAGTTTTAACCCTTATTGTAAATATCTAAGACAAAACTCATATCTTTAAACTCTTATATCCATCAGTGTAATGACTGGTGAACAACTGAAGGATGTAATCTGGTAGATTTATTATTATTATGGGACAAGACAGTTTGCCTAAACAAACCTCCTTTGTGATATTCAATTTCTAATAAAAATTGTGCTTGCTAGTATTGGAAGTAAAATAGTTTGTCCTCCAGTAAAAATTTCTTGAATTAATTGAATACACTACTCAAACAAAGGGATAAACCAACGAAACAACTGACACCCAAAAAACTCTTGTTCATGAAAAATAGGAAATTTTGAATTTTGACATTCATCTAAAATGATCTAAAAAGAACAAACTTTATGGTTGTAATAAAGTAGCATCAACAACCATTCAAGACTACATCTTCATTTTACAGAATATTTCTGCAGAAGTAAACTCAATAAAACAATGCTGTGTTAATGTTTGGGTAGTTCACACTAAATTTTCACGTCAAAGATTTATAAGTAGGAAGATGATGTAGTTTTGTGATGTAAGTGGTCAAATTATCTGTTATGTATTTGCCATTCTATTTATTTGCAAAACTTGTTTGTTTGTACTAAATTTACGTTTTTAACCTTCTGTATGGCACATATTCTAAGTAAAGCCAGAGTAAATTCTACGTGCATTTATAACATATAAAGATTATATTAGAAATGTTTTATTTCAGGCAGCCAGAGTTAATTCTGTATGCAGTAGGATTATAAAGATTGCATTAGAAATGAGAGTATTTGGTTACAAAGGAAGTTCTCAGCTAGATCTCGATTCATTCATGAACTTTGTATCAAATACTAAATTAAGGGTAAGATAATTATCTAATTTGTAGGATTAAAAATATGACTGCTTTATTTTCCAAATAAAAAGAAGACAAAATAAAACTATTACAATTTAATGAGACCCACCTCATATACCTCATTGTAGCATGCTTGTATCTAGAGTGGGTTTGTTCCATGTCAGGTCAAAGAATAGAAAATTTATATTTGATGCATTTACTCTCAGCAAGCAGCATTTAGAAGTCTGAGCAAAGACTGGTTAACTAGGTGTCATTTCTTCCTTCAGAAAATTACAGCCTTGTATAAATATCCATCTCAGCTTGTTAAGGTAGTTCACAGCATTGTTCACACATTTAAATCTCGTTAATATGTTTTCATCATGATTTGACTGTAATATTAGCCACTGGATATTAAACAAAAGTATCTATCCATCCTAAAACTCTGTTACTATTTTTTTTATTACTTTTTTTAAAGAGGATATGGATTTAACAATTCCAAGATATCTGTTCCATCATTACTAATGATTTTATTGTTATATATGTTTAACAGGAGAGGATTCAAGGTCCTAATTAAAGGAGCCTTTTGTTGTTAGATAAACAAAACAGTAGCTTTTATATGTCTAAAGTTACATGAAATTATTTGTACATTCTAGGCCAAGTTATTCCACATTCCAATAATGCCAGCGTACTTGATAACCATCATTGTTCTGTCCTGTTTGGTTCTACTGATTCTGTTCCAGACCAGTATTATTGGCCCTATCAACTATTGGTTCTAAACAAGGAAAGATTACTCTAGATACCAACTGCTTTTATTCAAGATGGAGAAATATGATATAAGACAGAAATGTTCCAAACTGCTTATTTCTGTGGTGTTGTTGTAGCACAAAGAAGGTAGAAAAGAGAAAAATATACAAGAGGACAACTAATTGACAGACCAAAAATGCATATGAAGATTACTTTGAATAACAACACATACTATTCAATTATCAATTTGTTTTTGAGAAAGTTTGAGATGGGAGATAAAAAAAGTGTATACAAGCAAATTAAAATAATGTACCCAAATTGTAGTCACTAAGCTTATCTGGTTTGTTAACACAGTCATTCCAAGCTTGCACAAATCCATGACTAGAATTTATTTTTACATTTATAATACTTTTCAAAAAGTAGTTTGTAAATGTGATATTGTATTTAGAATTAGCATAATGTGTCATGACATTGCATGAATCATTAAAGAAAAGCTGTTTTAAAAGGACCATTAATTTTCACCTATTCTAATGTTGTGTTGAAAATTTTGCAAGGGTTAATATAGGATTTTTTTCTTCTTTTTTGAAGCATACCCTTCACAGTGTTTTGTGTAAATTGTGATATTCAGTCATGCATTAACTTAGTGTAAGAAATACAATTAAATGTCTCATTTGTTTGAGTCAAGAAGTAGTTATTCTATTTAAACAGAACATATACAGGAATGTATTTTTAACATCTCATGTTATAAAACGTATCAAATCAGGACAATAATTAATTCAGAACTCTTTTTACTAAAGATTGGCTGTCTGAGAAATACTAACTGCACTATTCTAAATGGTGCAAGTGGAAATCCATAGTGAGCAAGCTCTTGTATGTTTATGGTAAAAGTAAGTTTGCTTTGTAAATGTCAATATATGTATATATAACTGTATTTTTTCATTTCACAATCATCTCAGGACAAGCCATACTCATAAATGACATTGTAGATTCTCATTCAACTGTAGCACAGCAAAATATGTACTTACTCATGATTTAATAGGAGTAATTATTTTACTGTATTTAAAAGTAACTTGTAATGAATTTGTTTTTACTTTTGTTTGTGTAAAATTGTAATTGAGAAAAGGCTAATAGCTTTAAATCTATGAATTGTGATAGTATAAATTAATTTATAGTATTTATTGATATGTTTTGAGGCATGAATGTATTGTAATGGTAGTAGCAAATGCTGGAGAAAGGTTCTAAATTATGAGATAATCATTTTGTTTTTTTAATGTTATAGATAGTCTTTCATAAAAATATTATATATTCAAAATATATTATGGCCATTTATTACATTACAGACAAGTTAGCAAAGGTGGTGTTTGTGTGCCAAAAAAATGTATTATTATAAAATAAAGACAATTGATATAATTTTGTACGGTTTATAAAATGTGATAATTCTTTTCTTCAATGTTATTACTTTCTGTGTCACTGGCCTAAATCATTGTAAATGTTAATCTTAAATGATAGAAGTTTATATTGATATTATGAATAATTATCATTGAGGTAGATAACTAAAGTGTAAATGTATTTATATGTATTTAAATGTTGAGTGCTTTATTTATAAGTCTTTATACAAGATTTACATGTTACTTCAAAGTGCAATAAACAGTTCTACAGTTATATGTCAACAGAAAGATTTGTTTACAAATTTTTAAGTGCAATATTATAAATTATTTTCATATATACTAAAATGTTCACTTGTTTCATATCTGTTGTTACTTTTTTGTGAAAATAAAAGATATCAACAAAACCAATCCATTTTTTAAATGCCTACCTTAATCTGATATACAAAATAATGCACAACTAAGTTCCAGATATTATATTACAGTGATCATTTCTCAAACAAACTACACAGCTTACTTTCTTTTTTTCTTTTTATACCACCCCCAATTAGGAGTTTGTCTTTAGATGACTGCATTACATCAGACATGGGGTATATAAGGGGACTTGAGGAGAGAAGGCTATATAGTAATCACCCTGGTGGTTCAATCATCTGTGATTTTTGTTGAGCCTGTGACTCCTGTTGCAGAAAGCTCAACATAGGGATAGTGATCCCGCATTGGCATTAGTTAACCTCTTAAAAGCTTTATATTTTAGAAAGTTAAAGACCTTGATGCTTCATACTTTGTATATAGATGTCTTATGTTACAAAGTTTCCGTCTGTCACATATCCATTGTCGCTTATGTGACTTCTTTTTATTTTTCTTTAATAAGCAGTATATTCTAATCCTTCCAGAGCACCTGGTATTTTTTTTAGGTAAAGATTGCATGAAATGCAATCAAAACCATCTGGGACTGACTTGATATCTAAATCTTCGAGGACGCATGACTACCTTTTTTGCTACACAAAATATAGTGCATTGATCATAACATTCTATACATCCAATCTATGGACATTTCCAGTAATTTATCAATGTAATATATGCTCAGATATTCAAGGCACAAAATGATGATACACTTGTCAAGAAAATTACATTACTTTTGCAAGGTGCAGGAATCCAATGTCTGTTCTAAAAATATACATGAAGTCATTGTTAAAGCTATCTTTAAAAATTGGAGTTATCTTGCTTTGTCTAGAATTGCTGTTTAATCAACTAAAACCAACGCAATATTTAATTTCACTTCCCATTGATAAATTGAAGCAATCTTTACCCTCAGTGCTTACAAGCACTTTGGTTACTTGGCCTTGTCAGATTGTTATCCACTTTTGAGTTTGAATATTTCTTCGATATCTTCTGTCGTCTTGCAGAAGAGATGAAAACCACTAAAATTTAATATAAGGGATAAATAACTCCTTAAGGGGTCAATTGAACGACGGCGGACGACAAGTGAAAAGAAAGCTCAAGTCACTTGTCATCCGTTGTCGTCATCATCTTACTACAATGAATTAAAATAAACATATTTAAATCCAACAAGTTTAATCTACTTATGTGTCAAGTCACAAATTTTCAACTATAAAATAATCGGCATAGAACTATTCTTTTGCTTAATTGCACAGAAGGAAATCATCTTCATTCATAAATTCTGCTCTTCAAAGTTGTTACAAGATAGATCACAAATTTCAGTTTTGAGATGATCAGATTAACCACTTTCTCCAAAAGATGTGGTAAAGTCATCAAACCTTTTGAGTTCCACATCTGTAACAGTTCGACCATGGCTCTGTACAGACTTCTCAAAGTCTTGTAATGCTACATTTCTAGGAATTACCTACAATATAATAAAATAGCAATCTATATAAAAATAAATGGAGGATGTGTCAATGGGACACAGATGATGACATGCTTGCTTATAGCATTATAAAGGAACTCAACTCGAGAACTGTAAAAGTGAAGTTTAATATGAAATTGATATTGAAAATGGTGAATGTGTCAAAGAGACAACAACCAGACCAAAGATCAGTTAACAGCTCGATGCCACAAAGGTCCCCAACACAGCAAAAGAAATCCCTGACCAGGAGGTGGGCTTCAGCTGGTCCCTAAACAAAAATGTTTTATAGTTCAGTGCAGTAAATTAGTTATGCCAAAGGTTGGCTATAGTTGAAATTTCTCCTCCAGTCTTCAGTAAATGAGTAGCTATCTTTAGTACATACTATGGCTTAAATTTGGTATTATCTGTAATGTACATATGCATGCGAGTAAGGTAAAGCTCCTGGAGTTACAGATAGGGCCTCACCTTTTCTGGTGGAAATGAACTCATTGTAGCCTCTATGGATAAATCTTCATCTGGATTACAAGGAATAAACTTCCCATCTGCATTATAACAAAATATAATATCTATAATCACCAGTGCATAGATAGTTCTGAGCTATGTATCAGTTGTTAAGGAAACTTTTATTTTATAGGTAAGTGTTGCAGAATTAATATTAATTCTAAATATCAAAAGAACTCAACCTTGTCAATGCAAAGATTTTAAAAAGTCTTAAAATCTAAATTATTTAATAATTAGCTGAAACAGAAAAAAAATTGTACACATTTAGGTTCAAACAAAAATACCTTAATTAATAACATACCTACTACCATTTACATTTTTAAAAGCTGATGAAAAATACAAAACTAAATTAAATTCCATTGCATATCCTTTCTTGTGAAATCAAAACGTTTGCTTATACAACTGAAGATATAAGTGTGCATGGTTTCTGCAGGAGGTACCGTAGCCATTTTTGTACAATGCAAAAAAATATTGTAGCAATCAAAATGACTAATTGCCAAAAACAATTTGGTGAAAGAAATAAAAGGGTTTAACTTTGTCCATCTTGTTTACTCTTTTATGGTTTCTCAGACTTTGTCAAAAGTATCAACTTTAAGAATACATGTGATATACATAACCCACCTGGTCTCTGTTTCCAGTGAGTAGAGGCCTGGAGATCCCTGATTGGACCAAACAAAGACTCTAACATCATATTAGCTATATCACTACCAGAATACCCTTCAGTCCTTTCACACAACTGATCCCATTCTGTATCAGTCAGGTCTATCTTATTGTCTCTCGTGTGGATTTTCATCAGGACTTTTCTGGCCTCTCTACAAATGAAATGTAAACCAAATTCATTATAAAAAATAAAAAAATTCATGTCTTACAACAAGGTTTTTCCTGAACAAATCCTCAATATTGTGGAATAATGTGATTTTGAAAATAATATTTGTCCTACAAAGTTTCTGTCTCATTTTTCTAGTTGAGCACCTCCTGGAAATGTGGAATTCATATTTACATAAATTTTACAGTTGCAGTGTAATTATGCTTAAGATAACTTCTCTCTTTAAGTCCGAGACAGTTTTATTTGTTTATAGAAAATTTTTATGTGGTGCAAGTCTCCATGCAACTAAATTGTTTGTCCTATGCATACACAAATTTCCTGCACAGTTATAAAATATATATCTTAATGTCGCCCATGGTTGTCTAAATGTTAGTATTGTGTTCATGTTTTACAATGTGTTTTTCAGACAATTTATGAAAGTTTTCTTTCAATTTCTTTGCCATAAATAATTTATTGATACAACCCTATACAGTTCTCAATGTACAGAAGTAATGTGACTGATAATACAAAGAATTCTGCATAAGATGGCGCAGTGATGTTTAAAAGACACCTTCCTATTGATGAAATAAAATTTCTTACTTTCCTGGAAGTGGAATATATATCCTTTTCTGAAATCTCCTAAGGAAAGCAGTGTCAAGCTCCCATGGACAGTTTGTTGCACATAACAAGAATATCTTATCTGCAGAATCTGAGTTGTCTGCTCCTTCCATCTGTTTTAATAATTCTGTCTTAACACGTCGTGTGTGTTCTTCCTCTCTTGAATTTCTCTGTCGACAAATACTGTCTATTTCATCAATAAAAATAACCTAAAAAAAAAAACAATAAACAACATGTCAGCATTGCATATTATGACAAGGGACCAATTGCTGGTTTCCAATAAATATATAATTCAAATCTCAAACTAATAACATTCTCTAGCACAAATATATGATAACCCTGTATAAATCCTTTGAAATTAAATACAGTTTAGAAACTACTTTGAAACATAAGCTAGTAGAACTTAATATTTAATTTTTATCTTTATCACTAGATGGGTCCATTACCTCTCCTAATATATGTTATAACTTCAAAAGACTATTTTCATGTGATTATACTTGTTTTTCAATTCAAGTATGATTTTTTTTAATTTAATTAGAAACATAAAAAAATTATAATCTAACGCTGCCTTACTTACTAATAGACCATCTTAAATTGACATACTGGTTTTCAACTAACCCTTCCTTCCTTACAAATTTTCTCTTTCAATAGATTGCCATTTTACTTTTAATTTTAATATTTAACTTTTCCATACTCTGCTTCTAACTTACAAATCTTCTCATTTAGATGGCCACTTTACTTTCAATCCTAATAATCAACTTTTCCATACTCTACTACTAACTAATTAATCTTCCATCGAATTTTGCCAAACTATTGCTAACTAGCCTTACCTAGTGATCTACAAATCTTCTATACTAAAATAACAAGTTCTAATTTGCACCTTAAAATCAGAATTACTTTATCAGATGACAATATGAATACTAAAAATTCCATAGTAGATACTTTCAGTTATGGACCTGTGATGTCACTGGTGTGTTCTAGTCACTTACCATCTAGCTGTACTAACTTATCCAGCATCATACTTTGTCTTACTTACCGATCTACCTTCTTGATGTGTAGCATGATGAAACAATTCCTTAATCAACCTGTTAAAAAAAAATCTTTTGGGTTTTCAAAGTAGTTTTTCTTGTGGTTTTTCATGGTTCAAAATACATTATCAGTCATTTGTTACTGTTTAATGTGCTATTATGATGCTATGGAGATCTGTAAGCATTCTATATACTAACTAAAACAACAAAATACCATTTTGTGAATGATCCTTTAACAGTGGGGTTAATATAAAAGAGAAGATGTGGTATGATTGCCAATGAGACAACTATCCACAAAAAGAACATGTTTCATGATATTGAAACCCTCCCCCATACCTCTAGCCAATGTAGAATAAAGCAACACATAGCAATGTAGAATAAAGAAACACATGGCAATGTAGAATAAAGAAACACATGGCAATGTAGAATAAAGAAACACATGGCAATGTAGAATAAAGAAACACATAGCAATGTAGAATAAAGAAACACATAGCAATGTAGAATAAAGAAACACATAGCAATGTAGAATACATTAACACATGGCAATGTAGAATAAAGAAACACATAGCAATGTAGAATAAAGAAACACATGGCAATGTAGAATAAAGAAACACATAGCAATGTAGAATAAAGAAACACATGGCAATGTAGAATAAAGAAACACATGGCAATGTAGAACAAAGAAGCACATGGCAATGTAGAATAAAGAAACACATGGCAATGTAGAATAAAGAAACACATAGCAATGTAGAATAAAGAAACACATGGCAATGTAGAATAAAGAAACACATGGCAATGTAGAACAAAGAAGCACATGGCAATGTAGAATAAAGAAACACATAGCAATGTAGAATAAAGAAACACATGGCAATGTAGAATAAAGAAACGCATGGCAATGTAGAATAAAGAAACACATGGCAATGTAGAATAAAGAAACACATGGCAATGTAGAATAAAGAAACACATGGCAATGTAGAATAAAGAAACACATGGCAATGTAGAATAAAGCAACACATGGCAATGTAGAACAAAGAAGCACATAGCAATGTAGAATAAAGAAACACATAGCGATACAATAAAGCTTACTTTTCACTCTCTCCTACCCAGCTTGACACAAGATCAGAACTAGACACACAATAGAATGTTGAATTAATTTCTGATGAGATGGCCTGTGCTAGTCTAGACTTCCCTGTACCTGGAGGTCCATATAGTAATATCCTTTTCCAAGGTTTTATTCCACCTGTAACATAATTAGATCATAAATGAAATAAGAAATCAAGCATAGTCAAGAGCTTCTAATATAAGCAGTTCCATATAGTACCAAATGCATACTCTTCACAAGGATATAAAACACTAAGTAACTTACCTTACATGTAAACAAATGATGGAAATGTAATGACACGATAATTGACTCACACATTGCTTGCTTAACCTTACCTGTACACAAGAAAAATCACCTCAGATATGTGAATTGGCATCCTTAGGTTTCTTTAACCTGTAAATAATTGGGGGTAGTGTAATGGCATGAAAATTGCCTCCCTTAGGGTCTGCTTTCCTTACCTTACATCTAAACAAGTATGGGTATTGTAATGACACGACAATTGTCTCCCTAATGGCCTGCATACTGAACTTGACCTGTAAACAAATAGGGGTAATATGATGGAATGTTTACCTAACTTTACCTCTAAAGGGATGGGGGTAGTATAAGGGCATTATACTTACCTCTTTCTGGCTACCGAATAAATGGCTACAAATGGGTATAATGTAATGGCACAATACTTACCTCCCTTACAATCTACTTAGCTAATCTTATCTGTAAACAAATGGGTATAATGTAATGGCACAATACTTACCTCCCTTACAATCTGCTTAGCTAATCTTATCTGTAAACAAATGGGTATAATGTAATGGCACAATACTTACCTCCCTTACAATCTGCTTAGCTAATCTTATCTGTAAACAAATGGGTATAATGTAATGGCACAATACTTACCTCCCTTACAACCTGCTTAGCTAATCTTATCTGTAAACAAATGGGTATAATGTAATGGCACAATACTTACCTCCCTTACAATCTGCTTAGCTATTCTTATCTGTAAACAAATGGGTATAATGTAATGGCATGATACTTGCCTCCTTTACAACCTGCTTAGCTAATCTTATCTGTAAACAAATGGGTATAATGTAATGGCACAATACTTACCTCCCTTACAATCTGCTTAGCTAATCTTATCTGTAAACAAATGGGTATAATGTAATGGCACAATACTTACCTCCCTTACAATCTGCTTAGCTAATCTTATCTGTAAACAAATGGGTATAATGTAATGGCACAATACTTACCTCCCTTACAATCTGCTTAGCTAATCTTATCTGTAAACAAATGGGTATAATGTAATGGCACAATACTTACCTCCCTTACAATCTGCTTAGCTAATCTTATCTGTAAACAAATGGGTATAATGTAATGGCACAATACTTACCTCCCTTACAACCTGCTTAGCTAATCTTATCTGTAAACAAATGGGTATAATGTAATGGCACAATACTTACCTCCCTTACAATCTGCTTAGCTAATCTTATCTGTAAACAAATGGGTATAATGTAATGGCACAATACTTGCCTCCCTTACAACCTGCTTAGCTAATCTTATCTGTAAACAAATGGGTATAATGTAATGGCACAATACTTACCTCCCTTACAATCTGCTTAGCTATTCTAATCTGTAAACAAATGGGTATAATGTAATGGCATGATACTTGCCTCCCTTACAACCTGCTTAGCTAATCTTATCTGTAAACAAATGGGTATAATGTAATGGCATGATACTTGCCTCCCTTACAACCTGCTTAGCTAACCTTATATGTTAACAAATGGGTATAATGTAATGGCATGATACTTACCTCCCTTACAACCTGCTTAGCTAACCTTATCTGTAAACAAATGGGTAAAATGTAATGGCATGATAACTACCTTATCTTACATGGTTAACAAATTAGGGTAATCTAATGGCGCATTTACCTCTTTCAAGGGTAGTTTACTTAAATACATATAAACAAATGGGAGTAGTGTAATGGCATGATAACTGCCTCCCTCAGGAATTATCTACTTAAATTAACCTATTTACAAATGAGGGTAATGTAATGGCATGATAATATCAACCCTCAGGGGTTGTCTACCTTATCTGTAAATGAATGGGGTAATATATTGTATAGTGATTGTCTACTTTTATAACACCAAAACTTAATAATTGTAAAGAAGTGAAGGTATTGTATTATGGCAGGTTGATTGCCTTCATCAGGGGTTGTTTATCTAACCTTAGGTGTAAACAAAGGGGGTAATGTAATGACATAATGATTACCTCCCTTAGTGCTTGTTAACCCAACCATACCTGTAAATAAATGTGGTTATATTCTCCCTCACTACGTTCGTCCGAATATAAAGTAATTAATATTCTATGGCCTTAACAAAGAACAAACGACATAAAGTAGGTGTGCTACTCGCTATAACCTTTAATTCTATATAATACAACAATGTATGTACCACATACAAACATAATAACAATAATATCATAATTCCAATTACAAATTCACATTAAATCAACCGTGAATACACGTGTCTACTTTAGGCTATAGCGAGAGTCGATGGTCAGAAAGATGACCGCACGGGTTTTAAGTGCGGACAAATGGTCACATGTCATGAATATTCATGAACTACTTACGTATGACGAACTAAATTTTATTTATATTCTCCCTCACTACGTTCGTCCGAATATAAAGTAATTAATATTCTATGGCCTTAACAAAGAACAAACGACATAAAGTAGGTGTGCTACTCGCTATAACCTCGAGACAAAGGGCAAAAAATAGCAAATTCATAGTATAATTGAGCTGAATAATATCACCAAAATTGTTAAATATCTATAACCTGTTATATACCAAGATTTGACGAAACCGTTAGTTGCTTTTTAACAGAATCTTTGATATAACCATCTTTAGCAAAATCGGTACGCCACCTTCCATGCTCTTTAATTAAACGATCAGAAACGTCATTTCTTACAGCAGCAGTTGCACCACCACTGCGCAAACTATGAAGACAAAAAAGTTTACAATCAAGACCAATCGCAGTTAATGTGCCCAAAAGTAACTCCCTAGCTCTAGTATAAGATAACGGACGATTAACCTCTGCTAACTTATAAGAATTTATTGATTTAAAAAATCTAACAGAACGAAACACATATTGATTAGAATCCAAAGCCAATTTAGCTAAATTAATGTATGTCAATAACCAAACTACTGGACAGGTAGGCAAATTTGTTTTAGAAATTATAACATTATTACCCCTTCTATATACATCAGTTTTCCCAGTTTCAATATTCAAAGAAACATAAGTGTCAAAAAATTTTATGTTACACATTTTTAAATTTGCTATCTCACTGTAGCGTAAAAATCCTGCATAACCAACTAACATCATAGCACAAATTCTAACATTCGGCAAATGAGCACGATCACTACCAATTTTGTCCACTATCTTCTGTAAATGATCTGCTGTAATTGGCTCTTTTTTCAAAACTGGTTTACTTAGAATTCTCTTAGCTCCTTCAATCATCATCTGAATAAGCTTGTCTTCACACGGATTGCACACTAAACTGAAATCATGATACCACTTTATGCTATAAAAATGAGCTAATAAAACAGACTCAGATACGGATCGCTGCACAAGGCCACTAATATAAACTGCAACGGAGGATACACTTGCAGGTAACGGAATAACTTTATATGAAATACACCATTCTTTAAATTTTTTGAAATACACATCATACTTTTTATTTGTAGAAACTGCTTTACTGCTTCTCACAATATTGAAAATGCTTTTTTCACATCCGGTAAACTCTTGATTTGAATTCGCAAACTGAGAAATTTTCCTCCATGTTGCACTGTCCTGTAATAATGAAACATAAATAAAACTAAGCACAACTTAGCTTAATGATAAATATAAATATATCACTTTAACGGATCAATCATGCAAAGTGCATCTTAAACACCTGTACAAGGAGCATATTTTAAAGCGCACTCAGTGCATCTCTTATCGTAAATCTTTTGTACTGTAACCGCATAATGTAATTCTCAATTAAAGTCTGCACAAGGTGCATTTTTGCATTTAAACTGCACAAGGTGCTTTGTGATTTTATACTGCACAAGGTGCCTCTCAATTATAAACTGCACAAGGTGCTTCTCAATTATATATTGCACAAGGTGCTTCGCAATTACAAACTGCACAAGATGCATCTCAATTATAAACTGCACAGGGTGCATCTCAATTATAAACTGCACAAAGTGCTTCTCAATTATATACTGCACAAGGTGCATCTCAAAAATAAACTGCAAAAAGGTGCATCTAAATTATATAATGCACAAGGTGCTACTCAAATTATAACCGCACAAGGTGCATCTTAATTCTTTAAAGCTAATATACTTTGAACTAATAATGTATACATATGTAAGCGTGTGGGTCCATTCCGTAGTAATTACCTATTTTGATACGTGTATTTTACCGTGTAGTAAAAATTTACACCCGATAGTAAAATTGTGCATTGAACCGTACAAAGGAATGTGACCTCCTACGATGAACAATCAAGTTTAAAAACAAGGACGCTACTGATGAATGGGGATTTAGCAAAAACACTGTCTCTGTCTGAACCAGATAAAAAGAAATGTTTAGGACGATCAAATTCAACAACATCTGTGATAAAATCGTTAAATTTATTTTCTGTGTTGTTCCAAACCATAGGCCAAAATAGAGCAGATTTCCATTTAGGAACTACCAATACACCTTTTGCGCGACAAGTTAACATATGATTTAAAACTCGGCAAACTAAGCAGACTGGAGGCACAATCCAGTTGTTTTCTCCTGACCAGTCGAAAGCGAAAGCGTCGACTCCTGTAGTTCCTGGAACCCAAAACTTTGAATTAAACCGTGCAATTTTATGATTTTTATCGTCTGCAAATCTGTCAAACGTAAATTTCCCCCATCTGTTATTAAACATAAGAAAAACGCTGTCGTCCACAGCCCAATCATCAAAATCAAAAATTCTACTTAAGTAATCTGCTTGTACATTTTCGGATCGAGGGATCCACTCAACCTCAATCGTAATACTATTAACTATGCAAGTTGTATAAATATTCATAGCAAGTTCATGTAAATCAGGCTTCATGCTGCCAACTCGACAAATATGCACGACATTTTGATTGTCAGTATAAATTTTTACAAGTTTTCCTGCTAACTGTGCAAACATACTTTCTAATATAAACTCGACAGATTTCAACTCTCTCCATGTGGAGCTCTTAAGTCTTTCTTGTTCGCTAAACATATAATGAGCAATTTGTAAAACATTACCATCGACAAAACCTGCTCCAGCATACATACTGGCGTCGGAAAAAATAATACGTTCTGGAATCTTGTGTATAGGACATACCAATAAATTAGGTATAGATTTACAATTACTTTTCCAAAACTCAAGTTCGGTTTTGACTTGGGTGGAAATTTCAAAATATGAGTCCCAAGTATTTCTCTGGCAAACAGACACGCATAAATTACGTGTCATCAATTGGCAAATCTGACCAAAAGCTGGAATCAAAGATATGATTTTACCAAGAACACATGCCAAGTTTCTAGCAGTTGAACGATTATCTGAAAGAATTTTTTCAATTTTTAACTGTATTTTTTCAATTTTCTTTCTGGGAACTTCAATAACGCCAGATACCAGATTCCATGAAAAACCTAACCAGTCTAATTTTTGCACTGGTGAAAAAATTGATTTCTCAAAATTTGGTAAAAACCCAGATTTCAATAAAGTATGTAAAACAGATTTTGACATGCGTACACATCTTTCCCTACTGTCACAAGCCCATCCGTCGTCCAAATACACAATAATCGGGAAACTTTGTGATCTCCAAAAGTTAACTAATGTACGAACGACTTTAGTAAAAATATGTCCAGCTGAAGATAGCCCAAAAGGTAAAACTGAGAAAATAAAATATCTTTCTTGTCCATCAATTACCCAGGAAAAACCTAGAAATTTCTGATGTTCTGGGTGTATATTAATATGATGATAACCATGCCGTAAATCGAACTTTAGCATGAAAAAACCCTTTTTTGCGTATTGTTTGGCCTCTTTAACCCCTTCAAATTTTATTTTCTGTTTTTGTACATATTTGTTAACATGTCTCAGATCTAAAACTAATCTCTCTTTCTTCGAATCACTGATGGCTACAGTTAGAGGATTTATTACATAAGGTTTATTTGAAACTTCAGTAATACAACCATTCAGTTTTAATTCTGTAATAGCTTTCAAAACAAATGAGGAATTATTAAATGCTGATCTGTTATTATTCAAATAAACTGATGGAGGTTCTTGAATAAAAGGAATAACGTAACCAAATTTTACAGTGCTTAAAACTAATTCAGAAGGTTTTAAACTATCTTCCCAAAACTGAACATGATCTTTTAATCGATTTTTTACGGTCTTATTGCCATCGGTATATTCATAACTATCAAATTCTATATCATACTCAACTTTTTCATTAAGACAGGGATGGAGCACTTGTAATAGTGGCTGGTGCTGACTTGGTACTACTGAAGGCACGTGCTTTGAAGGGACAGAAACGGGCAGTGTGTCCTGGTCTTTTGCAGTAAAAGCACAGTCCGTCGTTGTACTGCTGCTGGGAGTTGTTTTGTTGACTGTAGTTGTCATTTCTGGGTCCAGATTCTTTGCTGAAGCCACGAAAAAATTCTCTAGCATTGAAACCTCCTCTGCCACCACCTCTGCTGTAAGGCTTGTTAGCTGTACGTTTACGGTTAGCTCTGAAAACGGCAGTGCGTAACTTTGAAGCATCTTCAACATTGTCAGCAAGAGGATCGTCCAGATATTCGTGAACGGTATCCCACCCATGACGATCAGCGATTTTCAGAATTTTGTTTTGCTGGTTCAAAGTGTCAAGCTCAGTTTTAACAATAGACTGTAGGTCAAGAGTTTGGTCAAGTGACTCGGAAGTTAGCAAATGTTCAATTCTTCTTAATGAAGAAATACGGTCGGTGTTAAAATTAAACTGTATTTTAATCCCTTCCTGTCTGAATTCAAATGACGGAGACTGGGAAGCAATTGTAGAGGGTTGACCACTGACTAACGTGTGTGTGTTTGTATTGACAGAGCTTACTTGGGTCTTTTTGAACTCCGATAAAATCTCACTTTTCTGTCTCTGAAGGGCCTTATTTAAAGAACTGTTAAATAAGGAAACTGCATCAGCTGTAGTAAGATCACTTTCGTCGTCTTTTAAAAGTTGACTTTCGTCCATTGGCTCCACGGCAGAAATTTCTTCTTCGGACATAATACACGTGTCTACTTTAGGCTATAGCGAGAGTCGATGGTCAGAAAGATGACCGCACGGGTTTTAAGTGCGGACAAATGGTCACATGTCATGAATATTCATGAACTACTTACGTACGACGAACTAAATTTTATATAATGTAATGGCATAATGATTGCCTCCCTTAGTCATGTTAGTGCTTGTTAACCCAACCTTACCTGTAAATAAATGTGGATAATGTAATGGCATAATGATTGCCTCCCTTAGTGCTTGTTTAGCATCTTTTAAGCCTGCAATGTCATCAAACATCAATCCACCTTTTCCTATGATTGTTTCCTCAATGGCACTTCTCCGCTGGCTCTTTTCAGAATCTACAAAAAAAGTTAAGTGCATAATTATGGTTGTAACTTGGACCATATAATATTATAAGTATCACCAAGGTAGCATTTACTTGAATGCTTTAACAAGAAAGGGAAGAATCTTCTGTTTTCTCCAAATTAACAAAGTTACAAGGAAAATGCAGTCTGACTCTACAAAGTTTATATATTTATCACATTTATATATTTTGTATATACTTATCTCATAAAAAAGAGAAGAAAGAATTAAATCATAGCAGTAAGCTAGAACCAGTGTTCATAGTTTATATTCTAACGACGTGAAAAACCTTAATATTTGTTGTGAGAAATAATAACAGACCAAAGTGATCTATGTTTTAACCTGAAACTGTTTCTGGTGATTTCTTTCTTTTCTTTGCTCCATCTGCTATTGTAGGGATGGTACCAGTTGATTCATTACCATTCAGCTGTTTGATTTTAGCTTGAAGAATGTCTGTATGGTTATTCAATGTCTGTTCTAAGTTTACTAATACATGCTAAAATAAATTGAATGTTGTGAAAAATACATGTATGAGGTTATCCAAAAATTATTTTATCAAAAGATCACAGAGCTTCTTTTTGTGTAAAATACCTTTTATTATGTGCACACAGTGTACAAACAGTCATATCATTTTTTTTCAAAATCTTACTGTAAGGGACGACATTAAAAGTTCAATGTAAGATAAAAAACTTAATTCACATAGCACAGAACCCCCCCGCCCCCCCCCCCCCCTCTTAACTTAATTTGGGAAAAATTGATTTACCTATATATGGATGTATGTAAAATCGATTTTGGATTAACAAAACTTGCAGCAATGTTGAACCCCCCCCCCCCCCCCCAAAAAAAAAAACCCAAAAAAAACCTATTTGATTTAAGTTTTTTATCCTACATAGATATTTGCCTTCTATCACATCTTTTGATGTCGTCCCTAACTAGATAAATATTTTATTGTATTGATTCTCTTTTATTATTATAATGATACAAATAGTTTATTAACGAGGACTTTATAAGTCTGTGTAACTTGTGTATCATCCCTTAAACAAACATAATATGTTTTAACTAAAAACCAGCTGACTGGCTAATGAGTGTTAAATATATGACAAGAATGAAATAGAGAAGAAAATGTACCTTTAAGCCTTGATGTGGTGACAGATGGAAACAGAAGATCAAAGATTACAGGCATAAAGGATAAATTAAAGGATAAAGGATAGATTTCATTCTTTACATACTGAATAAAGTTGGTCTTTTTCTGTACCATGTAACTGCTGTATAATTTGTCTACATCTTTCAATGTTAATCCACATCAAATATATATCTACATTGGCAGGTTTCTGTCCCTCTGACAGGACTGTCTCCAGGCTAAAATAACCAATACATTGAATTTACCAGACAAGAATCATTTTGAGAATTGTATACTAAACATTACTGGCAATCCTAGTCAATTAATATTGAAAATAAAAGCACCTGCAACATAATAGTTTGATCTAACAACTACATGCAGTGTTGACATGTTAGAGATTGCTGTAGATGAAATTCTTCAGTGTTCTAGTCAGGATTTGAAAAGGGCAATTTAACACATAAATGTCATTGAAAAAAGGGCAATTATTTATTGGGTGTTAATTTATTACAGTGACTTGACTGTGTTGCTCTCCACCAATTGCAACTTATTCAAAATTCTGACCAAATTGCAGTTTGTTTTATTATATCAAATTGTTCAACTGGTCAGAAATATGAACGAACTGCCAAGTCATGAAAGTGCAAGGTGATAAAATAAAACATACTTAAAATCCTATAAGACTTTAACTCCACTTTAATGATGCAGTGACAAAATTTGTGACATTTTTATAGCAATTCAAAATAATAACAGTTCACATTCAGCATTGGAAATGACTATAATATACCTATACAAACTGATAAACTAATTTTGTCACAACATTATTTAAGGTGGTACCCAACACTCTCCCTAAAATTAATTTGGCTCGTTTAATTTTCATAAAATTTTGACAGGGTATTTACTTTGACCCTTTTACAAAAATATAAAAAAAATCAAAAAATTTGAACCAAGCGTTTTATCATAAAAATTACACTGGTTGTATAGCAGTTTGACAAAGACTAATTTTGATCATTGAGAAGCTTAACATTGCCTTTACAATGAAATGTAATTAAAACGTTTAGCTCATATTACAGAGTTATCTCCCTGTAGTGTTAGGTACCACCTTAAGTGGAGTTAAAGTCTCATATAAATAGGATTGTAAGTATGTTTTATTTTATCACCTTGCACTTTCACATTTGGACTGAACGATTTGTTCAATATTCTGACCAGTTGAACAATTTGGTTTAATAAAATAAATTGCCCGTGGTAAAAATTTGAATGAGTTGCAGTCAAGTGACTGTAACAATGTGTTGGACACCAAAGTTGTCAAGTGAAGCCATGCATTTAATGAGACAAGCAATCTAAGTTTACGCAGTTAGCTGAACTTACTGTTCATGACAGAATTACAAGTTTGCTGGTATTTCAAAGGCAGAAAGGCAAAGATTTTTGCCATAAAATGGACGGGCACCCAAGAAACGACAGAACAAAGGCAAGGGCCCCAATAATAATTGGTGGTCGCTGTCGGGCTGTTCAAACTTTGTCACCAAGGCCCCTGGGAGTGGAAATAATAAAGAACAGGAGCTTAATATTCTGTAATACAAACATTACATTGAATGCAAAATAAAATCCTTTCGTTTACCAGACATGGGTTATATTTCATCTATTCCCATTCCAAAGAGGATAAATCTCAGTATCCTGTATTCCCTTCACTTCAACATGTTATCTTGTAGCAGTGGCGGATCCAAAAATTATCAAAAGTGGGGGTTCACTGACTGCCTAAGAGGGGGCCCAGCCCGCTCCAGTCATGCTTCAGTGATTATATTAGCAAACAATTTTTTTCCCAGATAAAGGGGGGCCCCTGAAAAAAACTCTAAATCAGCCTCTGATCTGGCCTACAGAAGTTCAGGATGAAATCATTTCAAAATTTACAATGGTCTCTGAATGCAGGACTTTTAATATGGCAAGGTTGGCAAAAACTGTTTTTTTATTTTTAGTAATGCCTTGACCAGTGGGAAATACTGGGAAAACACCGGTTTTACTGAGTTTTAGTGGGTAGAACTGGGCAAATCAAAATATTATTATGACTTTCCAAGAGGAATCAGTGATTACAATTACAAATGCAATATGCATTAAAAAAAAATTTAAAGACATATAATTTTTAATTTATTAGCTCACTTGTTTTGAGATTTATATTGTAAAGTGCAATGATTTATGAAAGTTTTGGCCCATCAACTATTAAGACATACATCATTTACATGGGCACACAGACTCAATCTGTTACAATCTTATACCCGCGGCTCTCCTTAACTATATTTTTTATCATGTGAAGTTCATGGTCACAATGGTATTAAAATCTCCACATGTACATTGTGTACATAAAACAATTAATGTTCTACATGAAATTGAATTATTATCTTTAGTCAATACTGTATAAAACAGATTAATTGATCTAGCAAAAGTACTTTTTTCTGTAAATGGATCTAAATACTTTATATTTGGCGTTGAATAGTAGAAAGCAAAGGACATATATTTATACATAAAGCACCTTGCCTTGATTGGCAATATTTGTTACAGATGAGAAAATATTTCAAATATACAGAATTATGTAATAAAAAAGAGACAAACAGAAACTAAGAACATTTTTTAAATAGAAGATTTAAACACTACTTTATTGTACAAATTGAATCAAACATAATTTTTCAGTAACTCACCATACAGCAGCTTCTGAGAAGAGACAAATGACACTTGTTTCACATTGTATCAAATTAGTGCAATCAGATCAAGAACGGACTACATTAGTATACATTCTAACACTAATGTTAGAATTTCAGGATTAAATATAAAATAAAATTTCCCCAATAAGCCTTGTGATATGGCCTCTAAATAAAAACAAGACATAACTAGAGGCTCTAAAGAGCCAGTGTCGCTCACTTTGGTCTATGTGCATATTAAACAAAGGACACTGACACATATGGATTCATGACAAAAATGTGTTTTGGTGATGGTGATGTGTTTGTAAATCTTATTCTACTGGATATTCTTGCTGCTTTATCTTTAATGAACTTGGCCCAATAGTTGCAGTGGAAAATATTTTGTAAAAATTTACAAAAGGAGTAGGAAGTATGGGCATTTCGGCCTGGTTTGGGCCCAAGAAAATAAAATATTTGATAAATGTTTCAAATTGACACATAATGTAAAAAGAAATACACGTTATGGGCTTTGCTCATTGTTGAAGGCCATACACTGACCTATAGATATAGGAAGATGTGGTGTGAGTGCCAATGAGACAACTCTCCATCCAAATAACAATTTAAAAATTAAACCATTATAGGTTAAAGTACGGCCTTCAACACGGAGCCTTGGCTCACACCGAACAACAAGCTATAAAGGGCCCCAAAATTACTAGTGTAAAACCATTCAAACGGGAAAACCAACGGTCTAATCTATATAAACAAAATGAGAAACGAGAAACACGTATATATTACATAAACAAACGACAACTACTGTACATCAGATTCCTGACTTAGGACAGGTGCAAACATTTGCAGCGGGATTAAACGTTTTAATGGGCCCAAACCTTCTCCCTTTTTCTGAAACAATAGCATAACATCACAACATATAAAAACATACGATAAAATATCAATTAGCAGACTTATAGCTGTTAATGCCTGTGTCATTTTGGTCTTTTGTGGATAGTTGTCTCAATGGCAATCATACCACATCTTCTTTTTTATATAAAGGTTATGAGACACAAATCAGACAAATGTTTACTACATTGTACTACAGGAATCCATGGTGAGGTCTGACTGACCTGTCCATAGTAAATGTAAATGACTCCCACCTTCACCCCAAGTCCATGATGTCTAAGTTTTGATTAAAATGACAGATGTAAGGTCTAGCAAAGTGATATGCATATGTGATGTCTATGAGATTGACCTTATATGTCATTCAATCTTTTTGAAATGACAAACAGGAATGAATATGGTTTAGGAGTTGGTATCTCAATCTTTTACAAGTTCTCAAAACTTAAAACACACACAAGGGGTGTGGGTGACCCTAGGGATTACCCCTATGTTTCATTTGATTTTTTATATTGTCCCATACATGAATATATATATGGTTTAGGGTGGGGATCTCGACTGTTATCCAATTTTCAAACAGGAGAGAATGGGGGACCCCAGTGACTTCCCCTATATTTCATTTGATTTGTTATATTGTCGCGTACGTCCAATACCTGAATATATATGGTTGAGGGGTGGGGATCTCATCTGTTTCCAAGTTATCAAACAGGATTGGGTGGGGTGACCCTTAGGACTCTCCCTGTATTTCACTTGATTAGTTCTTTTGTCCCATACATGAAAATATATGGTTTAATTTAAAGGTGGGGATCTCTACTGTTAAATTGAGACTGTTTCCAAGTTCTTAAACAACAGAAGGGGTGGGGTGACTGCAGGGACTCCCCCTATATTTTATTTTATTAGTTATTTTGTCCAATACATGATTATATATGTTAAAGGGGTGTGGATCTCGATTGTTTCCAAGTTCTCAAACATGAGGGCGCAGTGACCCTAGGGACTCCCTCTATGATTCATTTGATTTTTTATATTGTCCAATACATGAATATGTATGGTTTATGGGTGGGGATCTCAACCTTTTCAAATTCTTAAACAGGAAGGGGTAGAGTGGCCGCACGAACATTCATATGATTTTTTATAGTGTCCTATACATGAATATATATGGTTTAGGGGTAGGGATCTCTACTGTTTCCAAGTTCTCAAACAGGAGGGGTGGGATGACCCACAGGGACTACCCCTATATTTCATTTGATTTATAATATTGTCCCATACATGAATATATATGGTTTAGGGGTGGGGATCTTGACTGTTTCAAAGTTCCTAAACAGGAGGGGTGGGGTGACCCAAGGGACTTCACCTATATTTCATTTGTTTAGTTATATGTAGTCCCATACATAAAATTGAGAATGGAAATGGGGAATGTGTCAAAGAGACAACAACCCGACCATAGAAAAAAATAACAGCAGATGGTCACCAACAGGTCTTCAATGTAGCGAGAAATTCTTGCACCCGGAGGCGTCCCTCAGCTGGCCCCATAACAAATATACACTTGTTCAGTGACAATGAACGCAATAGTAATTTCCAAATTGTACACAAGAAACTAAAATTAAAATAAAGATACATATTGTCCAATACACCAATATATATATGGTTTATGGGTGGGGATCTCAACCTTTTTCAAATTCTTAAACAGGAAGGGGTAGAGTGGCCCCACAAACTCCTATATTTCATATAATTTGTTATAGTGTCTTATGCATGAATGTATATGGTTGAGAGGTGGGGATCTCATCCGTTTCAAAGTTATCAAACAGGAGGGGATAGAGTGCCCCAAAGGACTCCACATACATCATGCACATATCATATGATTTGCTTACATTCAGGTACAAATTATTATAATATAATCTAGTTGCACTATATGTGTAAAATAAGAAATTTACAGCTTAAGTTAACTGACCCATAAAAATATCCACTTCTGGAATCTGATCCGATATTGTAATTTTCTTCTCATGTCAGCCATTTTGTTTTCAATGTTGTTTTTGTCAGATACGATTTTACTCAAATTTACATATTATTTGTCAGCAATTTTCTGTATAAAGCTAGCGGTTGAACAACATGAACACTGCTGTCATGAATAATAATGCTAAAAACAAGTTTTGAGATCGTTTTTAAAATAGGAGACTTTAGTAAAAAGGTTTGCCATGTTATTTTTTTATTTCCTCTCAAGTCAGACATTAAGAGCGTAGCTAGTAACCAAATCTAAAGTCCAACTGCAAAAATGGAAGGTGGCAAACTTCGGACAACAGCTAATTTGAACCCCTACCTCCAAATTGAAAAGGTACAAAAATTTCGTTTTATAATTTAAAATTGCCGCCAACAGCATGAACAGTGGAACTTATTATACAGCTGATTTCCTAATGCTTGCAAGGAAAAACTTCGTTTGGCATGCTTGCCTTGTTTGTATAATTGGTAAACAAGCTTTGTGAATAAGATTGACATCTTTAAACAATATATATAGGCATTGTTTAACCTGAATATATATTATATTTAAATTTGATTGGGTGTTATCCTATGGATTGTACAATATAAAAACCAAGCAAGCAAGCTAACCAAAGTTTTGTTCTACATGCATTAGGAAATTAGGTGTAAGACAACTGACGTATTGACGATAAATAATATTCCTACGACTTTTGCCATTTGGAAAATCTAAACTACCTGTCTTTAGAGTTTTTCGGCGATTAAACATTTCATACATTTGTTCTTTGACAGCTTAGCCAAAATCTCAGGGGATAATAAACTACATAAAGATTCCTAATGTGCCCTACTTCTTATGTGCAACTTCAAAACTTTTGGTTAAATCGCCGATCATTTAAGGTTTTTCTGATCATATTTTTTGTAATCAAGAATTAAAAGTATGAAAAAACTGTCCAATTACAAATGAATTAGTTATAAATAAAATAACATCCAGCTCGATAATAACAATGGCACATATTTCAGCATTTATTGGGTAGAACAAAAATCTAGGGTGCTCCCATAAGGCAGCTTAACTGCCTAAAAAATGCATTTTACCCTATAGACTATTTCTAGCCATGTCGGCCATCTTGGTTTGTGAGCAGGGTCATAGAACACATTTTTTAGACTAGATACCCTAATGATGATTGTGGACAAGTTTGGTTATATTTGTCTAGGTAGTTTCAGAATAGAAGATTTTTGTAAAAGATAACAAAAATTAAAAAAAAGATGTTAAAAATTTAATATAAAGGGCAAGAACTCCTTAAGGGGTCAACTGACCATTTAGATCATGTTGACTTATTTGTAGATCTTACTTTGATGAACATTATTGCTGTTTACAGTTCATCTCTATCTATTATTGTCTACAGTAATATTATTCAAGATACAAATGTAATAACCAAAAACGTCAAAATTTCCTTTAAATTACCAATTCAGGGGCAGCAATCCCACAACTGGTTGTCTGATTCATCTCAAAATTTCAGGGCAGATAGATTCTGAATTGACAACAATTTGACCTGTGTCATATTTGCTCTAAATGCTTTGGTTTCAGAGGTATAAGCCTAATAACTATATTTTAACCCTATGTTCTATTTTTAGCCATGGTGGCCATCATGTTTGGTTGGACAGGTCACCATGCACATAATTTTTAAAAAAGATACACAATGATGAATGTGGCCAAGTTTGGTTAAATTTGGCGAAAAAGAGAAAAATTTGGAAAAGTTAACGACGATGGACGACAACGACGGATGGTAACGGACGTCAAATGATGAGAAAAGCTCACAATTGACCTGTAATCCACCAATTGAGGTATATTGGTATAGACCAATTGATGTATAATGCAAGTTTTTTGTAATTAAATGCTAGTTTGAGATAGGAGCATGATTTTGCAACTTGCAACCTATTTCTAGACCCTAACCCTTTCCTCCATTGAAATTTTTTACTTGCTTACTTGATATGCATAGCATTTTTCAATAAAATGCTGAAAATATGCTTTAAGGTGGTATGGGTGTCTTCCTCCATCTTGGATTGTAAAAAACAGAGAACCAAAGGTCCATATTTTCTATCAAGTTAGCAAATTTTGATGCAGGAATGCAGATATTTAATGTGAATTTTCATTTAAAAGAACCAATTTATAAGAATATAACTTATAAATATTAATATTTCTGCAAATGTTGATTATTTTTGATTGTTTTTATTTATTTTTTTAAATTGGCATTTTAAGGGGAGGTAACTCTAAAACAGTGCATTTTCTGAAGGATTCTACATGGAATTTTCCTATTTTGTATTTTAGCCTGAAAAAATGTACGGTGACCCTATCTTTTCTTTTGATATTATCAAAGCATTGTCTGAGAGCTATCTTTTCCTTAAGTATTTAACAATTCCATCATTTTGTTTAGTTTCTAATCACAAAATGGTGTTTTTTCCTGTATAATTCATACAAAATTTGTCATTTTGTCACGTCCTGTAGCTCGAAAAGATGCGCGGTGACCTATCATTTTTATTATATTTCTCAGCATATATCAAAAGATACTACGTTTTGGCAAAGTATGAACAAATTCTATCATTTTTATTTTAGACACCCATACCACCTTAAAGTATTAATGCATTGGGAAAAACAAATATTTCATCAAATAAATTAAAGTCAGACATTCCTATGATATTCCTTTTCATATTGGATACAAATTTTATTGAGTCTACTACAGACACTCTGTAGTCAAAGTGTTTCAACTTAGGTACTACACAGGCGTCAAAAGGAGTCATTATGGAGTAAAGGGGGTGGCGTCAAAAAGCGTCATTATGGAGGGTTAATTGAGTCCTCCCAAAGTTTCAGTTTTGTCAAAGCCTGCTGCATCTCTTGAGAATGCATGTGTACAACAATTCTTTTGTTGAAACATTTGTACTATTGACCATGATTGACTTTTGATAATGAAAGTTAAGTATTAACAAAGAGCTCCATTCACCTGTGGAGTTGTACTCATGATCGCATGACTGCAGACAGTAATGATGTCCATAAACCTATTTACACTTTTGGTATTTAGCTGTATTTTGCCTCCGAATGACCTTATATCACCTCCGAATAACCTTTTGACGCCAAGCAACAATCACTTTTTAGTTGTGACGTCAAATATTTTGAATTATGAAGTCAAAGTTTACGGAACCTGTGTGATGTTATGTAATGGCGGACAAATTTGCTTACAAGTGTAAATACGTCTATTGACAGGTGATTACAGGTAAATTTGCCAATCAAGAATTGACAAGATTACAATAGAAGAAACTTCAAATACAATTATTGATTAAATGTAATATGTTATTTTACAATACTAAACTAGGAATGTTTGACAAGTTTTCATACCATAATATGTTTTTTTTTTTAAAATGCGCCATTTTGGTAGAATAATTTGTTTTGAAAAACAAGGAAGTATACACCAATTGGTATATACCATCAGAGACATATAATACATGTCTCTGATACCATTAAATGTCAATTGGTGGATTATACGTCAATTTAGGTATAATCCACCAATTGGTGGTTATTCCTGACCTGTTCAATGACTGGGGCACAGGCATTTGTTTCTATCCATAGGAAGGTCGACTAAAAAAATTTGTTTGCCACCTTCTTCTATTTATATGGCTAGTCGAACTTCCTATGGATAGAAACAAATGCCTGTGGACTTGGTAAACCTCGGATAGAAAACGCGAACCTGAACAGAGCATGTTGAGGTCTTACTTTAAGAGCAAATCAACTCTGCATATAAAACTACAGACAGTTTGAGTGGATGAGAAATGCTGCAAAATAAACATATTACCAGCTAACAAAGATTGTTCTCTTAGATCCATATTAGTTGTGTTCGTCTTTGGGCAAACCGGAAACTTCAAAACTAATATTCAGATAGTAAAATCGGTAACGCTCGAACTCCGCTTCTTATTCAGACCTCCAGAAATACTTGACTGAACCCTCCGTAATTTTACAGAATCTAGTCCTTGAAACTTCAATCTGATTCTCTACTGTAATATTATAAAGATCAACCCTGTTTGTATTGAATAACTACCAACAAACCAGCAGTGTCATGATAACAGTCAATGCTTAAAAACTCTACAGTGACACTGAACCACTCAGCCAACTGCGAAGTAATGATGTACAGAATAGTACATTGGCGGATCCAGGGGGAGGGTTCCGGGGTTAGAACCTCACTTTTTGTTATGGCCGATCAATGCATTTGAATGAGGACATGTAGTTGGACACCCCCCCCCCCCCCCCCCCCTTTTGTCCTGGGTTGGGACCTCCTCTTTTAAAATGACTTGATCCGCCCCTGTAGTACATGTAATCGTAGCAATACCACCACTAGAGCTACACAATACAACATTTGTAGCTAGAGTACACACAATACGATTTTCTTGTATCGTATGCCAGAACTTCAATAATTATACAGACATTCCTTCCACTGATTCCTTCTCCCCAGACAACATACGGATATGGAACAGCCTACAACAAACTTTGGCGAACAGTACCTCACTAGATGCTTTCAAGCAGAGGGTACTGCAGTATCCCTTAATCGCACCATCAGGCTGTTTTTAACTTGCACCTGTAAATATTTTCTGGCACCTTTGTTGTCACACTCAGCATGGGCAATAGTGCGATAATACTCAATTAGAAGAAGAATTATTCTGCTCATGTTATGTCTCTTTCTTCTCCGTGCATATTGTTTTCATGATATATCATTGGAACAGTTGCAATATAAAAGACGTATAAAAAACATGATGAATTTAATGAGCCAAAGTGCTTTTCTGGATTAACCTTTACCAAAAAAATCTGTGAAAGCTAATCATGTACGAGAAAGCCAAGAATGAACAGTTTTATAACTTACATGAATTAAAGCCGTTAACTTTTAAAGTATTTGCTCAAATTTAACAATAAGCACCAAAAAGATATCTAAAACAACCATACAATCATTTCCCCGAAGCAAATATCTATGCAAATGAAAATTGACAGTCATACATCACCATTTTTTTATATAAATGATAGCATTAGAAGATACACGACACAGGCAAACAATAATAATGATAAATCTTTTACGAAGTTATCTAAAAAATGATAATCCTATATTTATACGAATTAAATACCGACCTAAATTTTATGTCAAAATTAAACCGCACACTAAATTAAAATTGTTAATCAGAAAATAAAAAAGAATAGGATCAAAAGATTAAAAGCTTTTAAGTAATATTTCTTAATTATTTAGAACGTATCAACCTATATCCAAAAAGTGAAAATATTACCTTAGTTGGGTGAGTAAACTGTTGTAAATTTTATCTTAATAATTATGTTTTAGTATAATAGCGTACACTTTGTCAAAGACTTCTGCAGTTTTATTTCTCTATTTTTTACAAGATGTTATAAAATTGAGAATGGAAATGGGGAATGTGTCAAAGCAACAAGAATCCGGTCATAGAGCAGAGAACAGCCGAAGGCCACCAATGGGTCTTCAATGTAGCGAGAAACTCCCGCACCAAGATGGGCGTCCTTCAGCTGGCCCCTTAACAAATATGCATGTACTAGTTCAGTGATGATGGACATCATATGAACTCCGAATTATACACAAGAAACTAAGATTAAAAATCATACAAGACTAACAAAAGCCAGAGGCTCCTGACTTTGGACAGGCGCAACATTGCTTTTTTTGTAAAAGAAAAACAAAAAAACTACTCTATCTGTGATGAATTGACCAGAAATTCCTGTTTGATATGATCAACTTATAAGATTTAAATGTACAACCACATCAAATTCCGATTTATCATCATGTAAAGTTATGTAATGTTGGTTTACTCTCAAGCTAATGTTCCTCAATGATTAATGTACATAACAGAGGGGGGGGGGGGCTGTTCTCGGTAAATTCTCTTCGTAATGGGTTTATTTCGTCTGTTGTTCCAGAATGATAAGGTTTTATCCGTAATTCAATGATCTTTTCAATTATTTTGAAGTATCTAGGTCCTCCATATATAGTTTTTCGCATATATAGCATCACCCTTATTCTTGCATTGTGGTATACATTTGGTTTCTAAGAGATTCTTATCCACAATTCATACCATTGTGCATACTGTAGATAATATAAAGTTGATGTAGTATTATTGCCGATGAGACAAACATCCATCCACGTTCAAATCCAAGGGATGTAAGCATTTATAGGCAACCATGCGGCCATCTGACAACAATGAGAAAACCCCATATACAGTATGACCAGCTTTAAAACGTTACGACATGACAATTATGAAGCAATTCAATTTAGAACAGCCTCATTTATAACAAAATAATTTACAAAACACAAATATGACGAACATAAATCAACGACAACCACTTAACTACAGGCTTCTGACACAGGCACTTTCAGAAATTATTTTTCCATATTCTTTGTTATATTCAGGTATATAGGATTTTTTTTCTGAGACAAGTGCCTGTGGCTCCTGACTTGGGAAAGATGCAGGTAAAGAATTTTCGTTTATTCAATACATTTAAACGAAGACGATTATTATTCGATTTCTAACGCAATAGAATTCTGATTCCATCAAATTACTTGTTTTCAGATGACAAACTGCCATTAAGATGTTACAGAGCATAATTCCATTTCTCTGCATTGTCTCTGGAGCGCTAGCAGGTACCATCATTTATCTAGTACTAAATACATGAATTAAGTATATCTAATAAAGTGTCTTTACTCCAGTTTGTATCATCTACCCTGTATCGCATACTAGTAGCTAAAAAGTAAAATCACAAAACTACTGAACTCCGAGGAAAATTCGAAACGGAAAGTCTCTAATCAAATGGCAAAATCAAAAGCACAAACATATCAAACGAACGGATAACAACTGTCATATTCCTGGCTAGGTAAAGGCATTTTCTTATGTAGGATATTGTGGATTAAACCTGGTTGTAAAGATAGCCAAACCTCTCACTTGTATTACGTATAGTTGTCGTATTTCTTGGCATGATACGAAATAAGATAAGATAAGATCAGATTTGTTTTTCCGAATTAGGTCCCCAAAGGGGCATATACACATAACATATACACTTGTTATAACATGCAGTAATTTATATGACATTCATAAAATAAACCTTAACTATTGATATAAAGTTATACAGGCTAGTATATGTCAAATACAAAAGTATTTAAGAGTTGCTTCTCCAGAGATTTGGCAAACTTTTTTTTCTTTCATGTTCACATATAAACATTACAAAGTGGGTCATCCAAAAGAAAATTTTCATTATCCAAAATAATAAAATTAGGGATTCATGTTAAAATCTTCGGCCCTCGGGACTGATATTCTCGTGGTCATACAGCATGCCATGTATTATTCTATGTATAACACGATTTAACTTATCTCTGCCATCTTTAAGGGGGCTCGTGGGTCTAAATCAAATTTTTTATTTAATATAGGATTTCTCTATATTTTTCTATAAATGCACTAAATCTTATACTTAATAAAAATGGAAATAAACTAGAGGCTCTAAAGAGCCTGTGTCGCTCACCTTGGTCTATGTGAATATTGAACAAAGGACGCAGATGGATTCATGACAAAATTGTGTTTAGGTGCTGATGATGTGTTTGTACATCTTTCTTTACTGAACATTCTTGCTGCTTACAATTATTTCTATCTTTAATGAACTTGGTCCAGTAGTTTCAGTAGAAAATGTTAGAAAAAATTTACAAATTTTAATGAAAATTGATAAAAATTTACTATAAAGGACAATAACTCCTTAGGAGGTCAACTGACCATTTTGGTCATGTTGACTTATTTTTAGGTCTTATTTTGCTGAACATTATTGCTGTTTATAGTTTAACTCTATCTATAATAATATTTAAGATAATAACCAAAAACAGCAAAATTTCCCTAAAATTACCAATTCAGGGGCAGCAACCCAACAACGGGTGTTGGATTCACCTGAAAATTTCAGGGCAGATAGATCTTGACCTGATAAACAATTTAACTTCGAGTCAGATTTGCTCTAAATGATTTGGTTTTTGAGTTATAAGCCAAAAACTGCATTTTACCCCTATGTTCTATTTTTACCCATGGCGTCCATCTTGATTGGTTGGCCGGTTCACGCCACACATTTTTTAAACTAGATACCCTAGAGATGATTGTGGCCAAGTTTGGTTTAATTTAGCCCAGTAGTTTCAGAGGAGAAGATTTTTGTAAAAGTTAACGACGACGGACGACGACGACGGACGACGACGGACGACGACCGACGGACGACGGACGCCGGACGACGGACGCCGGACGCCAAGTGATGAGAGAAGCTCACTTGGCCTTTTAGGCCAGGTGAGCTAAAAATGGGGTCACCGTTCATTTACGCTCACAATCAGCCTTCGAAAGGTTAATGTCCTTTGTTTTCTGTTGAACTAATAGGAGAAATAGCGGTAATATCGAAATAAAAAGAGAACTAAATTATAGAAATCGCTTAAATTTTACAATTATTTAGTTTATGTACAGCTTATTCGAAAACAACAATAAAAAAAATATAGGTCACCGATGAGTTAAAAAAGATATTTCAATTTTAATGCCAAAAAAAGGCTATTTGCACAAAAGTGAGATAATTTGGAGGTTTTTCAATGATAAAAAATTATCTAAATTTCAAAAATCACCTGGGGCCTACACAAATTGATTTTTTCTGGATTTTTTTTTTGGTACCATGTGATAAAGTAACAACTATACTAAAGATAATAAATAAAATTTGTAATGAAAAATAAATGCTCATTTTTTTTCTAAAATCTTATACCCGCGAACCTAAACAGTGTGTCTCGAACTCGTCTGTGCATGGTACAGGGTGGTACCACCTACATCACTCCATTACTCTTCACCCTTAAAGTGCGACCAATTGTGCAACATACCTTTCTATATTTCTCTTCTCCATTGCCGTGAGACTTTAAATAGTGTCTATCCTACTTGACTCTATTTCCGTGCGACTTATTGTCATGCCTATCTTTACCATATAAATCGAGATATCAAATAAGCCATCATACATTTTACTGTTTTTACGCATTTTCGTATCTTTTTCAAGTTTAAGTCTTTAGTCCGGGATATTCATAATCGGTATACAATTTATACAATCCTTGTTTAAATTTGTTGAAAACATATTAAATACGATTTCGTGCGAAAATCTGTTATAATTGTGAAGCATGATACTTTCGGCATGGATTAGACCTATCAAGTATGAAAGTTAAATGTTCACTGTTGTCCCCATTGATATCATCATTGCCTCATGTATTGTATGTTATGTGTTATGTTGATGAAAAAAGTTTTCCTTCCAGACACGTTTCTCACCTTATGGTTCAAATGCCATCATTAAAAGAAACTTGAGGATACATTTATACTTAGAGAAACTTAAGGATGTACTGTACATTTGTACTAAGAGAAACTTAAGGATGTACAGTACATTTATACTATTTACCGATCACACTATAAGAAACTTAAGGATGTACTGTGCATTTATACTATTTACCGATCACACTATGAGAAACTTAAGGATGTACTGTACATTTAAACGATGATTCAAAATTTACTCCAATTTTTGATACATACCCTACTGAAAAAAACATTATGACAAGAAAAAGTCGAGACCAAAAAATTGATCAAAGAGGCAAAGAAGTTTTGGATTTTTGCATTAGTAAACAAATAAGAATTTTAAATGGCAGAGTTCTTGGTGATACATTTGGTAATTTTACTTGCTATACCCCCAACGGTGCAAGTGTGGTTGATTATGTTGCTGTGTCGGAAGAAATTCTTGAAAATGTACTGTATTTTAAAGTATCCAGATTTATTCCCACATTATCTGATTGTCATTGTAAACTTGAGTGGGAATTATCTGCAAAATATTGTGTTCCTGGAGAAAATGATATTCCAATCCAGTTGAAAAATATGACACCTAATTATATCTGGACTGACTGTTCAGCAATAAAATTTCAAGAAACACTTTCTTCAGATACACTACAAAACTACATACTAGAATTCAACAACAGCACAATTCAATTTACTCAGACATCAGTAGATGAAGCATCATCAAAACTTTCAAACATCTTTTTATCAGCAGCAAATCTATCACTTAAACGACCTTTAAAAAAACACACAAACAAACAAAAAAACAAAAAGTGGTTTGATGCAAGTTTACAACAAGCTCGAACTAACTTGCTTAATTATGGAAAAATTTATTCAAGATTTCCATATGATCCAATTATCAAAAATCACTTTTATAAACTGAATCGTGAATACTCCAAACTAAGGAAATATAAATACAAACAATACAAACAATCATTGATTAGTCAGCTGGACTCCTTGCACGAAGAGAATCCAAAACTGTATTGGAACTTAATTAATGAACTACAGGAAAAAAATGAAACTAAAAAAAAATGTGGAGTACAACCATCAACTTTGATATCACATTTCCAAAAGTTGTCACAACTGAAAGGTGAATTTCAAAGTAGATATACAGAGCTATGTGAAAAACTGAAACAGTTAGAAAACTCAAAATGTTTCAACGAGTTGGACTCCGTTATCACTGAGTCCGAAATATCCAAAGCCATTTGCAATAAATCATCAGGCTTGGATAACATTAGTAATAATATGATAAAGAATGGAAAGACTTTCCTTTTAAAAAGTTTTCAACAGATGTTTAATACTTGCCTGTCTTCAGGTATATACCCAACATCTTGGGCTGAAGGTTATATTACACCAATTTTTAAAAGCAACGATACAAGTGACCCTAACAATTATAGAGGAATAACAATAACAAGTGCAATTGGAAAGCTTTTTAATAGAATATTAAGTCTAAGACTGGACAAATTTCTTCAGGAACATAATATTATACATGATAGTCAAATTGGATTCACAAGGAAAGCCAGAACTGTAGATCATATGTTTATTTTAAACTGTCTTATTAACAAATACTGTAATTCAAAAGAAGGTAGACTGTTTGCCTGTTTTGTTGATTTTCAGAAGGCTTTTGATACTGTTATACATACAGGGATCAAGATTAAATTACTAGATATTGGTGCTGGGTCTTATTTTTATAACATTATTAAAAGTATGTATGAAATTAGCAAATCATGTGTCAAAATTCAAAATCAAGTAAGTGATTTTTTCCCATTAGATATTGGAGTCAAACAAGGTGACAACCTCAGTCCGAATTTATTCAAGATATTCATAAATGATTTGCCCAGATATTTGTCAGATACTAGAGACCCAGTTAATGTCAATGACAAAGATCTACATTGTTTAATGTATGCTGATGATATTGTTTTATTATCTACATCAGCTGAAGGACTACGAGAAAAGCTGGGAATGCTTGATAAATTTTGCAAAGATTGGTGTCTCAATGTGAATACTAATAAGACAAAGGTGCTGATTTTCAACAAGGCAGGCAGACATGTAAAACAGATATTCACATTTCAGAATATAAATCTGGAATGTGTTTCAAAATACAAATACCTAGGTTTATATTTAAGCTCATCTGGTTCATTCAGTTATGCTCAAAATGAACTATACAAAAAATCCCTGAAAGCTCATTTCAAATTAAGGAAAGATCTTTTATCACTTAATCCTGATGTAAAAACAAGTATTCATGTTTTTGACCACACTGTAAAACCTATTTTATTATATGGTAGCGAAATATGGGGGATGTTTAATTCTCTTTCCTCTAAATGTAAGAAGGAAGATATATCTTTTGAAAAATTATATTCAGGTTTACCCTGTGAGAAACTTCATATAAAATTTTGTAAATTTATACTTGGGGTACACAAGAAAACAACAAATGCTGCAGTGTTATCTGAACTTGGAAGATTTCCAATATATTTTAATATTATAAAAGGAATGTTATTGTACTGGTATAGATTAGAAAATTTAGGTGATAATTTTCCTCTATTAAAAGAGGCATATACACAATCAAAGACAATACATCACATGAATATAACATCATGGTATGGTTCAATAAATGTTGTTTTTAAAATACTTGGTATTGACTATACAAATGCCATAAATGCTCCATTTTGTGAATCCTTATACAAATTTAAGAAATATATACAAACCAAGCTATCAATATTGTTTATTAGCTGTTGGAAAAAACAAATAGATAAATTTTCAGACAGTAAACTGAAAACCTACCTTTTATATAAAACAAATTTTGGTTTTGAAAAATATCTAACATTGATCAAGAATTTTGAACTTAGAAGAAGTTTTACTAAATTACGTGTATCTTCTCATAGATTACAAATAGAATTAGGTAGATATCAGGGTATTCCCCGAATTAACAGAATATGTAATAAATGTTCTTCCAATACTGTCGAAGATGAGGCTCATTTTCTATTTGATTGTAACAAATTTGAGGATGATAGAAATTGTATGTTAGCTAGTATTGCACAATATAATTCTTATTTTAATCATATGAACAGTCAAAGCAAAATTATCTGGTTATTTAGTGTAGAAAATGTTGAGTTACTTAAAATAATATGTAATTTTATATACAAACATCTTCCTTAGTGAAGATTAGTTAAAGGAGATCTATGTGTGTATATACATTTGATTGGACATAGAAAATTATATTCATCTGAATATCACAAACATACTAGCCGATTAAAAAAAAAAAATTGTTAAGATATATTATTTATTCAAATGTTCTCTTATATCCTTGAGGCATCGTCCCCTGGTATCAACTGCATTCAAGTTACCTATGATGCTTCCTTGTTTGCTTTTGATACAGGTAGGAAAGAGACATTTACACACATTTTACATGCCTATGGCCCATAAGGTATCGCCCCCTGGTGTCAGCTGCCTTTAGGAAACCATAATGCTTTCCTATTTGCTGCTGACACAGGATGAGTCATGGACATGTTTAATTTCTACTTTCTTTTTGGCTAATTATTATATATTTAATTGATCCAACTTTTTGTGTACTATACATATGTGGATATCTATTTTTCTTTTTTTTTCTTTTTGGGCTACTTGTTTGTTATCTATATCAACCACACTTGCAATAAAATGCATTAGTATTAAAAAAAACATACTATAGATTCTTTATCTGCGTATTCTTTAAGAACTTAAATAGTTCTCGTTTAACTTTTTTTTTTTTTTTATCTCATTGTTTGTATTGTATTAATTATTGATGTTGTAATGTTTTATGCCCTTTGGGGCCCATAATTGGAAAATAAAATATCTTATCTTATCTTATCTTATACTATTTTGGGTCCACCCTATGAGAAAGTAAAGGATGTACTGTACATTTATACTATTTACCGATCCACATTATGAGAAACTTAAGGATGTACTGTACATTTATACTATTTACGGATCTACACTATAAGAGAGTTAAGGATGTACTGTACATTCATACTATTTACGGATCCACACTATGAGAAAGTTAAGGATGTACTGTACATTTAAACTAATTACGGATCCACATTATGAGAAACTTAAGGATGTACTGTACATTTATACTATTTTGAATCCACCCTATGAGAAACTTAAGGATGTACTGTACATTTATTCTATTTACGGATCCACACTATGAGAAAGTTAAGAATGTACTGTACATTTATACTATTTACGTATCCAAAATATGAGAAACTTAAGGATGTACTGTACATTTATTCTATTTACGGATCCACACTATGAGATGATTCAGAATGTACTGTATTTAATACTGTCATTTGATTTTCAGTTGATGGGAATTGGTCTGCTTGGGGATCCTGGGGTGGATGTTCACAGACATGTGGATCTGGCACCAGATATAGGTCACGGTCTTGTTCAAATCCGTTCCCGTCTTTCAATGGTGCGGATTGTGTTGGTGATACACAGGTGTCACAAACATGTAATACAAATACCTGTCCGGCAGGTAAGTTGACAAACATGTAATACAAATACCTGTCCGGCAGGTAAGTTGACAAACGTGTTATACAAATACCTGTCCGGCAGGTAAGTTGACAAACATGTAATACAAATACCTGTCCGGCAGGTAAGTTGACAAACATGTAATACAAATACCTGTCCGACAGGTAAGTTGACAAACATGTAATACAAATACCTGTCCGGCAGGTAAGTTGACAAACATGTAATACCAATACCTGTCCGGCAGGTAAGTTGACGAACATGTAATACAAATACCTGTCCGGCAGGTAAGTTGACAAACATGTAATACAAATACCTGTCCGGCAGGTAAGTTGACAAACATGTAATATAAATACCTGTCCGGCAGGTAAGTTGACAAACATGTGATATAAATACCTGTCCGGCAGGTAATTTGACAAACATGTAATACAAATACCTGTCCGGTAGGTAAGTTGACAAACATGTAATACAAATACCTGTCCAGCAGGTAAGTTGGAAAACATGCAAAACAAGTACTTGTCCAGCAGGTAGGTTGAAAAACATGTAATACAAATACCTGTCCAGCAGGTAAGTTGGCAAACATGTAATATATAAATACCTGTCCAGCAGGTAAGTTGGCAAACATGTAATACAAATACCTGTCCAGCAGGTGAGTTTGCAAACATTTAATACAAATACCTGTCCAGCAGGTAAGTTGACAAACATGTAATACAAATACCTGTCCAGCAGGTAAGTTGGCAAACATGTAATACTTAGTATACAAATACCTGTCCAGTAGGTAAGTTGACTATCAATGTAATACAAACACCTGTCCAGCAGGTTAGTTGACAAACATGTAATACAAATACCTGTCTAGCAGGTAAGTTGGCAAACATGTAATACGAAAACCTGTCCAGCGGGTAAGTTGACAAACATGTAATACAAATACCTGTCCAGCAGGTAGGTTGACTAACATGTAATACAAATACCTGTCCAGCAGGTAAGTTGACAAACATGTAATACAAATACCTGTCCAGCAGGTGGGTTGATTAACATGTAACAGGTCGAGAACTCTAGATTTTCTGACGTCAGAATATCTTTGCATAGTAATTTCCAAAACACAAGGCCAATATGGCCTTGAACAACTGACCAATCGACTCAATGAACTTCAATGCATTGTGGGCTACTACGAGTAAACTACTACTTAAAACACTTGGAATTAGTGGTAAAACAGTCAACTAATATATTGTCTGGGACTCTCATTACCAAAGTTTTTATTCTGAAAATATATTTAATGTAAAATATATAACGTAATCTTTAATTTGCATGCTCAGATTAAAAAAAATATTGTTTATTGGCTTCACGATTCGACTTTCTATTTCGTCTTGCAAAAGTAGTTGAACCGGTTTTGTGCATTGTTATGAATTGAACCTACATTTATTTCACGACATGACAGTGCAATATTTAATGAAGTGACCACTGTCCAGTAAGAAAATCATTTGAGCTCTTTTAAACCTGCATAATGTCATTCCAAAATCATTTCTGCCTAGAAAAACACGAAAACTTATATTGAAACACTTCTTTCTGTACTGAATGTGTATTTTTTTTATCAGGACCTGAACTAATGGTAAGAACATCATAATATTCAGTATGCTAAAAATAAGTGTTATGAAAGCGGCAGGGGCGGACCCAGCCATTTTAAAAAGGGGGGTCCTAACCCTGGACAAAAGGGGAGGGGTTTCCAACTACATGTCCCGAACCAAATGCACTGATCGTCCTAAGAAAGGGGGTCCATCCCCCGGAACCCCCGCCCCCTGGATCCGCCACTGAGCGGGTACGGTATATAGCTCAATACATTTTTTTATAGTTTCATACATTTATATATAATATCCGTTACCAATTTTGTCACAAAATATACCTCAGAGGTTTTTTATCGTTCAGCTGCTGTCCTGTTGACATATGTAACATATCTCCAATATTAAAAGTCTCTGGATCATAGTGGTGCCATATGACCTATTATTGTTTTTTCTTTCTAAAACGTGCTTTGTATATAGAAATAAGAAGATAAGGTATGAGTGCCAAAATGATTGATACATCTTTCCGACAAAGACATGATTTAGTAAAGTTAGCAGTCATAGGTTCAATGCTGAAAAGTAAGCTATTAATGAAAAAAATACTTGTGTAAAACAATCCCTCCCCCCAAAAAAACAACAAAAAAACGGCCCAATTAAATATATAAAAGGACAAGAAATATATCCTATAAAAAAAATATATTGTATAGGAGCCTGTATTTCAGTGGTTGTCATTTGTTTATGTGTTACATATTTGTGTTTCGTTCATTTATTTTTATATTATTAAGGCCGTTAGTTTTCTCGTTTGAATTGTTTTACATTGTCATATCGGGGCCTTTTATAGCTGACTATGCGGTATGGGCTTTGCTCATTGTTGAAGGCCGTACGGTGATCTATAAATGTTAATTTCTGTATCATTTTGGTCTCTTGTGGACAGCTGTCTCATTGGCAATCATATCACATCTTCTTTTTTTTTTATTTTAGATCCAACGCTGGCAATTTTCACAAAACATATAAAATATTCAACCTTGTCGCACATACATATGAATAAAATCATTACAGCTTATTTCCTAATGCACGTAGATCAAAACTTTGGTTAGCTTGCTTGCTTTGTTTGTATATTGTATAAAATATGAAATATACTAGTTAAACTATGCCTATATATATATATACCAAATACCGTTTCGATCCCTAACATCACTGAAGAGACATTTATTGTCGAAATCCGGATATGGTGTACTAAAGAAATATTGACACCGAATGTTTGTGGCACAACATCCTGTCCACAAGTTAACAAATTTTTTTTCTGTGACGTATTAAATTTATATTAGGATCCATTTTGTTACATCTTGTGATCAATTTTATTTGGCAATCGTCAATGGCAGTCAGCAGGGTTAAAGAACATCAGTTGTTCGACCTGTTAGTCAAATGCGTTTTGTTTAAATATTCTTTTTCACTCTTTTGGAATTTTTTTTTTGAGACAAGTGCCTGTGACCGGCTGTTATCGACGGATTACTTTACACTAGTAAGTTTGTCTCATGGGTAATTGTGTTTTTCGCTGTTGTTTCGTTGCTGTCTGGTGGACAAATACATGATATGTCTGTGCCATCATCAAACATGTTAATGGCTATAATATATCGGGTAATTCAAACCCTTTTTTCTTCGCATAGAAACAACTCTTCGTTAATCTGAGCATGGAAGTAATACTTTATATCACGAACTATAAATGAGGATACACAAAATGAAAAACTAAGCGAAATTGTGAATCCCGCATTGCACGAAAAAATGTGTTGTATTTCAGTAAATAACACGTGTTCTTGGTTGATTGTAAACACGTAGTTGTCCATCATGCATTGTGACTCATTCAGTGGATTGGTCAAAAACCTAGGTAAAAATAAATTGCGTAACATGTAAATAAACAATTACATGTGCGAGAACATAAGTATGCTAATTTATGTATTTCCATATAAGGTAGTGGTCCTGACCGGTGTAATACAAATACCTGTTTAGCAGATAAGTTGACAAAAATGTAATACAAATACCTGTCCAGCAGGTAAGTTGATAAACATGTAATACAAATACCTGTCCAGCAGGTAAGTTGACAAACATGAAATACAAATACCTATCTAGCAGGTAAGTTGACAAACATGAAATACAAATACCTGTCTAGCAGGTAAGTTGACAAACATGTAATACAAATACCTGTCCAGCAGGTAAGTTGACAAAGATAAGGAGTTCCGCGGAACCATGTGTCTCGCCTGCTTCTGTCAGTGTTAGAGTTGTAATTTTGTAGTTTGGTGTAATATAGTGTGTCCATTAATCAGTAAAATACAGAATTTAATAAAAAAATCAAACTTTTAGTATGCAGCTATTTTATATATCAAATTGGTTGATCCGTAGATTTACTGACAGTGTTACCTGAAGCAATGTTATAGTGATCCGGTGATTTACTGACAGTGTTGCCTGAAGCAATGTTATAGTGATCCGGTGGTTTACTGACAGTGTTGCCTGAAACAATGTTATAGTGATCCGTGGATTTACTGACAGTGTTGCCTGAAACAATGTTATAGTGATCCGTGGATTTACTGACAGTGTTGCCTGAAACAATGTTATAGTGATCCGTGGATTTACTGGCAATATTGTCGGAATGACCCCGTTGATTGAATCACTTGTGATTCGTAGATTTATTGATTCACTATAATGCACCACATATAAATATATGCATTAAAAAGAACAAAATTAATTTACATTCTCCTTGTCTTTAATAATTAAGTGCGTCCATTCGAAAGTTTACTATTAATACACACATAAACATTCTTGAGTGAAACCTTCTGGAAATCTTGGTTCATCTTTCTATTGAGTACTTATATATGTATTTAGTGAATGGTGCGTGGTCTGACTGGGGAGACTGGGGCGACTGCTCTAATGCCTGTGGATCAGGAACTAAGACAAGAACCAGGGATTGTACAGACCCAACTCCCATGTACGGGGGATCAGATTGTTCAGCCTCAAACACACAGTCACAAAGTGACATTTGTACAGGGCCATGTGCAGGTAGGTCGATCGTAATTATATATTGAATGATACGAACATTCTAACAAAAATATTCTCATTTAGATTTTTAATTAAAGATCTAACCAAGTTAATATTTAGCTAAAACCGTATTTATTAAGAAACAGGAATGATTTAAATGACTTAAATTTCACCCTCACTATACTAGTATCCGAAAGCTTAAGAATTGCGTATTAGTTCTGACTAATCGAGACAGTGTAATAACAATAAAATAATTTCTATCAGAATCTTTATATACACTAGAACACACCCGTGATATCGCGGGTCCGTGAAGGAATTAAGGTATATAACTATGCGCAAGCCTTATTTTAGTATTAGTATTGTCATCTGATAAAGTCATGCCGATTATAAGATACACAGTTTTTCTCTGCTTTCAAATCTTTCTGTTTGAACCCGTCGAAAACTGGAACTTATCAATTATTGGTAATATTAATTATTTGGAAAACAAAAGGTCCTGGAATGGAGTATTTTTTAATCAACAACATTGTCCTATATTAGTTATAAATAAAGATGAATTCTTTGATTCGCTGTTTTACGTCATGTATGCCCACTAACAAATTGAAAACTGTTCCTCATTTTTAGACTTGTTATCTTAGAAAGTCTTACTGATTAAAATACTACAATAGGTAGCTATTTGACAATTTATTAGTGTCAACCCTGTGATTATGACCCGTGTATATAGCATATTAACCCTGAATACACCGTTTGGTGTGCGCCTGTCAGATGCGGAACGTACAGATTAGGTAATAGGTAACAGGTGAATATACTATTGGTATCGGTATCGGACTCGACCCGGAACTTCTTAATTATTGCCAATATTAATTACGTGGAAAACAAAAGGGCCTGGAGTGGTTTTATTTTCAATCTACACCTTTGTACTATATTAGTGATATATAAAGTTGAATTGTTTGATTCGTCGTTTTTACGTGATGACGGCTGAAAAATTGGACTTCGTAATTTTAGTATTACAGATTTACCTTCGAGCAACGATGAAGATTCGAAATCCGCATCTGGTACAGTTAGAACCAGCTTATACAAGTCAAAAACAAACTATTATTTCACATCTGAAACCACCCAGATATATCAACAAATAGGGTATCACTAGATAGGGTATCACCAAATAGGGTATCACTAGATAGGGTATCACCAAATAGGGTATCATCAAATAGGGTATCACCAAATAGGGTATCATCAAATAGGATATCACCAAATAAGGTATCACTAGATATGATATCACCAAATAGTGTATCATCAAATAGGGTATCACTAGATAGTGTATCTTCAAATAGGGTATCACAATATAGGGTATCGCCTAATAGGGTACCAATAGGGTATCACCAGATAGGGTATCACTAAATATTGTATCACTAGATAGTGTATCATCAAATAGGGTATCACAAGATAGGGTAACACCTAATAGGGTACGAAATAGGGTATCACAAGATAGGGTATCACCAGATAGGATATCACTAAATATTGTATCACCAAATAGGTTATCGTCAAATAAGGTATCGCCAAATAGGGTATCACCAAATAGGGTATCACCAAATAAGGTATCACTAAATAGTGTATCATCAAATAGGGTATCGCCAAATAGTGTATTATCAAATAGGGTATCGCCAAATAGGATATCACCAGATAGGGTATCACCAAATATTGTATCGCCAAAAAGGGTATCACCCAATAATGTATCATCAAATAGGGTATCGCAAAATAGGGTATCACCAGATAGGATATCACTAAATAGTGTATCATCAAATAGGGTATCACCAGACAGAGTATCACCAGATAGGGTATCATCAAATAGTGTATCATCAAATAGGGTAACACCAAATAGTGTATCACTAAATAGTGTATCATTTTGCATGAGGAAGTTAAACGTGTTTCTAATGAACAAGGGTTCAGACACTGAAATGTTCCGACCATTGATTTTATGTGGAAAGTCTCAAATATAAAGGTTTTTAACTGCAAGTATGAAATACTCTCAACATTTTTATAGGTCCATGACAATGAGATCAAGGACGGATAAATCCTGATAGACATCAGTGATCACCTTACAATTATTCCGTACACCAAATACAGTTGAACTATTGCGTATGACAATTGAAAACAAACCAAAACACAAAACTTTGAAAATAGGTCAAGGTCTGATTGTACCTGCTAACAGACAGGTAAACCTTACAACCTTTCCATATGTGCCAAGTAAAGTTAACCCACTACTTAAAAAGAAAAAAAAAGAAAAAAATACAAAAGCCAAACAATGACCAATTTATCATGAAAACGAGGTAAAAGTCAGATGATACCCACCAGACAGACATGTTCAACTTACGATTACTCCGTACATAACGTATAGTTGACCTACTGCTTATTGTATCAGAGAACTATGCAGGCATAATCGTGTAAGGTTAACTCTAATCAATGATTCATATAATGAGGCCAAGGTCAATTGAAGTAAGTCTGACAGAAATATTGACATTGCAAGGACTCCATTATGATACACCAACTTTATTTATCATATTAATCATATAATAATTGAGAAATTCACATGACAAAAAAATGTATGTTTTTTCAAGCAGTCACTGAACTATAAAAATAAGGTCAAGGACAATAGTTATCGTTACGTGTATATGATATCCGGATACATGGTATGGAGCACCCAAGTCTTCTAACTCATGAAATATAAAGCTTTATACAAATAGTTTACATTGCCGTAGTCGCGGTAATCCCAATGTCTCGCTTATTTCGATTTTTGTCGCAGACAAAAATTAAAAGAGAATTACATTCCATACCAATTCAATGCGTATGGTGATTTTACCTTATTGAAATATAGTATTTAAATTCAGTTGATGGTGTATGGGGTAGCTGGGGTTCGTATGGGGACTGTACTCATACATGTGGAGGAGGGAAGAAAGCTAGGAGACGTTCTTGTGACAATCCAGTACCCTCCAATGGGGGAGACGACTGTTCCGGAGATACTTACGACATAGCAGATTGTAACACCGGGGCATGTTCCGTTCCGGCAGCAGGAACATATGTTCAGGTAGGCTTCAAATCAGACATTATCTGCTCCAGGATCATATGTCTAGGTAGCATTCAAATTTAAATCATTGGATCCAGGTTCATATGTTCAGGTAGGCTTTAAATTAGAAATCATTGGCTCCAGGATCGTATGCTCAGGTAGGCTTCAAATTAAAAATCATCGGCTCCAGGATCAAAATATATAAATGTCTAGGGGCCAGCTGAAGGACGCCTCCAGGTGCGGAATTTCTCGCTGCATTTAAGACCCGTTGGTGACCTTCTGCTGTTGTCTGTTCTATGGTCGGGTAATTGTCTCTTTGACACATTCCCCATTTCCATTCTCAATTTGATTTAAATTTGAAAGCATCGGCTCCAGGATCATATGTTCAGGTAGACTTCAAATCAGAAATCATCGGCTCCAAGATGAACTGTTCAGGTAGGCTTCAAATTAAAAATCATCGACGAGGAAACATGCAATGAAACTTCAAAATAATAAATCTAACTGCAAATACTGCAATATCTGACACAAACGGATTTTAAGCCAGGTGAATAAAAAACAATTTATTAAAAAATACCCTTGATAATTAATTATTGACTTCTAATAATGATCAATAATGTACAAGAACGAAAACAATGTTATCAAATAATCATTTCACACATTTATCTAGACCTAACAATGATTTTTTTTTGGAAGAATTGCTTCTGATTGATGTTTTGAATTGATGAACATTCATCTTTTCATTTATTATCTCTATAATGTTTATAATGGTTTTTATTGTAAATATTTTAGATTTGTCCAACAGGATTTTTTACATGTGAATCTGGAATAGTTGGTTGCATCAATAATACATTACAATGTGATTGTACAAACCACTGTTCTGATAGCAGCGACGAATCTACATCATATGCCTCGTGTCCAGCTGTCCCAACATGTACAGGTTCTGGTGAGTAACAATCTAAAGCGACAACACTTGCAGAGGGTCTGGTGAGTAACAATTTATCGTGTGTGTGTGCCACAACACTTGTAGAGGGTCTGGTGAGTAACAATCTGTCATGTGTGTGCCAGAACACTTGAAGAGGATGCAGTGAATAACAATCTATGTTTTTTTTTTGCCAGAAACACTTATAGAGGGTCTGATGAGTAACAATCTATGTGTTGTGGGCCACAATTCATGTACAAGTTCTCGTGAGTAACAGTCTATGGTGTGTGTGCCACAACACTTGTAGAGGGTCTGGTGAGTAAAAATCTATGGTGTGTGTGCCACAACACATGTACAGGTTCTGGTGAGTAACAATGTATCGTGTGTGTGTGCCACAACACTTGTAGAGGGTCTGGTGAGTAACAATCTATCACGTGTGTGCCACAACACATGTACAGGTTCTCGTGAGAAACAATCTATCGTGTGTGTGTGCCACAACACATGTACATGTTCTGGTGAGTAACAATCTATCATGTGTGTGCCACAACACTTGTGGAGGGTCTGGGGAGTAACAAACTATGTGTTGTGTGCCACAACACTTGTAGAGGGCCTGGTGAGTAAAAATATATCTTGTGTGTGCCAGAACACTTGTAGAGGATGCAGTGAATAACAATCTGTGTTTTTTTTTTGTGCAAGAAACACTTATAGAGGGTTAAACCCATGTACCATATTGTCAACTATAATTCACAATCTTTATTTAAAATCTTTACTGACGTTTCAGTTGCATCATAATCTAAGTGCTGAATGTTCATTTCTACTCAAATATATATATACTTATGACATTTTAAACGTCGCAGTGACGTCTAAATAAATATTACGCAAGTGATGAGTGTTCTTACGTGTGTTTTTGAGCTGCATTTCTGTCACGTAGTGTTGTCATTTTGGCAATTTTTAACATTGAAATATAAGTTGGATGTTTGGCTAGCCATGAAACCAGGTTCAACCAACCGTTTTTTTTCTTCTTAAAATGTCCTGTACCAAGACAGACATATGGCAGTTATTATCAATAGTTGTTTCTATGTATTAAATTGACGGGGTTTTTTTCTTTCTTATTTTTTTCTTCTTTCTTCCCCCCCTCTGTCTTTTGACATAAATTCATATGGATATTTAAATAGATTTAACATTCTATACATGCATGCTCATACCTATATTTTGTATTATATTGCTATAAACGTTAAATGGAGAAGACTTCATAAATCTGCTTAACTTGTGTCTTATCCAATATTTGTACTTGATCAAATAAAATAAACATTTAATTCTTTGTAAAATCCATGTATAATTGCTGGCGGAATATACTTAGTATTGGAACCAAGTTTTGCATACACAATTCTGTCAGAAAATTTAAAATTTGAAAGAAGAAGAGAAAGGGAAATAGCATGTGATAATTGGCGCTTGTTTTTGTTGCACTTCAGTGTTCCTGTTATTTCTCTGTTGCTTCACACCATGGTTTGAAGCTATCAGTGTTTCTGGTGTTCCTTTGTTGCTTCACACCATGGTTTGGAGCTATCAGTGTTTCTGTTATTCCTATGTGGCTTCACACCATGGTTTGGAGCTATCAGTGTTTCTGTTATTTCTCTGTTGCTTCACACCATGGTTTGGAGCTATCAGTGTTTCTGTTATTTCTCTGTTGCTTCACACCATGGTTTGGAGCTATCAGTGTTTCTGTTATTCCTTTGTTGCTTCACACCATGGTTTGGAGCTATCAGTGTTTCTGTTATTCCTTTGTTGCTTCACATCATGGTTTGGAGCTATCAGTGTTTCTGTTATTTCTTTGTTGTTTCACACCATGGTTCGGAGCTATCAGTGTTTCTGTTATTTCTCTGTTGCTTCACACCATGGTTTGGAGCTATCAGTGTTTCTGTTATTCCTTTGTTGCTTCACACCATGGTTTGGAGCTATCAGTGTTTCTGTTATTCCTTTGTTGCTTCACACCATGGTTCGAAGCTATCAGTGTTTCTGGTGTTCCTTTGTTGCTTCACACCATGGTTTGGAGCTATCAGTGTTTCTGTTATTCCTTTGTTGCTTCACACCATGGTTCGAAGCTATCAGTGTTTCTGGTGTTCCTTTGTTGCTTCACACCATGGTTTGGAGCTATCAGTGTTTCTGTTATTCCCTTGTTGCTTCACACCATGGTTTGAAGCTATCAGTGTTCCTGGTGTTCCTTTGTTGCTTCACACCATGGTTTGGAGCTATCAGTGTTTCTGTTATTTCTTTGTTGCTTCACACCATGGTTTGGAGCTATCAGTGTTTCTGTTATTCCTTTGTTGCTTCACACCATGGTTCGGAGCTAACAGTGTTTCTGTTATTCCTTTGTTGCTTCACACCATGGTTTGGAGCTATCAGTGTTTCTGTTATTCCTTTGTTGCTTCACACCATGGTTTCGAGCTATCAGTGTTTCTGGTGTTCCTTTGTTGCTTCACACCATGGTTTGGAGCTATCAGTGTTTCTGGTGTTCCTTTGTTGCTTCACACCATGGTTTGGAGCTATCAGTGTTTCTTGTGTTCCTTTGTTGCTTCACACCATGGTTTGGAGCTATCAGTGTTTCTGGTGTTCCTTTGTTGCTTCACACCATGGTTTGGAGCTATCAGTGTTCCTGGTGTTCCTTTGTTGCTTCACACCATGGTTTGGAGCTATCAGTGTTTCTTGTGTTCCTTTGTTGCTTCACACCATGGTTTGGAGCTATCAGTGTTTCTGTTATTCCTTTGTTGCTTCACACCATGGTTTGGAGCTATCAGTGTTCCTGGTGTTCCTTTGTTGCTTCACACCATGGTTTGGAGCTATCAGTGTTTCTGTTATTTCTTTGTTGCTTCACACCATGGTTTGGAGTTATCAGTGTTTCTGTTATTTCTTTGTTGCTTCACACCATGGTTTGGAGCTATCAGTGTTTCTGTTTTTTCTTTGTTGCTTCACACCATGGTTTGGAGCTATCAGTGTTTCTGTTATTTCTTTGTTGCTTCACACCATGGTTTGGAGCTATCAGTGTTTCTGTTATTCCTTTGTTGCTTCACACCATGGTTCGGAGCTATCAGTGTTTCTGTTATTTCTCTGTTGCTTCACACCATGGTTTGGAGCTATCAGTGTTTCTGTTATTTCTTTGTTGCTTCACACCATGGTTTGGAGCTATCAGTGTTTCTGGTGTTCCTTTGTTGCTTCACACCATGGTTTGGAGCTATCAGTGTTTCTGGTGTTCCTTTGTTGCTTCACACCATGGTTTGGAGCTATCAGTGTTTCTGGTGTTCCTTTGTTGCTTCACACCATGGTTTGGAGCTATCAGTGTTTCTGGTGTTCCTTTGTTGCTTCACACCATGGTTTGGAGCTATCAGTGTTTCTGTTATTTCTCTGTTCTTTCTTATTGTTGATGTGTTTCCCTCGGTTTTAGTTTGTAACCTGGATTTGTTTTCCCTCAATCGATTTATGACCTTTGAACAGCGGTATACTACTGTTGTCATTATTTACACGATAGAAAAATTTCCACTACTGCTGATATCTGTAATTTCCGATGCCAAATAATGACTTTATCATACCTCATAATTGCTACAAACACATTTTGAATATACAAGATAATTTTAAGATAAATTTAATATATAGATTTCTAAAGAAGATATGGTATGAGTGCCAATTAGTCAATTCACCATTCAAGTCACTGTTTGTAAAAGAAAAACCATTATAGGTCAACGTACGTGTAGGCACAAAAGTCAAATTAAAAAAAAATGTTTTGTTATATCCAATATACTTGACTATTTAAAAGTTTAAACTATTTTTTGTTGGATATTCATTCTTGTAAATTTGTTGACTTTGATATGTTTTATCGTTCCAGTAAGTAATGTCACAACATGTGTATGACATTGTTATTCCTTGATATAACCAAACAAAACTATTAATTGAATGACCAAAATATAACGAAGAAAATTGTTTTCATTGTTGTTTGTCCTCTTGGTAAACAATTTATTGTCATGTTTTTGCTTTCGTTTCAGATGTAAAGAGCAGCATAACCATATGTCTACTTTTGGGTTTAATGCGATTTGTTGTTGAGAAGATAATTATTTGAGATCGTTATGAAATGTTCAGAACGAATGTCATTGTGTAATGAACTTATTCATCAACATAGCTTGTATGATATATTGTGAACCATTCTGTTACAAGGGCTTGATGTTATGTGTTATGAAAGAAGTACTTCACTTGTAAGATAAATGCATTTATATATATAAGTTTTTTTGTTATTTTTTACTAATCTTAATGCGTATTTTTTTATTTATATTCAACAGGAACGCTCAGAGCCAAATATTTAAAAAGGCAATTTGATACATATAAGAACCGGAACAGTAATGGTAAAAGAAATCTCGAACTGAATTCCCTTCTGAAATCTAATTATATAACATGTAATGAGTGTTTCAGCCTTGGAATGAACATCTTGAAGTTCTTGCAATGGCGAATTTCAAAAGAAATATAAGTTTATTGTAAATAATAACAATACGGAACAATGAAATGAACTTTCTTTGACTTGTCAATATACAAAAAGCCTATTTCATTATAGTCTGGTATGAATAAATATACAATTTCCTTGACACATATGATGTCTGGTGTTGTCCAGTCCAGTTAAATCAAGTATTGGACAAATATTGTTGACTAAGATTTGAACGTACATAAAAAAATATATTTCAGTACACAAATACTTTAAACTAAAGTTATCTTAATAATTATCTTCAAGCAATTTTGTAAAAAAACCGTTTTAGCAGTTTTTATGCTTTTTTGTTTTGTTATGAAATTTGGTGCTATAATCAAACAATTCTGACTGTTTTAAGTTTGAACACTGTTATCTTAGCAAGAAAATATATCTTGAAGCCAACATGCTTACCTCACAATATGTATTTTCCCCGTCGCTTCCATCTCTCTCATAACTATGAATTTTAAAGACATTTGTGTTTAGAACTTTTCTCAGATCAAGAATGACATTTTATGTTCGTTCCAAATTTGAAATGTATGCTAAAAATAAAATGTTATTGAAAAAAGACAGCGTGCAGTATTGTGTAAAAGAGAGGCGAAATATAGCAGATGGACAGTCAAACTCAAAGATAGAAAATAAACTGAAAACGCCATGGCTAATAATGAAAAACAGACAAATAATAGCACACATTACACAACACAGAAAACTTAAGACTAAGCAACACGAACCCAACAAAAACTGGGTGTGACGTGATATCAGGTGCTCTGGAAGGGTGAGTAGATCCTGCTCCAGATGTGGCACCCGTCGTGTTGCTCATGTTATTACAAACCCGGTAAATAGTACAATTCCGTAGGTCACATTCAAGAAAAGCCCAAGGGAAGGGGATTGTGGTTACGACGTACGGAACATATCCGATATCATCTATGAACCGGTTATCCATAGCTGTCAACCAACTCGTGATGGGTAAAATATGACCAATAGGCACCCCCGTCGAATAAAACATTAGCCTCTATAGTCTGTCGCTCGTATTAAACTGGCGCTATATCTGATTTCAATAAAACGCTTGTGTGTTTGCCGTGAGGGAAACATAACTACTATTTCTGGTTCTTCTGTTTTTACCAACTTTAAGCCTCGGTCACACCTTACCGGATATCTCGAACGGGTAACTTTTATTCAATCCGTTCACGTTCGTTAAACATCCGTTCTTATCCGTTAGACGTCCGTCTATATCTGTTGCATGTCCGTTAAGCGTATGTTTTATCCGTACACGTCCGTTCTGTCCAGTGGAAAATTTTGAGCATGTTCAAAACTTTGAATGGACGTCCAACGGATAAAATGTCCGTTGAACGTCCGTTAGGCGTCCGTTTTGTACGATACTCGTCCGTTTCGTTTCCGTTTTGTATCCGTTACGTGTCCGTTATACATCCTTTGGTAGTCTGGAAGATAAATTCACCAACGGACTTCTACCGGACGTTTAACGGATAACACGGATGTTGAACGAATGAGAAACGGACTTCTACCGGACGTATAACGGATAAAACGGATGATGAACAGATAAATGCCGATTGAAAATTTCGCATCAGAAATGCCAATTATTGATATGTTAGATTTCTTAAGGTTCATGAATTCTTATTATTCATAATCATCTTAGAGTAAAAGCACGTATTCACAATCAAGTAGCTCTTATTCATGCCAGACACTGCCCTTTGGCGGCATTATGAAAAAGAAACCAAAACAAGTTACACAGAAACATTTTGAATATTTATGCGATTTACATGTGTTATTATTGTCGCCTTTAATTTTTCCGTATATCTTGTTCATCCGTTTTAACCGGTAGGCTTCCGTTAGGTGTCCGTTTTATGCGGTACTCGTCCGTTGGATGTACGTTCGACATCCGTTCTGTCCGGTACGTTTCCATCCCTCGTACGTTGAACATCCGATGTGTGTCCGTTATGCATTCGTTACACGGTCAGAACATCAACGGATTCTCAACGGATAACAATTTTTTCAACGGACAACTTTTATTTTCATCCGTTTGACTTTGACGTCCGTTCGTGCTATCCGGTAAGATGTGACAGAGCCTTTACCATTGTTGATTTCTCCTTGCCCTGTTTTTTTGTCACCTGTAACTTTTCCACCGCAAATACTAGTGTAATGTTATTTGTTGCATTTCATGCTTCTCACAAGGAAGCTATCAAACTAAGAGTTCCAAATGGTGAAGTTGAAATCATCCCTTCGTAAATTTTACGGACGCCATCACGCGTTAGTTGACTGTTGTGGAATAACCATTTCACAGATGATATCGGATATGATTCTTATGTCGTAACAATATCACCACGAATGTGACCTACCAAATTATACTATTTACCTGGTTTGTAATTTTCGATCTATGAGTTTGACTGTCCCTCTAGTATCTTTCGACTCTCATTTTCAACGGTTACACGGTTAAAACTCGGAAATAACTTAAAAATAAAATTGAGAAAGGAATTGGTGAATGTGTCAAAGCGACAACAATTCTACCATGGAGCAGACAACAGCCGAAGGCCACCAATGGGTCTTCAATGTAGCGAAAATTCCCGCACCCGTAGATGTCCTTCTGCTGGCCCCTAAAAAATATGTATTTTGCTTTGACATTTCGTTGTGTCTTATTTCTTTCCTCGTTCGATCTGGAGGTAAGAGCATGCAATGAGGAATGTGTTGATTCCTTTATGTTTAAGGACATGGGATGTGTTACAGTCATCCCATAGTTAAGAGGATGAGACGTATAAGTATATTCGACACGTTTTATGTTTATATTTATTCACAGACAAGACCATTTCCTCAATTGAACATTAGTCCTCGTATAGAAAACGAACACACATGTCAGTAACCACTGAATTCACTATTCTAGTATAATATTAGAGTACAATTACTAAATTAAACATTTTTAGTTTTTTTCCGAACACTCCGGTTTCCTCCAACTATAAAACCCGAAATTGCTTATAGGGCTGAAATTGGCGTTTATTTATCAATTAATCTGTACAACGCTGAGAGAGGTTCGTTCGAAAAAGGTGACGCAGAAGTCCTTTAAGGCTGTAGAAAAAAAAGCTTAGATTTGATCTAAACCTGATTTTCTAATAAGTATGATGGTAAAATAAAGAAAGTATAGTATAATTTGTTATAAACACAAATATTTAAACAAAATTAGGCATAAATAAGGCCGTTTGAGTTAAGAGCCTTCCTTTTTTTTAAATGCTGAAAAGACAAATACATAAAAGAGACATTCTTGTTTAATATCATATGCTACATTGATTTTGTAAATTCAATTGTTTTAAACGTGTTTCAACATCATCTGTCACTTTATTAAATAAATTATTCTGGAAAGGTGTGTTTTTTCACAGAAATATAAGTTTATTGTAAATAATAACAATACGGAACAATGAAATGAACTTTCTTTGACTTGTCAATATACAAAAAGCCTATTTCATTATAGTCTGGTATGAATAAATATACAATTTCCTTGACACATATGATGTCTGGTGTTGTCCAGTCCAGTTAAATCAAGTATTGGACAAATATTGTTGACTAAGATTTGAACGTACATAAAAAAATATATTTCAGTACACAAATACTTTAAACTAAAGTTATCTTAATAATTATCTTCAAGCAATTTTGTAAAAAAACCGTTTTAGCAGTTTTTATGCTTTTTTGTTTTGTTATGAAATTTGGTGCTATAATCAAACAATTCTGACTGTTTTAAGTTTGAACACTGTTATCTTAGCAAGAAAATATATCTTGAAGCCAACATGCTTACCTCACAATATGTATTTTCCCCGTCGCTTCCATCTCTCTCATAACTATGAATTTTAAAGACATTTGTGTTTAGAACTTTTCTCAGATCAAGAATGACATTTTATGTTCGTTCCAAATTTGAAATGTATGCTAAAAATAAAATGTTATTGAAAAAAGACAGCGTGCAGTATTGTGTAAAAGAGAGGCGAAATATAGCAGATGGACAGTCAAACTCAAAGATAGAAAATAAACTGAAAACGCCATGGCTAATAATGAAAAACAGACAAATAATAGCACACATTACACAACACAGAAAACTTAAGACTAAGCAACACGAACCCAACAAAAACTGGGTGTGACGTGATATCAGGTGCTCTGGAAGGGTGAGTAGATCCTGCTCCAGATGTGGCACCCGTCGTGTTGCTCATGTTATTACAAACCCGGTAAATAGTACAATTCCGTAGGTCACATTCAAGAAAAGCCCAAGGGAAGGGGATTGTGGTTACGACGTACGGAACATATCCGATATCATCTATGAACCGGTTATCCATAGCTGTCAACCAACTCGTGATGGGTAAAATATGACCAATAGGCACCCCCGTCGAATAAAACATTAGCCTCTATAGTCTGTCGCTCGTATTAAACTGGCGCTATAGCTGATTTCAATAAAACGCTTGTGTGTTTGCCGTGAGGGAAACATAACTACTATTTCTGGTTCTTCTGTTTTTACCAACTTTAAGCCTCGGTCACACCTTACCGGATATCTCGAACGGGTAACTTTTATTCAATCCGTTCACGTTCGTTAAACATCCGTTCTTATCCGTTAGACGTCCGTCTATATCTGTTGCATGTCCGTTAAGCGTATGTTTTATCCGTACACGTCCGTTCTGTCCAGTGGAAAATTTTGAGCATGTTCAAAACTTTGAATGGACGTCCAACGGATAAAATGTCCGTTGAACGTCCGTTAGGCGTCCGTTTTGTACGATACTCGTCCGTTTCGTTTCCGTTTTGTATCCGTTACGTGTCCGTTATACATCCTTTGGTAGTCTGGAAGATAAATTCACCAACGGACTTCTACCGGACGTTTAACGGATAACACGGATGTTGAACGAATGAGAAACGGACTTCTACCGGACGTATAACGGATAAAACGGATGATGAACAGATAAATGCCGATTGAAAATTTCGCATCAGAAATGCCAATTATTGATATGTTAGATTTCTTAAGGTTCATGAATTCTTATTATTCATAATCATCTTAGAGTAAAAGCACGTATTCACAATCAAGTAGCTCTTATTCATGCCAGACACTGCCCTTTGGCGGCATTATGAAAAAGAAACCAAAACAAGTTACACAGAAACATTTTGAATATTTATGCGATTTACATGTGTTATTATTGTCGCCTTTAATTTTTCCGTATATCTTGTTCATCCGTTTTAACCGGTAGGCTTCCGTTAGGTGTCCGTTTTATGCGGTACTCGTCCGTTGGATGTACGTTCGACATCCGTTCTGTCCGGTACGTTTCCATCCCTCGTACGTTGAACATCCGATGTGTGTCCGTTATGCATTCGTTACACGGTCAGAACATCAACGGATTCTCAACGGATAACAATTTTTTCAACGGACAACTTTTATTTTCATCCGTTTGACTTTGACGTCCGTTCGTGCTATCCGGTAAGATGTGACAGAGCCTTTACCATTGTTGATTTCTCCTTGCCCTGTTTTTTTGTCACCTGTAACTTTTCCACCGCAAATACTAGTGTAATGTTATTTGTTGCATTTCATGCTTCTCACAAGGAAGCTATCAAACTAAGAGTTCCAAATGGTGAAGTTGAAATCATCCCTTCGTAAATTTTACGGACGCCATCACGCGTTAGTTGACTGTTGTGGAATAACCATTTCACAGATGATATCGGATATGATTCTTATGTCGTAACAATATCACCACGAATGTGACCTACCAAATTATACTATTTACCTGGTTTGTAATTTTCGATCTATGAGTTTGACTGTCCCTCTAGTATCTTTCGACTCTCATTTTCAACGGTTACACGGTTAAAACTCGGAAATAACTTAAAAATAAAATTGAGAAAGGAATTGGTGAATGTGTCAAAGCGACAACAATTCTACCATGGAGCAGACAACAGCCGAAGGCCACCAATGGGTCTTCAATGTAGCGAAAATTCCCGCACCCGTAGATGTCCTTCTGCTGGCCCCTAAAAAATATGTATTTTGCTTTGACATTTCGTTGTGTCATTTCTTTCCTCGTTCGATCTGGAGGTAAGAGCATGCAATGAGGAATGTGTTGATTCCTTTATGTTTAAGGACATGGGATGTGTTACAGTCATCCCATAGTTAAGAGGATGAGACGTATAAGTATATTCGACACGTTTTATGTTTATATTTATTCACAGACAAGACCATTTCCTCAATTGAACATTAGTCCTCGTATAGAAAACGAACACACATGTCAGTAACCACTGAATTCACTATTCTAGTATAATATTAGAGTACAATTACTAAATTAAACATTTTTAGTTTTTTTTCCGAACACTCCGGTTTCCTCCAACTATAAAACCCGAAATTGCTTATAGGGCTGAAATTGGCGTTTATTTATCAATTAATCTGTACAACGCTGAGAGAGGTTCGTTCGAAAAAGGTGACGCAGAAGTCCTTTAAGGCTGTAGAAAAAAAAGCTTAGATTTGATCTAAACCTGATTTTCTAATAAGTATGATGGTAAAATAAAGAAAGTATAGTATAATTTGTTATAAACACAAATATTTAAACAAAATTAGGCATAAATAAGGCCGTTTGAGTTAAGAGCCTTCCTTTTTTTTAAATGCTGAAAAGACAAATACATAAAAGAGACATTCATGTTTAATATCATATGCTACATTGATTTTGTAAATTCAATTGTTTTAAACGTGTTTCAACATCATCTGTCACTTTATTAAATAAATTATTCTGGAAAGGTGTGTTTTTTCACATTCAGAAGACGGCTCAAACATGATGTCAATCATTGCAGCAGCATGCACTGCTATTTTGTGATGCAAACACCCACATGCAATATTACGTGCAATCTTAATCAATAAATGAGCTTTTAATATTTGTTGAAAAGTGCAATATATTTGATCATCTCTTTTGTTTTCCTTGCATAATACATATACACATGAAAATTATGAGTTTTTCAAGGAAGTAAAAGTACAATTTTTTTCTTTTTCTTTTTAAGAAATCATCTGTTCGTTCAAAGTATATTCATCTTTATATCATATAGTCATGACTAAAACAAATATTATACTAACTCCGTAAATTACTAACCACAATGCAAATTTCTAATTACAAAGTAAGTTCCTGGTTACAAAGGAAATACTCAAATGATTACAAATTATAGTAATGTCAAACTTTATAAAAACTAGTTTTACTGAACAAAAACAAGGAAAACAAGGAACAGAAAAGATTTATGTTGATCAGTGGTGACAGTTAACCTTAGTATCTGACATCATCATCCACAATGTCATATAGAGAAATCTTAAATTATAAAGAAAAACAAAATAGTGAATATGGAGAAGAGAGATAAGGGACTCCATCTGCTTACAAGGATACATAGTTGTTTCTGTTCTACCATCTGGTGCATAGGTTAAATGGGTTTTATTGAAGATATCAATCTTATTTTATGTTGAATAAATATTTATTAAAAAATCATTGAAAAATATACAATAGGTCTTTTAAATAACATTGAGAATACATTAATAGATTGAACTTTTTTTCGTAATACGCAAGTAGTTTTTTGCTTTATTTAGACGTTTTTAATAAATAATTTCAAATCCAAAGAATTCAATATAATTCTTTTAAAATTCAGAAACAAAAATGAGATACTTGCAAAATCGTGTTTAAGTAAAAATGAATTATAAGAATAAACATAAAAAGACACAAATGATAAAAAGTACAATAGTGACTAGCAAAATTGTGTGTTTTTTTTTTTACTAAATTACAAGTATTATCGTTTAAATGAATATACAATGTTGATTTCCATTGCTTTTTGAATCTTATATTAAATAAAATTATAGCTTTAGAAAATTAAGTACACATTTGCTGCTTCCTTTAACATAGTAGTGCCAAACTTTGAGAAAGCTTTTGATTACCAAGTTAAAATTACCAAGTTAAAAGTTACAAGGATTGTGCCTGATGTACATATGATGAGATCATAATCTTTAAGTCAGTTTAATTGAAGTCTGGAGCTGGCATGTCAGTTAACTGCTAGTAGTCTGTTGTTATTTATGTATTATTGTCATTTTGTTTATTTTCTTTGGTTACATCTTCTGACATCTGACTCGGACTTCTCTTGAACTGAATTTTAATGTGCGTATTGTTATGCGTTTACTTTTCTTCATTGGCTAGAGGTATAGGGGGAGGGTTGAGATCTCACAAACATGTTTAATCCCGCCGCATTTTTGCGCCTGTCACAAGTCAGAAGCCTCTGGCCTTTGTTAGTCTTGTGTTATTTTAATTTTAGTTTCTTGTGTACAATTTGGAAATTAGTATGGCGTTCATTATCACTGAACTAGTATATATTTGTTTAGGGGCCAGATGAAGGACGCCTCCGGGTGCGGGAATTTCACGCTACATTAAAGACCTGTCGGTGACCTTCTACTGTTGTTTTTTTCTATGGTTGGGTTGTTGTCTCTTTGACACATCCCCCATTTCCATTCTCAATTTTATATATATGCTGGGTTTTTTTTCTATGGTTGGGTTGTTGTCTCTTTGACACATTCCCCATTTCCATTCTCAATTTTATATACATATTTTTTTTATTGAAACTAGCTAATAGAGGATCTAAAGAGCCTGTGTTGCTCACCTTGGTCTATGTGAATATTAAACAAAGGACGCAGAAGGATTCATGACAAAATTGCTCTTTGGTGTCAGATGGTGATGTGTTTGTACATCTTTATACTTAACTGAACATTCTTGCTGCTTACAATTATCTCTATCTATAATGAACTTGGCCCAGTAGTTTCAGTGGAAAATGTTAGTAAAAATTTACAAATTTTATGAAAATTGTTAAAAATTGACTATAAACATGATAAAGGACAATAACTCCATAGGGGGTCAATTGACCATTTTGGTCATGTTGATTTATTTTAAAGTCTTACTTTGCTGAACATTACTGCTGTTTACAGTTTATCTCATCAGGAGAACATTTTTGTAAAAGCTAACGACGCCGGACGCCAAGTGATGAGAAAAGCTCACTTGGCCCTTTGGGCCAGGTGAGCTAAAAAATGAGACCTTATTTATATTGATCCAAGGCCGTCAGCAAGAAACAGGTTGGGCACAAATCAGGGAACACCCTAGTTTTCTGGTGTTAAATTAAAATAGTTTACAGGGACTTCCTTTTTCTGTTTCAATTTATGGCATGAAATTTAGAGAAGCGCACGTTTAAAATGTATCAGTAGCATTTGTTAATACTTTTAGTATTTCAGTAACAACAAAACATGAATACAATGTAAGCCAAGCCTTTTTTTTTCTAAAACTCAAAAACATACAAACGGTACGCAAGTAGTTTTTTGCTTTATTTAGACGTTTTTAATAAATAATTTCAAATCCAAAGAATTCAATATAATTCTTTTAAAATTCAGAAACAAAAATGAGATACTTGCAAAATCGTGTTTAAGTAAAAATGAATTATAAGAATAAACATAAAAAGACACAAATGATAAAAAGTACAATAGTGACTAGCAAAATTGTGTGTTTTTTTTTTTACTAAATTACAAGTATTATCGTTTAAATGAATATACAATGTTGATTTCCATTGCTTTTTGAATCTTATATTAAATAAAATTATAGCTTTAGAAAATTAAGTACACATTTGCTGCTTCCTTTAACATAGTAGTGCCAAACTTTGAGAAAGCTTTTGATTACCAAGTTAAAATTACCAAGTTAAAAGTTACAAGGATTGTGCCTGATGTACATATGATGAGATCATAATCTTTAAGTCAGTTTAATTGAAGTCTGGAGCTGGCATGTCAGTTAACTGCTAGTAGTCTGTTGTTATTTATGTATTATTGTCATTTTGTTTATTTTCTTTGGTTACATCTTCTGACATCTGACTCGGACTTCTCTTGAACTGAATTTTAATGTGCGTATTGTTATGCGTTTACTTTTCTTCATTGGCTAGAGGTATAGGGGGAGGGTTGAGATCTCACAAACATGTTTAATCCCGCCGCATTTTTGCGCCTGTCACAAGTCAGAAGCCTCTGGCCTTTGTTAGTCTTGTGTTATTTTAATTTTAGTTTCTTGTGTACAATTTGGAAATTAGTATGGCGTTCATTATCACTGAACTAGTATATATTTGTTTAGGGGCCAGATGAAGGACGCCTCCGGGTGCGGGAATTTCACGCTACATTAAAGACCTGTCGGTGACCTTCTACTGTTGTTTTTTTCTATGGTTGGGTTGTTGTCTCTTTGACACATCCCCCATTTCCATTCTCAATTTTATATATATGCTGGGTTTTTTTTCTATGGTTGGGTTGTTGTCTCTTTGACACATTCCCCATTTCCATTCTCAATTTTATATACATATTTTTTTTATTTTCATTGATTTCATTTTTGTATAAGATTAATGAAGATCAACTATTATAATTTGGCGATCTCTCCCTAATATTATTGTTAATCAGATATTTTTGTTAAATAACCAGGTCCAATCTGAATGTTTATTCAAGTTAAAGCCATAAGCAGATTTTTACACTAACTGACCATTGAATTAACAAAGAACAGGTCCTGTCTTTTCAACTTCAAATGTTTATTTGTCTTAGGAAATATTGGCAGCTCTAAATTGTAATGTTAAAGATTTGGAGAAGCTACATGTTTTTATATTTGTATGGATTTTAATAATGACTGCTTTGTGAAAATAAAAGACTAATCAAGCATCATTCTTACAATTTTGCGCGTCATACGCGCTCTTTGTATAGAAATTACATAAATCAGAATGGTAATAAGTAAAATAAGTAACCAAGCTGCAGAGCGTTCGGACCTATAATTCGACAAGTAACCAAGCTGCAGAGCGTTCGGACCTATAATTCGACAAGTAACCAAGCTGCAGAGCGTTCGGACCTATAATTCGACAAGTAACCAAGCTGCAGAGCGTTCGGACCTATAATTCGACAAGTAACCAAGCTGCAGAGCGTTCGGACCTATAATTCGACAAGTAACCAAGCTGCAGAGCGTTCGGACCTATAATTCGACAAGTAACCAAGCTGCAGAGCGTTCGGACCTATAATTCGACAAGTAACCAAGCTGCAGAGCGTTCGGACCTATAATTCGACAAGTAACCAAGCTGCAGAGCGTTCGGACCTATAATTCGACAAGTAACCAAGCTGCAGAGCGTTCGGACCTATAATTCGACAAGTAACCAAGCTGCAGAGCGTTCGGACCTATAATTCGACAAGTAACCAAGCTGCAGAGCGTTCGGACCTATAATTCGACAAGTAACCAAGCTGCAGAGCGTTCGGACCTATAATTCGACAAGTAACCAAGCTGCAGAGCGTTCGGACCTATAATTCGACAAGTAACCAAGCTGCAGAGCGTTCGGACCTATAATTCGACAAGTAACCAAGCTGCAGAGCGTTCGGACCTATAATTCGACAAGTAACCAAGCTGCAGAGCGTTCGGACCTATAATTCGACAAGTAACCAAGCTGCAGAGCGTTCGGACCTATAATTCGACAAGTAACCAAGCTGCAGAGCGTTCGGACCTATAATTCGACAAGTAACCAAGCTGCAGAGCGTTCGGACCTATAATTCGACAAGTAACCAAGCTGCAGAGCGTTCGGACCTATAATTCGACAAGTAACCAAGCTGCAGAGCGTTCGGACCTATAATTCGACAAGTAACCAAGCTGCAGAGCGTTCGGACCTATAATTCGACAAGTAACCAAGCTGCAGAGCGTTCGGACCTATAATTCGACAAGTAACCAAGCTGCAGAGCGTTCGGACCTATAATTCGACAAGTAACCAAGCTGCAGAGCGTTCGGACCTATAATTCGACAAGTAACCAAGCTGCAGAGCGTTCGGACCTATAATTCGACAAGTAACTAAGCTGCAGAGCGTTCGGACCTATAATTCGACAAGTAACCAAGCTGCAGAGCGTTCGGACCTATAATTCGACAAGTAACCAAGCTGCAGAGCGTTCGGACCTATAATTCGACAAGTAACCAAGCTGCAGAGCGTTCGGACCTATAATTCGACAAGTAACCAAGCTGCAGAGCGTTCGGACCTATAATTCGACAAGTAACCAAGCTGCAGAGCGTTCGGACCTATAATTCGACAAGGATTTTGTTAAATACAGTCAAGGTGAACTGATATCCTTCTCGGTTGAAAATGTTACTTTTTGGATACACATCGGAACATGCAATTAATAAAGGAACGCTCTAGGCACACAATTTTGATTTTATTGTGAGATAAGGTTAATTTTTTAAAGAAGATGTATAGTTCTGGTATGGCTTTACCATGTCCCACTGTTGTAGTCATATCTTATTTCAGTATGGCATTAGAAATAGCAAATACTCAAGTAGGATCATCCTAGTTACAACTGTGTTTAAATACGCGAGACAACTTATGAGGAAATACTATGTTTTCTATGTATTTTTCATAGTTTTAGGTTTAACTGTGTAAAGTGGTGTTGGTCATCTTGAAATTTGGAATGGCTACACACTCAAAATTTGTATTAGGCTATTTTTAGGACAAGCTGAACTTATACATTGTAGAAGCATAATCTTAAATGCTATTGCGTTTCTAGAAACTTTTCACATATGCCTAGATATATAGGGGAGGATTGCGATATATATAACAAAACACGTTTAAACTTGCCGCATTTTTGCCCCTGTCCGAAGTCGAGAGCCTTTGGCCTTTGTTAGTCGTGCACATTTTTAATTTTTATTTCATTAACATGCTTTAAAGTATGTTGTGATGTTCATCTTCATTGAACAAGTGCACATTTTGTTTAGGGACCAGATGTAGCCTGGTTGCGGGATTTTCTCTTGCTGTATTGAAGACCTATTTGTTGTCCGTGTTGAAGGCCGTACTTTTAACTATGATGATTTACTCTTTACAAACTATGTATGATATGAATGGAGAGTTGTCTCATTTGCACTCATACCACATCTGCTTGAATATCTAGTAAATTATTATCAATAAAAGTGTTTTGGGACAAAACCAATTGCGTGAAATTTTTAAAACATTTGGTTGCAGTCAACTTAAGTGAGGAGATTGGAAAACATTTGTTTGGACGTACGAAACGGACACACCTTATGTCCGGCGGAAAAAAACAGAAGTTCTGACTACTGATGATAAAGATTTAACCTCCACTAGCACCTTTATCAACCCACACACAATTTAGATTTGTTTAGTTTTGGCAAATACAGCTATTACTACGCATTCCCTTCACAAGGAGTGTCAAATTTTACATATTTATTCTATATACACATCTTTTGTAACATTTTAAAGCTTATCAGTTTTAGTTCAACTTACAGACTTAAATTGTTCATCATTCTCTTTTTTAAAAGGTCTTTAAAAACATCTGTTGTGAAAAGAACGATTATTTTTTTTACATACAATGCACATGTATTTCGAGCGAATCGAAAATTATTTTCACTATTCTAAACATTATCATAAAGCCACTCAAATAAAATTTAGTCGAAGTTGAAAATATATGTTCAATCATATATATGAAAGTCGTCAAGTGACTTTATTCACATATCACCATTTGAACGACATGTTCTATTTAGTGTTTTTAAAACTTCGAAAAATATATTGACAGACATATATAATAGGTTTATTCCTTGAATGCCAACATCCTTTGATCTACCGACAATTTACCTGTAAATTTATGTTGGCATTCGAGGAATAGGTGTAAGTAGTTATCACAACAAAAGTGCATGCTTATCAAAACAATCATACTAATTAAACAGATGGGTAAATTGCAGGTAGCTGAATCTAACTCCTGTTTGTCAAGTTGTTGAAAATTATTTGTTGCTGTTAGGCAGCAACCATTTGATTTTCTGGGGGGGGGGGGGGGCTATAGTTTTTTTTGGAAAAAAAAGTTTGTTTCCAGTTTTTAGAGAGAAAAAATAATTTGTTTTTGATTCTGAGAAAAAAAAATTGTTTGTTTCACCCTCAGCTGCCACTATATGTAATGCTAAAATTGAAAGAAAAAAAATGTTTTCGACTTGTCGCGAAAAAAAATAGATTGTCCAGAAAAAAAAAACATAGCCCCCCCAGAAAATCAAATGGTTGCTGCCTTACTGCTTGAACAGATATGGATTCTTCTAAAATGAAACTTTGAAAAGTGTTGCATCACAGGGTCAACATAAGCATATTGAGAGAAATTCTAGTTTGCACAAATTCTACAATAGCCTCTTTGGACTTTTTTTTTACTATATTTCATTAGTTGTGTGTGCTGTAATAAACTACCATATAGCTTCAGGGAATTTCTTTAAACTTTGTATCACGTGTTAGATTACTCTGTTTTATTTTGATCAGTTTGTTCAGGATATTTTGCTTGGTAATAAAATTATTACCTTTTTTGATTGCAAGTAATTCATAAAATAATATTGTTTAAGTGTTAATTATATTTGCAACTCATCTGAATTCTTGTTACCCTATGTTATTGATTTTCTTGAAACTTTGTAGAGTTTCCATCTGGCATGTCTAGGAAATAATCAAATTTACTTTATCATTTCTGATGATTTTTAAAGTTTAATCAATAGTTCAATTTAAATCTTCATATTGTTCATATTAACCATATAATTTAAAATGATATGGAATTAAATAAATCTCTTATGTCCTTTTTTTAGTTTAAAAATAATTGTATTTAACTAAAATTTCTTCAATATTTCTAATACATGTATGTCTTATGTTAATTAACATTTAAATTGCCAATATATCTTCTTTTTAATAAAAAGTTTTTATTTTATTATTTTATTTTTTTTATTTCAAAATTCATAATAATTTTAACCCTAAAATCTACAATTTTCATATAAAAAAGTGATAAAATGTTGCAATTCTATCAAGTTCACTAATTGTTTTTAACAGTTAAATACTTGTAAAAACACCTATTGTTATTATATAAACATCTATTGAAATATTTTTGTTGGCATTCAAGGAAGACACCATATAATATATAAGAAATATATCTATTATTATAATTTGGGATTTTTTTTTATATATTTCATATGATTTATAACATAGATAATACTAAGCCGTAAGTTAAGTTAATGATGAAAATAGTCAAGTTACCATAAAATACTTCTGAAACATTTAGAATATTTTGAATAACATTGAAAATATAAATCACAATTTTTTTTTGATTTTTTTTTATCAGCTTGTTTTATTTATATTTTAAAGTTGATGCATATAAGTATGTAAGTGTTAATGAATATTGCGTTGAAGTATTATTATGATTGATTATTGTGAAATTTAAATTTCAATACTATATTCAGTATATTGAAACAGGTTAAATTTCATCTTTTTTTAAAAACATTTCCTAAATTGATAAAATTCAATTAATAAATACAAAGAACATGTCTAGGTTTGTAAAGACTTGGTCGATTATGGTTCAGATAAGGTCGAGTAGGATTCGGATTAGATCGAATATGGTTCAGACTAGGTCGAGTATGGTTCAGACTAGGTGGGGCATGGATCAAACTATTAAGTATGGTTCAGACTACAGTCGAGTATCATCAAGTAAATTTCAGACCAATTTAGACTGGTCGAGTAAAAACAGTACAGTCGAGTACAGATATAGGCCATTTCAGACCTTTACTGGTTTTAATGATAGTAGTCTACTGTTTACAAACTGTGACTTAAATGGAGAGTTGTCTCATTGGCACTCATACCGCATATTTAAATATATCTAATAACTCACGAACAATAACAGTGATGCCACAGACTATCGTACGTGATCTGTCACATAGTGTTTTGTGGAAATAAGCATATTTTTTTTTTTATCTCTATAGAAGTTGCTACTCACTTTCCTTCTACCTGTCGATACATTTATTTTTGGCATTGCACAAGTCATGTCTTCTCTGACTGTTAATGACGTTAAAATACTAAATCCCTGGGATGTGTTTTAGTTGATTTTAGTCTCTGATGCATGATTTTTTTTATTATTAATTGGTTTTGGCTTTTAACTAGCTGTCAGTAACTGTGAGTACTCTCAAATCGTATTTTCTTGTTAATTCTACCTGTTGATACTATTTTTAATGCTTTTTTGTTATTTTATATTTATATGGATCTTGTCTGTATACCAGCTTTGATTATTTGGAATATCCTTTCACTTATTCTTACTACATTTGTATAAAATTATTTGTTTTAAAACCGGATTTTTTTCTAAAGTGAATATTGATCAATATTTTCGAAGGGTTAAATATTTCTCAGTGGTGGCTTGCCATGGCTTTGGACTTGTTGTTTGATTTTTGGCCATGTATTTTTGTCTCTAATATTTTATTAACTGTGCATTTGCAAAAAAAATATTAAAAAGCAAATCAAATAAATTTCAGTCGAGATTGAAAATAAATGTTCAATCAAATATATATGCAAGTTGTCAATTGAACGACATTTCATAATTTGATGTTTTTTAAACTTATAGAACACTACAGACTTGATTAAGGGACGACATCAAAAGTTCATGGTAGATAAACAAAATTATTTCACATAGTTTTTACTGACACCCCCTTTTCTTAACTTAATTTGGGAACAATTCATTGACCATAATAGATGTATGTGAAATTGATGCCAAACAAACAAAATTTGCAGCAATTTTTACCCCCTCACCTCCAAACTATTTGAATTAATTTTTTTTATCCTACATTGATCTTTTGATGCGTCTCTGGTCAGAACGAACCCACGACACATTTATGCAGCTCCATGACATGATTTTTTTCCTCAAATCGCGGGTCATCTGTAATAGTCGTACGACAGACGCACGATATTTTGAGCATCGTGGCGCTGTTGCGTGTCGTGATACGAAAAATGAACATGCACCTTTTTTGCTCTACGATTTTTTGTCGTGTCACTGTCGTGTGGCTGTCATGAAAATGTCTTGCAATAGTCGTGGGACTGTCGTGCGATAAACACATTGTCCTGGGTGCCAACATAAACCATTTAAATAAAAAATAATCATACGACTGTACCACGACGGTCGTAAGACAATCTCACGAATACCAAATTTTGTACGATGCTCGCACAACATTGATTGTATATCGTACGTCAGTGGTACGTTCGTGTTGCAACATGTCTTCGTTTTATTTCGAATTACACACTTCTTCGGGAATGAACGTTTGGAAAAAAAAACATTTCGTCTGCCGTTTATAGAGGATGGTTATTCCACCAGAACGATTACGCTTGGCCCTAATAAATAGTCGCCTTGCCGGAATCCAACAAGGGCAAATCATGGCCCTGTTAGCGTGGATTCGAGCATATAAACAGCATAGGAACCAGCGAAACGCCCGACATTAGTGGGTTAAGCACGGATCGAACTGCGCCTGATGTTTTGGGCAGTATAGTACACTGATTCAAGAGTTGAAGCGGGAATCTGCCTGTGATTTCGTTGGATTCATGCGGATAGAACCTGGTATGCCCCAAGAACTTATGCTGAGAGTCGCCCCTCACATCACTAAAGCCCCGGTCACAACAGATCGTACGATTTTTTTTCTAGGAAGATTTATAAAATAGTTGTAGTGGCACTGTCGTGCAAAATCTAAAAACAATATTTCGAGTGGTCACATCAGCTACGACATGTCCGCGATGGGTACACGACAGAGAAAAACGAATTGTAATTGTACTGTCGTGGCATTGTCGCAAGTCGGTCGTGCGAAAGTCGTACATCAGTCGTGAATTGTTTTAGACTATTTTACAGGTTCTCTTGTCATGAGATGCGCCTGTAACTGTCGTGTCAAGGTTTGTTCATACTGCGGATCAGATCAACTCGTTGATCCCGATTGTTCAAATGTCCACGACCAAGCGTGACCGAATTCTTGATTGGTCCGACTGTTTACGACCATAACCCAATCATTCACGACTCCTTAACGACTTAATCCCGACCACTAATTGAATGCATATTCGATAATTCCGACCAATTCCCGATCTCTGCACTTTTTTTTACTCGACTAGCTTGACAAAATCAACTATACTCGAGCTCAGACCGATCTCGGCTAGACTATATTGACTTGATCGTATAGGGGTCGTACGGATAATCGGGCATTGGTCAGGTATGTACAATTTCAATATAAAAGCATCTGATTTTTTTTATCATCCGATGCAGCACAGGAGGCCCGTCCGTGAGTACGTAAACGTACGACCCAATAATTAGTTTCCATTCTCTTATTTTATTTTGCATCAATCAAATTTTATGAAACGCAATACCATAAAACATATGTCAAGGGCGAATCTGGTTGGTGACACTTTTACCTTTCTTTAGTAATGACTCTTATTGACTTTATATGCAGGCTGAGGCATTACATGTGTCCAATTGACGCGTTCCCCGTTTATTTGAATAGATTCAGTTGTTCACAGAAGGTCTGAGTAAAATTTTACATTTAAAATTTCTACATGGAAATAAAGCAGTTCGATTGTTTGGCAAGGTTGTTAGGGCTCACATAGTCAGGTTGATAGCTGTGACGGAGCTTGACGAGAGCATAGAAAACAATCTAAAAGGGATAGTTTATTCGACAACAAAGGGGGCAGAATAATCTAGATATGCAGTGGCTGACTGTTTGGGCAGTATAAATAGTAGTCACAAAAATATTCAACTGGAGGAAAATTTTAAAGTTAAACGGAAAGTCCTTAATCAAATGGCAAAATTAAAAGTATGAGAGACTTGCAGAAGCTGAACAAAGAGGACCCGAATGGTTATAAAAAAATCCGGAAAGTAGAATAGAACGATTTACAATAGGAGTGTTACTGCTCTTTTCTTCAAAATGAGATTTGTCACTCAGGATCTGATACCCAGTAGTTGAATGGTTCAAGATATCTCTTTTCGGTGTATCCTGCCTTTTTTTTACTAATAAATTGAAAACAGAGGACAAAGATATCACATATTTTTCCACAATTCGGCCAAATATAGAATTTCAATCCCCTTGAGGATACCTTTTCTGAAACTGTTAACATATATCTATCACGAGTTAAAATGAAAATCATTTGTCATTTTTTGATAAAATTGCATCAAAAAGCGTATAAAAAAAGTGTTTGTAAACATTCGACCGTACGGTGTCATATAGTTTTTAATTTCTGTGTCATATGGTGTCCTGTAGAGGGTTGTCTCATTGGTAAATATACCACATTTTCTTATTTTCATACTACAAAAATGTCTGAACATATGGAAATTACGGACAGTCAAACAAAAATAGTCCATTAAACAGCTAAACTTTAATATTGATGCTCTTAAAAACTAACTTTGTATGTTAAATTAGTTATCAACTGTCTTATAATAAATTTTAATGCACAAGTACTTTCAAAATAAATTCTCTGGGGCCAAAATGCAGAATCTACTTCCCTTCCGAAACATCTGAGATCATCCCAGGTTTTATTGGGTTTGGTGTTGCTATGTTTTTAGTTTTTTTATGTTGTGTTGTCGTCGGCTTTCGTTTTTCGCTATGGTTGTGTCGGTTTGACCTTTGGGTTTGATTGTTCCTTTAGTTTCTGTGATCTCTCTTTTGAAATTGTACACCTCCTTGCAAAAGTACAGACGCGTACTGTACATGGAGGATTTTTTGTACAGTTAAAAATAAAGAGAGACACTATATTTTTTGCAGAAGCAAAGTTATGAGAGTTAACCAGAGCTGCAGACATTTTTAGAGAATCGTGTAGCAGTCTTGTATACTTGTGTATGGCCGAGTACAGATCGAAGAGTGGTCGAATGTGGTCGCATAGAGATCGGGTATTGGTCGAGTTGGTCTGGGATGAAAAAAATATAGAAGTCTCAGTGATCATGAAGCGATCGGGCATTGGCCGAGTTAATCTTGACCACATATCGTACAGGTTGTCGTTGATCTGGAAATAATCGGATATTAGTCGAGCAAAGATCGAAATGATCGAGTACTGATCGGTAAACTACTTGTTATCCGACCAAACTCGATCTCTACACGATCCTTTCCCGATCAATTCGTTCGTTAGTCGACGAATTCTCGATTTCCGTCTTTTCGATCCTTACTCAAATGTTTTTGACATGGGTAGAAAGTCAGATCGATGACGACCAAAGTAGAACACCCCGAACATTCTTGTCGATTGAGTCAGACCAGTCTCGCGATCGCTTAATTTGTCTTGATCGAGTTGGTCTGATCGGCAGTGTGAACCTAGCTTGAACTGAAATTCGATAAAATTTGAAAAACAATAAACGAAACATAAATCAAGGTTGTTTTGCTTGAGTGATTTACCTGTACAAAGCTCGGGTCTCAACGATGTTTAAAACGAATTGATGCCAGTTTGAAATAGTTTAACGGGGGCGTTTTACGTACATTACCATCAACTTGATTTCAATTGATTGACCGCAAAGAAATCTATTTGACTGGTGTTAAAATAAATTGAAATGAATTGAAATGAATTAAAAATAATTTTTAATTTTTGTCAATCTTTATCAAATGACGATCAATCTCATTTAAATAGCATTAACACGTTTTTGTCCGGTCAAGCTAAATTCGGGTTACTAGTGTTTCGGTTAGAAAGTCAGATCGATGACGACCAAAGTAGACCACCCCGATTATTCTTGTCTCCCGATCTCTTAATTTGTCTTGATCGAGTTGGTCTGATCGGCAGTGTGAACCTAGCTTGAATTGTCGTTCAACTGTCGTGTCACTTTTATACGATTGTACGATTGTCGTGTCACTGTCTTGAAACATGACAGGATCCATCCTCATGAATCCAACTAAGTCACCGACAGATTCCCACTCCATCTCTTGCAACAGTTTATACTATAATGCCAAAACATCAGGTGCCGTTCGATAGATGGCCTAACCCACAAACGTCGGCCGTTTTCTGATTCCAATTTTGTTCATGGGCTCGAATCAACACTAACCGGACCATATTTTGAACTTGTTGAAGTCCTGCAAGGCGCATATTCAGCAGGGCTAAGCGTAATCGGTCTGGTGGAATAGCCAACCTCTTTATACGGTATTTTTTTCCAAACATTTATTCCTCCGAATTGTACTTTTTTAAATAAAACAAAAACATGTTGCACGACGAACGTACAATTGTCGTAAGACAGACAATCAATATTATGCGAGAATCGTACGAAATTGTGTAATCGTGAGACAATAGTGTGACTGCATCACACGTGTCTTGCGACAGTCGAGGGATTGTCGTATGACAGTTGTGCAACAGTCGAACGATTGTTTTTATCAAAATGGTCCATGTTGATACCCACGACAATGTGTTTACCACACGACAGTCGCACGACTGTGGTGGTAAGACAGTCTCAAGACAGCCACACGACAGTGACACGACAAAAAAACGTGGAGCAAAAAAGGTAAATATCCAATTTTCGTACCACGAACGACACACGACAGGGCCTCGATGCTCAAATTATCGTACGACTGTCGTACGACGATCACAAATGACCCACGATTTGACCAACTGTCATGTAGTGGCGCTGCATAGATGTGTCTTGGGTCTTTGTGACCAGGGCTTAAGCCAATAAATCGTGTCTTCTTTATATACTAGTAGTTAGGAGTCAAACGCGCGAGTGACCAATGACTAGTTTGGGACAGTCGTACGATAGTGGCACGACAGTTATACACGCATCCCATGACATGAAAACCTAAAAACATAGCCCAAAACAACTCACGATTGTCGTACGACTGTCTTACGACCGACTTGCGACAAACCCACGACAGTACAATTACATTTTCTTTTCTGTCGTATTCCCATCTTGGAATCATCGTGGACATATGGAAGCTGATGAGACCGCTCGAAATATTATTTTGACATTTTGCACGGCAGTGCCACGACAACTATTTGATAGATCTTCCACGACAAAAAAATCGTACGATCTGTTGTGACCATGGCTTAGCGATGAGTTGTGAAAAATGAATGAATTGACAGAACGACTGATTTAAAAAGAAAAAGATATTCGATATACTTGATATTTATGTTTATTCTATATGTTTGTCCAGTTTCTTATGTCAAAATAATTTAAATGAGAAGATATTTACCTTGCAGCTTCATTTTCCTAATTTGTTACATACACTTAGTTCACATGTATTTCTATCAAATCTGACATAGCCTATTAAAGAAAATTCAGTCGAACTTGAAAATAAATTTTCAATCAAATAGATATATATATAGTCGTCAAGTGGCTAGATGCACATATCGTTAGCCAATGGAACGACATGTCCTAATTGGGTGGTTTTAAAACTTCTAGAAATATTACGGAAATAAGGAATGAGTGATGGGAGAAAATGAAAACGGATCGACTGATTTAAATAAAAGAATGTTCGATATACTGTATATTTCGGTTTATTTTAAAAATCTACACGATACTTAATTTTTGTCTAGTTTCCAAATCAAAATAATTAAGATGAGAGGATAAATACCTTACAACTTCCTTTTCCGTCGATGCTGAAATTTTTAATCTTACAAGTTTAGCGTCTTTGACCTACTTTATCTTTTTATTTGTATACTTGCGGATATCTTCTCCATTTTCAACGGAACATAAAAAAAAAACCCCAGATGGAACCAAGAAGTTGGGTTGCTTTAACCAAACAACTGGGATGTTGAACCAGTTACCATGGTTTTGAACCAAAGAACCCGGATAGAACCAAGATTCAGAACCAAAAAAAACAGATGGAATCAAGGTTTTGAACCACAGTGCCCGGATAGAATCTAATTGCATTCGGAATTCTCATGACTTTTATACCTTCAACGTTTTTTTCAAATCATTTATTTGTGTAGTATATTCATATATAAATATAATTTATAGAAACTAATACGAAAAAGAAAAAATGTTTAAACAGAACACTTTATACCTTAAAAAAAGTTAAAATGCTATTCTTTTTTGTGAAGTATATGCTAGTATTGAGCACTTCGGTGGTGCAATGAATATCAATTGTATGGCCATTTCTATAAATTTTCCGTTACAAAACTTTAAATATTTCGAGAAACTAAGGATTTTCTTATCCCAGGGATACATTACCTTAGCCGTCTTTGGCACATCTTTTTGGAATTTTGGGTTTTCAATGTTCATGAACTTTGTACTTGTTTTAAAACTATTTTGATCTGAGCGGTACTCATGAGACTTATGTAGTCGACGAAACACGTGTCTAGCGTATTAAATTCTAATCCTGGTACCTTTGATAACTATGGACATACATGCACAACAAGGGTACAACATCACTGATATAATAAGAGATGCATCTTTATAATGCATACATGACGTGTGGGTAATCTTATATTTGAATTAGATAGAAATAAAAAAAAACTTTATTGATATCAGTTTTTTAATTCATTACTCCAGAGCGCCTCTGTAATACTAAAATAAATGATAATGTGTTAAAGGTGAATCGTCGTCGTGGTTTTTACCTATAACGAATAAGTGGCAACAGATATTTCGCGATTTGAAATCTTTCTTCTTTTTTTTTATAAAATAATGCCGTTGTTGCATGGTTTGTTAATGAACTTAAACAAAATAACTTCAAAAACTATTTTTCAGACACTTATATTGAACAAGATTGTAAAAAGAAAAAGCACATGAAAATTATGAAAAGAAAACACCTTCACAGTTTACATTTTTTTTTTATTTAGAAAGAGTGTCTTTGTTTTTTAAAGTCTTATCTTCGTCAGCTTTTATTTTAAGTTCATTATTTTATATTTCCAAATATTAAATAGATTTGCTGAAGCACCCTAATATAATTTTACAAGGTCTCGCCTTTTCCACGATTCCCATATAAACTTATATTGGTAAGATAACATGTGTGTCCTATATAATAATTCCTGAATTCTGCAATATCTGTATGTTGGCTCTTTCAAGTATTTTAAGGTTGAATGAGTGGCAAATTGTATATTTTTTATGTAGTTGAGAATATTTGTTTTTAGAAGTTCTTCTATAACTTCGAATTCACACCCTTCACAGTTTATAGTCAATAGATCTAGTTGGTTTTCACAACTAAAACCTAACTGTATAAAAATCTGAATAATGTTGAAGATCTGGATTGTTGTATTCTTATTTGCTGTTTGTTTTATGAAAACTGACGAGCTTTCACCATTCGGTCCACTGATAGATATATCTAATTTGGCATTTTGTTTACCAACACCAAACTGATAAACTTCAACCATATGTTCCGATGAAAATGTTTTTACTAAATGGTCATAGTATTGCTTTAACGGCTCTAAAATGATATAACGCTTTGGTTTAAATAACGAAATGATGTGACTTGCATCTATTCCAGTATTGCCACCGATGTCCAGCACTGAACTTCTATCATTAAGGAACGTATGGTTGTTCCAACGTATTTCAGCTTTGTTCCCTGTCCAAATTGAATTTCCTATGTTATAATCCAATAAATAGTTACTAACACAAATTGTCAGTCGCTTCTTCTCGCGGTCTGTTAGAGACAGCACATCGGCACGTTTCATCTTTATTTTCTGACAGTCATGTAAATAATTTCCCTGCGATCCTGAGTCAGATAATATTTGCAGACGAGAACGAATTGTTACAGACAGAGGTGAATTAGACTGATGACTTTTTGTGTCAATTTTGTGATCTGTATGTTGTTCAAGCTGTGTGGATTCCGGCGTCATTATTGAATCCTTCGATGACTTTGTTTGGAATGCAGATTCGGACTGTCTTCTTTGAAGTGCTTTGTTTTCGTCGAACATAAATTTGCTAATAAATGACGTGAGAACCATTATGATACACACTTTGAGTAGGATTAAGAATATCTTTGACATTGTCATGAAGACGAAGAACAAACTGTCAATATATCAATTACTACTACTAAATGTAAAATTCGTCCAACATTTATATAAAATGGATAAACACATTCACCTATGTTGCAGTAGATAATATCAGCTGTCTTCTCTTTGACGAAACTGTTTCATATATAATTCGTCAAATTATTTTTGTTCACTTAAATTGAAAATATGTTATAACGGTAATTATGCGTATGATTGAAATCGATCGTATTAACTCCTCCCCTTTATAATTAAGATGGAACAGCAGCTGCGTGCAGTCAATGTTTCATATGAATACGCAAATAATATGGTAAATATATTTTAAGTAGATATAGTAAGATGTGTTGTAAGTGCCAATGAGACAACTCTCAATCCAAATAACAATTTAAAAAAGTAAACCATTATAAGTCAATATACGGCCTTCAACACGGAGCCCTGGCTCACACCAAACAACAAGCTATAAAGGGGCTCAAAATTGCTAGTGGCTAGTGTAAAACCATTCAAACGGGAAAACCAACGGTCTAATCAATATAAAAAAACGAGAAACACGTATCAATACATAAACAAACGACAACTACTGTACATCAGATTCCTGACTTAGAACAAGTGCAATCATTTGCAGCGGGGTTAAACGTTTAAATGGTACCAAACCTTCTCCGTTTTTCGGAAACAATAGTATAACATCACAACAAAGAAAAACTAAGGTACTCGTAGTATGGAGGTATTAAAAATAGTGTGAACATTTTTGAAACCATGAAAAAAATTGAAGTACATATATTTTTGTTTTCAAACAATTAGTTTAAAGACATAGGCCATCGAGCTTGTTTTAAAGCTACTGTATGTGCAAAATCTGATGCAATTTGTAAAGATTATATAGAGAAAAGTAATTTCCATTTTGTTTTACAACGATAATGAATTGAACCATGTTAAAATTTTGTTCATTTACAACGATTGACAAAAGAATATGTGTGTAAACTAAACATAACAAACAGGCCATAGTAGATATTTGCTCTTACTATTTTTGCGAATTCGACCCTGATTCTTTGTCCCCCTCCCCCTGACACTCAAAAGTAAAATCACAAAAGAAATATCCGAGGAACATTCAAAACGGAAAGTCCCTATTGAAAGGCAAAACCAATCGCTGAAACTAATAAATAACAACTGTCATATTCCTGACTTGGTACAGGCATTATCGTATATAGAAAATTATCGACTAAACCTGGTTTTATAGCTAGCTATGCCTCTCAATTGTATGCGATACTCATCAAATTCAAAAGTTCAACTAAAATCAGGAAAGTTAACATATTGTAACACAGGTAAATGTTCCTCCATAGGTTAAGAAGAATCATCCACTATAGATAAGGCATGTGAGAGTCAAAATATCCAGTCAAAGACTCAAATTTGCGATGAGAAAAATGTCCTATTTAATAAAACTTATACATTGTACACATTGAGTTAATTCTTTTTAGAATAGGCAATGATTTATAAAAGTGTTGGTCGCTATATACTTATTGATTTTTTTAGATTTTTAGCTGATATCTCCATAGAACATATTTTATTTGGAACAGACGAAATTACTGTTGAATAAAACACAATACTTTTCAGAAATGTACATAGTTATATACGCCATACAAAAAGATTCTTTGATTAATATTGCTGTATCCTAAAATGTACTCGTATCCAACTGTTATACTGTTTAAACATCATATATCTATAATTGTATATATTTTTCATATTGTACTGAAATATATAATTGCTGACCTGTCATCTTGAACTAATTGATTTTTGAATAGGGAAAATATCTCTGATTAGATTAAATTCAATTAGACTAATGACACAAATGTTTCACGAATGATATCAACTTTCTCAAACTAATCATGCCTCAATCATCAATAAATACACACTTATCAATAAACACACACTTATCCACAGTTAGATTCGATCGTATTGACTCCTCCCCTTTATAATTAAGATGATGTACAAAACGAACACCAGCTGCATACATTCAATGTTTTATATAATATGCGTAAATTAAAAGTAAACATTGAAAACAATTAAGGAGGTATAATAAAAAACTTTGAACTAAACTGAACGACTTTAGAAACACAACACTAGATTATTGTTTGTACTTCCCATGTTCAAATATTCATTTTTTGTGAACAAACGTATAAACTAAAAGTTCTCACATTACTTCAATTTTAAAAAAAAATTCCAGGTAGAAAGTTCAATTGATTACGTCATTTTCAACGTTCAAATATTGTGGTCTACACTGAAACCCTGGTTTCCCCCTTACCAATGAACGTGTAACCGTCAAAAGTAATGACTGTCTGTAACAAAAGCAAAAATGATTGTCAGAGAGGTCAACCAACTCTGTTCGGTACGTTTTGGGTTCTGTTTGCACCTTTTGATTTTATCGTTGTTCCGCCCATTACAATGGGTTTTTGCATTTATGCATTTGAAACTTTAATGCTTTAAATGTTTTTCTGCAGTCGATTATTTGGCAGCTCAATTAATGAGAAACATTCAGCAATTTGATTAGCAGTTGACGTTGCTGCCGTATTTATAACTGTCTCGCAAAAGACGTTGCGTAATCAAATTCTATTGACATTGCATTGTCAGTACATGTTGATCTGGTCATTGATGGTCTTCAACAAATCCCTCCTACCGGTATCATTGTCGGATGGACAGTAAGACGAGTTTCTGACGTTAAATCGTCTGATTGCATCACGTTCGCGTGTTCCTGTTTGCAGTATTCTAATGGGTTTATTAGGTTTTTTATTCGTCAGTCTTGTCAATATGGAGATGCAACATTTTTTAATTGATTAAAATGCGGCCAAGGATTGAAAGAACTGTTCCACAAAGAATTTTTTTTTTTATTAGTTTGAAATTTCGCTTTCTGAAATTCGTGCGATCTCATTATTTCGGTAGGTTTAATAACCATAGGCAAGTCAGATGTTGATTTTTTTCGAAAGAGAAAGAAGTGTGATAATCATGAATAATAGTTGTATGGGGACCAAACATGATTCGGTAAAAAAATCTACTAAATGAGTGTTACGTTTTTAAAGTCGGTAAGTATATGCTATTTCATGTGAATACCATCAGGAGTGTTGTCTCTTTTTTTAATTTCCATATCTCTTTCTATATAAATTGCTTGATCGAAAAAAAATTTGGTGGTCTTTGATCGTCTATTGGTCATTTAAATATTTCACCAGAATACAAATCAATACTTTGTGTATAAAAAACTTAACTACGTATATCTTATTTATGCAACATTGATACGGTTTCATTTACATCAATTTATAAGGCTCCACATGCATGCATCAATGCATATGGTTTCACGTTCAACCACCCATATAGTTCCAGAAACATGTTCCAATGCGTATAGTTTCCCGTTCAACCATTTATGAAGTGCCAGAAAGATACGGGTTGTGTTTATCTCATATATTTTATGATGGTATGATACCAAACCACTAACGTTAGGAGTTGTACTTGATATGCATATCATTAAGACATAATCTTTCAATCAGTTTAAAAGAGGGACGAAAGAAACCACAGGGACAGAAAAAAAACTCATAAATCGAAAACAAACTGACAACGCCATGGCTAAAAATGAAAAAAAGACAAACAGACAAACAAAAGTGCACATTCCACAACATAGAAAACTAAAGAATAAGCAACACGAACTCCACCAAAACTGTAGGGGTGATCTCAGATGCTCCGGAAGGGTACGCAGATCCTGTTCCACATGTGGCCGTCCGTCGTGTTGCTTATGTAATAACAAATCCGATAAATAGCCTAATTCGGTAGGTCACATTCATGAAAGGGAAGGGGATTGTAGTTACGATGAAAGAAACATATCCGATATCATTTGTGAAACGGTTATTCCATAACAGGCAACCAATTCGTGATGGCCTCCGTAAAAATTACGAAGGGATGATTTCAACTTCACTATTTTGATTGAGGTCTGGAGCTGGCATTTCAGTAACTGCTAGTAGTCCTTTGTAAATTTTTGTGTTATTGTTATTTTTGTTGCCTGACTTCGGACTTCTTTTGAACTGCAAGGATTGATGTCTGTTTGTATTTGTCTATGTTGGCTAGAAATATAGGGGAGGGTTGAAATTTCACAAAACGTGTTAAACCCCGCCGTATTTTGGCGCCTGTCCCAAGTCAGCTGACTCTGTCCTTTGTGAGTCGTGTGTGCAATATAAGACTCTTTCATCTTGCCATCATATACACACATTTGACTATAGCCTACACTTTTCTTAAGTGTTCCCCATTCCGAACTTAAAGACAAATTGAAAGAGTTGATATTGCTTTGTTTCATAAAAAAAGAACGGCCAACGTATCCTTTAACTTTACTTTCCGCTATAAAGATGATGTTCTTTCACTAAACAATTCAACACTTAGTGACTATATTGAACGCATCTATCCCAGCGAACTAGAGATAAAGGATACAACAGATACAATTAAGTCTGTCTCAACAAAAACAAAAAACTAAACTTTTTGACAAACGAGTTTATGTCAGCTTCCCAATTGTGAGCATATAACTTTCCATTTCTATGTAGTAACATTCCAGTAGCGCCTGGACATGGAGTATATATCTGCCAATTATTCGAATTCTTATCTTGTATTTCTATCATGAGTTTCCTGATAGAGGATTGCTGCTCATGAGGAAGCTATTGAGCCAAGATTTTCAAATGGTGAAATTGAAATCTTCACTTCGTAAATATTACGGACGCCATCAAATGTTGGTTGACCGTTATGGAATAACCGTTTAACAGATGATATCGGATATGTTTTTTACGTCGTAACTACAATCTCTTCCCTTTTCGTGAATTTTACGTACCGAATTAGACTATTAACCGGCTTTGTAATAACACGAGCAACACGTGCAGGAGCAGGATCTGCTTACCCTTCCGGAGCACTTGAGATCCCCACCCAATTTTTGGTGGGGTTCGTTTTGCTCAGTCTTTAGTTTTCTATGTTGTTTTTAGTGAACTATTATTTGTCTGTTTTTCTTTTGCATTATTAGCCATGGCATAATCAGTCTATTTTCGAACTTATGAGTTTGACTGTTCCTCTGGTATCTTTTGTCCCTCTTTTAAGCGTAGTTTAGATATAAATTTCAGAGTTTAGTATGACGTCCATTATCACTGAACTATGTATACATTTTAGTTTAGGGGCCGACAGAAGCACGTCTCTGGATGTGGAGTTTTCTCGCTGTTTCGAAGACCCATTGGCGGCCTTCGGCTGTTTTCTACTTTTTGATCAGGTTGTTGTCTCTTTGATACATTCCAATTTCCATTCACAATTCACAAAAGTTTTACAAGCATGCATCAACGTATACAGTTCCACATACACCAATTTATACAGTTCCGCATACACCAATGTATACAGTTCCACATACACCCATATATAAAGTTCCACATACACCAATTTATACAGTTCCACATGCCTGTACCAAGTCAGGAATATGACAGTTCTTGTCTATTCGTTTTTGATGCGTTTTGTTATCTGATTTTGCCATGTGATTATGGACTTTCCGTATTGATTTTCCTCTGAGTTCAGTATTTTTGTGATTTTACTTTTTATACACCAATTTATACAGTTCTAAATACACCAATTTATACAGTTCCACATACACCAATTTATACAGTTCCACATACACCAATTTTTACAGTTCCACATACACCAGTTTATACAGTTCCACATACACCCATATATAAAGTTCCACATACACCAATTTATACAGTTCCACATGCCTGTACCAAGTCAGGAATATGAAAGATCTTGTCTATTCGTTTTTGATGCGTTTTGTTATTTGATTTTGCCATGTGATTATGGACTTTCCGTATTGATTTTCCTCTGAGTTCAGTATTTTTGTGATTTTACTTTTTATACACCAATTTATACAGTTCTAAATACACCAATTTATACAGTTCCACATACACCAATTTATAAAGTTCCACATACATGCATAAATGCAGATTGTTTCCCGTGCATTATTTTGGTATAGCTTCAAGTACATCAATTAACTTAGGCCTTGGAAGTAACAGACTTGAAAGTAGGCGGATGAAAACAAAACAAAACAAAATAACTATTTTTTAATATTTTGTCGATATAACGACATACCCTTGTATATACCCTCATCAATGAGTTTGAACGCAAGAATCAGAAAGTTAAAAGGTGAAATAAGAACACAGACTGTTGGTATATTTTTGATTTTTTAGAATTTTAATTACGTTTTCGGCTTTAAAATGAATATCGATATGCTTGAATTTGTTTTATATTCAAGACATATCGCGCATGATAATGAAGATGCACAAGTAGAAAGTGTTTTCAATATTTTCAAAATACATATATCAGAGCTTGCTAATAAACTAGTATAATGTGTGCATTATGTTATGAATAACAATTGTTCTTAGTTTCTAGTTTATAAGACGTTTGGTAATTAAGAAATATCTTGGTTGTATGACATTCTTAAATCATGTTTTGTTCTGAAAACATCCTATTGTCTTGTCTTGTCTTGTCCTTAGAATATTGAATACCGAAAATTGATTAATTGATTTTTGTTGTTTTAACGCTACTTTTAAGTGCCACTTTCGGGCTATTTCGTGAGGCTCAAAGAAAAAAATGAAACAGGTTATTTACGAAGTTGGAGAACATCAGGACTAGCTGATTTTAACCTGACAATGAATAGAAAACAGAAAATATTAAAAAATCAAATATTTTTTATAATTAATTGCATAAGATAATAAAAACAAGGCATGCCTTTGAAAGCAAAAGCAAAAGCAAAGTAATTAGATTTTATAATGATTCAAAGAATGAAAAAAGATGGACTCGGTAAAAAGCATAAAACTTAATGAAATATAACATTCATATTCAAAAAAACATAATCCTATTTTTCAAACTACAAAAAATACAACTACTTTAAAACAACATTCATATCTATAGAATGGCGGATGGTAGTGCATAGTCCTTAATTTGCAGCGGGTTTTGTAAATGATATTTAATATTGTTGATATCTTTTAAAAGTTAAAGTGAATTGAACATAGTAATTCAAATATAAACAATTAATACTGAAAAATAATTTAAAAAAAAACACAACACCACAAAATATATCCCGAAGGACAAAAACGTTTAGGCAATACTAAAATAAAATCAGTCATTAAACACATGAGCATCTTCTCTCTCTCTCTCTCATTCATATACATGTTACTATATTTTGGACGGACGTGGAAGTGAAACACAGCTAATCAAACGCAGAGCAATGTGTTATCCACATTATAGAATTCACACGTGTGCATCTTTGATTTAACGTTGGTTATATATATATATATATATATGTTTTTACGTTGTACATTATAGATTTTATGTTTTTACGTTGTACATTATAGATTTTATGTTTTTACGTTGTACATTATAGATTTTGAACCAAATATGTCTCAGACTGTAAATGCGAGTTTATACAATATACAATTATAAGATCCGTTGAAAAGTTCGAAGCAGATACGAATATAATAAATATATCAAATACACAATACACAATATTCATTAGTTCTCCTGTCAACATGTATTGTTCCACCTAACAGAAGTTCCAATGGAAGCTTTGTTATCAACATTCTCATAATATCTATACCTGTTGGAACAAATATTCTATATCATTTATTCCGTTAGGAACATATACTGTAATATTTATACTTGTGGAAATAATATTCTAGAATATATTTTCCTTTTGGAACTTATGTTATAAAGGAACTTCTATTCCGTGACAATCCGAGTGGTTATATATTACAATGTACAAATGACAAAAATATTGCGGAAAAGTTATAAAATATGTGTCGGGAAATAAATAATAATTAATAAAAAACTTAAATGTGAATACTTAAATGCATCAGGTGGATGTCATTTCCTGGAATTATGACATACGTTTATATCAGAACACACTAGTGGAAAAATGGGACTTTTGAAACAATAATCTTAAAGAACACACGAAGGCCACGCCTCTTAAATTGTATATTGCCTACTTTGCAACCAATTATCATAATGGACAAATTTACATCTACGTCTATCATTCGATCAACAATTATTGGATACGTGTTTATCGTGGACTCCAACAATAAAAAGTAAAATTCAAAACAGAAAGTCCTTTATTAATTGCAAAATTCAAAAATTAAACACATAAAACGAATGAAAAACTACTGTCATATTCCTATCTGACTTTGTAAATGCATATCTTTATGAAGAATATGGTGAATTAAAGCTGGTTTTAAAGCTTAGTATAAAACCTCTCTCTTGTATGACAGTCGCATAGAATTCCACTATATTTAGGACAAAGCGTGAACAAACCAAACAGATATTGATGTTAAAAAATATAAAAAATATGGATCAGCAGTCATAATTGTGTTATAATCTTAATCACAATAAAAACAAAAAAATATGTCAACAAAGAAAAACAAAATGGCATATAGAAATAGCACATTAGCAAAAAAAATGAAAAACAAGAATACAAAAAATTACCGTAGCACAATAGCACAGTGACGATAAAGGTCAAGTAAATATTGTAATGGGTAGATCCTATGCGCAACAGCCTGCTATTGTATGTATTACAACATCAATGTCTATAAAGGCCAACTAGATTTTTTCTATGCCTCGGCTCTGTTAAAGTATATTTGCTAAAGGCATCAATTTCTTTTTTTAGTGGCATTCACCTCGTGAATTATCTTCTGTCACAAATGTGACATAACAGCGTATTGCAAAGGTGCACAAGTAATACAATACTTATTTGAATCTACTATTTTTTGGTTTATAATGGCTTAAATGAAAAGAAATCCGTCTCATAGTTATGTTTCACAAAATCGGCCATTAAAAAGCACATGGTGTTAGATTCATTAGATAAACAAAAATTTAAATAATTAATCACCTTAAAGTTTCCCCCATGTTGATAACATCTTTCATAATAAAACTGCTACGGCATCCTTTAGTTTTTAACAAGCATACATATACAACACGAATGTGTTCCAAGTACACGGATGCCCCACTCGCACTATCATTTTCATGTTCAGTGGACAGTGTAATTGGGGTAAAATCTCTAATTTGGAATTAAAATTAGAAAGATCATATCATAGGGAACATGTGTTCTTAGTTTAAATTGATTGGACTTCAACTTCATCAAAACCTACCTTGACCAAAAACTTTAACCTGAAGCGGGACGAGCGGACGAACGGACACACAGACCAGAAAACATAATGCCCCTCTACTATCGTAGGTGGGGCATAAAGACAACAGCACCATACAAAACCTATATGACTTTCTACATTTCCACGTATTTTACATCAATGTTTCCTCTCTTGAGCGTTTGTTTCGGATCAGAGATTTATTTGAAAACATTTTTGTTTTAGACTTGGGGTCTTCAACTGTAAATAGTGCTTCATCTAGATGTCTGTGATATTTAAACTGTATGTATTTACTGTATACATTCCGTCTACATGATATCAATACGAGGCACACGATAAGCGCACATGAAGATATGCTAGCAGCAATAAGCCCTGTGATTAAACGCGTTTTAGCGTCATTATGTGACGTCTGCTTGATGGGACATTTCATTTCAACTGCATTCAGCTTTAATATATATTTTGTCTGTTTATTCAATGCGCACGTTGATTTTTCGAGAGTCTGCCGAGTGCCACTTTCTTGCAAAAGTTTACTTGTTTGTATCCAAATTAAATCACACGAGCAGGAAAAATTGTTTTGGCCTATTTTTAATAGTTTCAAATTGTCCCAGTTAAGCATATTCTCATGTAAGGTCTTCAGAGCATTACCCTCGAGAAAAATGGTTTGCAGAGTGTATGAATCAGGAAATGCATCTATTGGAATGTCCTGGAGTTTTTTGTTGTTTGTCATAAACAATTGCGTTAGTGCCATTAGACCAGCAAACCCTTTTGATTCAATGGATTCCAAATCTTTAATGCGTGACAAGTGCAAACTTCTAAGACGACGAAGTGATCCAAAAGAAGACGGGCGCACGGATTTAAATAAGTTCATGCTGAGGTCAAGATAAATCAAAGAAGGTATAGAATTTATTGCTGTTGGTACTTCTTCAAATGTGTTGTTGGCCATATGAAGATACTGTAGGTTTAATGACAGAATAGTCGAATTTTCTGCTGGAATACTAAATCCTTGAGGGTGAATCGCTTTGATTGTATTACTTGATAAATGCAATTTCCTTAACTTCGAACAACTTTTAAATGCATATGCATCTATTGCTGATATCGTATTATTGTTCATCAATAAAAAATCTAATCGGGGAGTTCGAGAGAAAAATGAAGTCGGCACTGCAGATAAACGATTGTTTTGAATATAAAAATCCTTAAGTGATGGAAGAATACTAAATGAATTTTCACGTATTGATGAAAGAAAATTGCTTTCTAAATCTATCAATTCAAGATTAGGAAGATTTGTGAAGGCAATATCTTCTATGTGTTCTATTTTATTATGACCAAGATACAAGTATTTTAGGTTCAAATTAACAAAAATCTCTGGTTTAATCACAGTTAGTATGTTGTTGTTTATTCTCAAATCAGTCAATTTTGTCAAATGTTTAAATGCACCTTCTTCGACTTTCGATATATTGTTGAATTCTAAATGCAACGAAGTTAAATTTGTGAAATTCCTAAAGCTCTCACTTTGAAGAGTCTCAATAGCGTTGTGGGATAGATCAAGGAGTTGAATAGTAGCTGAACTGACACCAAAATCTGGAATGACTTTAAGTTTCCTAGAACTACAGTCAGCAGTGTTACTCTTCCAATCACAGATACAGTTGTTTACACATGTTTTGTTTTCACCTAATGCCAGCAGTCCATAAAATAGCATGCATTTAATCGAGATGAGTGCAATAAGGTTGGCCATTCTTTATTCCTGAAATATATAAAAACATATATAAACAAAGATTGTACACATCGATATGAAAATCGACATCTGATTAGTTAAGTCTTTTTAAACGGACTTTTATAGTTTGTTCTTATGTTGAACTGTTAAACCACTGTCCCAGGTTAGGGGGAGGGTTTGGATCTCGTTAACATGTTAAATCCCGTCACATCCAGTATCTGTGTACCTGTCCAAAATCAGGAGCCTGTAATTCAGTAGTTGTATAGTTTGGTATTAATATTGATTCACTCATAGGGTCTTTGCATCGGAAATTAACACATTTATTATAAAACCAGTTGTTGGCATGATACGGGTTATTTTTTTTTATCTCATATATTGTAAACCTCTTATAAGGTTTACAAAATTGTCTAAACAAGTTAAATACTTATTGTGAAAAATGGAACTTGACTGTCAATCTTGACAAGACAAAAACAATGATATTTAATAAAAGTGGTAAAAAACTTACAAAAGACCAGTTTGTATTGAATAATGAATTAATTGAATGTTGCACAGAATATAAATATTTAGGTATACTATTCAAGCCATCAGGAATTTTCACTAATGCTGTAAATCTCCTATGTAAAAAAGCTTCTAAGGCATTGTTTTGTATTAAAAAAATACTCTACTCAGATAAGATGGATGTTTCTTTCCATATGAAACTATTTAATTCTTGTGTTAGTCCAATATTACTGTATTGTAGTGAGATATGGTCGCTAAATATTGTGAAGAACAACAAAACTCTTGAATATCAATATTTATCTACGGAATCAGTAAAACTCCAAATCAAATTTGCGAAAGGTCTTCTAAATGTTAATTCAAAGGCAGTTAATACAGCTGTATTAGCTGAATTGGGAATGTACCCTATTGGTATACAGGCCCTTAAGTCTTCTTTAGGATTTTGGTTACATATTTTAAAGTCAAATGAAAATGAGTCTTTATTATATAATGTTTATAAAGCTAACAAGCAGTTAAATGATGGATTTGCTTCAAAAGTTAAAATGCTACTTTCAAAATTAAATTTCACTCATGTTTGGGAAAATCAATGTACCTTCTCTAAAAAACGATTACTATTAGCCGTCGTGAAGAAGCTCAATGAAAATTACATTATATTTTGGAAAAATTGTCTCTTTAATGATGATAATTCAATAAATGGAAATAAACTAAGAACCTACAGAAAATTTAAAGTTAAGTATGAACTAGAAAAGTACCTTTTATTGAATTTAGATAAAAATGTTACAAAAAATTATGCTAAAATAAGAATAAGTAATAGTATGTTGGCTGTTGAACGTGGAAGATACAACAAAACAGCACTAGAAAATAGAATATGTCCTTTATGCCATAAAGAGTTGGAAGATGAATTTCATTTCATCATTACATGTTCAGAAATTAATAAAACTAGGATCAAAATGTTTAATGAAATTTCTAATATTGTCCCCTGTTTTAATTCCATGAGTGAAGAAAATAAATTTGATTTTATATTTTCCTGCGAAGAATGTGATATTTTACTTATCATTGTTAACTACATAAGTGAAATGTATAATGAGAGAAACAATTATAATGTCAATATATGAACTGTGTAATGTATATTATAACATATTTTTTGATACATAAGCATAATATTTTAATACATAACTTTAAAGAGGAGGCATGCTGTCAAAAATAGTATTATAATTAATACTATTAATCTATGTTTTTGTTTTTCTTTCAATGCTACATGTTTGTAGTGTAACTGTTTATTGACTATCGTTTTGTAATTTTAATATGCCTGTTTGTTTGTTTTTTTGTTGTGTATTTTAGTAACAATCCTATTGTTTGGATTTCAAACTAATAAAATTCTTATTCTTCTTATTCTTATTCTTATATTCTATGATGGTATGATACTAAACCCCTTACCGCTGGGATTGTACTTGATTTTCATATGATGAATATATTATCTTTCAAATAGCTTATATGAGATCTGGAGCTGGCATGTCAGTAACTGCTAGTATTTCTTTGTTCATTTATGTATCATTGTCATTTTGCTGAGTTTCCTTAGCGACATTCTATACTAACGTATAGAAAGTCCCTGGTTTCTAATGTTACTTTTCTGACACCGGGCTCTGACTTCTTTTAATATTGCGCATTGCTATGTGTTCCTTTATTCTACACTGGCTAGAAGTATAGTGGAGGGTTGCGATCTCACAAAACATATTTAACACCGTTGCATTTTTGCGCCTGTCCCAAGTCAGGCTTGGGAGCCTCTGGACTTGATAGTCTAGTATGTTTTCTAATTTTAGTTCATTTATATGTTTTGAAGTTTAGTGTGACGTCCATTTCTACTGAACTAGTACACAGTTTATTAAGGGGCCAGCTGAGGACCACCTCCGGGTGCAGGATTTTCTCGCTGCGTTGAAGCCCCATTGGTGGCCTTCTGCTATTGTTTTCTCTTTCGTCGGGTTGTTGTCTCTTTGCCATATGCATCATTTCCAATCTCAATTTTATTGTGTTTTCGTTCACCAATAAGGTCGTTAGTTTTCTCGTTTGAATAGTTTTACATTTGTGATTTCGGGGTCTTTTATAGCTAACCATGCGGTATAGGCAATGCTCATTAGATATATGGTGTGGAGATAATTGTACTATGACTATTAATTAAAAAAGGTATAATATTGTGCATTTTATAACACCTTCTGTTAATAAGTCACATGTAGAAATTAAATGTGGGAATGATATCATTAAATATTCTACTACTTATACATATTTAGGTTTAGTTTTAAGTGAATTTTTAGATTATAAGGTACCTGCTCAAGCTGTGGCAGCTTCTGCAAATAGAGCAAGTTGGCCTTGTTATAGATATGTGCAAAATCTTAGGTGGTGTTACTTTAACTTTGGATTTTCAAAATTATACGAGAGTTTGGTGCTTCTAATTGTTGAATATGGTGCTAGTATTTGGGGTTGCAAAAACTTATCTTTTATTAATGTTATACACAATAGGGCTTGCAGTTTTTCTCATGGAGTTGGTAAATAAACTCCAAATGTGGCATTTTTTTTAGGGGATATGGGGTAATTACCTATCTTTCAAAAACGCTAACGATTGGGTTCAGCGTTCCTTTTGCATGAACCTAACCTAACCAAGTAATGCCGTATGCTGGGCCTACTATCTACTGGTCCCTGGTGTCATAATAGCAAAATATCAGACCTCGATAAACCAAATAGTGACATTGTCTGGGCCTAGTATCTACTGGTCCCTGGTGTAATAATAGCAAAATATTAAGCCTCGATCAGCCATATAATGACGTATTATGGGCCTACTACTTACTGGTCCCTGGTGTCAGAATAGCAAAATATCAGACCTCGATAAACCATATAATGACGTATTCTCGGCCTACTATTTAATGGTCCCTAGTGTCATAATAGCAAAATATAAGACATCGATAAACCAAATAATGACGTATTCTGGGCCTACTTTCTACTGGTCCCTGGTGTCATAATAGCAAATATCAGACCTTGATAAACAAATAATGACGTATTCTGGGCCTACTATCTACTAACTAGTCCTGGTTTCATAATAGAAAAAGACCAGGTAACAATTTACAGGAAACGCCTATCAGGATAATTATTTCACCCATGACGTATGCTATATAGTCGATTCAAGATGTTAGAATAAAACAATAGAACAAGTGACAGTCAGGTCACTTCGATATGTGATGTAAACAATAACAAGTACGGCTATAGGCTATATCTTTACACACTTGACCTTAAATGGTCGTCACAGATGACTCATGCTATAAAATATTCGTTAATCTACTTACCGGTTAGACGTCTAATAGATAAACCCAAACATTTAATAAGTACACCTACCTTATACAGCTAACGTGTGACTTTAATACACTACTATAAGTTACATTTTCGATACTATTATTATGAATTAACAATAGCGTGACTCTGAACGCCATCTACCGGACAGGTGTCGTGAAGGTATATCGATTTCGCATAAATCATATTAATGTTAAAATGTAATATGAAGCTTTATTTTCATTTGTGTGTTATGATAATAAGTTTAAATAATTTTAATATCCAGTAAATGGACAAAAGGATTCGTCATTCAAATTTAACAATTATACAACACATCATTAAAAAAATTAAGAATGCATTAGTATTTTACAAACCAAGGTGTTGCAAAATTTAGAAATATCCGAGTCTTGCCGAGTTTTCAGTTTTTATAGTTTTCTCCTGATGAAACTCACTCCATGATGATTATTTAGTTAAATTATTGATATAAATTACCTGAAAACCAGTTAGTGTAATGTTTTCTCCTGATGAAACCCACTGAATAATTGATGATTATTCACAAAATTATTTAGTTGAATTATTGATATACATTACATGAAAACCAGTTAGCGAAACATTAAAATAATAAGAAAATATATTAAAAGAAAAACGCGTTTCAAATCAAAATTTTAGTAAAATAAACAAATGCATGCACACAAGTGAATATTCTCGTTCTAGTGTTACTGAATTTATTGTAGTTTATTTCAAACCAGAAGAAATACAGTTTATAGGTATAAATGTACCTTATAAGTATACAGCTTATAAGTATGAAATTGTTCAAATTATTATGGCATATTGTTATTCTAAATTATTTCCCAAAATTGATCGCCCTGAAGATCATAAAAAACATTTTATCAAAATTAAGTATGTCAATAAAGGCTTTGATTTTGTAAATATTGCCGGTATATTTAACGACCATTCTGTTAAAGAACAAATTCCTGGATATTTTGACAACACTGAGCTACCTCTTATTTGTTATATTTACAAGAAATCTACCCGGAAATTTGTGTTTAATTATAGTCAATTGTATAAAGATGTTAATATCAGTGAAAATACACCTACTTCATGTAATTGCAGTAATTCCGAATATATTTATGGACCCATTTCCCATGTTATAACAGGAGATCTTAACATCGTTCAAGACCGAGAGTTAAAATCATTCCTCAGTAAAGGACCTAAATATCGTCCCCCGTCTATTATTAATTGGAATGAGTGTCGTAATATCATCCACGACTCACTCCATACTTACTGTATGAAATGGATAAAACGGGAAAAAGCTGACAAAAAATCTTTGGACTCTTTTTTTAATTCAGTAATGAAGATAGTTGATATACGTATTCAACATTTTAAAGAACATTTTACTATTAACAATAACCACAATAAACCTATTTCTCGTATCAAACATAAACTGAAAGAACTAGCCAAGGAATTTGTTTTTGTCCCGGCCGATAAAGCTGCTAATAATATTGTTATTGTTTGACGTAAATTTTACATTGAGGTTCTGAAAAAGGAAATCACCAATTCACCAACATTCCAACTGACTCCATTTTCAGAAAACGAAATATGTAACAAACATAAACTTTTAGCCACCGCTTTACAAGCAGAGCCAAATACAATGAAAGTCCCAACTATGTATTGGCTTCCGAAGCTACACAAAACCCCTTACAAATATAGATTTATTTCGTCTTCAAGTCATTGTTCAACTACTAAATTGTCTCTTCTTCTTACCAGCACACTTGGTACAATTAAAAACCTTATAATAAATTGTTCAAATAAGGCCTTCGAAAATAGTGGAATAAATTACTTTTGGAGTGTCAAGGACTCGTTGGAAGTACTTGATAACTTGCATGCTTATATTGGTGATTTTGAATCTGTTCAAATATTTGCCACTGGAACGGTTAAGCAACCAATTATCAGTCATCAGTCTGATGAACCGATAAAACATACATGAAAATCATCTAGCATACACGACAAGCATCCATCATCCCCAATGAGCATCTATATAAAATAATGAGATGTGGTATGATTCAATGAAACAACTATCCACCAAAGTTCAAATGAAGTGAATGCAAGCAATTTTGGCAACCGTATGGCGATTAACAATAAGAAAAAAAACAATACGAAAAATTTGTCTATAAAGGGCCCCGATATGAAAAAACATGAAATAATTCAATCGAGAAAACTAACTGCCTTACCTATAACAAAAGAAATATAAGACATGGATTAATGACAACCACTGAGCTACACACTACTGATCTAGGTAAGGCACTTAAAGAATGGGGATGGGTTAGCATCTAACACATCTGATTGACACAAAGCAGACCGCTAACGAACACGTTATATTACCGGGTGAACATCTATCCAACTTGAAAAAAAACAACAGTAATAACTGAAAATTACAAAACATAAATGATGATGCCTTATTACACATGACGAACATATATAATATCTGATAACAACCAAGCATACATGGCGAACACCTAACATACCTTGTAAACACCTAGAATGCTCAGGATCACTTTATATAACTGATTTAATTTGAAAACGAGTGTATGAACCCCTATTTTTTAAATCGATTTGTTGTTTCATTTTGCAGGGAGATTATGGTGGACCAAATTTTGTAAAACTCTAAATAGTGCAATTTTAAATGTTGATTTTAAATGTTGATACAGCAAAAAATTACGTTTTTCTCTCAATTCATGACCACTTGATAAATATGAGTTATTTCTGAATAAAACATGCATAAATTTTAAGGAAACTTATAAAATAGAGAAATTACAAACTATATATCAAAAAAACAATTTGTGTTTATCTTTTAAAATGAAAAAAAGTTATGGCTTTCTTTCGAAAGAGAAAATACGGCCACACATCCGAATTTTGAGCAAATATACAAAATTTCGACCTCGTGTGACTAAAAAAGTGGCACATGAAGGCATATTTTTTATTACATTTTCGATTTAATCAGGCAAAAAATAGCCTTTTTGGTAATTTTCATCAAACTGTAAATACGGGATCAAAACTGTAGCTCAGTTGTCTTGTTTATTCCATTGTTATCATGCGTTTACATTCGTGCACTTGTGTATCCCAAATTCATGTATGTTTTTCTATGTTGTGATGTTATGCTATTGTTTCAGAAAAAGGGAGAAGGTTTGGATCCATTAAAACGTTTAATCCCGCTGCAAATGTTTGCACCTGTCCTAAGTCAGGAATCTGATGTACAGTAGTTGTCGTTTGTTTATGTAATATATACGTGTTTCTTGTTTCTCGTTTTGTTTATATAGATTAGACCGTTGTTTTTCCCGTTTGAATGGTTTTACACTAGTAATTTTGGGGCCCTTTATAGCTTGTTGTTCGGTGTGAGCCAAGGCTCCGTGTTGAAGGCCGTACTTTAACCTATAATGGTTTACTTTTTGAATTGTTGTTTGGATGGAGAGTTGTCTCATTGGCACTCACACCACATCTTCCTATATCTATTTGGTTTAGATGTTATATTTGTTATTCTCGTGGGATTTTGTCTGATGCTTGGTACGTTTCTGTGTGTGTTGCGTTTCGGTGTTGAGTCGTTGTTCTCCTCTTATTTTTAATGCGTTTCCCTCGGTTTTAGTTTGTTACCCCGATTTTGTTTTTTGTCCATGGATTTATGAGTTTTGAACAGCGTTATACTACTGTTGCCTTTATTTACATGGTACTTTCTTCCCATTGATAATTTCATCTTAATTCTGAGTTCTGTACTTAATGACATCTTTTCTAATGAAATTTAAACAGTATTGTTGATAAGTACCGTGATTGTGTGGGATGTTAGTGTTACAATTAGTAGGTGTAGATATTATAATTAACAGGTGAGTTTTGCTCTTCTATCTTGTTTGTTCACCTCTTTTTAGCAAGATTAAAATAGTGCAAAGTATATAACAATACTTCATAAAATAATAAATACACGAAAGAAAAGTAGTTTTCATTTTTGTCAGAGATGTAATTATTGAGATGAAAAATTACAATAAAATGCTCATAGTTCTTCAACTGCGTCATTTACTTGGCCTTTTAACTTTTTTTTTGTATTAGAGAGGCCTTGATAAGTCTCTTGTAGATAAAACACGCGCCTGGACTTATCTGTACAATCAGTTTTACAAAAAGTTGGGAATAATCAAATCTATTTTACTGATGAGTCTTATGTAGACGAAACGCGCGTCTGGCGTTTAAAATTATAATCCTGGTACTTATGATAACTATTTACGCTTATTTCAATTGTAAGTTCGTAAAATATTTAACTGATTGGAATTGCCATTTCATACTATGTTATAAGTATTGCATCTCACTCGGAGAATGGAATTGCTCTCATTGAAATAAGAAGTATGTTAATTAATGACGAAATCTATCTTTAACGTGTTATCGAGTGCACGAACGTTTTTGTTGGCATCTTTGTCATATATTTGAATGTGTTTGAATTTTAAAGTCTGTATTGCGTTTTACACAATTGGTGGAATGATGACTCCCGGCAGTGGGTGGAGCTTTAAAGCGATATCTGTATAGTATACAGATACAGCATAGCGATACCTGTAGGGCTGTATCTGTATAGTAAGACACCCAATTGCAGGATAAATATGTTTTACTTTACAGTATGCACTATTCATTTTCATTGAAAAGTTCACGAAGAAAACTCCTACGTAATTGTATCCTCATCTCCATATAGTTGAGTATAACACATTTTTACCAGAATATATAAATCAATTTACAGGAAACTGACAGTCAAGAATTTTATTAACACTTCAATTTTTTTTATTCTGGTTATAAGTCAAGCAGTGCAGTTTTAACAAAAGGGAAAATAAGCTGCTAACCGCCATTATAATGTATTATAATACAGTTTTAAATTCACATCTTAATCATGACAATAACGGCATTTGGCTTGTCGAGTTTACAGTCCCCTATCCGGAAATATATAACAAATAAAATAACAAAAATACTAAACTCAGAGGAAGATTCCAAACGGGAAGTCCATAACTAAATGGCAAAATCTCAAACACATCAAACGAATAGACATCACCGTCATATTCCTGACTTGGAAAATATATTTTCTGATGTAAACAATGGTGGATTAAAAAGACAAAGAAAAGTTCCACAGCTCGTCATTATAAATCTATCAGCCACAACTAGATGATGAAAGTTGATCTAATTACCATAACAAAGACTTTTTACATATTTTATTTCCTTCCTTTTATCAAGAGAAAAAGTAAAATAACAAAAAAACAGAATTTCGAGAAAATTTCAAAACGCAAAATCTCTTTTCAAATGTCTAAATCATAAGCCCACACATATCAGACACATGGAGAACAACAATGTTTTATAAAGATCTGAAGTATTTCAGCCTTTTTCAACTGATTTTTATAGTTCGTTCTTATGTTGTACTGTTATACCACTGTCCCAGGTAAGGGGGAGGGTTGGGATCCCACTAACATGTTTAAACCCGCCATATTATTTATATATGTGCCTGTCCCAAGTCAGGAGCCTGTAATTCAGTGGTTGTCGTTTGTTTATGTGTTACATATTTGTTTTCGTTCATTTTTCTTTATATAAATAAGGCCGTTAGTTTTCTCGTTTGATTTGTTTTACATTGTCTTATCAGAGCCTTTTATAGCTGACTATGCGGTATGGACTTTGCTCTTTGTTGAAGGCCGAACGGTGACCTATAGTTGTTAATGTCGGTGTCATTTTGGTCTCTTGTGGACAGTTGTCTCATTGGCAATCATTCTTCTTTTTTATAGTTCAAAACGTAGTCCATTGTATTCAGTTTCATAATTTGTCTATTTTTAGGATATTCACTTCTATGATTTGTTTGGATCTTTTGATATTTTTCATTGAACTTCACATTAAAACGAATTGTTTAATGAGTTAAAACTTTCATCCTCACCTCACATATCCACTTCATGCCGGTCGGCATTTAAGGCCCTTAAAACTTTCATCAGCACCTTATAAAAGTAAAGGCAGAGGTGAATAAGCATATTTGTTTTTCAATCCATTTCACAATAAAACAAAAGCAAAAATACGACTAATAAATACTGATATTTCCAACAGTTGTAAACACAATCCCGTCCTCAATTTCATGCATGTGACCAACTGAATTCAATTTACCATGGAATGTGTACGTACATGAGCAACACGACTGGTTTATATGTGGAGTAGGATATGCTCAACCTTTAGAAGGACATGCGATCATTCCCGGTTTTGATGGGTAAAGGGTGGATAAGTTGTTAGTTTTCAATGTTTTGTTATATGGGCTGTTGTTTGTAGTTTTAGTCGTTTTTTGTTTTTTGCAATTGCATTATTGTCAGTTCGTTTTCGACCTACGAGTTTGACTATCCCTTTGGTATCATTAGTCTCTCTTTTTTGTTTTTCCTATGACGTTTCCTAGACGAGTTTGACTATCCCTTTGGTATCATTAGTCTCTCTTTTTTGTTTTTCCTATGACGTTTCCTAGACGAGTTTGACTATCCCTTTGGTATCATTAGTCTCTCTTTTTTGTTTTTCCTATGACGTTTCCTAGACGAGTTTGACTATCCCTTTGGTATCATTAGTTTCTCTTTTTTGTTTTTCCTATGACGTTTCCTAGACGAGTTTGACTATCCCTTTGGTATCATTAGTCTCTCTTTTTTGTTTTTCCTATGACGTTTCCTAGACGAGTTTGACTATCCCTTTGGTATCATTAGTCTCTCTTTTTTGTTTTTCCTATGACGTTTCCTAGCTTATTTATACCAAGAGGACAAGTTTATGTAATTGTGGTAGGAAAATGGACATAGATTTGTAACAAACCTTCTTTCAATAGAATACTATTTCAAGTTTTATCTGAATAGATTGACGATCGAACCTACAAGCTCCCAAAACGGAGGCAATTATGCTTCCAATATACAATCAATGAAGACCATTCGAATGAATAAGAAAAAAACCACATAATATGTAATGTATGTGTCAATAATGTTTGGTCTCTTGTGGAGAGTTGTCACATTGGCAATCATACCACATCTTTTTTTTAATTGTTTTATTAAGTAACATCAGTTAACACAAATAAATAACATTGATTAATTCTTTAATTTATTAAAAGATAATCAAACAACTTCAGCCTTTTAGAAATATGTGAACTAAACTATTTACTATTTATTTACACAATAATTATAAATATACGATTAAGCTTATGTAGAAGCATATTAATTGAATTGTGATAGAATCGTCATAAACAACAAGTCTGTATTTTTGAAAATGCCAACAAACTTTGTGTAGTGGAAAACCCATGCACATGTTAATATTAGTAAGTCTTCATACGAGCATTGTTAGTGATGTACACATTACATCATTCCTATAGAATGCTTGAATATTTATACTTGATCAGAAGCACTGTTGAATAGCTTGATAATTACTCGCTAAAGCTATATGTGTTTTTATGTTATGTAAACCATTGTTTTCAGCGAAATCAAATGCTGTTTTCTTGTTATTATCATACACGTCTAGGAATGCACCTTTGTTTATCAAAAAGTCTACAAAAACAATCCCTTCGTTCTCTTTGTCTCTCGGACAATTGCGACAAGCGGCTATGATCGGTGTTGCACCAGAGGAGTCCTGTGCGTTGACAATGTTAGATGTTAGTAGCAATTTGGCAAGCTCAAAATTACACACATTGATTGCTTTCATTAGCTGTAAAAATATGTCGTAGTCTATACTATTTTTTTTAAATGTTTTTTCATCCTTTGCTTGATACTTTCTAAACACTAACTTTTTTCTTGAAGCAATCATCCTTAGTTTTAGTTCTGTAACAAACGACATTCTAACTTTTATTGTTTTCTGTGTCTGAGTGACAGCCAACATTTCTTTTATACCACATTTCGTGTGAGTGTGGGGGATTTCAGTGTTACAAACACTGAGTGTGAGAGTAGGGTTTGGATATTATTGTGACAAACATAGCACATGTAGTCGACTATCAAGGTCGTTTAAATCTTGACAGTAAACAAGTTGGACACAATGCACAACATCTCAAGATTGGAATTAAATAATTGAAAGGAAAAGAACAAATATCGTTTGGAAAATCTTGTCAAAACTTTATTAAAAGTATAGACGACTTTAACATAATATCTAAATCTCCTTAAATAATTTCTGTATTTTTTTTCTAGATATTTACAATAGAAAATATTATTAAACTGTTTACCGATACTTTTAATATATATGAATTGCTTCGGCACCGCAACAACTTGAGGATTCATAGTATGAGTATGTTAAGATATGTCTTCAACTCCACCGAAAATTAGAGGTTTCAATTAAAAAATATGTGTTATGATTACCAACGGAGTAACTCTCCGAAAGATACCAAATGACAAAGAACAATTAAAAGATTACCATCGGGTCAACAGTAGTGAGGTAATCGGATTCAGAATATAGCTTCTATTATTTTCCAACCATATGCATGCATCTCTAATCAATTAATTTAATCAATAATATTTCCTTGACTTTTACATTTGTAGGCTTGTGATTGCCCACAAATTCTGAATTATTAACATTTATCTTGGATGTGTCTATAGATTATTTTAAAAACTTGAAGTTACTTGGAAACAAAAGTTTGAAAATAAGAAAAAAGGGTGACAATTTGATTGGTTACTTCCGATGATAGTTATTACTTTTTATGCAATGACATTTCATTTGAAATTTTCAATGTAGAACTGGACGGAACAATTCCGTACCCATGCCAAGGTTTTCTTTATTTTAAACTCAGATGTATTCTGCCCACTTCATTATAAAATATCAATTTGAAAACATGGAAACTCATTGATGTTGCGAAAGTACGCAATTATAAAGACATTGGACTTTTATTTTGACATTGTGTATATAAAATTACATTGTTATTTTAATTACAGTAAATGAATCATACTAGAATATTCTAGATGGATAGTGAAAGTACTTGTATATATTTATGTTCAAGAAAGCTTTTGGCAATTTCCGGAATTGACCCTGTTACTAAAAATAGATTATTTCCCATTTCTCTAGTTAATTATAGTTTGTTCTAGATTTAGAATGTTCTTATGATTTTAGTATATAAGATAAGGGTTTTTATGGATAATTGTCATTGTAAAAATAGTAGTAACAGAAGTATAGAAGTTTTATCAGTTGAACTAGAAAGAAAAAGACGGATTATTCCAATGTGGTATTTATTAACGTTTACAAACTGTACATACTGTAAATAACTGTTAGTTATTTGATTAAAGATATAAAAGGATTCCGTGTTAGTCTGATTTCGCCACATTGTATGGTGCCGGAACCCGGGAATAACAGAAAAAGACATTTATAAAGAACACGGAAAAGAAGTAACCACAGAAAAGATGGCAGTCTCATATTTGAAAGGACTCTGTACAAGGTACAATAATTTGTTAGCTAAAGAATTAGATAAAAGTGGAGATATAATAGCACAAGGGATTCAAGATGAAAGTGTGACAACACAATTAAGGCAAGTTTTATCAGCAGAGAGACGATTAAAGGATTTTGCAGCAAAACTTGAAGAAAGTATGAAAGAAATTTCACTTATATTAGAGGAGAGAGAAGATAACGAAGGTGACATCGCAAAATTTACAAAGGCAAGTGAAACATATTTTGAATTGCTTGACGGTGTAACACAGCGCTTAGACGAATTAAAAATATTCGAGGAAGAAATTCAGGATAAAATAACAGATATTAAGAAAACAGAATCAGCCACGGACCACAAGGTGGAGCATTTAATACAATTACAGACACAAATGCAAGAACAGATAGTACAGTTTCAACAGTTACAACTCCAAGAATTACAGAGGAAAAGTCAACCTTCAACAGTAAGTGCAGTTAAACTTCCTAAATTAGACCTAGTTTCGTACAATGGAGATAAGTTAAAATGGACAGAATTTTGGGATTCATTTGAAGCAGCAGTGCACATAAATCAAAGCTTGACAAAAATAGAGAAATTGAATTACTTGAAAAGCAAACTTTTTGGAACAGCTAATTCTGCTATATCTGGCTTACCGCTCTCCCATGAAAATTACGATGTAGCAATTTCAATACTAAAGGAAAGATTTGGAAATGTTCAATCTGTTGTCAACAAGCACTATTCAGACTTAATAAACCTTCAGTCAGCTTCAAATCAAACTACACATCTACGTAGACTTTATGATGACTTGGAACGACACTTACGTAGTTTGGACGCAATGCATCAAGATGTAACCCAAGATGTATTCATCTCGATGATAACATCTAAGCTACCAAAGGAAGTTCTTATTCAACTTGAAATACAGAAAGGTAACAGTGAAAGATGGACAGTAGGGAAGTTGAGACAGTTTCTCAATACTTACATAACTGCCAGGGAAGCTGCAGAAAGTCAGTCTAAGGAAACACATACTGGTCCCAGTTCTGAAGAAAAACAGCAGTCTAAAATCCAGTCAAACAACAGTAATTTTCAACCAAGAAAACACTTATCTGCAGAAGCTCTGATGACAATAAAGCCATTTGGAAAACACTCAGGCAGTGGAAACTCAATGGTATGCAGATATTGTGATGGACACCACTGGAGTTGTGAGTGCAGAAAGTTCAGTACAATTGAAGACAGAAAGCAGAAAATCAAGGGTAGTTGCTATACCTGCCTGAAGCCAGGACATGTTAGTAGAGACTGTAAATTTGAAAAAGCATGCTATCATTGCAAACAGAAAAAGGGACACCATAGAAGTCTATGCCCGAAGAAAATTCCCTCTCAACATAAAGAAGTTTCACATCTAGCTGATGAAATGTGTGAAATAGCTTCAAGTGAAGAGAACGTACCAGAGAATAGCTTGTTGTCCTCCGGAGATATAGTTTTGATGCAGACAGCTCAAACAACTGTGTCAAATACAGAAGTTAATGAAACAGAAGTAGTAAGACTATTAATGGACTCCGGATCTCAGCGAACATATATAACAGACAATTTGGCCAAGAGATTAAACTTGAAGAAGAAGGCTACAGAGGAGATAACTCTTGTAACATTTGGTGCAGATAAGCCAAAAACATTAAGAACACAAAAGGTGTCTTTAAAGATCAGACTAAAAGATGGAGTTTGTATGCTTATTGATGCTAATGTTGTTCCTAAGATAACAGGATCAATACTAAGAAGACCTCTACAAATGGATGTATGTGAAAATGTGAAATACTTATGTAACAATCTGCAACTTGCTGACACACTGCCTAGTAGCTTAGAAAGTTCAACAATAGAGATTCTTATCGGAAATGATTATTATTTAGATATCATATTGCCACAGAAAATAGAAATTCAACAAGGGCTTTATCTACTTGGCTCTAAGCTAGGATGGATCCTTACAGGAAGGTCACAATTAAGTGATGAAGAAAGTGAGAACAAAATGTCCATGACAGTAAATGGCTTATTAACTTTAACAGAATGCTGTTTTCACTCTACAATTGACACATGTCTTCAAATCAAGCCTTCCATTGAAGATTTCTGGAAATTGGAAACTATTGGAATACAAGATTGTCCATATGCATCAGACGACGAAATACTTTGAGTAACTTTGTCACCTCACTCAAAATGGAAGATGGAAGATATCAAGTAGCCTGGCCATGGAAAGAAAAATTACCGGAACTTCATGAAAATAGGGAACTTGCATACGGAAGACTAAAGTCACTTTTTCAGAAAATGAAGAACAATCCTGACCTATTAAACAAGTATGATGAGATTATTAAAGACCAGTGCAAAAAGGGCATCATAGAAAAAGTGTCTAACCAATGTAGTAAGGATACCGGAATCAAACATTACATACCACATCATGCTGTAGTTGACCCAACCAAACCTACAACTAAAGTAAGGATAGTTTATGATGCATCTGCCAAATCAAAACCTGAGAATAAAAGTTTGAATGATTGCCTGCACAGAGGACCAGTAATGTTACAAGATTTATGTGGACTCTTGTTGCGTTTTCGAATGAACAAAATTGCAGTAGTTGCTGATATTGAAAAGGCATTTCTCCAAATTGAACTACAAAAAAATGACAGAGATGCAACCAGATTTTTTTGGCTAAGAAACATTAATCATCCAACTGTAGAAAATAATGTACAAGTTTACAGATTTTGCAGAGTGCCATTTGGAGTTATATCAAGTCCTTTCCTACTTGCAGCAACTTTGGACTATCACCTTGACACATACAAAAATGCAACAGCAGCAAATATTAGAGAAAACATTTATGTGGATAATGTTATTACTGGAGTAGATTCGACAGAGAATGCAGTTACATTATATAAAGAGGCAAAACAAATATTCAGTGATGCATCAATGAACTTAAGAGAATGGGCATCAAATTCACAGCAATTTTTAAAATGCATTCCCAAGGAAGACCAGGCGAATAGAGAAACATTAAAGGTTCTTGGATTAACTTGGACAATAAAAGATGATACATTGACGGTGAACAGTGCAAGAAATGATAACATGTTTCCAATCACCAAAAGAGAAGTATTACAGAGAGTGGCTTCTGTGTTTGATCCACTTGGATTTTTTACACCAGTGACTTTAAGAACCAAGCTTTTCCTCCAAATGTTGTGGAACAAGAAAATGGAATGGGATGAACAACTGACAGAGGAAGATATTCAGCAATGGAAAGAAATCTCTTTTGATTTAGATGAGATTCAGGAATATCATATTCCTAGAGCTATTGGGCTACCAGGTACAGTTACATTCAGATTACTATGCTTTTGCGATGCTTCAACCAAAGCATATGCTTCTGCTGTTTATCTACATCAACTCAGGGAAGACAACTTATGTACAATTGATTTACTGTTTTCCAAGACACGCCTGGTACCAAATAAGAAAATAACTTTACCACGACTTGAGTTATTAGCAGTTGTCATTGGTGTCCGTTGCATTGACTTTGTTAACAAGCAATTAAAACTTCCTATCTGTGAGACGATTTTGTGGACAGATTCTCAATGTGTTTTACACTGGATAGGATCGAAAAAACCTCTAGCAACATTTGTTGATAATAGAATAAAGGAGATTAGGCAGCAGCAAGACATTCAATTTCAGTACGTCTATACGAAGGAAAATCCAGCTGATATTGCAAGCAGAGGCACAACAGTATCACTGTTAAAAGAAAACAGCCAATGGTGGCATGGTCCCTCTTGGTTAACAAAACACAAAACTGAGTGGCCTAGTTGGGATCCTCACAATATAAGTGTTGACAATCAAAATTCGATTGAATCAGAATACAAGGTATCTAAAGTATTACATGAAGCAAAATTGCTTGCTGGAGAGGGTCCTGACGGAGAAACAAACAGTGTTGGAAATTCGAAATCTAGTGTTGGGTATCTGTTAGACATTGATTGTGGCAGATTTTCCTCATTTATCCGCTTGATCAGAGTATCAGCTTGGGTATTGAGATTTGTTAAACGGTTAAATAAAGAGACAATATCTGGTCCTCTAACAGCTGCAGAGCTAGAACACGCAAAGTTATTGTGGATAAAATCTGTTCAAAAACAATGTTTTGGTGAAGTGATGATAGCAATTAAAGAAAATAAAAGACACAACTTAGTAAGTCAGTTAGGGCTCATTTTAGACCAGGAAAATGTGATCAGGTGTGTTGGTAGATTAGGAGCTGCTCAACTGTCAGAAGGGGCAAAAACACCAATATTACTTCCAAAGAAAAACAAAGTAACTGAACTGTTAATTGAAAGCATGCACAGAAAAAACTTTCATGTTGGTGTCTCACAAACTTTATCAGCGATGCGTCAAACATACTGGATTCCACAAGGACGTTCAGAAGTAAAAAGAGTTTTGAGAAAATGTACAATCTGCAAACGGTGTGAAGGCGGACCATATAAAATGCCATTAATGCCTCCACTTCCAAAGAAACGAGTAAACGAGTCAGCCCCATTTACATATACAGGAGTAGACTATTTTGGACCAATTTTTGTGAAATCAGACACTGGAAGCAAAAAAGTATGGGTTTGCTTATATACATGTCTAGTGGTTAGAGCCATACATATGGAATTAATGCAAGACATGTCAGCAGAGGAGTTCTTACTAGGCTTTCGAAGGTTCATTGCTCGCTGGGGTAACCCAAAACAAATTATTTCAGATAACGGATCCCAGTTCAAGTTAGCTAGCAATACCTTAGAAGAAGCATGGAATGGTGTAACAGTGAATTCAGATGTGCAAACATACATGGCAAATGAAGGAATTCAGTGGCAATTCATTGTTGAGTTAGCACCTTGGATGGATGGATTTTATGAAAGATTAATTGGTATTGTAAAAAGATGTTTACGGAAAACAATTGGAAAGTTATGTCTAACAAATGAACAATTTAGAACTCTCTTAGCTGAATCTGAAGCAGTGGTGAATTCAAGACCACTGGTATATATTGGAGATGACATAAATTCTAATATTATTCTTACACCAGCACACTTTCTAACTCTGAACCCTAAAACAGGATTTTCAGATCAAAACGAAGAAGATTCTACAGATCCAGAATACTTACCGCAAATCAGTAGTGCTAAAAAATTGCTATTGACATGGAAGAAAGGACAGAAACATCTTAATATTTTTTGGAAAACATGGAGAGATGAGTATCTCCTTAGTCTACGTGAAAGAACTGCCAACAAACTAAGGAGTGGAAGAATTCAGAGCAAAACTCCAGCTAAAGTTGGTGATATAGTGTTAATTAAGGAAAACCTTCCACGAGGAAGTTGGAATATTGGCCGTATATGTCAATTAGTAGTCAGTCGAGATGGACAAATAAGATCTGGAAAAGTTATGCTACCTAATAAAAAGACATTAAACAGAGCTCTGAATATGCTTTATCCTATAGAATGTGAAGAGTTAGATGAGGGCTTAAAAAACTCAGATACGGAAAAGGATACTGAGTTGATAAATGACAAAACTAAAACTACACGAGAGAGAACACAAAGACAAGCAGCCCGAACAGCAATGAAGAAGATACAAGAACAGTTGGAATCATGATAAACTTTCTTTGGCCTCTGGAGTGTTGCGAAAGTACGCAATTATAAAGACATTGGACTTTTATTTTGACATTGTGTATATACAATTACATTGTTATTTTAATTATAGTAAATGAATCATACTAGAATATTCTAGATGGATAGTGAAAGTACTTGTATATATTTATGTTCAAGAAAGCTTTTGGCAATTTCCGGAATTTACCCTGTTACTAAAAATAGATTATTTCCCATTTCTCTAGTTAATTATAGTTTGTTCTAGATTTAGAATGTTCTTATGATTTTAGTATATAAGATAAGGGTTTTTATGGATAATTGTCATTGTAAAAATAGTAGTAACAGAAGTATAGAAGTTTTATCAGTTGAACTAGAAAGAAAAAGACGGATTATTCCAATGTGGTATTTATTAACGTTTACAAACTGTACATACTGTAAATAACTGTTAGTTATTTGATTAAAGATATAAAAGGATTCCGTGTTAGTCTGATTTCGCCACAATTGACGGTTTTAAATAAAGGCAACCGTAGTATTGTTCGTTTCTGTGTGTGTTACATTTTAATGTTGTGTCGTTTGTTTTCTCTTATTTTTGAGATACATGTATTAAGATAAGACGTGGCACGGTACTTGTTTATCCCGAATTCATGTATTTGGTTTAGATGTTATATGTGTTATTCTCGTGGGATTTTGTCTGATGCTTGGTCCGTTTCTGTGTGTGTTGCGTTTCGGTGTTGTGTCGTTGTTCTCCTCTTATATTTAATGCGTTTCCCTCGGTTTTAGTTTGTTACCCCGATTTTGTTTTTTGTCCATGTATTTATGAGTTTTGAACAGCGGTATACTACTGTTGCCTTTATATACCGCTGTTCGAAACTCATAAATCGGTTAAGAACAAAACAAATCCGGGTTACAAACTAAAACACAGGGAAACGAATCAAATGTAAGTGGAGAACAACGACACAACAGAAACACAGCATTGAAATATAATGCAGACAGAAACGAACTATAATATAATAATCGCCATTTTCCTGACTTGGTACAGGACATTTAAAGAAAAAAATGGTGAGTTGAACCTGGTTTTGTGGCATGCCAAACCAACCGCTTTAATGGCAATGTTAAATATACAAATAAATGGGAGAACATAAAGGACAGAGAAACACACAAATAAAGGCTAACAAAAGGCATCAAACTTCAAATCGCTATTCTAGATTACTAAAATTTTGACAGCAATGTAATTTTTTTTCATAAAAAATCATATGGACGGATGAATAAGGAACACGCAGTTTTGAAATTGAATAAAAATACAAACTTTTCTTCCATTTTAACTTATACTCTATTAATTTTTTTAAATAACCAATCGACTGTATCTTTAATTGTATAAATGCCACATATTTTAATTGTTCGATAATCAGTTGCAGTTTGACTATACAGTTCCTGTATGTTTTGTAGCGTGATCATAATACACTTACATTCAGCGAATTCCGAAATATCGCACGAGAATCTGATTTAAACAGATATTTATGGTACAGTGGAAGATATTTTTAGTTAAGGGTAACCACAACTATCATTATTACTTCCTTTTAAAAGGTTTTAGAACTTCATAGTGAAATTCGTAATATAAGAAAATGCCGAATGAATACATACATTGATTTTTTTTATTCATATAGGAGCTATATACATGAAAAATATACATGTTGTTTATCATCTTAACAACATGTTTTATTGTTCTTTCATTTGTCTTTGTTCTATTATTAATATTACTTTTACTGTTGAATGGTTTTATGTGATATCCGTTTGACGTGGCTCGGTACTTATACATCTCGTCAATGTGTTTGTATTGGCTTTAATTTTTTGGTGGTTTGTTTTGTATATGCGACTCTTTGTATTTCTTTTGTTCTTATTACGTGACTCTGTACTGTAAAAGATCCCGTCAGTATTATATTGGTCTATTATATGTCATTATGATATATTTCTATTATGAATTACTATATACGTTGAACCACAAACGTCAAAATCATTTAATCGCGTAGTGGAATAAACTATTTTTGGATTCTCCTAAATTCTACCTATAATTTTTGGACTAGTTTGAATCTCGGTCTATTTCTGTAATTTATTCTTACATACTTTTGATTTTTTAACCCTGTATGCTTACATTGCCTATGTAAAATTTTAAACTGTTTGTATGCACATTGAACGACAACTTTATGTGACGTATACAAATTTTCTGACGTCAGACACTCAAATCAGTCAATGTGTTCGTAGATAGAAGATGTTTTTGTGTTCTGTTAAATTGTTCCTTTTAAAATTGTTATACGATGATGACTGATGTACCCATATTTTGACTATTTTATTAATTGTGACTGTTTATTTAACGCATCATGTAAATATAACGGAATTTGATGAGACTGTTATTAAAGTGAGAGGGTTAGCGCTATAGAACCAGGTTTAATCCACCATTTTCTACATTTGAAAATGCCTGTACCAAGTCAGGAATATGACAGTTCTTGTCCATTCGTTTTTGATCCGTTTTGTTATTTGATTTTGCCATGTGATTATGGACTTTCCGAATTGATTTTCCTCTGAGTTCAGTATTTTTGTGATTTTACTTTTTATTTTTTTATAGTACTACTTGTTAAAAAAATACATATGTTAATTCTGCCTGTTTTCAGTGTACTCATTTATAAAGATTACTAAAACAAAGATATGAATAATTTGAAATGCTGTGATATAGAACAAAATATTTTGTATTATTAAAACTTGAACTGAACCTTTGAACCATAAAACAAATCAATAAACAATTGTGTCTGGTTAAAATTTGTTTCTTACTCTTAACCTTATTAGTTTTTTGTTGTTGTAAAAATTCCCTGATTGTTATGATATTTAATCCGTTTGCCTTGGAACTTATCTATACTTTTAATACGTAAACATATTTTTTGTTTGACTAAATGAATATCCCACAGAGTGATCAAATCAGGGCCTACCATTAGTATTATAAATGTTAATATCATTTTCTGCTCGATCAAAAAACTATGAAAAAAAATATGAGTAATTGAGTTAATGGGCTAAAAAGTTGGTCTTCTTAAAAAATGTTATAAAGATATTGAGTTGAAGTAAGGCAAAAATTATCTCATTTGGTAAATTGTTCAACTGATTATAAGCATCGTACATAGAACTATAGTGTGTTTACCTAAAACCCAAAGCTATATACATCATTTTTTTATTAGAGCGTCACTGATGAGTCCTTTGTGGACGAAACGCGCGTCTGGCGTAGATATATTTTTTTTTATCCTGGTATCTATGATGAGTTCTTTTTAATGATCTCGATCTTGACGGGACTTGACATATAAAATTCTCTGGCGCTATGTAGTGCAGGTGCGTCAATGGAATACTTCTAGTTGAAAGAGACTATTGCGTATGTGTTCATATTAACATTGACTTTGGGCGTGAAACTATACGCGTTTGCGTTAAATCTGTTTTTTGAAGGATCATCATTATCGTTTAAGTATTTGTGTGTAAGGACTTTGCAAATGTGTCATAGCTTGCAGTATAGCTCATATATATACTAGTACTCATCTGGGTCAGTGATTTCTTGGTCCAGATTTATCTCAGACGTTTGATGCAAACGTCTGTTATTTAATTCAATCTAAGTTTTCTGTTTTTGTGAAACGGCCTGATCGAGAGCTCTCATGTCGTTTACTTCTGTTTTTGTTTTGATTTTATCTCGTTGAATTTTACCTTGAGGCTACTTTAAATTCTGCATGATCTGACTTCATCTTTAAATCCATATATTCAAAGGTAAAGGCACCATGAAACGTTGTGAAATCTCAATAAATACGTTATGGTTGAAAATACGGTTAATCTTCGTCATAGCTTTGAAATTCATACAATAACGTTATTCACTACAGCGTTATGGAAACAACGTTACTTTAGTTCAATGTTAGTACTTTGCGTATTTACCGACAATCCATATAATTTATGATATTTTTCAATTAGACAGAGCTTTTGTTTGCACAAAAAGAAATAGTAGACACAAATTGTTATATAAAAACACACACGCAGCCACGCCTCCTATAATACCTATAATACACAATAGGCATGCTAATGGTTAGGAATCTCTGCCATTATCAGAGATTCAATTTAAATGTTATGCTATAGTCTTTAACTTTGATCTATGAAGCATGTATCCTACGCTTTATGTTAGCTTTAGCTATACATATGGTTCATTATTGGACACTTTAATATGTACGTGATTGTGTTTTAATGAAAATAATGAATATAATACTTTTGTAACTTATATCCGCTTATTCTGAAACAAAATATTTGTGTTTATAATTGAGAGAAAGGTAAGAGATATAAATTAATTACTACATATTTAAATGCATTGATGCATTTCTTCGTAAAGTAGGCAACGTTCTTTCTTAAAATCATTGCTTTTAATTCAATCGAAGAGCAGATGGACTTTTCTGCTATGTTTTTTTATACATCTCAAAGTCTTTGGACTGGAACTCGAGAAATCCAAAGCCTTATAAGGTATAGTTGATTAATGAAAACAAAAATGATGCTGAAATAAATTGTTAATTCGGTTAGCAGTATCGTTGTTCTTTTCTCAGCAAGGGTGGTAATTAAAATGATATATAATGAAGTGTTAATAAAACTATTGACTGTCAGTATCCTGTTAATGAATGTATTAAACCAGCTGTCAACATGCGCTATATATATAACTATATAAAATGTTCGCCTCCTACATTGGCGAACCGATTAACTCTAACCATTATTCATGTCATAGAACCCTCTTAACTCAAATATCTCCTAATGTTTTCTAATGTCACGATATCAAGCCAATAGACCTGTTTAATATATGCTAATATATACCGATTATTGTATTTGGTTAAATCAATATTGTAAAAAAGCCTTCCTGTCACAAGTTTGGACTGTACTTGTGAGCGACCGAGTAGTCAAATTATAAAGAGCAGCTGACATTTCTCTATAACTCTTTTTTTTAGTCAGTAATACCAATTTTAACACTATAATGAAGCATAACTTCATATACACTTTCTCAATAAAGACTTAAGTACACATTGAGTAAACCAAGAATAAAGTATACAAATATGAAAACAAATAACTTATGTGTTGGAATCGTACCTCTAGATACCCACCATACCAGAAACGCCCGAACACCGTCTTCTACACTAAACTAAATCAGGTTAAGCTCGTAGCGTCTAGAAATGCATGTCACAACCTGCGTAACTTCAACGTGTGTCATTTATTTAACTACAGATGTAGGTCATATGTCAAATTCATAAACGACGCAGTTAGGTGTTTTCTTACTCCGGCTATGATCCAATATTACCAATGACAAACACATTATAATAAAGACTTATTTAAATTACACTTTGTATCGCTGATGTCTTCGTTAACAACTTTATTTTGGAGTCGGAGCTATTTCATATTTCAGATTTGAATTAAAACGTTCAACAATTAATATTGACGTTGGCAGTGTAGAAATGCACATGACGTTTCCAGGGAGTAATGAAAAGCAACCTTAAATGAAATATGCAATAGATACCGAAAATGTATAATGCAACTGCAACACCTTAGGTTATGATTATAGAAACGACGTTTTAATGGTAATGCGAGAGATTTATTAAGTTAGGTATCATAGGTTTCATCTTATTTTCTAATTTATCGTTTTTATTAATACTGTTATTCTATTGACATTTTGTTTTATCTCAATTATATATTTTGTGGCAAATGAATTCAACTTTTCCGTCGTTTATTCGTTTCTACCAGTCAATGTTATATACTATGTCATATCGATTATTCAAAAGACGTAAGCAAACCAAATAACAGAGCGAGATTTACACTGTTTGTAAAATCCACACCTTCGTTCGCAATGTTTCTAACAACCATCACAGCCACACGTACAGTAGTATAAAATCTTGTTGTTTGATCAACACAACGCCAACTCTATTAACATTTAATAAAACATAATTACATTTTAACAGAACTAAAACGTTAGATAACGTTATAAATTGTTAGAAAGTACCAAATAAATGATGAGAAAACGTAGGACATCTAACTCGTCTCAAATATAGAGAATAAGCTCGAAAGATAACAAACTGAACACCTAAAACTTTGATAATAGGACATCAGTGGTATTTCCTTATACGGGGTGTACAAAGAGCAAGAACAAATAGAGAACTGCCAAAAGTTACCGAGGCATTCACAGAAAGCATACACTGAATATCCCAACCAAACGTGCATACAAAATGCTTTTGTACCACCGGCTGAAGATGAAATACGCAGTAAATGCTTAGACTATCGAGTCTGATCTACCGGAACGCAATCCTAAACGAGGCAATAAAACGACCACATCGCTTAAGATGCATTGCCAAGCTTTCCCATTCAATCTCTAAAACTTTTCAAAGAACAAAGGGAAAGTGTACCAGAGTTCAGTGCCCAGGCTAAATGAGAATACCTACGGATGATATATGTTTGAAACTCGCCAGCAAACGATAGATTATTCAAATACAATATGCATGATAAAAGTTTGTCTCTAATTAGTCTATGCTTAAACATATGCAATGTTACATAATTTTTCATTACATGTTCCTATAGAATGCGATTGTTATATATCTTAAGTTTATGCATTGTGTCTTTCTTGACATATTTGTTTGTTTTTTTAGTGATTAAGAGCGTTACACAGTGTTGATGTTGTACATATATTTTGACACTTTTACCTGTTATGTTCACACATTGTTGTCAAAATAATGAAATTGTATGCGACTGTCATACAAGCGAGAGGTTTAGATAGTTATAAAACCAGGTTAAATCTACCATTTTCTACATAAGTAAGTGAATATACCAAGTCAACACTATGACAGTTGTTATCCATTCGTTTGACATGTTTTAGCTTTTGATTTTGCCTTTTTGAGTAAAAAAAGCTTTCCGATTTGATATGTCCATGGAGTTCAGTATATTTGGTGTTTTAATTTTTCATATGAAAACAAGTGGATCGTTGTCTCATTAGCAGTCATATCACATTTCGTTACTTTTATAAACATGATAGGTTCATTTCAGGGATAAAGGAAATAGAAAATGTAATGACAATTAAGTGTAATACAACACAATTTTATTAAATGTAATGTGTAATGCTTTACAATGTTATTGAATGAAATGCATAATGTATAACAATGGTATTGAATGTAATGTGAAATGCATTACAATGTAATTGAATGTAATGTATAATGTATTACAATGTTATTGAATGAAATGTGTAATGCATTACAATGTTATTGAATGTAATGTGTAATTAAGCATTTTTTTAAATTACATGTTATGGTAATCTAACCAATTGCAACGGGAAAACACGTAATATCAATTAATTGTTAATTGCATGTACTTCTATCGTATTCATGATAAGAAAATCTTTTAATTTTGATTGCAAAATAATATTTTTTTCACATTATTAATATTTAAAGTTACTATTTATGAAAACAAAAATCTGTTGTGTTTAATTAGCAATTAATAACCTTATCAAAAATAATTCATTGACACTGAAATGAGTGAACACTGTTGAATAATATTACTTTAACAGTTCATTCACAATTTTGAATCTTTGGAAACACTTATTTTGTCAAATTAAAATACATGAATGGTTTATGGAACTTCTACTTTTACTATTACATATATTTTATCTAACTAGTAAAATATTGCAAAATTATAGGCATTATACAATTTTGTATACGATTATTTTATAGATTGTGGGAAGCATTGTTTTTAATATTTATTAAGTATACAAAATAAAGGCAACAGTAGTATACTGCTGTTCGAAATTCATAAATCGATGGAGAAAAAACCCAAATCCGGGTTACAAACTTAAACTGATGGAAACACATCAAAAAAAAAGAGGAGAACTACGACACAATAGAAATACAACATTAAAATTATAATTAATTTATATCAATTTAAAGACTATGTTATTGCACCATGCACAGAGATGCCAGAAAACGTCTCGATGTAGTAAGCAGTCAAAAGAACTAATTACCTCTTCTTATAACATGAGTCATAAAATCTCATCAACTCCTGTTGAAGGACGATTTGATATTAGTGGCAAAGCGTACAGAACAGAAAGATGCAGGCTTACTGACAAAACATTTGGCCAACTAATGATGATCAAATGCAATGCGTAAACTGTCATGAAAGCTTACATGTATATTTACACCTATTATCTATATATTTTTGTGATAAAATGTAATGTGTAATTTAATTAATTACTTTTATAACGGAATTGTAATTAAATTGATTACATTTCAAAAACTGTGTAATGGTCATACGTACAGTTGATTGTTTTTGCCATGTAATGTGTAACTTAATTGATTAGATTCCAATGTAATTGACCCTAAGTCTTGTTCATGTAACTGCTATGTATCAAAGTGTCAAAAAGAAATTACAGTAAAAAAAAACCCAAAATGTTCTAACATAGATGACAATTGTCCAACTGATTTCAAATAAAAAAAGTAATATTACAAATATACCGATTCTGTGTTGATATTCGAATTACAATCAATTTGCGTAAATTCAGTAAAAAATTACCCATTGACTCCAATTCAAAATCAAGACTTGATTTAAAATTTTACCTGGTTTACTTTAATTCACTTTAGTACAAATGTAACGCCATCTTTTGCAACGATAAAACCATAGGGCCATGCGTTTTTTGGCATTCATATGGTTTGTTTACAGACACTGTAGATTCGCCCATATCATTATACTGTCAAGTATTGAAAAAAATACAGGAAAAAATACTTCAACACTTACTCAAATGAACGACAAACTAACATCCATAACAGCTCGGGTGATAACAGCCGAAAAAGATATCTATGATGTTAAAACTAGAGTGTCAGATTTAGAAACGAATTGTCAAGGTACCAGTAATATCTTTGATGAAGTTAAAACAAAGACAGACTACTTAGAAAAGGGTTTTGACAAAATAAAAGAGGACTACCTGAGATTAGATACTAGTAGATGTAGAATAGCTGAAGATCTCATCAAAGTAGAAAGAGAAAATAATGACATGAAAACGAAACTTACCGACATTCAATGTCGAGCTATGAAGTACAACCTGATTTTCACAGGGTTGTCGGAACATAGAGACGAAAATATAGAAGACAAACTACGACGTTTCCTATACCATGAGATGAAAATTGATCAGCGTATTGAATTCAGCAACCTACATCGTTTTGGGAGGAGATCGGAAAATGGTAAAAAACCCATTGTTGCCAAGTTTGTATATTTCTCTGACTTAGAAATGGTGAAGAAAGCAGGAAAACACTTGAAAGGATCGGATTACGGTGTCAATGAACAATTTCCACCCGAAATAGAACAGAGACGGAGACGTTTATATCCGATCATGAAAGAGGAGAGAAGAAAAAAAGCAAAGGTTGGGCTTAACCGAGATAAGATATACGTTAATGATGAACTAGTAAATCCAGATGTATACGAGTCGGAGAGTACGCATGTAGATCCTCGTCAATCAACTTCAAGGCCACAAAAACGCCCAAGGGTACATTCTACACCAGAGAGAGAAGACACGCCTGATCACAGATAGGATTACCGTGGAGAACAGTGTAAACATTACTCGGAAGTTGTAAACAATATTAAAAATAAAAACAAACTATTGTCTAATAATATAATCAATTTAAATATACTGACATTGAATGTATGTGGTTTAAATAGAAGAATTCAGTATCCAGAATTTAATGAACTTATTCAATATTATGATATTTTATGTTTTGTCGAAACAAAGACCGATGATGTAGATGAAATAAATATACCAGGGTATACTGTTAAAATGAAAAATCGCTGTACATTTGCAAATGTTAAATCAGGGGGAATAATCCTTGCTTATAAATCTAACTTATCTGAGCACATTCATCCTATTGAAACAGATTGTAAATATATTTTTTGGTTTCATCTATGTCAAGATATTATTTTTGGTATTGTATATATTCCACCAGAAAATTCATCATATTGAATAGGTGACCCATTTAACGAAATTGAACACGAACTTCTTATGTTTAGTTCAGATCATAGTTATATATGCCTTCTTGGAGATTTCAATGCCAGAACAGGCGAGGACTTAGATTTTACAGAAGTAACCTATGATGAATTTTCAGGAATGTTTGATTTGAATGATGTATCTTTAAACACGTTAGCGAGCTCCAATATTAATATTTCAAGAAAAAGTATGGATAAAAAGAAAAATAATTTTGGTAACATTTTCTTACATCTATGTAGAGCTAATAATTTATTTATTTGTAATGGTAGAATCGGGGATGACAAAGATAAAGGCCACTTAACATGTAAAAATGTCAGTGTGGTAGATTATGTTATTGGCTCGGCAAATTTTCTTACACTTCTTCAAAACTTTTCTATTCTTGAAACATCAAAATTATTTTCCGATGCTCACACTCCATTGTCACTTTCTATGTGTATATATGAAAATGAGAAAAAAAATCACTTTAAAAAAGGGATGTTCACACCAACTGAAGAGGTTAAAAGATGGGACATCGAAAATTTGAATACCTTTATTGAAAATATAGATAAAACCCATACTGACATTATTCTAACTGAGCTTGAGTCTGTAAATATAGAAGATGTAAATCATAATTGTGTAAATAATATTGTTAAAAGAACTTGTGATATACTTGTTAATGCTGCTAAGACTACTTTTGGTACTTATATGAAATGTGATAAACAAAATAATGTTAAAATGAATACATCCAAGCCATGGTTTGACGAAGATTGCAAGACTGCAAGAAAAAAATTCAAAAAATTTAAGAGAAAACTGAAACGTAACTTTTCACCAGATCTTTTTAATGAGACAAAGTCTCTAGAAAAGCAATACAAAAGAACAATGGATAAAAGTATAAATAAACACCGCAAGAAAATTAGAAACAAGATTAGTAATTTGAAATAAAAAAATCCAAAGGAATACTGGAAAATTTTAAACGGTAACAAAAAATCCAAAACTCCAGATATCCCTATTACTGTTTTGTTTGATTATTTTAAAGATTTGAATAGCGGTGAAAATGAAGATAATGAAAATCCTTCGGAAAGCCAGGTTGATGTAGATAGTTTGAATGTACATATTAACTCTGTAATAACTCGTGAGGAAGTTGAAAATGCTTTAAAGGGTCTGAAAAATAATAAAGCATCTGCCAATGATAGAATTGTTAATGAATATCTGAAGCATTCTTTCAGTGTTATGTGTGATATTTATGTACAACTATTTAATGTAATTTTTGATACAGGTATTGTACCCGAAGAATGGTTATGGGGCGATATAATTCCAGTGTTTAAAAATAAAGGGGATAAATTTGATCCAAAGAATTTTAGACCTATCACCATAATAAGCTGCTTTGGGAAACTTTTCACATCTGTATTAAATAACAGATTAAATAAATATTCGAAAGAATATAGCTTAATATGCGAAAACCAAGGAGGCTTCCGGAAAGGATACTCCACTATTGATACTTTATTTATTTTATATTCTCTCATTCAGACGATGAAAAACAAAAAGAGGAAACTTTTTTGTGCTTTTATCGATTTTGCTAAAGCTTTTGATACCGTTTGAAGAAATGGCCTGTGGCAAAAATTACTATTAAATGATATAAATGGTAAAATGTATAATGTAATTTTTAATATGTATAGTAGTATTAAATCTCGTATTTCATTTAATGGTGATACTACCGAATACTTTCCATGTAATATAGGTGTTAGACAAGGAGAAAATTTATCTCCTTTTCTTTTTTCTTTATATCTGAATGACTTGGAAGATTTTTTTCATAGAAATGATGTAATAGGTCTAAACACAGTGACACATGAAATAGAAGAACAACTTAATATTTACTTGAAACTTTATGTATTACTTTATGCAGATGATACTGTTTTATTTTCTGAAACTGCACAAGATCTTCAACAACAGCTAAATACATTTTATGAATACTGTGATATATGGAAACTGAAAGTAAATCCAACCAAAACAAAAATTGTTATTTTTGGTAATGGTAGATTGACAAGCAAATTAAATTTTACTCTTGCTGGTAATGATTTAGAAATTGTCAAGGAAATTTCATATTTAGGCATTATTTTTTCCAAAACGGGTAGTTTTAAAAGTGCTAAAAATCAACTCATTAGTAAAGCCACCAAAGCTATGTATGAGGTTTTAAAAAAAGGCCGCTTACATAACCTGACAGTGAAATGTCAGTACGATCTTTTTGATAAAATTGTAAGGCCTATATTGCTATATGGTTGTGAAATTTGGGGATTTAGTAATACTGATGAAATAGAAAGAGTGCATTTGAAGTTTTGTAAACTTTTGTTAAACTTGAAAAAATCAACCCCAAGCTTTATGGTATATGGAGAGCTAGGTGCTTATCCTATGTCAGTATATGTGGAACACCGTATGGTATCTTTTTGGTCTAATATTGTAAACAGTTCTGATAGTAAAATGAGAAATATTCTATATAGATATATTTATAAACTTAACGTAGATGGTGGATTTACTTTCGAATGGTTGATTTGTATAAAAAGTATCTTAAATAAATATGGATTTTCAAATATTTGGTTAAATCAGGGTAACTATAGTTTTAATCCAAAATGGTTAAAGTTAAGCATAAAACAAAGAATTTTTGACCAATTTCAGCAGACTTGGAAATCAGAAATGGAGAATTCTCCAAAAGCATTATGTTACAAATTATTTAAAGAAAACTTTGAATTTGAAGAATATTTAGATTTATTACCTTATAAAGATAAAATAACGCTATGTAGGTTTAGAACTGGAAATCACCGGTTACCTATAGAAACCGGTAGATGGCGTAAAATTATTAGACAGGAAAGGTACTGTGTACTTTGTAATTCTCATGAGATAGGTGATGAATTTCACTATATTTTAAACTGTACAGCTCTAACAGAAAGTAGAAGAGCTTTTCTTAAACCTTACTATACAAGCCGAGTAAATGTTTTGAAGTTCGGCAGTTTATTTATTTCAAAAAATATTCGTGTATTGAAAAATTTGTGTAAATTAATTAGAATTATCAATATAGAAGTATGTTCTCCAGGTTGATCAACAATCTCTCATTCTTGTTGCTCGTTTTTGTGCAAACTTGTGATGCGCAAAATCTGTATGTTATAATATTGAAAAATATCTTCCTTTGTACCATTTACTTGCTTTTATAAGAAATAAAGAATCTTCTAGACCCCAATTACTTTTCAACTCTATAGTAAAGTTCAGCATTCATTTTTAAATCATTTTTTTTTATCTATTTTCTTAAAATTATCAAAACAATCAGAAGAAGCAGAGGATCTGAGTGATCTACATAAAAAAAGTTTCCAAAACGGTCGGTCCTTGCTAAAGTATATTTATCTACCTAATTTTTCCCTATTAAAATAAGCTGATGTGTAGCCTTTACAAAAGAAGCGTATGAACTTTAAAGAAAAGATCATTTGTTGAGTAACCTGCTTGATTTCGTGCAGTATATATGCGTTTTCAAATACTTCAACTCAAAGAATGATCGGTCACTATTATTTAGCTAACGACGAGAATTCTTCGGTACCAAAAAATCAATTTTCGACATTTTCATCCAAAAACTTATATGTGTTCCTATTTTCTTTCATATCATAAAATTTCGAACATTATTTTCAACTTGTTTACTGTAAAGTCAAAAACAACCTTGATAGGTGTGCAACATATTTTTTTATTATTCTCACAATATTTTCAATACCTACATTGACAATTAGTGTTTGTAACACTACCAACCCACACGTTCTCACGAACTGTGGTATAAAAGTAAGATTGGCTGTCGCTAAGACACAGAAAACAATAAAAGTTAGTATAGAACAGAATGTCGTTTATTTCAGAACTCAAACTTAAAATGAGTGGTTCAAGAAGAAAACCAGTGCTTAGAAAGTATCAAGCAAAAGTTGATAACGACTTGTTTTCACAGCTGATGAAAGCAATTACTAATTGTAATTTTGAGCTTGCCAAATTGCTACTAACAACTGACATTGTCAACGCACAGGACGCCTCGGGTGCCACACCTATCATTGTTGCTTGTCGTAATTGTCCGAGAAACAAAGAGAACGAAGGAATAGTGTTTGTAGACTTTTTGATAAACAAAGGTGCATTCCTTGACGTGTATGATTATAACAAGAAAACAGCATACGATCTCGCAGAAAGCAATGGTTTACATAATATACATATTGGGAAACAATATGTCATATTTCGTTAATGTAAAATTTTAAACAAAACATTTAAAAAAAATTATCGAGTTAATACTAAACTTAACAGTATAATCCTTCTTATTAAATCTTAAGAGTTTCAGTTCATAAATATTCTGTGAATTAACTATAAATAGTTGTAAAAACATCATCTTACTAATTGTTCTCATAATACACAGCGAATAATTTAGTGTTAAATTAACTTTAAAGATATAAAGGAGAATTTTAAAGGGCAAAGACCAAAATCTTTTTCTTTTTATTTCATCTGGTTAATTATCTAAAAAGTGAATATGTAACCTAATCTGTAAATGTTATCATATCAAATATCGATTAGTAACCAAAAATAATAAACAAAATAAAAAAGTATTAAAAAATTAATAACGACTTGTTTTCACAGCTGATGAAAGCAATTACTAATTGTAATTTTGAGCTTGCCAAATTGCTACTAACAACTGACATTGTCAACGCACAGGACGCCTCGGGTGCCACACCTATCATTGTTGCTTGTCGTAATTGTCCGAGAAACAAAGAGAACGAAGGAATAGTGTTTGTAGACTTTTTGATAAACAAAGGTGCATTCCTTGACGTGTATGATAATAACAAGAAAACAGCATACGATCTCGCAGAAAGCAATGGTTTACATAATATAAAAACCCATATAGCTTTAGCGAGTAATTATCAAGCTATTCAACAGTGCTTCTGATCAAAAATGAAGTATTAACATGAAGACACCGAATTCGTGGAGCGTACACTTTGCTGTACACAAATTTTCAACAAAGATACGGACCAGTAAAAAAAATCACCATTGATATTGAATGGTATATTCCCAGTTATTTGGTAAATACTATGCGGAATATTCTGATGAATAATTCAGTTGAACTGCTTCTAAAAAGACCAAGTTTTGTTATGTTGACAGATGCATTAAGAAGAGAAGATGTTTTTTTTAATAAATTATAGAATTTATCGATGTGATTTATTTGTTATAACTGATGGTATATTTGTTTTCTTTTTCTTTCAACTGATTTGCATTGGTTGTCTAGAGGAAATAGGTTCGATCCTCAGTCTAGTCGAGCAAAACTTGAAAGAGTATTCGATAACTTCCCGCTTTCACTTCATAATAAAAGTAAGAACTCAGCAAGGGCACTGGTTGTTCCTAAATATTTAGGTCCCTTGAAAGAAGGTCTGTTACAAAGTAATAGATATAGGAAGGTGTAGTGTAAGTGCCAATGTTTATTTTCATTTTCATACCCAATTACATAAACTGATCTAGGAATGATTAACGAGTGTCGTCTGGTGTAAAATGACTAGCAAACTTCACAAGACAATAGGGGCAAAAGATACAAAAGTTTTAATCAAACCCATATGTCGAAAAAGAAATGACAAACCACATGGCATCAAATAAAAACCGATAAACGACAAACAACAGTCCACACAACATAACGTAGAAAACTAACAATTGATAACACGAGCTTAACACAAACTGGGAATAATCTCATATGCTACAGAAGTGTAGGCATATTCCATATGCGACACTCGTCGTGTTCTTTAAAACGGTGGTTTATCTAATTCAGTTGATCACATGCTTGGAAAAGGGGATGGGATTGGGATTGTAACAATAGGAAATCGTCATCATTGAACGTAATTCGTTTCTCTTTTAATTCTGGATAATTTTTGTTTTGTTTTATTATGGTACTGGCTGCAAACCAAAATGCTGCTCATTTACATATGGCTTTACTCATATTTATAGCTTATGAAATTTGTTATAATGTCAAAAGATCCAAAAAAAATTTGAATGAAGCTTGGAAATAATTAACATTTAAAGGAGGGACGAAAGATACCAGAAGGACAGTCAAACTCATAAATCGAAAATAAACTGACAATGTCATGGCTAAAAATGAAAAAGACAAACAGACAAACAAAAGTACAAAGGTTACTGTTAGCATTCGCTGTATTTGTTTTCTTTGGGAAACAATACGTCATATTTCGTTAATGTAAAATTTTAAACAAAACATTTAAAAAAAAATTATCGAGTTAATACTAAACTTAACAGTATAATCCTTCTTATTAAATCTTAAGAGTTTCAGTTCATAAATATTCTGTGAATTAACTATAAATAGTTGTAAAAACATCATCTTACTAATTGTTCTCATAATACACAGCGAATAATTTAGTGTTAAATTAACTTTAAAGATATAAAGGAGAATTTTAAAGGGCAAAGACCAAAATCTTTTTCTTTTTATTTCATCTGGTTAATTATCTAAAAAGTGAATATGTAATCTGTAAATGTTATCATATCAAATATCGATTAGTAACCAAAAATAATAAACAAAATAAAAAAGTATTAAAAAATTAATAATAAAATATATGAAAAAAAACTGCTAAAAGTAAAATCAAAATTTTTCCTGTAATTGCATGTTAAAAGTATTAAACTGTAAACTTCCCATGTAAAATTCAAAATAAAACATGTAAACCTCCTTTGTAAAAACACATAAAGACTTTAAAAAAAATGTAAATATAGTGTATATATAATGTTGTTGTTTTACGATTGTTAATTTATTCTTCATGCATATATTATTTTTTATTTTCTTTGGTGGTGGAACTGTTCGACATACGGAAGTATGGTTATCCTACAAAGGGTGTAAAGATCCAGAGAAGAAGAAGAAGTTAATAGTGAACGAACGTCTCGTCCCCTTTCAAAAACGCTTATCCGAAGATACCAACACCTTGTTTATAAATATTGACAAATAATACACGAATGTATCGAAGTATAAATTCTAGGAACATACGTGGTTCATCATCTTAATAACGTGTTATAGTATTTTTTTCTTTTGTTTATGAATTTAATTTTACTCTTTAGTTTATTTTGTTATATCCTTTTGACTTTGCTCGTTACTTATACACTCCGTCGTTGCGTTATTGTGCCATGGTAAATTGTTTTACACCGTTCTTTCGTTGTTTTGCTAATGTGATTTGTCTATATGCCGTTTTGTTTTTCTTTGACGACATGTATGTGTGGTTTTTTTTATAGTGACTAAGATTTTAACACAATGTTGACTGCTATTTTTTGTGTGTTATTTTTACCTATGGTGTATGTTTATTGTATTCACACAACGTTGTAAACATAAAATGGATTTTTATGCAACTGTCATACCAGTGATAGGAATAGCTGGCTATAAAATCATGTTTAATCCACCATTTTGGCATCAGTCAGGAATATGACAATCGTTGTCTTTTTGTCTGATGTATTTTATATTTATCCCATTTATGTCTATGTTACGGTGGTTTTCTCTCTTTGTTTGCCTTTTTCTCACAAAATCATTACATGAGTTGTTACATAAATGTAGAGAATTAAAGTGTTAATATAATTATTGGCTGTCAGTTTCCTGTAAATGATTATATTTATTCTGGTCAAAATGTGTTATACTCAACTGTATGGATGTGGGAATACATTAATCGTCTCCTACATAGGTGACCGATTAAACTAAAATTCTGTCTTTGAACTCCTTTTCAAAAAACTCTCTTTCTTTGTTTCGTTAGTAACACTATTGTTCCGATGTACCGTTTGCTTACTGCATGTTGTGTATTGAAAGATGATATGTACCGATTATTATATCAGGTTTACCTTAATATTGTCATCCAATCATAAATGTGAAATGTACTTGTGAGCGGAGGTTTAGTATCATTTTGAGCGGATGAACTTTTTCATAATCTATAGTAAAGATTCAATACTTCTCAAAATGTAATACACACGTTTTTGATATTCGAGAAACTGCAGCCACAATTGTGTTAGCATACATTAAAGACATACAAACATAACTGACATAAAATTCAAACAAAAAGACAAATAAAGTGGTTAAAGACACCGAGTAAAAGTATTTGCAGTCAACTATAAATATAAGGCTATAATAAAGCCAATAATAGTATACTGCTGTCCCAAAATCATAAATCGATTACACTGAAACAAATCCGAGGAAAACACATCAATTATAAGAGGGAAAAACAGAAACTCTGAACTGCTACAATTGCCTGAATTGGTACATGCCATAATAAGAAAAAAGAGACAAAACAATCCTCGTTCATCTGAATCTTTCATTTAGACCCACCTGCGCCAGAAACTCCCATAGCGTCTCCTAGATTGAACTACATATTGTCTAGACATGCGCTTAGCGTCTCAAGCTGCATGTTATAGGCAGTTTCGACGGGGGTTTTCTAACTAGATCAGAAGTTCAATTAATAGACGACTAAGCTAATCTGTACTTTACACATTCCTTGAAAATATTTCCCATGACAAGCACGATAAAATAAAAACTTTAATGTATTGCACTGTTTGATTACACATATCGTCGTTATTTAGCAAGAAATATATTTTCAGAGAGAAAAAGTTCATTTTTCGAGTGCGACGTAAAACGTTCGACAATAAACGTTACCTAAGTAGATGTACCCCAAAAGTTCCACGTGTGTAATTATTTGCAACGCAAACTGTAATATGCAATATCCATAAACATGTATATGCAATAGAAAAAGCAAGTGCATGACTATTTAAACAAAATATGATTAGTTTACTGAAATATGAAAAATGTTTGTTTTGTGAGTGTGCATCAATTATTATTATTATTATCATTATTATCATTATTATTACTATTATTACTATTAATATATTATTTTGTTTCAAGATATTCATCTCATTTTTTTACATTTGAGATTAAAAATGTCACTACTTTTTTTTCAACCAGGTAATGCCATATACTATTTTTCATCTTGTTTACTATAAAGTTATCAACAAATTAAATAACAGAGATAGATTGTGTGTTAAATCAACACCTACATTCACAATGTTTCTAACACCAACATCCTACGTTTCACACGTAAGGCGGTATAACATAAAAGTTGTCTGATGATGAGACCGAGAAAACGGTTTAAATTTCAATAGAAAATAATGTCGTTTATTACAGAACTCAGATGAAATCATCAATTGTAAGAAAGTACCACTTAATAGACGAGAAAACGTATAGAACAAACGGAATAAATAATGACGTATTTTTAGCTTATCAAAAATATTTTATAAATATTGTCCGAGATAAAAAGAGAAAGAGGGCGGCCATTTTGTAGAATTTTTGACACACACCGGTGCAATTCTTGACAATTTTGATAAAAACAATAAAACAGCATATTATTAAGCAGAAAACAATGGTTTACATAACATAAAAAGATATATAGCTTTAGAGGGTTATTATCAAGATATTAAAGTTCTGTTTTAAAGCTATTAAACAAGCTTAAGTTTCAATGTGCATGGCGATTCGTTGACATTGACGTTTTTTTTATGTTTTTAAGACAGTTTCTGGAAGTAGACATTATTTTTGAAATCAGTATTAAGAGAAAAAAAAAAGAAATCACGCTAAGATAACAGTTGTTGGCGTTTTACCACCGTAATACATCAGCTATGACATATCCTGTGATGAAGAATGAATCAAAATTTAGTGCATGCGTATTTGTGATAAGTGTTTATGTTCACAGTAAAACATATTAATTTGGATGAAAATAACTTATTTTTACATTTTTGACTTTTGTTGTGCTATTGCTCTATTGTCTCAAGTTAGTGGAAGGTTGACAAACATGTTTACCCAGTTACATTTTTTACGTACATGTCCTATTTTAAAGGCCTAATAAAATTAAATAATTGTTGTTGGTAGCAATACTTTCTGTTTTTCTTTCATTCTTTTGTCATGATTGACATGTTTGTTTTTGGTTTGAACTGTTTTATTGTATGAGGTTTGCTTATTGTTGAATGATGTACGGGGATTTATAATTGCTTATATACATGTCCCCCTCTGTTCGATGGTTGTTGTTTCATTGACATTTGGTTGATTGATTGCTGCTGTTTCAACTCAACTTCAAGAGCCACTATTGGTATACTTCGTGTCGGCTAGATTTATTGGTGGAGGAAGATGGAGTGCCCGGTATACCCCCTGACCTTCGATATAAAAAACCTGACAATCTAAGTCAAATATTGGAGTCGAGTGCACATGAACTGGCGGGGTTCGAACTCTCAACATTAGTGTGGATCTTAAATATTCAATTTGCATGAATTTTACATCAAGTTCTGTGTTACGACGCTTGATAAAAACTGACGAGGCCATGTAACTCACAGGCCACCGAAATCTTGATGTTTGTGGAGTCTAGTTGATCTAGTGGTCTAGCGCTCTGCGCATAGTACAAGAAGATATAGTGCCTCGCTATCTGAGTAGCATGAGTTCGAATACCGTACAGGAAAGGACAAATATTTGCTTCCGATCTAAGATTGTTGAGCTGTAATTTAGACTAATTATGTATAACTTTAATTATGAATGTTGTTTATTTGTGGTTCATTGCACGTATCAACTTTTTCTTTCAATATCGTTTTCTTCAGGGTGTTTGCATTCCTCTGTTTTAATAGCTTGCAGTTTTGTTTTGTGGACGGGTCTAACAAAACACTAATAAAAGTGTTTGCTTTAATACCAAAAGCGGCCTGTTACAAAGCAGGGTTTATATGATTGAAAAAGACATATCTTTTATTGTTAACGGTTAAAAACTTCTTCTCTGGCGTTAATCATGCAACCAGCCTTATTTTTATTTGATTTTAACCTTTTAGTTATGTTTTTATTTTCAATAAAATAAACGATACAAGTTTACTGCATCAAACGTACATTTTGACAATTGATGTCTCTTCAGTGATGCTCGACACAAAAACATTTAAAACTTAAATTCCAATACAATCGATAAAGAGCTGACGAATCAAAAACGACAAAAATAATTTCAAATACGAAAAGGAACCAAAGCTATGTTTGAGGGAGATAATATTATTAATTTAAAGTGATCTCTATCTTTAATTCATAAACAGTTAAGTTTAATATTACAATGTGCGTACTATCAAGAAACTACCGAAATGCTGGTTTCAGGGCTAGTGATACAATCAGAAAGATCGACCCAGTGGTAATTAAGATAATCATAGATACCAGACTCAAAAGTTTTACGCCAGACATGCATTTCGACTACCGAAGATTCATCACTGACACTCGAATAAAAGAAAGTTACAAAATCCAAACTTAGAACAACGCTCAAGTGCTTTGAAGATTACAATTCCAAATTGAAACAACATTATGTAGATAAAAACACTAAATTTTATTGCACCAGTTACTTAATGCGACATTGTAAGTCTCTATGGTTAAACATTTTAAAACATACTGCTTGCATATTATTTTAAAAATATTGCGACTAGATTTGTTTGATGGAACTAAATCCAATGTATGACCAAGTAGTTTGAAACAACTTCAACCACGAGGTTCTTGAAACATGCGTGCTCGTTGTACATTGTAAAATCTTTATGTGCATTTTGCGGGGTATATATCTCCCAATTGATACGATTTCCCGTGCTTGCATTTCCTATCAGGCTTTTCCTGATAGAGGGTTGCTGCTTACAAGGAAGCTATTAAACCAAGAGTTCCAAATGGTGAAGTTGAAATCATCCCTTCGTAAATTTTACGGCCGCCACCAGAAGTTGGTTGACCGTTACGGAATAACCGTTTTACAAATGATATCAAACATGTTCCTTACGTTTTTACTACAATCCCATTCCCTTTCATGAATGTGACCTACCGAAATAAACTATTTACCGAATTATGTTATCACATAAGCAACACGACGGGTGCCACATGTGGAGCAGGATCTACTTACCCTTCCGGAGCACCTGAGTTTGCCCCTAGGTTTTTTTGTGAGGTTCGTGTTACTTGTGCCTTAGTTTTCTATGTTGTTTCAAGTGTTCTATTGTTTGTCTATTGTCTTCTTGTCATTTTTAGCCAGGCGTTGTCAGTTTATTTTCGATTTATGAGGTGTCCGGTTTTGCCTCGCGCTTTTTGGTTCTGGCATGGTCAACAAATGCGCTAATCATTACCTGGTGACGTTTTTCCGGTATCCGGGTTGATAGATTTGTAATCTTCATTTATATAATTGTCAGAGCAGTAGTACCAAGATGATGTCAAGGGAAACAAACAGAAGTGCTGACTACTGGGCTGGTGATACCCTAGATTTATAAAAACTCCACCAGCAGTGGAATTGACCCAGTTGTTATGAAAAACTCATCATAGATAAAAGGATTGAAATTTTGTATAAAAAAAAACCGATTGATGTTGTGTGGAATATACTGCTGTACTGTATGCCTGATATACTTGTATTCACCTGTTGGTTTGCTCTGTCAATTTTAGAAAACATTTATAAAATTAAGACATCTATAAAATTAAGAAATCTATAAAATTAAGACATCAATAAAATTAAGACATCTATAAAATTGAAACATCTATAAAATAGAGTAGACAAAGCTCTGCCTTAATACATATTTGTAATATTAATGTTTTCTTCTACGTCCTTGTATTTCGTTCCTTTGGTCTTGTGTGTGTTTGTTCATAAGTACCATGTTTGTTTGAAAACGTGGCTACTACGGGTAGAAATCAAGGTCCATCTGTAGGATTTATTACGTCAATAACATTTCTGTAATATCAAGGAGACAGTCAAAAATCAATACCCTGTATTTAGCATTTGAATTATACTAAAACAGTCTTGAATTTTAATCATTATATCGTATTTATAAAGTATTACATCTGAATCTAATAAAATATTATAACATAAGATACTGATGAATAACTTTTGGCATAACATTAAATACCGACTGTTAACAACTTTTTTGTTCACATGCAGGGTATACAAATATCGAAATCAGGTTGCTGATATCTCGTTTCTAATTTGCTATAAAGTAGATGTAAAAGGACGCAACTTTGTTTATTTCATATATCACAATAATTCGATATCCAATAATTACCGTTTGTATGATATTGTGATAGCCTGCTAGGTTTTCGTGCTAAGAGTCGTGGTTCTAATACAATGTGGGTCGATATTAGTATCACAAAAGAGGGACGAAAGATACCAAAGGGACAGTCAAACTCGTAAATCCAAAACAAACTGACAACGCCATGGCTAAAAATGAAAAAGACAAACAGAAAAACAATAGTACACATGACACAACATAGAAAACTAAAGAATAAACAACACGAACCCCACCAAAAACATGTTCTCGTCCTGAATATATCACTTGCCGTTAAACTTTGTTTTCCAGTTTCAAAGTGGTTATGGTTTCAAGGTTTAAAAAGTAGCAAAACAATTATACCGACCTCTGAATTATTTCAGTCTTATAACGGTGCAACGCTGCTCTTCCGTCCTAATCTACAAAATTTTAACTATTTAAAAAAAAATCAGAAGTTTCAGTTTTATAATTAGAAAATTAGATGTTAATTTTAATTTATAAGCTATAAATATAAGAAGATGTAGTATGAGTGTACATGAGACAACTGTCAATCTCATTCGTCATTTGTAAAAGTATATAGGTTAGAGTACATGGAGCAGTGTCTCACTACGAACAGCAAGCAATAAAAGCCCTCATATGACTAGTATAAAGCCATTCAAACGGAAAAACCAATACAACGGTCTAACAATATTAAAAAAAGAGAAACAAAAAAACATTTATGAACCACATCAACAAACGACAACTACCGAATATACATTCTTTATATTTAAGAACCACACCACCTGACCAGCAATGAAATACTGGAAAAATTTAATTTCTTTCTTTGGATTTGAATTAAAAATATATCTTTCAGGAACAAAAGTATACTTCCTAAGGTGTAATGGTAATGTGATACCGAGTCGGAAAATCTAAATTGTAAAAGTTTGAAAAAGACTACTGTGCACAAGTTTGTTTATATAAACATTTGAAAAGGTAATGATCATGATACTGTTTTACCTATAAAGAAGATATGGAAAATCTTAGCGTCGTTTTGGACGGCAATATTTATACATTGTATAACAAAAGTATTACACAATATAGTCCCTGGATCTCCATTTTTTGCTCATTAAAAAATATCGGTGTTTGATCTATCAATCTAATATGATATCAAAGAACGAATACAGATTTTCTTATTATTAGATAATTATTTATGTTTAACCTTAACATTAAAAATTAAATTGCTGTTTTTGACGCTGTGAATATTCCATATTGTATACTTTTGTTCATTCATGTTGTGCTTGTCCTGTTATTGCAATAAACCAAAAAAAAAAGAACCAGTATGAACTATTCAACTGTATATCAATACATCACAGTAGGGAAGAGAAAAGTATATCAAAATGTATTATAAATATCAGCTGCTATTTACATATTGATTATTTAATCGAGATGATTGAATCAGTATACAAAATGCATAATAATCAATTCAGAACCAAAAAAAAAGATTCCCCCCGTGTATCCTTGTATATGAATAAAAAAGAAGATGTGGCATGATTGCCAATGAGACAACACTCTACAAGAGACCAAAATAACACAGAAATTAACAACTATGGGTCACCGTACGGCCTTCAACAATGAGCAAAGCCCATATCGCATAGTCAGCTATTAAATGCCCAGAATATGACTTTTATAAAATAATTCAAACGAGAAAACTAACGGCATAATTTATGTACAAAAATTGAACGAAAAACAATAATGTAACACATAAACAAACGACAGGCTCCTAACTTCGGACAGGCACATACAACGTGTTTGCTGGATCCCAACCCTCCCCTAACCTGGGACAGTGGTATAACATTACAAAATAAGAACGAATTATAAAAATCAGTTGAAAAGGCTAAACTCAACAGATGAACAAAAAGTAAACTAGGAAGGTTACTTGTACATCCCAACAACGAAAAGACACTAGATACATATCTGAGAGTACTCGCAGTCAAATGACAGCTAGTTCAGAGACTCTAACAACTTGTTAAAAATCGTGCATCTTAGACTAAACTATCATTTCGTACATATTCAACATCCAATGAAATTCAGATAAAGACGTCATAAACAGTCAGAGAAAAACATGACTTAGTGCAATGCTAAGATAAAGGTATCTACAGACTGCAGATCCATGATTGTGTATATGTATATAACATGCAAGTAATATTTAGTTTGCTTTTAATTTACTGATAACCAAATCAATATCTATAAAAGTTTACTTAATTTAGTATATGTAGAGATATAGTTGTTATGTTTCAGATACAACTTCTTTGTATCATTTCATACAATTATTATATAGATTGCTGCTTCAGTTTGAATAAATATATTTATCCTGCAATTGGGTGTCCTACTATACAGATACAGCCCTACAGATGTCGCTATGATGTATATGTATACTATACAGATATCGCTTTAAAGCTCCGCCCACGGCCGGACTGAGTATTGTTTGAACCTGTGTGACCTCAGAATGTGTATTCCAGTTGCATTCCAATGACGACGACAATTGTCGGTTTCAAAACTTGAATGTGTATGATTGTGTTACAAAATCAACCATGTCAATTTCTGCATGCATGTTAAGGGAATGTCAAGTCTGAAGCGACGGACAACTCGTACACTTCTGTTTCAAATTTGACTATGTTTTGTTATTTGTTTTTACTGTTAAAATTAGTTGTTATGTTAAAATAGATAATTATTCACCTTGAGCGATGTATTATTGTTGACCATTCGAGATTCTTTTTTTTCAAACCCGTCTTCAGCGTGATATGTGATTTTGATATTACTACGCGGGCCTCAAGGGGTTACAAATCAAAAATAAATACTAAATATGTTAGTTTTTGTGACTTTTAAAACACAAACAATATACATAATTAATTGCAGGATAAAGACAATTACTGTTTGGGGTCTTTAAATATCAGCTGTATTTGTACTCGGCTTGAAACAGGTGAAGTAGCTCGCTAAAAGCTCGCATACACCTTGTGTCCTAGCCTCGTACAAATACAGCTGATATTTAAAGACACTAAACAGTTTTTGTCTATGTATACAGTTGTATAGTAGATCGATTAAATTTTTCAATATGGCTATTCTGTCGTATTTCAGAAATTTATATTTTTGATTGATATGCCTATATAATATGTAACCCCCCCCCCCCCAAAAAAAAAAAAAAGGTTGATTTGAAAATATTAAGGTATATTTTCTACTCATCAACAATAAACATTCAAAGTGTGTATGAATTGTTTTAACTTTATTTTATCAAACGGAAAATATATATTTGTTAAGTGACAATGACATTTCCAATCCTCTTGGTAGGTCTTTATTTTCTCTGTAGGATATAAACTCGGTCAAACAGAAATTATAATGTTTACTTATTAAAGAACAGACACTTTTCAAGGCAAATGACACGCATATTATGACAGACCGGAAATTCATAAAACAAATAAAAAAAAGGAATGTCTAGATTAAAAAGAATAATAAAATACAATCGTATAGTACAGTTAAACCAGAAAATATATATAAAAAAGATCACATATTACGGAAACCAGTAGTACACTTCTTTTCGTATCATCAGAATACGCGTCTTGCATATTTAATTATAAGCCTGTTACATTTACACAACTGGGTCGATACCACTCTGGTGGACGCTTCGTCCCGAAGGTTGTCACAAGCCCAGTAGTCAGGACTTCGTTATTGACATGAATATCAATTATATGGTATTTTTTATAAATTTCCTGTTCACAAAATTATGAATTTTTGAAATACTAAGAAGATTTTTGTTGTGCAAGGCAAAGATAACGGTAGTCGTTTTTGGCTTAAATTTTTGAATTATGAGTTCAATACTGGATGGCTGTGAAAGTTTATATTTGATGTCAATAAAACATCAATTAACATGGTTACAAAACTATTTTAACAAGTCAAATATCTATTATGTATTAAAAATGAGTTAAAAAAAGGTTCTATTGCTATAAAATGTAATTTAGAATTGTTTTATTGTAATCAGAAAGTAATCAAAAGTATAAATCATTTTGATCTAAGCGTTACTGTATAATATTTTGTATGCAAAATGCGCGTCTGGAGTATTCAATTAAAGGCTGATACATGTGATATCTATTTGTTCGAGAAAAAAAAACCTAGTTTAGTTCAAGCTTTATTTATACAAATTTTCAGATAAGATTATTTATGAATATCGATTATTCATATATACATAATATTCATGTATATAGGTTATTCGTGTATATAGATTCCACACTTATGTTTAATGACCATCCAATATTTGTATACATTGCACTATTTCATATATTGTTAATTTCATTATGGCAACAGAAGAAAGAAAAAATGATTGATTAACCTTGAGAATTTATAAAACATTGCACTACTATACAGTAAATTCAACTGTACTATCATTATCGCTTTGAATGAGAGTCTCCAAAATATATTCATGAACCGTATTTGTAGTTCAAATGTTTAACACTAGGAAACACACACTAGAAATTAAAATGATTTGTATATACTTTGCAGAAACGTATTTGCAATGTATGTCTGTAAAATAACAAGAGTAGTGTAGACGAATCGTGCGAAAGTTTATTCATAAACCTGGTACCTTTGATAACTATTTACAAATGCAAGATATTATATCAATGCGTAAGAAAAGCAAGATTGTGTTCCAGATATCGAAGCAAAATTGAAAACGTGTTGATCAAGTCGTCTCGCTTTCATTATTTATTATTAAAAGCTTAATGTTCACAACATTAGTCTATAATATATGTTTCAAAACACATATATATAGATATAGGAAGATGTGCAAGGAAATTTAGATACTAAGACGTTGATGTTACCGATATTTCTAATCAATTATTGACATAAACTAAACTCCATAGTTGAACAACAAAAAACAATATGTGTTATCCCCTCCAATACTGATTTTCTTTAATGAAATGTCATATATACTTTCAACTTGTTGACAGCAAAGACGTGTATAACCTTGTAAGGCGAACAACATTTGCTTTGATTTCAAACATTTTATAGTCATACCTACATTGATAATCTGTGTTTGTAACACTAACATCATTCACAGACAAAATAAATGCAGTATAAAAGAGCAGTTGTCTGTCACTGATACAGAGAAACGATTCGAGTAGGAAAAGAACATAATGTCGTTTATTAAGGAGCTAAAACTTAAAATGACTGCTTCAAGAAACAAATCAGTGTTAAGAAAGTATCAAATAAAGGAGGAAACAATATTTGGTAAAAAAAGAATAAATGATGACATGTTTTTACAACTGATGAAAGCTATCATTGAATGCAATTTTGAGCTTGCAAAATTGCTGCTAACAACTGACAACGTCAACGCACAGGACTCATCTGGTGCAACACCGATCATAGCCGCTTGTCGTTATTGTCCGAGATACAGAGAGAACGAAGGAATAGTCTTTGTAGACTTTTTGATAAACAAAGGTGCATTCCTTGACGTGTATGATAAGAACAAGAAAACAGCATATGATTTCGCAGAACACAATGGTTTACATAACATAAAAACACATATAGCGTTAGCGAGTAATTACCAAGCTATCCAACAGTGCTTCTGATCAAGTATAAAGTATTAAAGCATTCCACTCGAATGAGGTATTTGAAGTATTGTTAACAGTGAGTGTATGAAGACATTACATTCTTTTGAAGGACATGAATGATATTGTTAATCAAGACTGAGCATGAACTGTTTTCCACACGAAGATCTTTAGCTTTAAACAAAGTTTTTGGTTATTAACAAAAAACAATGTTTTTGAGTGTCGTTGATATTCACTGACTATGCTTTTTAAAGAAATATTCTAATTTTTATAATGTTCTGTATATAGTAAAAAGTGTTTGTGTGCGGCATGTGTCAATGAGTAGTAAGTAAAGGTATTTCGAAAAAACTCTTCAATTTAGTTTTGATGACAGGTGTATCAAAAACAGATTATTTTTCAATAAATGATAGAATTAATCAATTTGATTTATTTGTGATAACCGATGTAACTTGCAATCCTTTTTCTTCTATTGGTCTGCCTGAAATTGTCATTAGGGAGCATAATTGCTTCAGTTTCAAGAGCCAGATGGTTCGATAGTCTGTATGGGTAGGCAAAACATGAAATGCATTTGATGATTTTCCGAAATGCACTCAGCAGTTAGGAGTAAAATCAAATGCATGTCCAGTAAAGAAACTGGTTGTTTCTAAATACATTTTTCTCAGCAAAAATTATCAAAATATCGAAATTTGAACGTGAAAAGGATGTAATACATATAAAGATAAAAAGAAGTGGTATGAATGCCGATAAGAAAAGTCTTTACAAGAGACGAACTGACAAAGAAATTTACAACTATAGGTCACAGTATGTTTTTACCGGAAAGTAAGCTGTAAAAGGCCCCGAAAGTGAAAATCTAAAACAATTCATACGTAAAAACTAAAGGTCAGATTTATGAACAACATACATAATGACCAAAAACAAATATGAAATACTAAAACAAACAACAACCACCGAACTACTGGCTCCTGGCTTGGGACAGGCATATACATAATGCAACCCTCCCACCGCAACATAACAGCCTGATATTCATATCTGAATTGATTGCCTCTGTTTCTATAGACTACGAGATCTCTGTAAACTTTTAAATTTGAAGACAATTATTTTAACATAAAAAGATGAAAAGTATAATAAAATGATGCTAATATAGGTGGTGTACAGGGGAACTAGTTTTTAGAAAGAAGAATCCTGACTGGATAGTGATAAACATTAACCATATAAAGTTTGTCCGCATCAAATTAAAAATTAGGAATGTGTCAAAAAGACAATAACCCAATCAAAAGCCAGACCACAGCCCAAAGCCACCAATGGGTCTTCAACAAATCGTTTAATAATTACAATCCCTATAAAAAAAAAATTCGGATTCATGTATCAAACATTTCTTTTGCAATTATAAATATGATTCAACTTATATCAATTAAAGGACCCAACTTTCTGGAAATAACGGATTGCTTTTTATACTACCTGAGTACTCGGGATACAAGATGATTTAAACGAAATATTCCTTGATACTGCTCTGGGTAACTTTTTGTGTTGTTAAAGTATAAATATAGCATGATATAGTCAATAAAATAACACGTAAACAGAAAAATTATTTTTAGAATTTTTACCTGTATTTTCAATACACATTTCGTAATAACGAAAACTAATATAAATCTACGGTATAAAGCTTTTAAGGGAGATTTAATATATAGAAATGCATATTTCGGGAGTGGATCTGAGAGGATGTCAATTTCCTCAACAGCAGTTAACAACCGAGGAGGAAGGTAAGGACATATATATAAAGCTTTTAATTAACTGTCCATAAAGCCTAATTCTAAATGGGACACTGACCCTCTATACGTAATCTGAACCACACTGATCATTCGTCAAATTCTAGGGAACACTAACTCACTGTATAAGCATAAAATTGTGTATACAATCTCACTGTATGGAATCTGAACAATCTACTGTATTGAATATAAACTGTTCAGAGGCCTCATTATAGGGGAAAATCGTCCATTGTACGGAATGATTTGAACAACACTGTTCATAAGTATAATTCTTTGGAACACTTACCCAATATATTGAATCTTAACCACACTGTTCATAAAGCATAATCATGGGGGACACAAACCTTCCGTACATAATTTAAACCTTACTGTTCATAATTATAATTCTACGAGACACGAACCAATTTTGTAACCACACTGTTCATAAACATTATTCTAGGGATCACTAACCCTTTGTATGGAATCTGAACCACACTGTTCATCAGAATAATTATGGGGGACACAAAACTACTGTATGGATCTGAATATGTTACACTTACACACTGTTTGGAATATTGACCTCATTGTTCATCATAAATCTACGGGACTCTTACCTACTGTATGACATCTGAATCACACTCTTCATGTACATAGCTGTAGGGGACACGACCTACTGGTTGAAATCTAAACCAATCTGTTTCTATACCTTATTTAAGGGGACAAGAACCCACTATCTTGAAACTGAACCACATTGTTCATAAGCATAATTCCAAAAAACACTAACCCACTGTTTGGATTTGAACGACACTGTTCAAAGGTCTAATTTTAAGAGAAGCATAACCTGTTTGGAATCTTTAACAATCTGTTCATCAGCATTATTCTAACAAACACTAACCCACTATATGGAATCCGAACCTCATTGCTCATAAGCATAAATCTAGGGGACACGGACCCGCTGTATCGAATCTGAATCAACTGTTCAGGCGTATAGCTGTAGAGGACAAAACCCACTGTATTGATCTGAACCACACTGTTTTACAAAGGCTTTATCTAAGGCACACTAACATACTGTACGGCATAATTTGAACTTCACTGTTTATACGCATAATTATAGGGGACAATAACAAACTATAAGGAATCTGAACAAGACTGTGCATGAAGCATAATTCATTGGGACACTAGCTCAATATTTTGAATAATTGCTAAACGACGTGTTTTAGTGTTTTGTACATCCGGCATTCATATAATAGTTTTTGAGGTTTCAGTTATGAATTCGGTTGGATAATCTAATATGTCTTGTAGTTTAGGGTCCAAATGATATTGGATTGACTTTCCATGACATCAATATCCTGAAAATTCTTCTGTGGACGAGTTTTGTGAAAATAATTGTTATTGTATAAAATTCGACAGTGCATGTTAATACCATCAGCGCATAACTGTTTTTTAATATCCTGTGGTGTTTGTCGTTGATGGAATATGTTCTTTTTTGTTTTGCAGTTTGCATGTTGACTATAATATTATTTGTTGGTGCGTTCCGCTGAGATGAATGGTCTTGTGTATGATGAGCTGCATTTCTGTCACGTAGTGTTGCCATTTCAGCGATAAATTGGGAGGTTCGGCTAGCAGTTCAACCAGGTTCAATCCATCATTTTTTCCGAATGCCATTACCAAGTCAGAAATATGACACTTGTTATTGAATAGTTTGTGTTTTGTTGTATGTTGGCGTTTGTTTTTTTATTGCATTTTAATGTTCCTGTTGTTCATTTATTTCCTCTTATAGTTGAGTTGATATGTTTCCCTCCCTCCGTTTCATTTTGTAATCCGGATTTAATTTCTCTCAATCGATCTATCACTTTTGAACACCGGTATATATACTACTGTTGCCTTTATTGATACACGAATCACATCGCATTCAATATTAATATCTCAATCCTTAACTTTAATTTTGAATTCAATCTGGAATTTTTTTAATTCATGTTAGAAGAACACCAGAGTACTATTTCTTGATAATTTTGATGAAGCCCTGTTATCCTCATTTTCTCCTATTTAAACAACTTTGAAGAATGAAAGATAAAAACAGTATCCTACTTCACACATATATACTTACTCGATATCTATTTTTAATTTTAGCGAAGGAGTCGACTTATTCTGCTTCTGACAGATATACTAACGATATCTGTGGAACATATAGCAGATATATTTCGAATAAACATTAAACTATATACAATGAGCGCGTAGAGTGAGCAAAGACATTTAAAAAATCCCATTTGAGTGGGTGTACATACATATATACATTTCAGAGATTTTACTATGTAACTTTGATTAAAATAACAATAACAAAACAACTTCAGAAACGTTGTTACCATCAATCGATGTTCGAAAATGTAAAGATGTACGAATCTCTCTCGTACTGTGATAATGATAAATGATATAATTTGTAAACTTTTTATAGAAATATTTGTGATATAACAACATTTTTAATTTTTCAGCCAGATTTTTAGCACTACGCCTAAATGTAGTGAAAAAGTATAAGATAATTGCTATGGCGATGACAGCTGGTGCTGTACTGTTAATTATTGCTGGTATAGTTATAGTTTCTAAGAGCACAGGAGGTGGCTTCCCCTTAACAGCTGGATCTCCTATTTGGGCCGGATCATTGGTACGAAAGTTTGACTGTTAATTTCTCCTATTTGGTCCGTATCGTTAGTAAGAAAACTCGCATGTTAACTTTCTACTTAATTATAGTTTTATGACAAAAGTCGGTAATTTTTATATACTTGTTTATCTTTGATTTTCCAAATGTTGCATTTGTGTTTGTCACCCTCAGACATGTGTATTTATATGTAATACGACAATTGCAAACCGGAAAACACTTTTGCGATTAACTTTGTTTTTGTTTTCGCTCAGTTCAAAGATCAAGAATCAGTCTGTCAATTTGGTTTTGAAGTTACAGTACAGGCAAGTTTTATTTTAAAGGACGAATCTATAATGCGGAAACATGGACGTTTAACTGTATATAAGAAAGGGGAAACAAGTACTTTTCTGAACAACATCTTTGAGCCTAACCACTGGGAACTTCGTAAGATCATCGTGATATGTACACAAAACGATACACAAAGTACTCCACTTCAATAAACATATCATAAAGTACTGTTTAATCTCGAAACAACCCTTTTACAATCAAACGCATACTCTCGGTTAAAGGTTACCACCGAAGATATTGACTTTTCTTTGTAACCTCTGATGCAATATTGCTGGCCATTTAAATAAGCTATTTTTTGGTATTTTTAGATCTTGATAGGAGCTATCTTTGGACTTGCACTTGGATCAAGTAATTCAGACTGGAAAACAGAAAGTGACAAAACAAAACAACGATGTCTTGTAAGCAAACAAAAACGTATTTTAAAAAGTCAAAAATATACGAGTTGTTTTTAATCATTAACAAATGTAGAGCCAAGCTTTTAAAAGGTGGACAGGAAGGTCAACGCGTAGGTTTGGAGTAAAAAAAGACTATGCATTTGTCATATATGAATTTCCCTCTGGCTTCCTCTTAATCATCCTCTGAGAGCAAACGACAACAATTTCATTACAAGCTTACACAGAATATGGCGGGATAAAAACTAGGTGGAGGCGCACGAATCCTCCTAAACCTGGGACAGTGATGTCACAGTACAACATAAGAACAAACTATAAAAATCAGTTCAAAAAAGTTAAGCTCATCAGATCCATCCAAAGCAGAATATATCAAACAGAATCATAAAGAAAACGTGGCAGGGAACTTTCACAATCCCACAACATAGCAGACGCCAAGTGCAAATATGAGAGTACCTGCAGTTAATGACAGCTAGTTCAAAGCCAATAACAAATATTATAAAAGTTATACATTTAAAACTGTCATATCAATCAGTACAAATCCAAATGGATTTAGTATAAATACTTCATTCACATGGCAGAGATAAACACTAACTTATGCAATGTCAAGATGCTCGTTTTTGATTATATTTTTTGGGGGTATATTTCGACAGTATATTTCTACAGTTCTTGATTATTGAACGATAATATATCAGCAAGATAACGACAAGCGTTGTTGTCAATTAAATGTAATTTAGACGGGTCTTTACTGACCATAAACAGTGATTCATAAAAGTACACGAAGAAGTCTACTTTAGAAGGGGTGCAATTGGTGCCCTTAGGACTGACTTAAACCTGTCGATAAACTTTATTGCTGAAATGTAGATAATAACAGCTTCAATCATCTCGTCACCCCGCCTGAAGTATATTTATTATATTTACCTTTATCATTAGAGACAACAGGCTTTAAAATTGTAGTGTTAATTTAAAAGTGTAGTGTTAATAATTAAAAAAAAAATAACAATTGTCAACAGAATCAAAATGACCACCAAAGGCGAGTGATTTTTAAAACACCAAGAACAAATAACACTCCAAAACACATAATTAATATTTGACTATTTTCATAAAGTTTTATAGCCAAAAGTTGATTTTATGTTATTTGATAGTAGAGAAGGAACTAATTAAAAGCAGTAAAAGATTGGTTGCTGAACACTTTCTAGAGCCGAGATGAAACAATATTTTACTGGTTTTTTTTTTTTGTAGTTTAGGTAACCAATACAAGGGACATATTTTGCACGAGAAATAGCTTACATGGGACATATTTTACAAGACACATAGCTAACACGAGCCATAACTCACATGAGACATATCCTACCTGAGATTTTGTTTTCACTAGACTTGTCTAACAAGGGACTATCAAACAAGAGATATTGACAAACAAGTGGAAATAGTAGAAACAGCTTTTGTATTAACCAAATTGGTAGATGGTTGTATGAGTAAGACTTTTATATTTATTATGTAATTAGGAAGAATTATAGAGATTATGCTGATTTAGTGTCGTGACAGGAATTTTGAAGATGCATGTTGCAAACAAAACTAACGTTTCTAAAGCATCAAAATAAAACAATAGATAGCGAACACGGAAATCAATGATTTCAACACATATGTGTCTGTGTTTCTGTGTATGAGTTCGGGTGGATCTTTAAACATATGTTAACTTAATAATAAAATACATAAGTTAGAAAACAACTTTTTTTTTCAGGTTGTCGTGTTTTATGTTTTTGCTGTAACATCTTTCTCATTTATGGGATTGTGTATTGGATATTCAGCATGGTCAATGGCAGAATGTGCTAGTAGGAACGAAAAGAATACTGCATGTAGTACAAGTTTTGACCTACAAGTGGGAATGAATGCTGTTGCAATTGTAACAGCAATTGGTCTTTTCATTTGTTGCCTCACCGTGTGTGTCATGTTTTGTTACTATAGAAAAGCTTTTCTGTTCCAGTCAAGACAGGAAAGAGTGGCTCAAATGCAGCTAATATTACAACAACAACAACATCAAATTGCAATGTTAAGCCAATCACAACAGCAACCGTATTATCCCAATATACAAGGAACGCAGTTCTCAAATACCGGAACAGGATATGGAACAACTTTTTCACATTCGCCGCCGTCTTATTCAGAGGCATTATACGGTGAAAACAAGCGATAAATGGACAGTATTATATCTGTTTTATAGTGATGTGTTAAAAGTCTCGTAAACATTTACATTAGAATGTATTTCCTTACTCGTTATAATGTTATTTAGTTTATAGAATTATTGTGTATAACGCATGCGTGAGTATCTAAAAGAAATCATTGATTCCAGATTCCGTTAGCATCAAGTATATATAGTACAACAACAACAACACCACCAACGTGCCAAAGCTATATTGCTAGTCAAGGTCGTAAAAAAATAATTAACAACATCAAAAACAATACATACTTCCAAACACATAAGGAATGTAGTTTCCATATATTAGACCCAGGACTGGAACTATTTTTTTGATAAAATTCTGGTGTATTAAATACTTTATCAGAAAGTGCCGACTCGATGTTCGCCGTCTGTCAAATGGTCTTAGAAATAAAGAATAGTTTCATCGAGGAAGGTTATATTCATTGTATATTTGTATTGGTAAAATAATTATAAAAAAAACCAGTTGTTAGTTTATAGTCGAAAAGACTCTTGAATATTTTCTGTTTCTTATTATCAATTTTGTAATAATATTATAATGTCATCCTATCGGTAGGTTTATAATGAGTAACTTAAAGAAGTTTTGGTCCTGAATGCTTTCGTACTTCGTACTTAATTTTACCTTTACTGATTCGAGCGTCACTGGTGAGTGTTTTTCGACATTTAATTATAAACCTGATATCTCTAATTTTTAGTTTTTTTGGTATCAGCTGAATATGATCACATTGCTTGGTTGACGTCTACATTGGAATATTGGGATGTGCTGCTGATCACGCTATATTGACACAGATAGCCCATTCCGAAAGAGAGTTTTTTTTTAGAGAAAAAAAACGAAAAGTAATTTCTGTTTCAGAAACGTATTTTATTTACGAATCTATTTATAAGTTTATGCTGAAGCATATTATCACACTTGGGTACGTCAGTGAAGTTGTTTTCAATTTGGTGTTATGTTTAAATGGGATATGTCACATATTTTGATAAGATATACAATTTCGGCTCGTTGAACTATTATATATAACTGTAAATTGAAAACATAATGCATTTATCTCTTTTATTGTCTGAAATAGTTTCGAATAAATTCTTTAAACAACAGGATATTATTTGTACACTGAGCGGAGCGAATACAATCAGTAAAATAATATTCTCATAATTATAAATTAACTATTTACAAAACTTTGAAATTTGAATTAGCAATACTGTTCAACCGCAGGAATGGACTATCGAAGCTGTATTTGGTAACACTTTTAGGAAATTTTGGTCCTTAACGCTCTTCAACTTCGTACTTTTTCATTTGGTATTTTCACTTGTTTGGACACCCTCGGGGAATTCAAACCCCACAGGCAGTGTCATCGACCCATTGCTTATAAATAATCTCTACAAAGATTCCAGGATCAAATTTTATATTTACGCCAGACGCGCGTTTTGTCTATAAAAGACTCATCAGTGACGCTCACATCCAAAAAAGTTAACACGGTCAAATAACGTACGAAGTTGAAAAGCATTCAGGACCAAAATTCCTAAAAGGTTAGCAAAATACAGCTAAGGTTATCTATTCCGGGGGAAGAAAAGCCTTAGTATTTCAAAAATTCAATAGTTTTGTAAACAGTGAATTTATAGATATGACCATATCATTGATTATTCATGTCAGCCTAGAAGTCCTGACTACTGGACTGGTGAAACCCTCGGGGAATTAAAACTGTGGCATCGATCCAATGGTTGTAAATAAACTGATCATAAATACAAGGATAACAATTTATATTTTCGCAAGACGCGCGTTTCGGTTACTGTACAAAAGACTCAGGGACGCTTGAATCTAAAACAGTAAAAAAGGAAAAATAAAAGACAAGAAAGAAGATCATTGAGGACCAAAATTCCTAAAAGTTTTGCCAAATACAGCTACGGTTGTCTATTACTGAGGTAGAAAACTGTAAGCCTTAGTACTTCAAAGCTTCAAAAGTTTTGTAAACATTTTATTTATAAATATGACCATATCAATGAATTTTCTTGTCTTCACAGAAGTCCTGACTACTAGGCTGGGGGTACCTTTGGGGAATTAAAACTCCACCAGCAGTGACATTGCGCCAGTGGTTGTAAATAAACTCGTCATAGATACCAGGATTAATTTTGTATTCACACCAAACGCGCGTTTTTTTTCTGCAAAAGACTCATCAGTGACGGTCGAATCCAAAAAAGTTAAGACCCCCCCCCCCCCCAAAAAAAAAACAACCCCAATAATAAATGATAACATTTTCCTTGAATATTATAAGATCAATTTACTCTCTCTCTCTCTCTGATTACTTCAGATATTACAGTACTGTTCTAAATGTCCACTTCATAACAAAATTATGTCAATTAGTTGACCGTTACGTAGTGGACATATTCATTCTTTGGGGCATTCGTTCATACCACTGATACTTTGACATCACTAACACTGTGCTTGTTTCTATAAAACACAGAATATTGATTATTATTGTGACGTGATGTTAAAAGTTAAAGTTAAAATACGGGATACATCTGCTAACTTAAATGTCAAAATATTGTTGGTACCATTTACAGAGTTATACTTTCATTATTATAATGGTATGTAGAGTTATAACTGAGGCACAATCTAGATAAAAAAAAAAAAGAATTGCCAAAAGTTATATCATAGAAAGCAAATACGTTTTTGTTATGTAGTTGAAAAAATATCAAGTACGCTATAAAACATTAGGATAAATCTGAAACCAAAACCAACTACTATTTTTAGGCGTTATAAAATCAATCTACACAGGCAAAATTTGCTCACATGAATTTCACATCAATCTCACGTGAAATTCACATGAAAAATTTCATATGAGATTCACCTCAATCGAGCTTATACATGAAACTCACGTGAAAATATTTATGTGAATTTCACGTGAATCTGATGTGAAATTTGTCACATAAATTTCACGTGAAATTTACAACAATTTTTTTTTTCAACTTTCATCATTTTAATTAAATTTGAAAATTTAGATGTTATTTGAATTACTCTATTCTAAAAAAAAATGAGAATTATGTGAAACTCATAAAAATTGTTTCACGTGAGTTTCACGTATAAGGGAGCTACCATTTGATTTTTATGGGGGGGGCTAGGATGAAATTTGAAAAAAATAGGCAGGACAGGAGTTTTGAGTAAAAAAAAAGGCAGGATGAGACACTTGCAAAAAAAAAAAAGGCAGGACGACAATTTAGGTAAAAAAAATCAGGATAAACTAAAAAAAAAAGGCAGGATCGAACAGAGTGAAAAATAAAAAGGCAGGACAGAGATTACAGCTAAAAAAAATGCAGGACAAAATTTTTCATCCTAGCCCCCCCCCCCCCCCCCCCCCCCATAAAAATCAAATGGTAGCTCCCTAAGCTCGTTTGAGGTGAAATTGATGTGAAATTCACGTGAGATTCACATGAATTTAAATTGATGTACAAGAGAAATTTGCCTGTGTACATTGAATGTTCTATCTTAAAAAAAAAACAGAACATTGTAAGATGTGTATAATTGTAAAAATTTCTGGGTCACGCAGTTTAGGGTTTTAGAGCTTTGAGCACGATTTTTCAAGAAAATCCACGAACGTATTTCTTATTTTCTGCAAGTAGTAGAACTTACGTTACACTATGTAGGACACCAACTTTCAAATTATCAGGAACTCGATTTTCGGCTCTCCCTTGACACCATTTGCGAGTATGGTCTTAAGGAAACGATTATAGTCCGTCGGAAGGGGACGAAAAATGGCTGACCCGTGTTAAGAGAGAGCCATATCTCCTGCACGTTAAAGACACCCCGAAGATTTCGAAAAAGAGTAGGCTAATGCCGCTACAAGGCAGCACTTGCACCCGCAAAGTGGAAAGGGATTAAAACAAGTTGCAAAACTTGTTTCCCAATCTACTATAAATAAATATGTTAAAACTAACTTTCAAATGATGATAAAGTCGTATGTTTTGTACAAGAATATAAACAGATTTTGAAAAGACCCATCGATACATTTTTCTTGAAAACTGTATATTTTTGGTACATAAATGTCCGCTTTAATAATATAGAATATTGATAGGTGAATAAAGTAAACGTATCCATGGTAAGTTTTGCTGTTAGAAAGTTCGTTATTCATGAAAGTATATTGAATAAATTATACATGATGAAAGATTAAGACCGAATTGACAGGACAGAAAGACAACAAAAAATTAAAAGAGTAAGAATTTTTAAAAGTTGTTAATTTCCAGAGACCAGAATTGTAACAGCAATGACTGAAAAAGTGGAAATAGTTATGGATGATTGTAGGTACTTACTGCCATAATATATGTAGAAGAGTGGGAGTTTCATCTTCACAAAGGGTCACTATGTGACAGCATTGGGTAAATTTTAATATTTGTTTCATTTATATATCAATGGAATATAAGGTTGCCTGTAAGATATATACCCAGTTGTTGTCCATTCGTTTGATATGTTTTATCATTTGATTTTTTCCATTTGATTAGAGACTTTCCATTTTGAATTTTCCTCTGAGCTCAGTATTTTTGTGATTTTACTTTTTATCATACAAACTTATAACATAATTGCCTCAGCTTGCAAATTTTCCTAATGGGATTTAAGGTTCATGTGGACCCTATGGCTAAAATGGCCGTATTTTTACCTCAAAATTTACTCTGAGTACAGACAAACCTGGACATCTGTAAAAAAGTTCAGGCATAGCATGCCCTAGATAAATGAATTTTAAGTATGTTTTATGTTTTAGAAAAATAAAAACTTACCAGGATTTTGCCGTGCACTTTTTTTCATTCCTCCAGAAGGTGCCAAATAAACTAAGTTGGGAAACAGGTTTGAGAACTTCCCCACAGGTAAAAATTAAAGTGAGCATTTTTAATTGACATGGACATTAGATGGACAATAGATACCTGACAATAATTTGTTATTTAAACTGTGTACCTGAGTGGAGCATATCAAGGTAAACTCAACTGTTTGTTAATTTTATCATCTTCTCCAGAGACGAAAAAAAGTGTACGGCAAAATCCAGTTAAGTTATGAATTTTCTAAATCATACAATGCATTTGAATTCTATTTATCTAGGGCATGCTATGCCTTAAAACTTTTCCAGATGCACAGGTTTGCCTGTACTCAGAGAAAAATTTGAGGTGAAAATACGGCCATTTTAGCCATAGGGTCCACATGAACCTTAATGCGATTTGATTTTCAAATATGTCACTTGGTTTGGTTTAGATAATTAATGTTAACAAAACAGTTCAGATGCTTCAGTTTGATACAAAATTCGGTGATTACGAAAAAATTACGTGACAAAAATACATGCGCGTTTACAGAAAAATAAAATAAATAAACTGTTGACACAGAGATATGTCCAGCCTGTCAGCATAAAATGTAGAAACTATACAATCCAAAGGACAGCAAGGTGGTTTAATTATTATTATTCTTTGAACCATGCAGCGATAGTAATGCAAATTACATTAATATCAATGATGATCAATCGCAAGTAGTTCCTACCAAAGTAACTTAAAAACTTAAAAATTGCTGACGTCGTTTTCGAAAAAGCAATCCCTATATCTAGCGTTCCGCGACTTTGTCGCAGGCGAGGCAAAACATATCTTTTTTTGGTCGAAGTAACCTCATATAATTGGAATAATTTATACCTAAAAACAACAAATATACATATAATTACTGATCTCTGTACAGAAAGAACAATTTCACTGATTGATAAGAGCTCAATTTACACAGAGAACTCCTTTTGTTTGTTTGAAATCGTATGTTGAATCAGATGTGGACTCACTTTATTACGTAAGTAAACAGAAAAACTCCAAATTGTTTGTTCCCGTGATTTATTCTTGATAATCATTGGTACAATTTACAAAAATGGTATGACGTTCAAGATGGCAGCGTCTTTTATAAACTGAACTGTTTGAAAAGTTAACGATTTTGTGTTTATATGAATATTGAATTCGATTTTTTGTTCTATTGATTTGTTTACTGTTAATTGGGACTTTCAAATTAATCTATCTTGTATTTTAATGACCATTCATGACTTGATAGTTGATACCTCCATATCTTAACAACATAAGAGCCACCTTTGATTTCGAATAGACACTACAATCCGAGTACATGACTTGATTAACCCCTTCACGTTCCCGTCGGTACTGTCTTTGGTACTCTGATACTGATGGACTATGTTTTTGGCCAACTAGCTTGCGTAAAGTATTGAATCTTTGACATTTGCTTACGTAAAGAATTGGCTAAGGGCTCAAATCAATACTCTATATATCACAGATGTGTGATTCATGGTGCCTGAGACTTCTATCGAGTACTGATTGGTAACAAATCACCACTAACGGACAACATTTTTGCCAGTGAAAACCGATTTTTTAAATAATTTGAACATAATATATCCATAGAGAATGGTAAAGTATACTGATGATTTCGGGAGCAGTATGACTTTTTTTTATTAACTATGCTGTGTATTTTGGAGGGAAACTATTTATAGTATGATTAAAACTTGTGCACATGTTAGTTAAGTGATTTAAAGTGTACCAACGAAATCATAACTTGAAATGCATACAGGGAAAATCATCCGAAAAAATATTTTCTGCATAAAATGGTCCCAAAATGTTTTCGACAGTTTTGCATGCACATCAGTTTAACCCTATCTACGCCACTGGTGTGAGCTTTTGTGCGACTGCTATATTCGATTGAATTTATATAGTGTCTTTTCCATAAGTGTATGTCCAATTTGTCGGAACGTGAAAGGGTTTATGTTAAAAATTGTTCGTGTGTAACATCAGTTGTCATCATAGAAAGCATTACTCCTTCAACACGAGACTGTAAAATATCGTACATGAGGGTTGAAAAGGTTCCTAATGGTCAAGTATTTATAATGTACTTCAGCATTGTTGGACACAAGCGGGACAGCATATCCTCATTTTTACGGAGATGTTGTTTACTGTGGCCGGAAATAAAGAAACGATCCTGGTAAACTTGTCGATCTTTCAAATAAACTTATTCTTAAAGTTTATCAATTCAACAATGTAATTAGATCATTGAATATTGTTTTATTGGTATTAATATTGATTTTGTCAGCAGTAAATTAAAAGGAAACTTAACATTATTGTTATATACATATACACATTCATGAATCTACAATATGTCGAAAACTGTATCTTGGCCTTGCACATGGTGATGTTTTTCACTGACTGTTTATCTTGACTCTAAATCCAAGTGATGTTGGAACACTGGACACTTTTAATTTGCAAAACACTCATTTGCAAATCCGCTGCGGCCTCAAACAAGAGCTACAATATCATGTATATAACCAAAATGTGCGGAATTACATGGGATTCAATAATTTCATTGGTTTTATACAGTTACTTTCATATTTATTTTGCAATTTGAATTATAAAAACATGGGATTTTCAATATCCCATGGGACAGGGCAAAATCCCATGGGATTTACCATTATCCCATGGGATTTTGGTTAAATCCCATGGGATTTTTTTTTGTCCCATGGGATTATTGTAGTCCCATGGGATATTTGTTGTCCCATGGGACCAAAAAAATCCCATGGGATTTTTATTATCCCATGGGATTTTTAATATCCCATGGGACAAATTAAAATCCTATGGGATTCTAATTGTAAATATATAGATATAAATAAACAGTAATGTGTATGTTACAATGTGTTCTATTTGGTAGTAAATTATTATAAAATGAATCTTTTTAATTGAATATCTTTTTTTCTTGGGAAATGTTAATTTAGCATATTGTTCTTTAACTGTTCAAAACTAAAATTTTAAACAACAAAGCAGATAATGTAAGTATCAATATATGTTTATTCATGAATTATAGAATACTTTCTTGAAACACAATTATTTGCCATTTGAAATCAATAAAAACTCTATTGTTAGGCTTAACATACTAGTATCTATTTAAGTAAATCTATTTTTTTCACAATATCCCTCAACACAAAACATTAATAGTTTCTTATCATCCAGCATTGTTTGATGGTATAGTCCACTTTTTAGACATTCAGCACAAAACTTTGACATTATTGTGGTTTCAATATTTTTTTGAATTTAAAAGAACTTCAAATCATTGACAGAGTGATGAAAATAATAACTGATCCAACTTTTGTCTTTGAATTTATTCTGGTCTTGTTTCTATGTTTTCTCCATGTATTCTAGGTGGTGAATTTCAATCCTTCTGAAAAAGAACCAATAAAATCTAAAGTAATGGATTATACAAAATTGTTTTCATACATGTAGCAATTATATGATTTTCAATAAAAATAGCTATGCGGTATGGATTTTACTGATTGTTAAAGGTTGTCCAGTGTCATCAGTTGCTAACGGCCTACATCCTTTGGTCTCTGATGGAGGGTTGTCAAATTAGCAATATACCACATCTTCCTATTCTTATACCATATACCAATCAATTAATTTATTCTTCTTTATAACATTTGGGTATTTTCCCAAGTTATATACATAATATATATATATACTGAAAATTCGGAATTAATGCGAGTTTTTTTTTTTTTGCGAAAAATGCAACAGAGTTGTAAATGCAATAATTTAAACTCGCATTATGAAATATTTTATATGGATTAAACAGGATTTTTCTCAAAAGCGTAAAATTTAAAATCGCATTTAAGTCTAAAATGACAGAATCACAATAATAAATACACGCAATAATTTATGAATTTACAGTATAAAGATCAATGTTGAATCTTTAGACAACTATAATAACATTCCATTATTCACAAGAATTTGCAATATATTATACAAAATGCAGACAACAGAAACAATATTTCTTTAAGCTTTTGAAGTTCAGACAGATTTCAATTTGTGTTTTATTTCAATGAAAAAATACCTTGAACTCTTTGAACATATTGGAAATTTTAACATTGATACAAAAAAAATATGTATGTTTTATCCTTATTTTTTGTGTTGTTGGCTTGCTGTCTCATTTTGATATACATTTAAACATACATCAATAATCTTCTTCTTTATTAAAAGTAAAAATGGGATATTTTTGATTTTGATATCCCAAAACATTATAGTTCTATCAAATAACTTATTACCAAGTTCAAAAACACCAATGTGTTTGATATTAATTTTAAGACATGTATAAATGTTCCAGACCATATCAGTATTCGAATCTTACTTTTACAGTCCAGAACTTACAGTCCCACCATATGTGTACAGTCAGACCATTTAAGTATACTTGTACTGTCTGGTACCAGCTCGACCAAACCTGTGTTTTTATTTTAACTGCAATTAAACTTTTTGTATAAATCTATTAAAGATTTCAGTTATGTTGATCTGTACTGTACATTTGTTTGTAATAAACTTGACCAACTTCTTAAAATTGGGCAGACTGTATGCGTACAGTCCAAATACTTGTATGTTCTGGAACATAAACATGATTAATAAGCATTTGGCAGGATGTCATGCTAAAATCCCATTAATATTAGTACTAAATTTTGAGTATATACATGTAAATCCACCAGTTACTTACTGAAATTCATGGTGAACACTCACCAAAAACTTAAAATTTAGAGGAAAGACTGGAAAGATACATGCACTAACACTATCAAAACAGAGCATAAAACTTACCGAAGAACAAGATGTTTTACATTTATCCAGGAGCAGGATAATTGAAAAGTTGTATTTTTCTTTCTCTGCTGTCCATCATATACTCTTTGAATTCATTCATGCAAAGTATGAAAATCTGCAAAGGTAACTTATCCACATTTTGAATTTTTAACTGCATACTTGTCCTTTTCATCTTGCTGACAACCTAAACATAAAAAAATGATAAAAACATAATTCTAGATTGACTTTGTGTTTTTATTTTTGTTGGTACATGTACAAACAATTTTCCCAACTTTAAAACGAAAACATCATCACCAAAGAGGAGGTCATACTAACCTCCGAAATATTTAAACAAACCGAAATTATTACTTAAGATTGATTAAGATCTTGTCGTAAATTAATGGCATAGATACTCTTATTTTTGAAAACTTGATGTCTATTGCATACTTATATTCCTTTGTACGTGAGTATGCATATTAAGATGGACTCCATGGACTTTAATGTAAGCATGATTAATTTTACAGTCACTGACAGTTTTTCAGCTCTATGTGTACATTTTGAGAGAATCTTGCAATACTGTATATATATATTCTGATATTCAGAACTTATTGTGAGGTTTTTATTAATACAACTGAAAGCTGTATCTCGTTTTCATTTCTGATACATATTTATGAGCTGAAGACCAGTGCCGAATTTTTCTCACTGCATTGAAGACCCATATATATAGGTGACCTTCAGCCTTTGTCTGTTCTTTGATTGGGTTGTTGTCTCTTTGTCAAATTCCCAGTTTCAACTTCCCATTTTATATCATGTATGCTGATTTTTCTTAAATTACAATATTCAATCATGCAATTTTGTCCATTATTGAAAATACGATAAGCAAAAATAAATGCACAAAAAATTTAACATTGTTATATATGTAAAAGACTTTTTTTTAAATTCAAAACAGTTGCCTACACTGTTAATTTCCTTGTTTGATTTCATATTTTTAAAGCCTTTATAGCTAGCTAGATGGTATGCCGGGGCGGATCCAGCCATTTTAAAAAGGGGGGGTTCCCAACCCAAGACAAAGGGGATGGTCCTATATTCATTTGATTTGTTTTATTGTCTCATACAAGAATATATATGGGTTGAGGGTGGGGATCAGGGATCCTGAAATTTTTTCACCTAACCACTGGATGACAGGGGATCTCAACCGTTTAAAAGTTTCTCAAACATGGGGGGGTGGGGGTGAACCCCATGGACTCTCCCTATATTTTCTTTGATTTGTCTTATTGTTCTATACAAGAATATATAAATATGGTTTAGGGGTGGGGATCTTGACCGTTTACAAGTTTTCAAACTAGAGGGGGTGGGACTTCACTTTTATTTTATTTCATTATTAATTTTATTGTCCCCGACAAGAATATATATGGTTTAGGGTGGGGATCTGGATCGTTCACAAGATAATAGCACATTCTCAAATTGAACAGGGTGGGGTAACCCCCAAAGACCTCATTTTAATTTCATTTGATTTGTTTTATCGTCCCATTCAAGAATATATATGGTTTAGGAATGGGGATCTGGACCGTTTACAAGATAATAGCATATTCTCCAATTGAAAGGGGTGGGGATTACCTCCCATGGACTCACCCTCCCTTCTTTCTTCCCCACGAAATACCTTTTAATAAGCCCCAATGCACAGATAGTTCACAGTATTTCTCTTGATCTACACTAAAGAATATACACTATACAGGTGTATTTTTTTTTTAAAAGATAATACAACTGAAGACTACCATGAGTCCATGACCACAGTGGTGGATCCAGAATTTTTCAAAAGTGGGGCCCACCGACTGCCTAAGAGGGGCCTGCTCCTGCCATGACTCAGTGATTCCATATATAATCAACCAATTCTTTTCCCAAACAGGGGGCCCTGAACTCCTGATCCCCCCTTTTTTCCCCTCATTTCAATCACCCTGATATAAATTTAGTTTTATCACTTACAATAGGAATGGTTTGAATTCCCCAATAATTCTTATATACCATTAATATCAACATATTTCATTTTTGATAAATGAAAGGCAAAAGTTTTCTATGGGTAGAAATGGATAGTGGGAAGCTTTCAGATTCACACCGTGCCGGTGGCTGTGTTCAAAGTGCTGGGTTTTTATGACCCTCGTTGTTTGCGGACTAACTATTTAGGCCAGTGGTGGATAATAGTGTGCGTGCATTAATCTTCTATACCTTCTTAATCAATATATTCAAACACTGACGGCAAGTGTTGTGATGATGTATCAATGTCTTTTTGAAATCACCGTGCTATTTACATGTGGGATCGAGAATGCAGGGGAAGGAAACTTGTCAATTATGTTTATTTCTAAGCCAAAATAAAATGGGCCGCCGTAAAATTAACCTTGGGTAATAACAGTGCATGTAAGGCTCGTCTCGGAGGGGTGTCTTTTTTTTCTGTCTTCTTTTTTTAGTTATATTTTTAATAACTTACACTTTCTTTCCATTCATTCACTATTCTTTATTCCTTTTTTTCTTTGTCCTTTGTACTCTATTCTGTTAATTCACATCCATACCCTCTTATGTGTATGTGGACTTACTGTAGTTTATTTTTTAGTTCTGGCAGAGATTAGATACAATATATATGTCTCTGGTTCTGGTATTATGCGATAAGTCCATTTCTTTTTCATGCAGTGTCATGAAATATAATGGTTTTATCCATATCAGCCAAGATTGTGGGCAACATTTTAATAAACAATTCAACACTATACACGTTATGTGCATTTTATTAAAATCGATGAAGAACATGAACTTGGCAGCTAGTGCCCCTTAAACAGGTAAAGTTCAATTAACAAATTCTGATCTACTGGCATTCAACACCAAATTACTTACTTGCTGTATATTGATAAATGTGATTGTATATTGTCAATACCTCAAAATCGAGAATACGTCATGTGAGGTGTTGGTCGCTACGTTTGATACGGGGTCAACGGTTGCGGCTTCGAGACAGAGAAAAACATCCAGGTAAAAAGTGTAGAATTTTGTTTTTGAAAATTTGAGTTGTAAATTTTCCTAAAAAGTACTTAATTCCGTTCATCTAGTTGTAAATTTTCCTAAAAGAGTACTTATTTCTGTTCATCTATTATGGGTATAAACTAAACTGAACAAGTATTAGTAAACAGGCAGAAAGTCCGACGTTGAATTAATTATTTTACAATTAATTGTTTAAATATATGAGAGAATGTTTTAGGCGAATTTTCTTTAATTACAGATAAATGTATTTTAGGTTCAGGAAATGATTTATTCTTCAGGTACGTCTAAACAGCCGGCCGCTCCACAAAGTTGCACTCAAGACCCATTACCGTAATCATATCACAAATGGAAGTTTTTAACGACCTTGACTGGCTATACAGCCCTTGCACGGTCGGTAATCATATCTGCACACATGATGGATGTTTATATTCGTTATACGCTTCTTATTTTAGAGTTAAATTTTGGTAGAATTGAAATCGCTGGGGCGGATCCAGCCATTTTAAAGAGGGGGGGCCCAACCCAGGACAAAAAAAAGGGGGTCAACTACATGTCCCCATTCAAATGCATTGATCGGCCAAAAAAGGGGGGTTCCAACCCCCCGGAACCCCCCTCCCCCCTCTGAATCCGCTCCTGAATCGAACTTGGATAGATATGTTAATTCTTATAAAATAATGAGGGCACGTGTCACTGATTACACAACTACTGAGCCATGAATTATCCAATCAACAAAATTGATTGGATTATCTTTATTGTTTTTTAGGAATTTTATTGTTTAGTTCAGTTTTACCTTTCACATGAATTTGCATATAGAACAAATAAAATATATATCTCATTCGATGTGCTTTTTCAGTTTATTTTTCATGATGACGGGTAAATTAATTTGTTGTGTTTTGCAGTTCACGAATAAAGAAAATTATTTTATAGTTGCGTTTTTTCTGTAACAAGTTCGATTTTTGTTTTTCAGTGTGATTCTTTTCTCTCTCTCTAAATCAAGTTTTTAAACAAACACAATGTTGACTGAATATCAAATTTTATTACATTTGTATATCTTTATTCTCAACAAACCATTACACAAGAGAAGACAATTATGTACAATATTCAGTTTAACCTTAACGGAAATCTGTGCACGAAGACTTAGTCGTGGTTTGAACGGATTTCGTGTCAATAAACTGTCTTCGAAATAGTCTTTCTTTGTTAATGTTTGTGTCATTTTGGTATTTTGTGGATAGTTGTCTCATTAGCAATCATACCACATCTTCTTTTATTATAATTTCTCGCTACTACAATCTAACTTACATATTTTCTAGAAATAATTATACCCAAAATATCATAATTTTCAAAAAACGGAGACAAGTTCATTTTCAGAATTTATTTTCGCATTGAAATTCGTTTCAGGCTTCTGAAACTGGACTAAACGACTTTAATTAGAAAAAAAAACTTAATAAAAACGGATTTCTTAAAATATTCGTATAACTCAAAAATAGAATTCCTGGACAAGTTCGATAAAAATGAGAAATTACATCTAACTACATGTATATGAGTTTGATTGTTTGAAAAGTACAGCTTTTACCGTTAAGAACGGATTCCATATACAAAACTTTAATTAATATAAATTCTTTTAAAGTATGAACATTTATTTCCCTTTTCAAATTCGTGCAAAGAATTAATTACTGGTCCAGGACATGATAATAAAATTAAGAATAAAACTTAAAAATTTATGGAACGAAATTTTAATAAAAGACGAAAATCTTAAAACATCGTGATATTCATTCTACACGTCACAATATTACTTCCTGCATGGTCACACTGTACTAACAACACAATATATAAAACAACAATAAAGATAATCCAATTAATTTTGTTGATTTGATAATTCATGGCTCAGTAGTTGTGTAATCAGAGACACGTGCCCTTATTATTTACTAAGAATTACAAATGTAACATATCTATCTAAGTTCGATTTCAAATTCTGCCAAATTTAACTCTAAAATTATAAGAAGCGTATAAAGAATATATGCATCCATCCTGTGTGCGATGACTATAAAGTGTCCTGAGTGCACTTCGTATGTCATGAGTGCAATCAGGAGGTCCTTCAAGCGGTGTTTAGACGTACCGTTATTCTTCTGGAAGCTTCAAATTTTTTTTTATCAATTACTTTTACACAAGGAAAATTTTTTGTTTTTTGACCGCATGAACCCCAGTTAATGAGCAAACACAAATTAAGAATTAAAATCGTTTACAATTAAATTTTATAGAAGGAAAAAAAAAGGGGGGGGGGGGGGTAATAAACAAATTTTATTTACGCTCACATACTTCTAAACAGATTTGCATATGTAAGCTCTCTATAGATAATGTTAAATTATTTCAGGAGTTTTAAAAAAAGAATATATTTCGACTAAAATAGTGATTCTTGTTATAGATTTGGTACCTCAGTTTCGACTCAACATTTCATTTTGAATTGTTAGATGGCAAACTCTTTAGGAGAATATTTTATCTGTTCTTTATGTAATTATGGTGATATTGGCGATAATATTCATTATAACAAGGCCTTGTACGAATCCTTGATTATAGAATGTTTGGCAATATAAAAAGACGAAAGTAGACAAACCCTAATTATGCAGGGTTTCACAATTTGATCTCCAAGCGGCCCACATTGTACATATAATAAGATCTATATTTTTCAACGTTTTCAAAATGAAATAACTTGAATTGAAAATTTCCCAACTGTGAAAATTTGTTATTTCTAAAAGTCTTTAATTATTATTTCGGAAACAAAAATTATTTAGCATATTCATATATTTTCATATTTTTTTCCAAGGAAATCTTTTTTTTACAAAGTTTACTTCTATATGTTTTTAACCATCACCAGCGACTTATTTTCTGCCATCACTAATTAGTCCTAATTATTAAAGATCAATTGACCAAATTCAAATGATGATTGGTATATCGTATTGAATATGACAATCGGTCATCCGTGACGTATCCCAAATAACGACGCATGCCGATAGATAGATCATATACAATACAATACAATACAATCATAGTCTCGCAATTTAAATTTCATCAAGGGGACTTAATTAAACCAGTTACTATACAAATCTTGAAAAAAAGATGTACATGTACTTTTTAATATTTTTAAAACAAATTACGAAAACGTTTAGTGTAAAAATCACCGAATATAAATGTTTCTTTCTTGCAGGTTTTCGCATTTGTAAATAACATTAACGCTTTGGAATTCTAATGCAAAAGACAGTCGATTCAAACTGAAATAACTTCTTTAAAGATGGTTTGATTTTTTTCAGAGACACATGTATTATATATGTCTCAATACATGTATTATATGTCTCTGATTTTATCAAAACAAAAATTACAAAATTATAAAATATATTAGTTATCGAATGTATACCCTGAACTCTTACTATTATATATACATGTCCTAAGTTACTTAATGTCCTGTGTGCAACCAGGAGATCCTGAACGGTCTTTAAACGTACCATTATTTTACATGCATATATTCAAAGCTGTTCTTAATTATATGCATACTAGGTATCAGTGGCGGATCCTGGGGGAGGGTTTCGGGGGTTGGAACCACCCCTTTTTTTTTAACGATCAATGCATTTGAATGGTGACATATGGTAGGAACCACCCCCTCCCCCTTTTGTTCTGGGTTGGGACCCCTCCTTTTCAAATGGCTGGCTCCGCCGCAGAGGTATATTTATATAAATATGTGTGTGTACCAGCCCCTCCTAAATCTTGGGAAACAAATGGTAGATTATATAGGGAAACACGGAAGCATGACTGGACGTGACCCCTCTAAGGCAGTCAATGAGTCCCCACTTATGAAAATTTCTGGATCAATCATTGCTTAGTTCTAGTTATCTTAGACCCAGGGGGAAATAAAGCCAATAGGTCTTTTTAAACACATCTTTATTCATAAATGTATATATACGTTTTCTCACGGATTTGTTCATGCGATATTGAAATTATGTTTACTCAATGCGCAATTACTGAAGTTTATATTTGCTACTTTTCTTCTTAATTTCATATAATTTTTTTTGATTTTTTTTTCTTCGAAAAATTAGTGGTGTTGAAATAGGGAATGGACACAGATACCTTATCACATTTAACCAAAAAAATGTTGTATAATGTCATAAATCTGTATTACACGTAGACAGGATGTTCTCTAGAAAACTATACGTTATACACACCCGAGAATACACGCACTGTCGTAATGGAAAATTACTGTATGTTATAGTTACCTGTAATCAGCTTTGCAACACCATGTCATGACAGTTCAAAAAGATTTTCTTCAAATTAAAATGGAATATTCATTTTTCTGTAAAATTTAAAACTTTTAAAAGTAGACTTTGACAAAATTATGAAATAGAAAGAATTGAACAATTTAAAATCGTATTTTAACAAAGATTTAGGTATAATTTTACAACGATCCTTAAAAAATAACCAAACAAACGTTGAATTAAACGATATGAACATACGCAGTTTTATATTAAAATACTGACACACACCAGTTTGCCATCTCAGTATGCAAGGCAAGGGTGCTTGGTGAGGTGCTGGAACTTGATGTACATGTATCATTAAGTTAATACAGTTCTGTTAGGATTGACTGCCTTTTTACAGAGACTTTCTATTCTTACTGTTATCAGTTAGTATAGACTGTTCCTGGCTTAGAATGATTCTCTGCTCAGCAAATGGTGCGTAATTAGCATTTGAATCAAATTTCTTGAAGAAGTAAAAAACACAAATTAATGTATTTGACAACTTTATTCGGGAGCACAGTCTATATTATCCGGCGTAAATAACTTCGAGATTTATGTGGAAGTTTACTCTGCTGCTCGATCTATGCTAATCGATGTTCCAGTATATTTCATATTTATATTTATTCGTGAGGCCTCGTCATCGTTTATATTCACTAAAAGCACAGTCGCCTAAATATTTTGTATGGCGAAAAAATTGCGAAAATTGGGGGAAATAATATATTTTTAGTAGCATTTTTATTTTAAAATCTTAAGAGGTTGCTTGCAAATTTAACTCTAAAATGAGAAGTGTATGACGATCTATAACGAATATAACGTTATACATCCATCATGTGTGCAGATACGACGGCGACTATATAGGGTCTGCCATGAGTGCACTTTGTATGCCCTGCATGTGTGCACCCAGGAGGTCCTCCTGAGCGGTGTTTAGACGTACCGGGAAAATCTTATCTGATTCGGGATCAATTCATCAGTTACACTCCCCTGTCACCAGTGATTCTTTTTTGCTGACATTCTGAAAAAGTATTGTGTAGTCCCTGTGTAAGTGTTGACTCTCAACTTGCACATGTGATTTTTAACACTCCCCGGACTTCTGCAAAAAACAATTATTCAGTTCACTGATTAAGATGGAAGGTAAACGAACAGAAAGTCACAGGACATTCCGACAAAAAGTCACAGGACAAAAAGTCAAACACATGTCAAACTCAGGCATAAAGTAACAAAGTTGATAGGACAAAAAGTCACAAACAATTTGTTGATAATTGATTGAATATAAATGAAAAAAGATTTTGAAACATCTTCTTTTTATTACATATATTCATTTTTAATTTTAGGAAATTGTTCATAATATAAAAAAGAAGATGTGGTATGATTGCCAATGAGACAACTGTCCACAAGAGACCAAAATGACACAGACATTAACAACTAGAGGTCTTTATGGCCTTCAACAATAAGCCAATATAAAGAAGATATGGTATGATTGCCAATGAGACAACTGTCCACAAGAGACCAAAATGACACAGACATTAACAACCATAGGTCATCATACAGCCTTCAACAATGATCAAAGCCCAAGGTAAAGCCCATACCGCATAGTCAGCTGTAAAAGGCAATCATACTATATCTTTTTTTTATATTTACATGTTAAAAAATTGCGTGCAAATGTAATCAAAAGCTGCACACAAACGTAATGATTTTTGTGCGCAAATGTAATGGTAATGTGCGCAAACCTAATGCACTGATTTATTTGTTTTTAATAAATTTTAATTTAAAGTTGCTAGCTACATCATGTTCATGTATAAAACTTTAAGAAAAATACAAAAAGAGTGTTTTCTTGTTCAAAGAAAAATAATCTCAAAACTAAATTGTGACTTTTTGTCCTGTGACAGTGTGTGACTTTTTGACTGTGACTTTCTGTCCTACATTCAGATTGAATAGGGGTGTTTGGTTGACCCCGCCTCCCTCTATCTGAGACTACTATCTCAGTGATGAGCTTTATGTTTCATGTACAAATGTATTGTGCTTGTCATATATGTATGTCGGATAAAAGCTCTACAGACCTCTTATATGTTTATTTTGACATCTTGCATGGTTTTTTATAGCCCCGTATTAAAATTATGCCCCCATTTAAAAAAAAAGGGGGGGGTGTATTCTGTTTTACCCCTGTCTGTCGGACTCTGTCCATCCATCCTTGCGTCAGTCAGTCCTATGATTTTACACATGATAGCCAAGTTGAAAGTTGAAAACTAACAACCTAATTTATGTACAAAAAAATTGAAAAACAGATATGTTACATATAAACAAACGACAATCACTGAATTATCGGATCCTGACTTGGAACAGGCACAACCATAACAAATTGGCAGGGTATACATGGTATAAGGAACTTTGAAAATATTTAGTTTTTGTGGTTTGGTCTATTTTCCGGATACTGTAAGCAATAAGGCCCCTTTATTTAGAGACTGAAATAATTGTAAGATGCACTTAGCTGTCTGTCATATTTTATATGACCTTGACCTCATTTTCATGGTTCATTGGTCAATGAAACACTGCATTGTTTTTGTCAGTTTATCATATGTTTAAAGTTACAGGTAGATTATATTTGGTAGATATGAAACAATTGTGAGGTGTGCATTTCTGAATGGCAGATTCATATATTTTATTGTTCTTTGGTCAATGATAAGTTTTCTTGGTTTTGTCATTTTATCAGGCCACAATTAAAAGAATGTCTGTTTCCCCTCCCCCTGGTCTACCCTTTGTAAACAGACCAGGAAGGCAGGTTCTTGTTAGCTCACCTGACCTGAAAGGTCAAGTGAGCTTTTCTCATCACTTGGCGTCCGTCGTCTGTCGTCCTGCGTCTGTCATCCGTCGTCTGTAAACTTTTACAAAAATCTTCTCCTCTGAAACTACTTGGCCAAATTCTACCAAACTTGGCCACAATCATCCTTGGGGTATCTAGTTTAAAAAATGTGTAGCGTGACCCTTCAAACCAACCAAGATGGCCACCATGGCTAAAAATAGAACATAGGGGTAAAATGCAGTTTTTGGCTTATAACTCAAAAACCAAAGCATTTACAGCAAATCTGAAATGGGGTAAAATTGTTGATCAGGTCAAGATCTATCTGCCCTGAAATTTTCAGACGAATTGGACAACCTGTTGATGGGTTGCTGCCTGTGAAATGGTTATTTTAAGGCAATTTTGCAGTTTTTGGTTATTATCTTGAATACTATTATAGATAGTGATAAACTGTAAAAGCAATAATGTTCAGCAAAGTAAGACCTACAAATAAGCCAGCATTACCAAAATTGTCAGTCTTAAGGAGTTATTGCCCTTTATAGTCAATTTTTAACATCTTTTCATCATTTTTTGTAACTTTTTTAAAAATCTACTTCTCTGAAACTACTTTGCCAAATTTAACCAAACTTGGCCACAATTATCATTGTGGTTTGTAGTTTAAAAAATGTGTCCGATGACCCAGCCTACCAAACAAAATGGCCAACATGGCTAAAATTAGAACATAGTGGTAAAATGCAGGTTTTGCTTTATATCTTTGAAACTAAGACATTTAGGGCAAATCTTTTTAGATTTAAATGTCCATCCGAATAAGATATATCCCCTCACAAATTTTCAGTTGAATTGGACAACCTGTTGTTGGGTTGCTGCCCTAAAATTGGTGATTTTAAGGTAATTTTGCAGTTTTTGGTTATTATCTTGAATACTATTATAGATAGAGATAAACTGTAGACAGCAATAATGTTCAGCAAAGTAAGATCTACAAATAAGTCAGCATGATCAAAATTGTTAGAGGACCCCTTAAGGAGTTATTGCCCTTTATAGTCAATATTGAACAACTTTTCGTCATTTTTGTAACTTGTATAAAAATCATTTATAAAACTACTTGGCCAAATTTAACCAAACTTGGCCACAATCATAATACTAGGGTATCTATTTTAAAAAAAGTTTCTAATGACCCCGCCTACCAACGAAGATGGCCGACATCAGTAAGCACATTAACAGGTGAGCGACACAGGCTCTTGAACATGTTGAAAGCCTCTAGTTTTTTTTAACAGGATGTCATGGATGTGATTGTCATAGCATGGTCACATGAATGGTTTGACTTGTCCAGTCCAGGCCACTTATCAGTTGTTTGTGCTCAATTTGAGTGTATTTATTTAGATTATCAATCCTTCTGCTTTCAAGCACTTTCGAAAAATGGAAACAAATTATTTTCAGGAAAAAAAAATTTTTTTTGTGGAAAATAATTTTTTGACCCGGGCGCTTATTTTTTACCCGTGTGGGGGGAGGGGAAACAAACATATTTTTAATTTTGGCCTTAAATTTTTTAAGCATAGGTCTACTTGTTGTATGGAATGACTACAAGGTATCATATAAAAAAAAGATGTCTGCCTGCCAAGGATAATTTTACTGTGACCTCATATTCATAGAATAATGATAATATTCATGATATTGAACAGCAAGAATGATGAGTAAGTTGATGTTATATACAAATAAGACAAAATTTTCAGTTGCCTACTAATTATGTAATACATGTAGTAGTTATTTTTGTCATTAAATGATATTTACCCTTTTATGAGTAGGGCAAGAACATGAAAGATAAAGGGGAAACTAAAAACAGAAGAAATTATCAACAAAATAAGATTTACAGAGGTCAACAAAGTCTAAATGGTAAGTCCACTGTTATAAATTTTTTTGTCCTTGAATAATGATTAAATATTTATTAAAATAAGATGTGGTATGATGAAAGAGGAAACTATCCATAAGAGTTCAATTTAGTGGATGTAAGCATTGCAATTACTTATTAGAGGCCATTGATGGCCTGTAAGTAATGAGAAAACCCATACCCTATACATGTTATAGTAATCTATAAAAGTCAACACTAACCAAATTTGAAACAGAGCATCAATTCAAACGTCAAATATACCAGACTAATTTATAAAACAAAAAATTATGAAAAATAAAAATGACAGATATAAACCAACGTCAACCACTGAACTATGTACAAGCTCCTGATATTAGACAGGTATAATATGGCTGGGTTGATATAAAAATAAGAAACACTTAGCAGTCTGATTTCCAATGAGACATTTCTCCAATAGAGATCAAATGACATTTAAGGAGGCTCTAGCGTATAACAATTTCATAAAAATGTTTAATATTTTTTTTTCATAACTCATTTTATTTATAACTTTATCATATGGTACACCAAATCATTCAAAACAATCGATTCGGTTTGGCCCCAGATGACTTTTAAAATGCATATATCATTGAAAGAGCTCCAAATTATCTCCCTTTGGAGCAAAAATGCCAATTTTTTGGCATTAGAAATGTAATATCTTATTTTACTCATCGGTGGCCTATATTTTTTATTATAATTTTGAATAAGCTGTACTTTACTAAACTATTATAAAATTCAAGCGATTTCTTTAATTTAGTACTTGAATATTTAAATGAAAGTTTATTATATTAATCATCAACATGATAAAATAGCCATTTTATTGATCTCTTCACTGATAATTTTTGAGTTTGTGTATTTGTAGGTCTGACATATCGATTTTCATGGTCATCATTCACAGATCAATGAACGGAAAACTTAAAGCTGGTATTTTTTTCCATAGTGCGACTTTTTTATTAATTTGAAATGGAACATGTTTTTTCCTACATTTATTTGAAAGAAGAAATTTCAACATTATGACTATAAACAAAAAGGAGTCATATCATCACGATCATTGATGCACAAGAACTTGATCATATAAATACAACAATGTAATTATCAATTGAAAGATGGAACGAATGAACTAGATATTAGAATGTTGTTGTCCAAATAAACTTGCTTTGTCTTCTCATTTGAATCTCTCCATTCAATAAAGATGTACAGAGGAAGATCTTTGAAGAACAGATTGAAAAAATGTTTTGTCTAAGAATTGCAGGAATATTCTAGTGAATGAAATTATTTATTGACTTCACTCTTATATAGTGGACTGAATAATTGTACATAGCAAGTTGGGAATAAAGAAAGCAAAAACTTTAACAAAAAGTGTTTATATTATAAATTTGCAAATATAAGCATACTATTATGTACACCACAAAGGTATATATAATTCAAATTGTTTGCCTATACAAGTATTGCAATGAACCTATAACAAAGAAAATCTTACCTCATGAAAAGAGTGAACTATTCAGTCAGAATATGAAATATGTTTTCAGTTCTATTTTTCATAATAGAATAAACAAGACAAAGATTTCAAAACAATATTTTTTATTTATTTAGAAATTTCATGATTTTGTTTCAGTGAAAGAAGGACTTTATTCTTTGACTGTAAAATATTATTATTATACATTCCAAAATAAGAATAATCTTTATTGTCATATAAACAAATAAAAAACATGTTTGTGACAATTTTTTTTTTTTATATATATATGTATATATAAAAAATATAAAAAAACCTTGTATACATTTAAAACATTTTACTACCAAACAGCATTCATTGTAACATACACATAACTTTATATTTATATATATTTATAATTTTAATCCTATAGGAATTTATTTTGTCCCATGGGATATTAAAAATCCCATGGGATAATTATAGTCCCATGGGATTTTTTTTGTCCCATGGGACAACAAATATCCCATGGGACTACAATAATCCCATGGGACCAAAAAAAATCCCATGGGATTTAACCAAAATCCCATGGGATAATGGTAAATCCCATGGGATTTTGCCCTGTCCCATGGGATATTGAAAATCCCATGTTTTTATAATTCAAATTGCAAAATAAATATGAAAGTAACAGTATAAAACCAATGAAATTATTGAATCCCATGTAATTCCGCACATTTTGGTTATATACATGATATTGTAGCTCTTGTTTGAGGCGGCGGCGGATTTGCAAATGAGTGTTTTGCAAATTAAAAGTGTCCAGTGTTCTGGATGTTAACTGATTGATAATTTAGTCTTAGATACATGATTTATCTTCCTAGTAGTTAGTGGTTTTTAACTAATTTTCAGTTGCTTCAAGTACTCTGACTCACATCTGTATTTGTTGTTGGGATACACAAATACATGGCCACATCCACTCTATGTATTTGTTGTTGGGATACACAAGTACATGGCCACATCCACTCTATGTATGTGTTGTTGGGATACACAAGTAAATGGCCACATCCACTCTATGTATTTGTTGTTGGGATACACAAGTACATGGCCACATCCACTCTATGTATTTGTTAGATTTCTATGTGTATCCATCTGGTGAGTTGAGCCATCATCAACTGATTTTTATACATGTAGTTTGTTCTTATTATGTAGTTTCACCACTGTCCTTGGTCCCAAGTCAGGAACTTGTAATTCAATGGTAGTCGTTTGTTGATGTGCAACATATTTGTTATTCGTTCATTTTTTTGTACATAAAGTTAGGCCGTTAGTTTTCTCTTTTGAATTGTTTTACATTTGTCTTTTTAGGGCCTTCATAGCTGACATATATATTGGATTTGCTCATTCTTAATGGTCGTACAGTGACTTTTACTTGTTACTTTCTGTGTATTTTGGTCTTTTGTTGAGAGTTGTCTCATTGGAAATCATACCACATCTTCTTTCAAATATGAACTGTTTAAAAAGAAACAAAATATATTTCCCTTTTGAAAATAAATTTGAAAGAGTGTAATCAGGTGATATAAGATGTTTTTTTTTTTATCCTATTGTAAAATTTGTGATAAATGGAAGAAATATGACAAAAAGTCACTTGGCTCCTATTTAGATAAAATGTATAAATATTGTGGATATTCAAATATAACATATCGTAATTATAAGTCATTTGTATGGCTGATATTAATGTAAATGAATTTACATGATGTTGTCTATTTTCATGTCTCTCCATATATTACACTATAAACTATTTACTTCCTTTACTTGCTATGCTCATGCAAGAATTAATTTCAATTTTCAATTGCAAAACAAAAAAAACTTGCATTGCTTATTCAAAAACATTTTTAACAAGTGATTTCAGTTTAATGATATTTAATTACAAGGTTTTTTGATAAATCTGAGTATGACTTTATCTCATGTTGTCGTTATTATGTGTTACTGTAAATGGTTTGTAAGAGATGAGACTTGAAATGTTGTCTTGTCTGCAACGTCGAAGTAAGTAAACTCTTGTATAAAACACATAAAACACATAAAACAAATATGTAAAGAAATAATTAAAGCCGTGTGATTTATATTTGAAATATTTTTTATTCATTTAAATCTATACTCAGATGATAATGGTCAATATATCTTTACATTTTATAAAAATATATATTTAAATGTTTATATCCCGTTTCACATTTCATTTCACGAGTACCAACAGAACTATATTTACATATTCATATTGTTTAAAATGATCCACATCAGTCTCTACACAGTAAGATAACAACACATACTTAGATTGATTGTCCTTCACGACAGCTGAGGTAGTGCTTTGTCTATAGGTAGGAAACATTTATGTTTTAATTATAGTATAATATACATTTTCTAGGAATATCGAGAGAACTATTACGTATATGTCACAAGAGAAGACAACTCTTACGTATGTAACAACGTGTAACAACGCATAATTAAATTTCACTCATAAAATGAAAGCTTATAGACAATTCACAGTATAACAGAAATCTAATAGACATAAGTGGTGTATTTCTTTGCTCTAGGTGTATGTGACGAGAATAAAACGGACGCTTTTACTTGCTCCAGACATATTAAATACAAATTATATTTATTTATGTATATTTTGAAGGAGAAGTGTTATCTGTTACACATGGACCATTTCCTGTTCTTCCACGAAATTTGCGCCAATTACATAACAGAACGGCGTTACAACAATCAATGACCATCACCAAAACAGCAGCCACAATAAACATCGCCATCAGAGTATCGTGATGTGAATATCCACATTGCTCCTTCTTCTCACCGCAAGTAACAGCTCCTCGTATGATTTCACTTGAAGGGTATCCAAGTAATCCAAACGAAGCACACGTCAAACCAAATAAAGCATTCCACTGTAAACAAAGTAAAAATACACGGGTTTAAAGAACATATAATTAATATTAGATATCATTTTGATATACGAGTACAATGACGAATTTTTACAAAACAGTAATTATAGAGATTATTAAGAAACTCGTGATGTACGTGTTATAAAAAAAACTTATATATTGTGTTAAACCCCATCCACTCCGAACCCTCAAACATTAACTTGTTCATTCAATCATTGTGTTATACCACACATTCCCCTGTGTTATTTGACAATCAATGCATTTGAATTGGGACATATAGTTGGACCCCATCTATGTCCTGGGTTGGGAACCCCTTTTTAAAATGGCTGGATCCGCCCCTGCACGATCTCTCATGACCAGTTACCTTTACCAAACATTTTAGTTTGTATATTTCAGGTTTTTTCACTTGTTTGTGTGAAATATAATTTGTTTATCTATTGTTTGATAGTTATATAAGAACCCTACGGCCCAGCATTGTATTGTTTTGGATTATATATGTGATTATTTTAAATGTTTTCAATGATTCAAAACTAACTTTCACTACCCTAAAGATTAGTAAATGACATACCAGGTTTCTTTCTTTAGCTGACTCCTCCCCTGTTGTTATAGATTCAGTGGCCTTAAAGTTAGCAATAATTCCTATTAATCCTAAAATAAATCCCTAAAAAATACAATGTATACATGAAATATTACCAGGCATTTGTATAGCGTATAAAAAATACAATGTATACATGAAATATTACCAGGCATTTGTATAGCAGGTATAATTGTATGGTTACAGAATAATTATCACATAGTATATAATACAGTAAGACTTCTAATAAACCATCTATGCATATATGTTTTCTCCAGAAATTTATTTATTTCTCTATTAAGTTTCAGTTATGAATATCTTATCGTTCATTATCAAAGCTTTAATGATAAATATCCCATCGTTTATTACAATGTACCTATCAGTAAAAAAAAGGTCCAAAAGTTCATTAAGCTTAAGGTATAATTGTCCCATCGTTTATTAATCGAACTTTGGATACAAATATCCCATCTGTTATTTATCAAACTTTGGATATACATGTTCCGTCGTTTATAAATCAAATTTTGGATATAAATGTCCCATTGGTCAAACTTTGGACGTAGATGTCCCATCGTTTATTAATCGAACTACTTTCTTGACATATACACCCAGTAATTTGTATTATACTTGAAGTTCCATTATACCAGCCATGCAATACAGGTATTTGTATTATACTTTACTTTCAAAGACATAGACGGACGCTCGATTAATTTCGACCTATTTTAATGTGTATGTTCAAATACCACGCCTTAATTATTTCTATTAACCTTCTTTATGGTTTCCTATCTTGAGTTGTTCTTTATACAAATGTATTTTACAACAAGAATGTGTCCCAAGTACAAGGATGCCCATCTGCACTATCAATTTCTATGTTTGTTGGACCGTGAAAATGGGATAAAATCTCTAATTTGGCATTAAAATTAGAAAGATCATATCATAGGGAACATGTTTACTAAGTTTCAAGGTGATTGGACTTCAACTTCATCAAAAATTACCTCGACCAAAAACTTTAACCTGAAGCAGGACGGACGAACGGACGGACGCACAGACAGAAAACATAATGCCCATAAAGAGTACACAAAAACATAACAAGTACTTACATAAACTCCGACATATATAGGTGAACCACCAATAATAGGGTATTTTGCACCATCCTGGGTCGCTAGAATGGCTATTCCCAAAATAGTTACGATCGGAGAAATAACACACACGATAAAAGAAATTATTTTTTGGACCTTTAACCCTTGTCTTCTGCGAGCGACTGAAATTAAAAAAATTTTTTTTGTCAAATTGAATTACAATATGCATAGAACATAGGAAAACTTAACTGGGAAAGAGATATAAAAATTGAGCTATGCTTAATAATGAAGTTTTACACACATGTACAAATACCAACCGCATATTGCTCCCTATATATTTGAAAGGTTAATTTGCGGTATATCAACCATGTATGGTTCCCTATTTGCGATATGTCACTCCCAATTTACGGTATATCGCTCCATATTTGTACCGTATATATGTAAAATTATTTGAGGTACTCTGTGTTTCCGAATAATCCAAAGAATTATGTTTTAGCTTTGCAATTGCGAATCTTATTTGCATTACAATGTAGGAATAGTAAATCAAAAATTGTACGAGACTTCCTGATTTATTTATTAATGAATTCAAAATTGTCTCTGAAAGAAAATACCTTAACTTACCTGAGTTTTCTAAAAAAAACTTACTACATATTTTCGTGTTTTTATATTACAAAATCCTAGCATAACAATAAGTATTGCTGTTATTGTTCACAAGTGTGAACCCTATTTTATTAAAGAGTTGTGAATTATGAGGACTATTTAATTCCCTTTCCTTCAAATGTAAGAATATAGATGCACATGTTCTTAGCAAAACATATATTCAGGTGAAAATACGGAGCACTGTTGGATACAGATATATAGCCTTGTGTTTTTTTACGCCAAGAGCTGGAGACGCAAGCTAGCGCTGTAGGTTTGCTGGAGAAGCAAGCTAGCGCTGAAGGTTTATCCGTAAGTTTGCCATATGAGAAAGATAACATTTAGAAAGAAAAAAAACTTAATATCTGAACTTTGTAAATTTTCAATGTATTTCAATAAAACCAAAGGGATGAACATGTACTGTTATCCATCACAGAATTTAGGAGTAGTTTTCGACTATTAGAACAAACATATTAATTAAAAATCTAAAATACTACATATAGTCTGAATCAACATGGTACAATTGAATGTTATATTAAAGTTAGTTGGAATTGATTATACAAATGCAAAATTATTCCCTTTCTTTACTTTTCATTTACACATAATATCCAAACATAGCTATCGGCATTTGAACTCTCTACCCATATATCGATAGGACGAATGTGAAAAACTAGGACAGGGCGTGTGTACGGTGTTTGATGTTCTATCGAGAATATTGTTTACTTACTGAGGAAAGTTTTAAATTTCAAATTGAACAAATGAGGGTGTCGATGGGACTTACAAACAGCTTGTTTTATGTCGATTCATGTTATACATTCTCATTATTTAGATTTCTTTCTTATTTCATCCGAGTTGTTGAATACATTGTCATATTTTGATTTTTAGTCAGTTGTTGAATAGTATTAATTAGAGGACATATTTACAGCAACGGCGAAATAAAATCATTTAATTCAGCTAATTTAAAACATAGGAAATACAGCAGGTGAAAAATGGTCCATAAAAATTTGATTCAAAATTGCATTATTGATTTATAAAATATTTTTCAGAATGTCGTTGGTTTGTAAGATAAAAAAAATTATGTCAGAATGCAAAACAAGATTTAAAATCTGTACAAATGGCTTTTATTCAGTAAATTTTATACGCCCCAGATAAAGGGGAATGGTGTAGTGTCAGATCTCGAGTCAGATCTCGAGTGTCGGATAATGCGATTTAAAATACATGTACGTAAAGATAAATAACATACCAGCAGAGAGGTATTTTGTAAATCGCCAAGACACATACTAGATTTATTCATATGAAATCTACCAAAAAACTTAGACGTTGAGTAAAATGTGTTGAAGATTGAAGTTCCGTATCTTATGATTGTTGTATTATTCTCTACATTTATTAACTTGTATATATGGTTTTTTTTTATAACTTCCTTATGACTTTTAGTGAATTTAATCTATGTATATTAAATGAACAGGGTCTAGTTGTTGTAACTAAACAACGGTCATACTTAATTATACAAAATATGACCCAGTAAATAAATAAATACACGATTTAAAAAAAATTAAACAATGTACACACACTTTAGAAATACATAAATAAATCAAGGATTTGTTTAGTACACAACCTTGAATGAATGAGAGAAAACAATCATTAACATAATAATTAAAATAGTACCTGCTTCTTCATCGTATCCCATGTTTTTAATTTTATGGTCAATTTATCCGGCTAGACCTTCGTTTCAACTTTGTGTACCAATAATGATCAATAATTGACGTTTCTCCTTTTTTAAATACCTGTCTCAGTTTCGAAATACTTCAATGATCGTAATGATTGGTATTTTTAAATACAAGGGGTCGTCTCAAAGTACAATAACATATTACGATAATGCCAAATGAAAGCATATTAAAATAAAACCGAAACAAAAAATACGACATCTTTATCATATAAAAAGAACAATTTTTATAGAATATTGATTTTTAAAACATTTTTTAAAAGGCTGGACTTGTTAGAGAAATCCACATCACAACTTTAATCTGGATATAGACAACTACCATATTGTAACAGTGAAAAAAACACCGATTATTTCAGATCAAGAAAAGTAACTGGTTTAATGCATCCTAAAATTAGATATTTCTCTTTATTATTCTTTTATAACCCACTATAAAATTACACTATAATTACACAGGAACACAAATTTCATGAAATGTATTTTAACTATATCTAAATCCCAAATATATTTATATATATATTAAGACGAAGTTTCGTTTGTGTACGGTTAATTATGTATTGATGTACGGCTACTTGTATTTTACAGCATCAGCAAGTAACTATACCCGTTGATGCTCCCTTACAATGATGACATCCTCGCTCAAACAAACATCCTTTTGATAAAGTTATGTTTCACAATATAGAAGTGAACACTTGAGTGGGACATCATAGCGTGCAGGAGAAAAATAACTACTTTTATCCATAAGCTCCTTCCTTTAGATTGATTGTTTGTTGCTAAACGTCTAGTGGCATATTTCAGACATAGGGTTGCTAAACGTCTAGTGGCATATTTCAGACATAACCCTATGGTCTGGATAAATCGAAGAAAAGGATACAGGAAAGATAAAAAAATAAGTTTATAATGAGGGATATCGTCTTACTGAATACAGTAGTATTGGCCAATGAACGTGCACATTTAATATACTTCAACAAAGGGTTTCGTAAATCTCACAAGAAATATTGAACTTCATCTTGTGTCTTCTGCAGCAATGTTTAATTTACAAAGAACTGCAAAAGTTTCTTTAAATGCATCTCACTTCTAATGAAGTTACCTTTTTTATCAAAGCATTTCATATATATAGTTTTTTTAATCTCATTGTAAAATATTTATATACTTCAGTATTCCCATTCCAAAAAGGAGGTTAAAATTACAAATGTTAGCAATATACATACATTTGTCTTTGTACTGACATATAACAATTTGTTTATCTTCAACAATCGTATATGACCTATTCGGTGATCTTATTGTAGCATCGTCGATGAATCGAGTGCGGGAGGTCTTGGATTTGGACCCTGATCAGGTCAAAACCAAAGACTTGGAAATTTGTATTTGCTTTGCTGCTTCTCTGCTAAACAAGCGGCATTTATGAGCATGATCTAAGACTGGTCTGCTCGGAAATAGAATAATGTGTCATGGTAAGATCACGTGTCTTCCTGTGGACGGTCACCATGTGAACCAGAATAAGCAGGGGAAAAAACGATTCAACGTGACGGTCAAGTACGTAGCGTTATATATTAATAATTTAATTTTGGATGTAACGCGTCTTCTGATTGGCTGACGTTATTTTGTTAAGAGCCCATAGACATAATTTAGTCATGTGACCGTGATGCATCAACGTTTTTTCATGGTTTTCTACGATTTAAAATGGAATTTAGAATTAAATTATAAGAAATGACTGCAATATTTTTTCTGTCTATTCCAAATAACATAAAAAATGTGGTGCCACTGTAAAATAACGCGCTACGCGCGTTATTCAGTGAGCACCAAATTTTTTATGTTATTTCTTCATAGACAGAAAAAATATTACAGTCATTCCTTAAATGCATCATGAATTCTTCCGGACTATGCATTTCATTTGCCACTGGACGTTTAGAAGCTACATATCCATCCAACATTATTATATCTTTGTGTGTGCGGGTGAAACTGCGGTGATGAATCTTCAGTTATATGTTTAAAATGGTATAGAATGACAATATTTGGAGCAGCAGCAAGCTTCAGAAAATGAAGATAAAAATATACTTTGGTGACGACCATTTGATATTCTGGGGGGGGGGGGGGGGGGGGGGGGGACAGGAGGATTTGTTTTTGATCGGTTATTTATTTTTGTAAACTTGTAAACTGAGAGGACAGATTATTCATTTTCTGCACTATTGAAGCAAGATTTTTCATTTTCATTAAAGCAAGGGACTGATTATTCATTTTCACAACTATATTTATGATATTCGAAAACATACAATTTTTTTTAAATATTTGTTAATTATGAATAATACATGTATAGTCAAGTCATTATGTACCATTTAATCAGAAAAGATCATAATTCCCCGCTGAAATTTTAAGATTCAAGATTTCATTCATAACCTCAGACACATACTTGTGTACAAGAGGACAATTTAATATACAACATTTTAAGATGATACATAGCGATACAGGACAAAAGAAACACCAATACATAGTAACAAGTATATTATAAAAGACAATTGGTATAATTAGATTAAGTATTTTATGATTTTCTTCACGAAATGAATCATTTATTTATATTCCAAAGTAATAAACATGGGCTGCCTGAACATGTATTGCCTACATATATAGTATTAAAGTTAATTTTAGTAAATTTAGTTTACCTAGCCTCTTTGAAAAGTAGTGTGCAACATAATTTGCCGAGCGGAGCTAGGCAAAAAAAATTTTGAAGGGTTTTGGAACCGCTGAAGGCCCAAGAAGCTATAAACCTGCTAAGTTATTTATTTTCAATACATTGCAAGTCAGGTTATTTATTTTCAAACTACCCCAGAACAAACCATTTATTTTTGTGATTATCAAGGCTGAGTTATTTCTTTTCAAAATCCTCCTGCCCCCCCCCCCCCCCCCCCAGAATATCAAATGGTCGTCCCTTAACAAAATTCATAAATGAGGGGAAGGGCTCAGAATCCCCCTTCTCCCCTTCAACACCCTTAAGTAGGCGCAATTAATCCATAACCCTTAAATGAAATGAATTGACATATCTTTTTTCTTAATATGAATTATCATTCTAAATTTGTGAAAGAAAGTTAAAAGGGTAAACTTTGCATTTTATTCATACATAAAACACTCTAGGTTCAATAGATAAAGTAGAATATTCATATCTTATTGTTGTTCGTTTTTTTCTACATTGGCTAGACGTATAGGGGGTGGGTTGAGATCTATTTAAACTCATTTAATCCCGCCTCTGGCCTTTGTTTAATAGTCTTGTGATTTTTAATTTTAGTTTCTTGTGCATACTAAGTAATTCGGAGTTTAGTATGACGTCCATTATCACTGAAATAGTATAATTTTTAAGGTCAGCTGAAGGACGCCTCCGGGTGCAGGAGTTCCTCGCTGCACTGAAGACACATGGGTGGATTTCAGCTGTTTTCTGCTCTATGATCGGGTTGTTGTCTATGACACATTCCCCATTTCCATTCTCAATTTGTTATTTGTATTCGTTCGTCGCGTGCTACGATCATTTCGATGAATATGCTTTTATACTGAATTTATTTGATTTAATAAACAATACACCACCTCCGGCGAAAATAAACCTGAATGTAGCGTAATGATAATTGGGTAATTGTTACGTGTTTATAGTTCACACCTTTTGGGGATTCTTTTTATTTTATTATTTTCTAAAGGATTCAGCTGACAAACCATCTGACGTATAGTAGGCTTGGAGATATTTAGTGGATCACAAGAATAAAGTTTCTAATATTCTGCTCTTTTGACATTTACTTGGATGTCTTTAAAAATGCCTACTAACGATGCCAAGGCGTTCTTTTTGTAATTTGGATTGAATTAGAGATATAACCCCTTATAAACGCCATAATATCATTATTAATTTGATTACCCGTAGGATGCCTGTAAGGCTGTTACTAGACAAAAAAGAAAGAAAAGAACCTTACTGTTACAATGTTTCACACATTTTGAGACGATCCCTGTAACCCACACAAGTACAAGTTGAAAAACTAGGATCATTTTCCTTTACATAAATATAGTAATTGGCTATTACACATAGTCTATAAATCAATGCCTTCGTGACGTACTATCGTGTTGCTATTTATAACAATAAATGTATGGTTAAAGATATAATAGTGTGTAGAGTTATAATCTATAATATACAGTGCATTTATCAAATTTAGAAGTAATTATGCCAAAAAAAATTCAGATGTCGTTTTTGACACTTAAAGTAATAAATGATTATATTTATTTTGAAAAAAAAATGAACAGAACTGGCTGCTAAAAGTGAATTGTCGTTTCACTATTTCCCTTTCATTAATGATTGAAATCGTATTTTCAATTTTTGTAAAAGAATTTTATTATTGTAATCCAGAACCCATAAAGAGCATCATTTTATAACAATATTATGACAATCTATATTATTAAACGAGAAGACCGCATTTTTGGTGTCGCTTCTCTTCCTTCCACAATAAATCAATCATCATGCCTCTGTGTCCTATAGGTAACATGCATAGTCGCATTTGTCATCCGTTCTTATGATTATTCAAATTGAGTTATTTTGGGAGAAAAACGACAAAAAAGAAGTCCGCAAATGATTCCGTCATCAGACTGACTTTTAGTCATAGATAAGACTTCCTGTTTGAAACATGCGCAAATACAACCAATCGTATGATAGATAACAAAAAAGAAAATAGATAAGCCAATCAGAGCGTTCTTCATTTCATGGTGCTTACATTGCAAGAACCCGACAACTATTATACCTCCTTAAAGAGGACAATTATTGTTTGCGTTTATCTACATGTAAACTACGATTATACTTTTTTTAAATATAGAGAATCTCTGTATTCTGTCTACTGTTTTTTTAAATGTTTACTATTCAGGGGGTCATACCAGTTGCACTTATATTAAAATAAGTAAAACATGTGACACAAGAACAACCAATCGTAGAGCGTTCTCCTTATCACGGTGTTTAGATCGCAAAAATCACAACTATTATATCCCTTAGAGAGGACAAATATTTTTCGCGTTTACGATTATACTACTTTGATGTCAGGGATTTATTGTTAAAAGGGAAAATAGTGATTTGGCAAAAATGAAAGTAAGGTAGAGATTAGAGGGAGGCAGGACCTTTTTCGGGGCGCCAGGATCGGGTGTTTTTAAGCTCGGGATTTGGGGATTGATACTTACGGGATCCGGGAATATATTTTTCGATTTCGGGATATGAATTTCTTTAAATTCTGCATCTCGGGATTTCATGGTTTTAAGCCCGGGATTTCGGGATCAGGACCCCTCCGATCGACAACTCCTAAAATTAGCCTTAGTCGGTATTAGTCATTTATACATGATTCAAATCCTACCATTGGCATATTAATAAGGCTCTAAAAAAGGCACTGAAGGATTGTCATAGAAGCATATTTTTTAGACTAATAATGGTCTATATATAAACAGTTACATTTATTTCATGTTTGAAACGGTGCAAATTTTTAATTTGATTTAGACTTTATCAAAAGAAGCATTGTAGCAAAGGTGGTCGTGAACCAGAAACACGAATATAATGGAATTTAACAGAAAGGAAACAAATATCGGACTTTGGAAAAGGGGAGATACCTTTTATGTAATTCTCAATACATGATATCTTTAACAAAAAATCATCCAACAACAGTTCACAAGCTGTATATGCCCGCGATTTCGCGGGTGTTTTCTAGTATGATTAAAAATAGCAAATATGCAGTAGACCCTTTTAATGACATATATATGAAATATATGATATTAATATTATAGTGGAGCAGACTAAATTAAATAATAATCAGTGGCGGATCCAGAATTTTTCATAAGTGGGGGCCCGCTGACTGACCTAAGAGGGGGCCCACTCCGGTCACGCTTCAGTGATTCCATATATAAGCAACAAAAAATTTTCTCAAAAAGGGGGGGCCGGGCCCCCTGCCCCCCCTAAATCCGCCTACTGCCAGTAAAACATAATGATCAATTAATGTTTACCAATCGTCTAGTGATGAAAATATTGTGATTTCATTATGCAGAGAAACAAATTTATATGTTTAATATGTAGAGAAACAAATGTTTATGTTATTTATAGGAACAAATTTCTATGTTATGAAAATGTATAAATACTAGTTGCTTTTTAATCCGTCTCGCATACTTCTTTTTAGAATGGCATTAATAATTTTAAAAAAAAGTTTACTTTTACAATGTAAATTGAGTATACTGTATAATTGATGGTTTGAGACGACCAGACAGAAGCTAGCGAACAATAGCTAGCGAACAATAAGCCAGCGAACAATAAGGCGATATATCGAGAAACCAAAAAACAGAATAAGACAACAACGGCCGTTAAATAAAAAGATATTCAAAAAGGCAGAAAATCAGTTAAAATATAGCAATTTTAACTCAAATTTGAAATGGTTTTTATCCAATCTATTGATTTAACAAGTCGCATAACTTGTTAGGCTAATATTCAGTACCACAATAACTCTGCATCTATCAACGGATTATTTGTAGGTGTAGGGCCACCTATGCACCCTCTTCAATTTAGAACGTATGTAAAAGTAGTCCTACCCTGTAAAGTATAGCACCTTTTATGTCATTGTTTAAACTAGAGCTCAAAATTTGAAAAAAATGTCAAAAAATTAGGGGGGTCGGCCTATTCCAGGGCTTCTAGAGAAAAATAATGAGGGGTGTCACGGGAAATGACTATATAGGTCTTGTAGAGGAGAAACAGGCACTTCTTTTGCGCTAGGTATCAAAGGGCGCTATGTTCAAAAATCTGAAACTAGAGCTCAAAATTTGAAAAAAATGTCAAAAAATTAGGGGGGTCGGCTTATTCTAGGACTTCTAGAGAAAAATAATGAGGGGTGTCACGGGGTATGACTATATAGGTCTTGTAGAGGAGAAACAGGTGCTTCTTTTGCACTAGGTATCGAAGATCGCTATGTTCAAAAATCTGAAACTAGAGCTCAAAATTCGAAAAAAATGTCAAAAAATGGGGGTAGGGTCGGCCTATTCCAGGAGTTCTAGAGAAAAATAATGAGGGGTGCCACGGGGTATGACTATATAGGTATCGTAGAAGAGAAACAGGCGCTTCTTTTGCACTAGGTATCGAAGGGCGCTATGTTAAAAAATCTGAAACTAGAGCTCAAAATTCGAAAAAAATGGGGGTAGGGTCGGCCTATTCCAGGGCTTCTAGAGAAAAATAATGAGGGGTGTCACGGGATATGACTATATAGATCTTGTAGAGGAGAAACAGGCGCTTCTTTTGCGCTAGGTATCAAAGGGGGCTATGTTCAAAAATCTGAAACTAGAGCTCAAAATTCGAAAAAAATGTAAAAAAAATGGGGGAAGGGTCGGTTTATTCTAGGACTTCTAGAGAAAAATAATGAGGGGTGTCACGGGGTATGACTATATAGGTATCGTAGAAGAGAAACAGGCGCTTCTTTTGCACTAGGTATCGAAGTGCGCTATGTTAAAAAATCTGAAACTAGAGCTCAAAATTCGAAAAAAATGTCAAAAAAATGGGGGAAGGGTCGGCTTATTCTAGGACTTCTAGAGAAAAATAATGAGGGGTGTCACGGGGTATGACTATATAGGTCTTGTAGAAGAGAAACAGGCGCTTCTTTTGCACTAGGTATCGAAGAGCGCTATGTTAAAAAATCTGAAACTAGAGCTCAAAATTCGAAAAAAATGTCAAAAAAATGGGGGTAGGGTCGGCCTATTCCAGGAGTTCTAGAGAAAAATAATGAGGGGTGTCACGGGGTATGACTATATAGGTATCGTAGAAAAGAAACAGGCGCTTCTTTTGCGCTAGGTATCAAAGGGCGCGATGTTCAAAAATCTGAAACTAGAGCTCAAAATTTGAAAAAAATGTCAAAAAATTAGGGGGGGTCGGCCTATTCCAGGGCTTCTAGAGAAAAATAATGAGGGTTGTCACGGGGAATGACTATGTAGGTCTTGTAGAGGAGAAACAGGTGCTTCTTTTGCGCTAGGTATCAAAGGGCGCTATGTTCAAAAATCTGAAACTAGAGCTCAAAATTTTTAAAAAAATGTCAAAAAATTAGAGTGGTCGGCTTATTCTAGGACTTCTAGAGAAAAATAATGAGGGGTGTCACGGGGTATGACTATATAGGTCTCGTAGAGGAGAAACAAGCGCTTCTTTTGCACTAGGTATCGAAGAGCGTTATGTTCAAAAATCTGAAACTAGAGGTCAAAATTCGAAAAAAATGTCAAAAAAATGGGGGTAGGGTCGGCCTATTCCAGGAGTTCTAGAGAAAAATAATGAGGAGTGTTACGGGGTATGACTATATAGGTCTTGTAGAGGAGAAACAGGCGCTTCTTTTGCACTAGATATCGAAGGGCGCTATGTTCAAAAATCTGAAACTAGAGCTCAAAATTTGAAAAAAATGTCCAAAAATTAGGGGGGTCGGCTTATTCTAGGACTTCTAGAGAAAAATAATGAGGGTGTCACAGGGTATGACAATATAATGGTCTTGTAGAGGAGAAACAGGCGCTTCTTTTGCACTAGGTATCGAAGGGCGCTATGTTCAAAAATCTGAAACTAGAGCTCAAATTCGAAAAAAATGTCAAAAAATGGTGGTAGGGTCGGCCTATTCCAGGAGTTCTAGAGAAAAATAATGGGGATTGTCACGGGATATGACTATAAAGGTCTTGTAAAGGAGAAACAGGCGATTCTTTTGCGCTAGGTATCAAAGGACGATATGTTCAAAAATCTGAAACTAGAGCTCAAAATTTGAAAAAAATGTCAAAACATTAGGGGGGTCGGCCTATTCCAGGGCTTCAAGAGAAAAATAATGAGGGGTGTCACGAGGAATGACTATATAGGTCTTGTAGAGGACAAACAGGCACTTCTTTTGCGCTAGGTATTGAAGGGCGCTATGTTCAAAAATCTGAAATTAGAGCTCAAAATTTGAAAAAAATGTCAAAGAATTAGGGGGGTCGGCCTATTCTAGGACTTCTAGAGAAAAATAATGAGGGGTGTCACGGGGTATGACTACATAGGTTTTGTAGAAGAGAAACAGGCGCTTCTTGTGCACTAGGTATCGAAGGGTGCTATGTTAAAAAATCTGAAACTAGAGCTCAAAATTCGAAAAAAATGTAAAAAAATGGGGGTAGGGTCGGCCTATTTCAGGAGTTCTAGAGAAAAATAATGGGGGTGTCACGGGAAATGACTATATAGGTCTTGTAGAAGAGAAACAGGCGCTTCTTTTGCGCTAGGTATCAAAGGGCGTTATGTTCAAAAATCTGAAACTAGAGCTCAAAATTTGAAAAAAATATCAAAAAATTAGGGGTAGGGTCGGCCTATTCCAGGGCTTCTAGAGAAAAATAATGAGGGGTGTCACGGGGAATGACTATATAGGTCTTGTAGAGGAGAAACAGGCGCTTTTTTTTGCGCTAGGTATCGAACGGCGCTATGTTCAAAAATCTGAAACTAGAGCTCAAAATTTGAAAAAAATGTAAAAAAAAGGGGGGTCAGCCAGCAGCGGCATAACATAAAAAAAACTCATCATAAATACCAGACGCGCGTTTTATCTACAAAGACTCATTAGTGATGTTCGAATCAATATAATGATTGAAAGGCCAAAATAAAGGACGAAGTTGAAGAACATTGAGAACATAACATTCCTAGCAGTTTTGCCAAATACAGGTAAGGCAGTCTATTCCTGGTGTAGAAAAACCTTAGTTTTTTTCAAAAATTCAAAGCGGTGTTAATTTATACGATTATATCAATGATAAGCCAAGTCAACACAAGTGCTGACTACTGGGCTGGTGAAACCTTCATTGCCAGCAGTGGCATCGACTCAGTGGTTGCATTTTAGGTTTTAACTCATCATAGATACCAGTATTTAAATTTTATATTTACGCCAGACGCGCATTTCGTCTACAACATATCAGTGAATGTCTTGTCCAGGCACATCGTTTGCGTAAGACTTCAAAGGGTGCTATGTTCAATTTTGTCGAAAGGAACTAAAAAAAATAATAAAAAACTCAACTGTCAGACAAGAACGCGAAAACCAAAAAAAAACATATCATAGTCAGCAAAGACTAATTTTCAATTTCTTCAAAGTCATAATTTCCCCATCCGAATAACATGATAAAAGAGTTTGTAAAATCTGTTATGTAAATACTGATAAAAAGAATGCTGATAACTGGCTGATTTTCTTTTTCAAGGGTATGTCGAAAAGAAAACGACGAAGATAAAAAAAACTTTAGTGCGAATGCCAGCTGGTATATAACCAAATTGGAATTGAAATTAAAAAAAACACTCTTTATTTTTTTCTGATATAATTTGTCAAAATAGAACTAGTTTTAAACACTATTTAAATATTACCTGAGTTTGATCAATAACTATCGACTCGATAAGTTCTTATCTGCACATGCAGCTCCTGTACCCGTACACAGCATAACATGTGTTTCATCGTCATTGTTTTCAACACTTTAAATAACCAAGTTTAAAAAGTTATGTGATTGACACCTTGAAATAGGTCCTCGACAACTCATAACAGCAGCAAGATGGTAGATTATCAGCATGAGAGAGGCAGGAATGTCGCTGTGACAATTGCACGTATTGTCGTTCATCACTTTACCACTATAAGTCGTTTAGAGATTAAAAATAGGCAATACACGATATAAAAGACTATCCGAGATCAAAAAGACCCCTATGCCACCTGCTAAGGAAAATCAAGCATGATGAAGCTTAGTCAGAAAGAAACCCATTGCATACACTACAATCCTAAAAAGAGAGAGGTGGGCATACAGGAGCCTTTTAACAATAATTGTTCGACATTGAATCATCTCTACTGGTTATTGTGCGATAAGACCATTTCAGGGACGTTTGCTTACGAACAGACACACAGTTATCCATATCCAATGTAGTGCAGAGCTCGCCAAAATTGGAAATTAGCATCGTAGAGGAAGATCCAATGTTCAAATGGAATTCGGTTCATCTTCCTTGGACTGATCGTAGCCCGGATTAGAACCATATCGAGCATATTTGGAACACTATTGGGCGGAAAGTGCACAAAAGGACACACCAGTTCAAACACATCATGAAATAAACAATGCCCTTCATCAGAAATGGTTGCTGCTACCTAAACAACATATTAGCCGATTCAAGGCAGGAATCAAATGACGTTTAGATGCGGTAATTCGTTTGATTGGAGGCTGCGCACAAATTACTAGTTCTTTGGCGTATAAAGATTAACCATGATGCGAACAATCATCTTAAGATTAATTTTGAAATACCTGACATTGTAAAGTTCGACTACAGTAAAAGTTGAAAAATGCAGTTTTTGTACAAAAAAACACTACATTTTGTTATTAAAATTGTGGTTGCCAATATGTTATCATAAACTATGTTTCAATAATATCATACACATATTTTGTTATATTTCATCCAAAAAAAGAGGCTAATTTTTCAAGTTTGAAAAACTCAAGGTGTTGCAATACTTTTTTCCATGTGTAGTGTATATATAATCCAGCCGTGCGTAAGATGGGTCCATTAGAGTTGTTAACTAAGCGTCTTTTTGAAATAAGTCACTCGCCTTTTGCAAATAAGCAGTCGATCCTCAACATAAGAATACAACGACTCGCAACTATGTGAGTTAAAGAACATGGGTTGTTAACTATGCACTATATAACCGACTTCATCTAGTCAGCCTTTTAACAAACCTCATCGTCACAAAAGTACAAATCGGTCTAGGTATCTCTATAGAAAAGTTTGTTAAACGGATAAAATATTTTGACGTAAATTCGAGAAACGATGCTTGATCGTTGTTCGTTTGAGTGAAACTTGGATTACAGTTCTGTTTCAACAGAATAAAGAATTCACGTTTATTCTTCGCATCATTTATGTTTTACTTGCCAATATGACTAAGTGCCGCCCAAGACCAAGAAGTTGTGATGATCCAGGTTGCTTTTCATACCATATTCAAGTCAAGCATTTTCATAAAACTATGGACGGAAAAGATAACCGAATTCAACAACAAAGAGATCAAAGTACTATGTATAAAACACTGCTTTGATGTCTACTCTATCGACAAATGGTCGATCTCGTAAGATTTGAGGAAACTCGAGTTTTTCTCGACCACTGAGATCATACCATGATGGGGAAGATGAACAAATACTTTAAAGACAAATATATATTCGCACTTGCGTGATTGGTACTTTAGATGATCTCATGAACCAACAAAAAACACCACCAAACAGAGATTGACTTAGGACAAGTGGCCACAACTTATAAGAAATATGAAAGATAATAAGGTGAAGTGTAACTTGTATGCAGACATACTAACTATACAGCAGAGTCAGTTCCGCGTGATTACCAATTCCAGAATTTTAACAATGAGGAAAAACAGGGTTCCCGAACTTCTTAATACCGCGTATCGCATCTTTAATCGTATACTTGGGGTGATGTAAATTATCTCTTGGAGGAATGGAAAGGTATTCTCAGTCATTTATTTCTTAGTTCAAACAATAAGACATGGAGTCACAACCTCTATTTTCAAACACAAAGGTTCGTGGTTCCATCTCCGTTTCTGGGAGACAATTTCAGGTACCACATTTCCGGCTCTTCCTTCACACCATTTGCGAGTATTATCATCTGGAACAACGATAGTCTGTCGGAAGGATACGCGACTGATCACGTCTTAAAAGAGAGCCATACCACTTGCACGTAAAAGACAACTTGTTAGCTTCCAAAAAAGAGCAGACTAATGGCGCTACAAGGCAGCACTCGCACAATAAAACTAGAAAAGGGTATGATTAATTTAACTCATAATAACTTGTTTCCAAAATAACTGTGCTCGTTCATTTCCGGAATAAATGGCTTTAAGCTTTGAATTACTTTTCCTTTCTTAAAATAGAAATAAAGGACTTCTTAACTATGTGAGAGATGTATTAATCATAGAAAATGTCAAAGTGACGTGACATTACATTGAGTGCGGCACATAGTAAACGCCATGTGTGTGGTATTTACGAGAGGTATGAGTGTGATGCAACGTAGTACCCTCAATTTTAAAGGTTTCGATATCTACTCTAGTTTGTCTCAACACATCTCACTCCGTGAATCTATTCAATTTCTCTTTCTTGTTCTTCTTATTTTGCTTACCAAACATTCATCACCTGGATCTCAGCTGCCTTTTTGTGAAGTTAACAAATCAATGCTTCTGCATGTTTGAATTTGTGGTCATACTTGTCCAGCTTGTTCATTATTTTTTCTCACGTTCTTTTGTTGCTGCATCACGGCGACAGTCGATGGCGATTATTCTCCAAAACTCATTAAAATGTGTTTACAACGGGCGTTTTCTGTTAAAAATGTAGTTTAACGATGCCTTCGGGGAGACGGGAGAACTAGTGGAGCCAGAATTTCGTTCCTATACCTTTTTGCATTTAGGTTTCCTTCACTAATTGTCAGATCGGGGCGTTCCTGGTAAGTTATCCATTACATACCCTTAATTCGCCACCCTAAAGCCAATTTGTTTCCTGTATGTACGCATCAAAAAGCATGCCTTTGCATCTGCGGCAGACCATGTCTCTGCCATCGATAAATGTCAAGTTGAATTTGGATTCAGCGGTAAAAAGGATTAGTCTCCATGTTAGTCTATGTCATCGAATCCGTACCCTCTCCATTTAACTCGCGACATCCTTCGATTCTGCGTAAGGATAGCTCACTTCAACGAACGACGAACTCTTAGGCTGCCTAGATGAAGTCGGTTACAAACTGTTTGCGCATATAGCCTATTTTTGTTTCACCCATGAGTTTCTCAAAAATGATTACGGAGATGAATAATGCGGATTTGCCAATCTTCACATAACTTCGTTTCACGTGAGTTGCAACCTCGGGGACGTTAAAATGTTGTACCAGAATGTATCTCTAAGACGAGTCTTTAGCGCCTTTCAAAGTCATTCTAGAGACATTGAATAGTGCTCGATACATTTAATGATCAAAAGCACAACTCAGTTCCATCTCTATAAAGGTAAATGGTTGAAAAAATGCGTATTTGTTTGAAATCGGAAAATAGCGTAAAGTTATCTTCGAATTTAAAAAAAAATACTAAATGATCATGAATAGATTATTCAGGTCATTAGTTTTAATCGTGAAAATATTACAAACTAATATATTAAATATATTTTACTTAAAAAGTAAAGTAATGTTTCTTTTTTTATTTATACACATGGAAAAAAGTATTGCAAAATATTGATTTTTTAAAACTTGAATAATCAGCCTTTTATTTTGGATGGAATATGATAAAATATTTGTAAAATAATATTGAAACCTTGTTTATGAAAACATTGGCATTTTAACGAACAAAAAATGTTTGAAAAAAAATTATTTATCTAACCACAATGCTAAAACCAAAATGAGGTGTTTTTTTTGTACAAAAAACTGCATTTTACAACATTAACTGTAGTCGAACTTTACAATGTCAGACATTTCAAAATTATTCTTAAGATGATATTTACATCATGGTTAATCTTTATACGCCAAAGAAATAGTACTTTGTGCGCAGTCTCCATTCAAACGGTCAACCGCCACTTAACGTCTTATGATTTCTGCCATAAATCGACTAATTTGTTGTTTAGATAGCAGCAACCATTTCTGATGAAAGGCATTTTTTATTTCATCACGTGTTTGGACTGGGGTGTCCTTTTGTGCAAATTACGCCCAATATTGTCCCATACATTCTTGATATGGTTCAAATCCGGGCCATGATTGGACCAAGGAAGATAAACAGAATTCCATTTGAACAATGGATCTTCCTCCACAATGCTTATATCCAATTTTGGCGAGCTCTGCACTACATTGGATACGGATAACTGTGTGTCTGTTCGTAAGCAAACGTCCCTGAAATGGTCTTATCGCACAATAACCAGAAGGGATGGTTCAATTTCGAATAATTATTGTTAAAAGGCTCCTGTATGCCCACCTCTCTCTTTTTAGGATTGTATTGTATGCAATGGGTTTCTTTCTGACTAAGCTTTATCATGCTTGATTTTCCCTAGCAGGTGGCATAGGGGGTCTTTTTGATCTCGGATAATCTTTTATATCGTTTTTTGCCTGATTTTGATTCTCTAAACGACTCATTGTGGAAAAGTGATGACCGACAATACGTACAGTTGTCACAGCGAAATTCCTGCCTCTCTCATGCTGATAATCTACCATCTTGCTGCTGTTATGAGTTGTGGAGGACCTATTTCAATGTGTCAATCGCATAACTTTATAAACTGGGTTATTTAAAGTGTTGAAAACAATGAGGATAAAAACACATGTTTTGCTGTGTACGGGTACAGTAGCTGCATGTTGATCAAACTCGGGTGATATTTCAATAGTGTTTAACTAGTTCTATTTTAACAAATTATATCAGAAAAAAATAAAGAGTGTTTTTTTAATTTCAATTCCAATTTGGTTATATACCAGCTGGCATTCGCACTAAAGTTCTTTCATCTTCGTCGTTTTCTTTTCGACATACCCTTGAAAAAGAAAATCAGCCAGTAATCAGCATTTTTTTTATCAGTATTTACATAACACATTTTACAAAATACTTTTTTCCATGTGTATACATCTATTTTTATCAGACAACACCCGCACGTGGACGAGGGTACTTATACCGTCTTTAAGGTTGTGGCGCTTGTATTGACATTGATAAAGTTAATCTGTCTGTATGTAGTTTTACTATCATACTTTTTTTAACAATGCAGTACTCTTTAGTGATTTTGGTTATCTGATATGAAAAAACTGTTTAAGGAATAAAAAGTAGACTGTCTATTAAGTCTGTAAGTGTATATAGAACTTTAGGTTATATACCAGCTGGCATTTGCACTAAAGTTCCTTTATCTTCGTCGTTTTCTTTTCGACATACCCTTGAAAAAGAAAATCAGCCAGTAATCAGCATTCTTTTTATCAGTATTTACATAACACATTTTACAAACTCTTTTATCATGTTATTCGGGTGGGGAAATTATGACTTTATATGACAAGATTTGAAATTAGTTTTTACTGACTCTGATATGTTTTTTTTTGTTTGGTTTTCGCGTTCTTGTCTGACAGTTGAGTTTTTCATTAAATTGTTTTAGTTCCTTTCTACAAAATTGAACATAGCACCTTTTGAAGTCTTACGATACGATGCGCCTGTTTTCCCTTCACAGGACATTCACTGATATATTGTAGACGAAACGCGCGTCTGGCGTAAATATAAAATTAAAATACTTGTATCTATGATGAGTTAAAACTTAAAATGCAACCACTGAGTCGATGCCACTGCTAGTAGAGATTTATTTCCCCGAGGGTATCACCCTCCCAGTAGTTTGCACCTGTGTTGACTTGGCTTATCATTAATATAATTTTATAAAGTAACACAGCTTTGAATTTTTGAAAAAAAACTAATGTTTTTCTACACCAGGAATAAACTGTCTTACATGTATTTGGCAAAACTGCTAGGAATGTTTTGTTCTCAATGATCTTCAACTTCGTCCTTTATTTTGGCTTTTCAACCATTATTTTGATTCGAGTGTCACTTATGAGTCTTTTGTAGACGAAACGCGCGTCTGGTATTTATGATGAGTTTTTTTTTGTTATGCCGCTAATGGCTGACCCCCCTAATTCTTTGACATTTTTTTCAAATTTTGAGCTCTAGTTTCAGATTTTTGGACATAGCTCCGTTTGATACCTAGCGCAAAAGAAGCACCTGTTTCTCCTCTACAAGACCTATATAGTCATACCCCGTGACACCCCTCATTATTTTTCTCTAGAAGTCCTAGAATAAGCCGACCCCCCTAATTTTTGACATTTTTTTCTAATTTTGAGCTCTAGTTTCAGATTTTTGAACATAGCGCCCTTCGATACCTAGCGCAAAAGAAGCGCCTGTTTCTCCTCTTCAAGACCTATATAGTCATTCCCCGTGACACCCCTCATTATTTTTCTCTAGAAGCCATGGAATAGGCCGACCCCCCTAATTTTTTGACATTTTTTTCAAATTTTGAGCTCTAGTTTCAGATTTTTGAACATAGCTCCCTTTGATACCTAGCGCAAAAGAAGCACCTGTTTCTCCTCTACAAGACCTATATAGTCATACCCCGTGACACCCCTCATTATTTTTCTCTAGAAGTCCTAGAATAAGCCAACCCCCTAATTTTTTGACATTTTTTTCAAATTTTGAGCTGTAGTTTCAGATTTTTGAACATAGCACCCTTCGATACCTAGCGCAAAAGAAGCGCCTGTTTCTCCTCTTCAAGACCTATATAGTCATTCCCCGTGACACCCCTCATTATTTTTCTCTAGAAGCCCTGGAATAGGCCGACCACCCTAATTTTTTGACATTTTTTTCAAATTTTGAGCTCTAGTTTCTGATTTTTGAACATAGCTCCCTTTGATACCTAGCGCAAAAGAAGCACCTGTTTCTCCTCTACAAGACCTATATAGTCATACCCCGTGACACCCCTCATTATTTTTCTCTAGAAGTCCTAGAATAAGCCGACCCCCCTAATTTTTTGACATTTTTTTCAAATTTCGAGCTCTAGTTTCAGATTTTTGAACATAGCGCACTTCGATACCTAGCGCAAAAGAAGCGCCTGTTTCTCCTCTTCAAGACCTATATAGTCATTCCCCGTGACACCCCTCATTATTTTTCTCTAGAAGCCCATGAATAGGCCGACTCCCCTAATTTTTTGACATTTTTTTCAAATTTTTAGCTCTAGTTTCAGATTTTTGAACATAGCTTTCTTTGATACCTAGCGCAAAAGAAGCACCTGTTTCTCCTCTACAAGACCTATATAGTCACACCCCGTGACACCCCTCATTATTTTTCTCTAGAAGCCCTGGAATAGGCCGACCACCCTAATTTTTTGACATTTTTTTCAAATTTTGAGCTCTAGTTTCTGATTTTTGAACATAGCTCCGTTTGATACCTAGCGCAAAAGAAGCACCTGTTTCTCCTCTACAAGACCTATATAGTCATACCCCGTGACACCCCTCATTATTTTTCTCTAGAAGTCCTAGAATAAGCCGACCCCCCTAATTTTTTGACATTTTTTTCAAATTTCGAGCTCTAGTTTCAGATTTTTGAACATAGCGCCCTTCGATACCTAGCGCAAAAGAAGCGCCTGTTTCTCCTCTTCAAGACCTATATAGTCATTCCCCGTGACACCCCTCATTATTTTTCTCTAGAAGCCATGGAATAGGCCGACCCCCCTAATTTTTTGACATTTTTTTCAAATTTATAGCTCTAGTTTCAGATTTTTGAACATAGCTCCCTTTGATACCTAGCGCAAAAGAAGCACCTGTTTCTCCTCTACAAGACCTATATAGTCATACCCCGTGACGCCCCTCATTATTTTTCTCTAGAAGTCCTAGAATAAGCCAACCCCCTAATTTTTTGACATTTTTTTCAAATTTTGAGCTGTAGTTTCAGATTTTTGAACATAGCACCCTTCGATACCTAGCGCAAAAGAAGCGCCTGTTTCTCCTCTTCAAGACCTATATAGTCATTCCCCGTGACACCCCTCATTATTTTTCTCTAGAAGCCCTGGAATAGGCCGACCACCCTAATTTTTTGACATTTTTTTCAAATTTTGAGCTCTAGTTTCTGATTTTTGAACATAGCTCCCTTTGATACCTAGCGCAAAAGAAGCACCTGTTTCTCCTCTACAAGACCTATATAGTCATACCCCGTGACACCCCTCATTATTTTTCTCTAGAAGTCCTAGAATAAGCCGACCCCCCTAATTTTTTGACATTTTTTTCAAATTTCGAGCTCTAGTTTCAGATTTTTGAACATAGCGCACTTCGATACCTAGCGCAAAAGAAGCGCCTGTTTCTCCTCTTCAAGACCTATATAGTCATTCCCCGTGACACCCCTCATTATTTTTCTCTAGAAGCCCATGAATAGGCCGACTCCCCTAATTTTTTGACATTTTTTTCAAATTTTTAGCTCTAGTTTCAGATTTTTGAACATAGCTTTCTTTGATACCTAGCGCAAAAGAAGCACCTGTTTCTCCTCTACAAGACCTATATAGTCACACCCCGTGACACCCCTCATTATTTTTCTCTAGAAGCCCTGGAATAGGCCGACCACCCTAATTTTTTGACATTTTTTTCAAATTTTGAGCTCTAGTTTCTGATTTTTGAACATAGCTCCGTTTGATACCTAGCGCAAAAGAAGCACCTGTTTCTCCTCTACAAGACCTATATAGTCATACCCCGTGACACCCCTCATTATTTTTCTCTAGAAGTCCTAGAATAAGCCGACCCCCCTAATTTTTTGACATTTTTTTCAAATTTCGAGCTCTAGTTTCAGAGTTTTGAACATAGCGCCCTTCGATACCTAGCGCAAAAGAAGCGCCTGTTTCTCCTCTTCAAGACCTATATAGTCATTCCCCGTGACACCCCTCATTATTTTTCTCTAGAAGCCCTGGAATAGGCCGACCCCCCTAATTTTTTGACATTTTTTTCAAATTTTTAGCTCTAGTTTCAGATTTTTGAACATAGCTCCCTTTGATACCTAGCGCAAAAGAAGCACCTGTTTCTCCTCTACAAGACCTATATAGTCACACCCCGTGACACCCCTCATTATTTTTCTCTAGAAGTCCTAGAATAAGCCGACCCCCCTAATTTTTTGACATTTTTTTCAAATTTCGAGCTCTAGTTTCAGATTTTTGAACATTGCGCCCTTCGATACCTAGCGCAAAAGAAGCGCCTGTTTCTCCTCTTCGAGACCTATATAGTCATTCCCCGTGACACCCCTCATTATTTTTCTCTAGAAGCCCTCGAAAAGGCCGACCCCCCTAATTTTTTGACATTTTTTTCAAATTTTTAGCTCTAGTTTCAGATTTTTGAACATAGCTTTCTTTGATACCTAGCGCAAAAGAAGCACCTGTTTCTCCTCTACAAGACCTATATAGTCACACCCCGTGACACCCCTCATTATTTTTCTCTAGAAGCCCTGGAATAGGCCGACCACCCTAATTTTTTGACATTTTTTTCAAATTTTGAGCTCTAGTTTCTGATTTTTGAACATAGCTCCGTTTGATACCTAGCGCAAAAGAAGCACCTGTTTCTCCTCTACAAGACCTATATAGTCATACCCCGTGACACCCCTCATTATTTTTCTCTAGAAGTCCTAGAATAAGCCGACCCCCCTAATTTTTGACATTTTTTTCTAATTTTGAGCTCTAGTTTCAGATTTTTGAACATAGCGCCCTTCGATACCTAGCGCAAAAGAAGTGCCTGTTTCTCCTCTTCAAGACCTATATAGTCATTCCCCGTGACACCCCTCATTATTTTTCTCTAGAAGCCATGGAATAGGCCAACCCCCCTAATTTTTTGACATTTTTTTCAAATTTTGAGCTCTAGTTTCAGATTTTTGAACATAGCTCCCTTTGATACCTAGCGCAAAAGAAGCACCTGTTTCTCCTCTACAAGACCTATATAGTCATACCCCGTGACGCCCCTCATTATTTTTCTCTAGAAGTCCTAGAATAAGCCAACCCCCTAATTTTTTGACATTTTTTTCAAATTTTGAGCTCTAGTTTCAGATTTTTGAACATAGCACCCTTCGATACCTAGCGCAAAAGAAGCGCCTGTTTCTCCTCTTCAAGACCTATATAGTCATTCCCCGTGACACCCCTCATTATTTTTCTCTAGAAGCCCTCGAATAGGCCGACCCCCCTAATTTTTTGACATTTTTTTCAAATTTTTAGCTCTAGTTTCAGATTTTTGAACATAGCTTTCTTTGATACCTAGCGCAAAAGAAGCACCTGTTTCTCCTCTACAAGACCTATATAGTCACACCCCGTGACACCCCTCATTATTTTTCTCTAGAAGCCCTGGAATAGGCCGACCACCCTAATTTTTTGACATTTTTTTCAAATTTTGAGCTCTAGTTTCTGATTTTTGAACATAGCTCCGTTTGATACCTAGCGCAAAAGAAGCACCTGTTTCTCCTCTACAAGACCTATATAGTCATACCCCGTGACACCCCTCATTATTTTTCTCTAGAAGTCCTAGAATAAGCCGACCCCCCTAATTTTTGACATTTTTTTCTAATTTTGAGCTCTAGTTTCAGATTTTTGAACATAGCGCCCTTCGATACCTAGCGCAAAAGAAGTGCCTGTTTCTCCTCTTCAAGACCTATATAGTCATTCCCCGTGACACCCCTCATTATTTTTCTCTAGAAGCCATGGAATAGGCCAACCCCCCTAATTTTTTGACATTTTTTTCAAATTTTGAGCTCTAGTTTCAGATTTTTGAACATAGCTCCCTTTGATACCTAGCGCAAAAGAAGCACCTGTTTCTCCTCTACAAGACCTATATAGTCATACCCCGTGACACCCCTCATTATTTTTCTCTAGAAGTCCTAGAATAAGCCGACCCCCCTAATTTTTTGACATTTTTTTCAAATTTCGAGCTCTAGTTTCAGAGTTTTGAACATAGCGCCCTTCGATACCTAGCGCAAAAGAAGCGCCTGTTTCTCCTCTTCAAGACCTATATAGTCATTCCCCGTGACACCCCTCATTATTTTTCTCTAGAAGCCCTGGAATAGGCCGACCCCCCTAATTTTTTGACATTTTTTTCAAATTTTTAGCTCTAGTTTCAGATTTTTGAACATAGCTCCCTTTGATACCTAGCGCAAAAGAAGCACCTGTTTCTCCTCTACAAGACCTATATAGTCACACCCCGTGACACCCCTCATTATTTTTCTCTAGAAGTCCTAGAATAAGCCGACCCCCCTAATTTTTTGACATTTTTTTCAAATTTCGAGCTCTAGTTTCAGATTTTTGAACATTGCGCCCTTCGATACCTAGCGCAAAAGAAGCGCCTGTTTCTCCTCTTCGAGACCTATATAGTCATTCCCCGTGACACCCCTCATTATTTTTCTCTAGAAGCCCTCGAAAAGGCCGACCCCCCTAATTTTTTGACATTTTTTTCAAATTTTTAGCTCTAGTTTCAGATTTTTGAACATAGCTTTCTTTGATACCTAGCGCAAAAGAAGCACCTGTTTCTCCTCTACAAGACCTATATAGTCACACCCCGTGACACCCCTCATTATTTTTCTCTAGAAGCCCTGGAATAGGCCGACCACCCTAATTTTTTGACATTTTTTTCAAATTTTGAGCTCTAGTTTCTGATTTTTGAACATAGCTCCGTTTGATACCTAGCGCAAAAGAAGCACCTGTTTCTCCTCTACAAGACCTATATAGTCATACCCCGTGACACCCCTCATTATTTTTCTCTAGAAGTCCTAGAATAAGCCGACCCCCCTAATTTTTGACATTTTTTTCTAATTTTGAGCTCTAGTTTCAGATTTTTGAACATAGCGCCCTTCGATACCTAGCGCAAAAGAAGTGCCTGTTTCTCCTCTTCAAGACCTATATAGTCATTCCCCGTGACACCCCTCATTATTTTTCTCTAGAAGCCATGGAATAGGCCAACCCCCCTAATTTTTTGACATTTTTTTCAAATTTTGAGCTCTAGTTTCAGATTTTTGAACATAGCTCCCTTTGATACCTAGCGCAAAAGAAGCACCTGTTTCTCCTCTACAAGACCTATATAGTCATACCCCGTGACGCCCCTCATTATTTTTCTCTAGAAGTCCTAGAATAAGCCAACCCCCTAATTTTTTGACATTTTTTTCAAATTTTGAGCTCTAGTTTCAGATTTTTGAACATAGCACCCTTCGATACCTAGCGCAAAAGAAGCGCCTGTTTCTCCTCTTCAAGACCTATATAGTCATTCCCCGTGACACCCCTCATTATTTTTCTCTAGAAGCCCTCGAATAGGCCGACCCCCCTAATTTTTTGACATTTTTTTCAAATTTTTAGCTCTAGTTTCAGATTTTTGAACATAGCTTTCTTTGATACCTAGCGCAAAAGAAGCACCTGTTTCTCCTCTACAAGACCTATATAGTCACACCCCGTGACACCCCTCATTATTTTTCTCTAGAAGCCCTGGAATAGGCCGACCACCCTAATTTTTTGACATTTTTTTCAAATTTTGAGCTCTAGTTTCTGATTTTTGAACATAGCTCCGTTTGATACCTAGCGCAAAAGAAGCACCTGTTTCTCCTCTACAAGACCTATATAGTCATACCCCGTGACACCCCTCATTATTTTTCTCTAGAAGTCCTAGAATAAGCCGACCCCCCTAATTTTTGACATTTTTTTCTAATTTTGAGCTCTAGTTTCAGATTTTTGAACATAGCGCCCTTCGATACCTAGCGCAAAAGAAGTGCCTGTTTCTCCTCTTCAAGACCTATATAGTCATTCCCCGTGACACCCCTCATTATTTTTCTCTAGAAGCCATGGAATAGGCCAACCCCCCTAATTTTTTGACATTTTTTTCAAATTTTGAGCTCTAGTTTCAGATTTTTGAACATAGCTCCCTTTGATACCTAGCGCAAAAGAAGCACCTGTTTCTCCTCTACAAGACCTATATAGTCATACCCCGTGACGCCCCTCATTATTTTTCTCTAGAAGTCCTAGAATAAGCCAACCCCCTAATTTTTTGACATTTTTTTCAAATTTTGAGCTCTAGTTTCAGATTTTTGAACATAGCACCCTTCGATACCTAGCGCAAAAGAAGCGCCTGTTTCTCCTCTTCAAGACCTATATAGTCATTCCCCGTGACACCCCTCATTATTTTTCTCTAGAAGCCCTGGAATAGGCCGACCACCCTAATTTTTTGACATTTTTTTCAAATTTTGAGCTCTAGTTTCTGATTTTTGAACATAGCTCCCTTTGATACCTAGCGCAAAAGAAGCACCTGTTTCTCCTCTACAAGACCTATATAGTCATACCCCGTGACACCCCTCATTATTTTTCTCTAGAAGTCCTAGAATAAGCCGACCCCCCTAATTTTTTGACATTTTTTTCAAAATTCGAGCTCTAGTTTCAGATTTTTGAACAAAGCGCCCTTCGATACCTAGCGCAAAAGAAGCGCCCGTTTCTCCTCTTCAAGACCTATATCGTCATTCCCCGTGACACCCAACATTATTTTTCTCTAGAAGCCCTGGAATAGGCCGACCCCCCTAATTTTTTGACATTTTTTTCAAATTTTTAGCTCTAGTTTCAGATTTTTGAACATAGCTTTCTTTGATACCTAGCGCAAAAGAAGCGCCTGTTTCTCCTCTACAAGACCTATATAGTCACACCCCGTGACACCCCTCATTATTTTTCTCTAGAAGCCCTGGAATAGGCCGACCACCCTAATTTTTTGACATTTTTTTCAAATTTTGAGCTCTAGTTTCTGATTTTTGAACATAGCTCCGTTTGATACCTAGCGCAAAAGAAGCACCTGTTTCTCCTCTACAAGACCTATATAGTCATACCCCGTGACACCCCTCATTATTTTTCTCTAGAAGTCCTAGAATAAGCCGACCCCCCTAATTTTTTGACATTTTTTTCAAATTTTTAGCTCTAGTTTCAGATTTTTGAACATAGCTCCCTTTGATACCTAGCGCAAAAGAAGCACCTGTTTCTCCTCTACAAGACCTATATAGTCACACCCCGTGACACCCCTCATTATTTTTCTCTAGAAGTCCTAGAATAAGCCGACCCCCTAATTTTTTGACATTTTTTTCAAATTTCGAGCTCTAGTTTCAGATTTTTGAACATAGCGCCCTTCGATATCTAGCGCAAAAGAAGCGCCTGTTTCTCCTCTTCAAGACCTATATAGTCATTCCCCGTGACACCCCTCATTATTTTTCTCTAGAAGCCCTGGAATAGGCCGACCCCCCTAATTTTTTGACATTTTTTTCAAATTTTTAGCTCTAGTTTCAGATTTTTGAACATAGCTCCCTTTGATACCTAGCGCAAAAGAAGCACCTGTTTCTCCTCTACAAGACCTATATAGTCACACCCCGTGACACCCCTCATTATTTTTCTCTAGAAGTCCTAGAATAAGCCGACACCCTAATTTTTTGACATTTTTTTCAAATTTCGAGCTCTAGTTTCAGATTTTTGAACATAGCGCCCTTCGATACCTAGCGCAAAAGAAGTGCCTGTTTCTCCTCTTCGAGACCTATATAGTTATTCCCCGTGACACCCCTCATTATTTTTCTCTAGAAGCCCTCGAATAGGCCGACCCCCCTAATTTTTTGACATTTTTTTCAAATTTTTAGCTCTAGTTTCAGATTTTTGAACATAGCTTTCTTTGATACCTAGCGCAAAAGAAGCACCTGTTTCTCCTCTACAAGACCTATATAGTCACACCCCGTGACACCCCTCATTATTTTTCTCTAGAAGCCCTGGAATAGGCCGACCACCCTAATTTTTTGACATTTTTTTCAAATTTTGAGCTCTAGTTTCTGATTTTTGAACATAGCTCCGTTTGATACCTAGCGCAAAAGAAGCACCTGTTTCTCCTCTACAAGACCTATATAGTCATACCCCGTGACACCCCTCATTATTTTTCTCTAGAAGTCCTAGAATAAGCCGACCCCCCTAATTTTTTGACATTTTTTTCAAATTTTTAGCTCTAGTTTCAGATTTTTGAACATAGCTCCCTTTGATACCTAGCGCAAAAGAAGCACCTGTTTCTCCTCTACAAGACCTATATAGTCACACCCCGTGACACCCCTCATTATTTTTCTCTAGAAGTCCTAGAATAAGCCGACCCCCTAATTTTTTGACATTTTTTTCAAATTTCGAGCTCTAGTTTCAGATTTTTGAACATAGCGCCCTTCGATATCTAGCGCAAAAGAAGCGCCTGTTTCTCCTCTTCAAGACCTATATAGTCATTCCCCGTGACACCCCTCATTATTTTTCTCTAGAAGCCCTGGAATAGGCCGACCCCCCTAATTTTTTGACATTTTTTTCAAATTTTTAGCTCTAGTTTCAGATTTTTGAACATAGCTCCCTTTGATACCTAGCGCAAAAGAAGCACCTGTTTCTCCTCTACAAGACCTATATAGTCACACCCCGTGACACCCCTCATTATTTTTCTCTAGAAGTCCTAGAATAAGCCGACACCCTAATTTTTTGACATTTTTTTCAAATTTCGAGCTCTAGTTTCAGATTTTTGAACATAGCGCCCTTCGATACCTAGCGCAAAAGAAGCGCCTGTTTCTCCTCTTCGAGACCTATATAGTTATTCCCCGTGACACCCCTCATTATTTTTCTCTAGAAGCCCTCGAATAGGCCGACCCCCCTAATTTTTTGACATTTTTTTCAAATTTTTAGCTCTAGTTTCAGATTTTTGAACATAGCTTTCTTTGATACCTAGCGCAAAAGAAGCACCTGTTTCTCCTCTACAAGACTTATATAGTCACACCCCGTGACACCCCTCATTATTTTTCTCTAGAAGCCCTGGAATAGGCCGACCACCCTAATTTTTTGACATTTTTTTCAAATTTTGAGCTCTAGTTTCTGATTTTTGAACATAGCTCCGTTTGATACCTAGCGCAAAAGAAGCACCTGTTTCTCCTCTACAAGACCTATATAGTCATACCCCGTGACACCCCTCATTATTTTTCTCTAGAAGTCCTAGAATAAGCCGACCCCCCTAATTTTTTGACATTTTTTTCAAATTTTTAGCTCTAGTTTCAGATTTTTGAACATAGCTCCCTTTGATACCTAGCGCAAAAGAAGCACCTGTTTCTCCTCTACAAGACCTATATAGTCACACCCCGTGACACCCCTCATTATTTTTCTCTAGAAGTCCTAGAATAAGCCGACCCCCTAATTTTTTGACATTTTTTTCAAATTTCGAGCTCTAGTTTCAGATTTTTGAACATAGCGCCCTTCGATATCTAGCGCAAAAGAAGCGCCTGTTTCTCCTCTTCAAGACCTATATAGTCATTCTCCGTGACACCCCTCATTATTTTTCTCTAGAAGCCCTGGAATAGGCCGACCCCCCTAATTTTTTGACATTTTTTTCAAATTTTTAGCTCTAGTTTCAGATTTTTGAACATAGCTCCCTTTGATACCTAGCGCAAAAGAAGCACCTGTTTCTCCTCTACAAGACCTATATAGTCACACCCCGTGACACCCCTCATTATTTTTCTCTAGAAGTCCTAGAATAAGCCGACACCCTAATTTTTTGACATTTTTTTCAAATTTCGAGCTCTAGTTTCAGATTTTTGAACATAGCGCCCTTCGATACCTAGTGCAAAAGAAGCGCCTGTTTCTCCTCTTCGAGACCTATATAGTTATTCCCCGTGACACCCCTCATTATTTTTCTCTAGAAGCCCTCGAATAGGCCGACCCCCCTAATTTTTTGACATTTTTTTCAAATTTTTAGCTCTAGTTTCAGATTTTTGAACATAGCTTTCTTTGATACCTAGCGCAAAAGAAGCACCTGTTTCTCCTCTACAAGACCTATATAGTCACACCCCGTGACACCCCTCATTATTTTTCTCTAGAAGCCCTGGAATAGGCCGACCACCCTAATTTTTTGACATTTTTTTCAAATTTTGAGCTCTAGTTTCTGATTTTTGAACATAGCTCCGTTTGATACCTAGCGCAAAAGAAGCACCTGTTTCTCCTCTACAAGACCTATATAGTCATACCCCGTGACACCCCTCATTATTTTTCTCTAGAAGTCCTAGAATAAGCCGACCCCCCTAATTTTTTGACATTTTTTTCAAATTTTTAGCTCTAGTTTCAGATTTTTGAACATAGCTCCCTTTGATACCTAGCGCAAAAGAAGCACCTGTTTCTCCTCTACAAGACCTATATAGTCACACCCCGTGACACCCCTCATTATTTTTCTCTAGAAGTCCTAGAATAAGCCGACCCCCTAATTTTTTGACATTTTTTTCAAATTTCGAGCTCTAGTTTCAGATTTTTGAACATAGCGCCCTTCGATATCTAGCGCAAAAGAAGCGCCTGTTTCTCCTCTTCAAGACCTATATAGTCATTCCCCGTGACACCCCTCATTATTTTTCTCTAGAAGCCCTGGAATAGGCCGACCCCCCTAATTTTTTGACATTTTTTTCAAATTTTTAGCTCTAGTTTCAGATTTTTGAACATAGCTCCCTTTGATACCTAGCGCAAAAGAAGCACCTGTTTCTCCTCTACAAGACCTATATAGTCACACCCCGTGACACCCCTCATTATTTTTCTCTAGAAGTCCTAGAATAAGCCGACACCCTAATTTTTTGACATTTTTTTCAAATTTCGAGCTCTAGTTTCAGATTTTTGAACATAGCGCCCTTCGATACCTAGCGCAAAAGAAGCGCCTGTTTCTCCTCTTCGAGACCTATATAGTTATTCCCCGTGACACCCCTCATTATTTTTCTCTAGAAGCCCTCGAATAGGCCGACCCCCCTAATTTTTTGACATTTTTTTCAAATTTTTAGCTCTAGTTTCAGATTTTTGAACATAGCTTTCTTTGATACCTAGCGCAAAAGAAGCACCTGTTTCTCCTCTACAAGACCTATATAGTCACACCCCGTGACACCCCTCATTATTTTTCTCTAGAAGCCCTGGAATAGGCCGACCACCCTAATTTTTTGACATTTTTTTCAAATTTTGAGCTCTAGTTTCTGATTTTTGAACATAGCTCCGTTTGATACCTAGCGCAAAAGAAGCACCTGTTTCTCCTCTACAAGACCTATATAGTCATACCCCGTGACACCCCTCATTATTTTTCTCTAGAAGTCCTAGAATAAGCCGACCCCCCTAATTTTTTGACATTTTTTTCAAATTTTTAGCTCTAGTTTCAGATTTTTGAACATAGCTCCCTTTGATACCTAGCGCAAAAGAAGCACCTGTTTCTCCTCTACAAGACCTATATAGTCACACCCCGTGACACCCCTCATTATTTTTCTCTAGAAGTCCTAGAATAAGCCGACCCCCTAATTTTTTGACATTTTTTTCAAATTTCGAGCTCTAGTTTCAGATTTTTGAACATAGCGCCCTTCGATATCTAGCGCAAAAGAAGCGCCTGTTTCTCCTCTTCAAGACCTATATAGTCATTCCCCGTGACACCCCTCATTATTTTTCTCTAGAAGCCCTGGAATAGGCCGACCCCCCTAATTTTTTGACATTTTTTTCAAATTTTTAGCTCTAGTTTCAGATTTTTGAACATAGCTCCCTTTGATACCTAGCGCAAAAGAAGCACCTGTTTCTCCTCTACAAGACCTATATAGTCACACCCCGTGACACCCCTCATTATTTTTCTCTAGAAGTCCTAGAATAAGCCGACACCCTAATTTTTTGACATTTTTTTCAAATTTCGAGCTCTAGTTTCAGATTTTTGAACATAGCGCCCTTCGATACCTAGCGCAAAAGAAGCGCCTGTTTCTCCTCTTCGAGACCTATATAGTTATTCCCCGTGACACCCCTCATTATTTTTCTCTAGAAGCCCTCGAATAGGCCGACCCCCCTAATTTTTTGACATTTTTTTCAAATTTTTAGCTCTAGTTTCAGATTTTTGAACATAGCTTTCTTTGATACCTAGCGCAAAAGAAGCACCTGTTTCTCCTCTACAAGACCTATATAGTCACACCCCGTGACACCCCTCATTATTTTTCTCTAGAAGCCCTGGAATAGGCCGACCACCCTAATTTTTTGACATTTTTTTCAAATTTTGAGCTCTAGTTTCTGATTTTTGAACATAGCTCCGTTTGATACCTAGCGCAAAAGAAGCACCTGTTTCTCCTCTACAAGACCTATATAGTCATACCCCGTGACACCCCTCATTATTTTTCTCTAGAAGTCCTAGAATAAGCCGACCCCCCTAATTTTTTGACATTTTTTTCAAATTTTTAGCTCTAGTTTCAGATTTTTGAACATAGCTCCCTTTGATACCTAGCGCAAAAGAAGCACCTGTTTCTCCTCTACAAGACCTATATAGTCACACCCCGTGACACCCCTCATTATTTTTCTCTAGAAGTCCTAGAATAAGCCGACCCCCTAATTTTTTGACATTTTTTTCAAATTTCGAGCTCTAGTTTCAGATTTTTGAACATAGCGCCCTTCGATATCTAGCGCAAAAGAAGCGCCTGTTTCTCCTCTTCAAGACCTATATAGTCATTCTCCGTGACACCCCTCATTATTTTTCTCTAGAAGCCCTGGAATAGGCCGACCCCCCTAATTTTTTGACATTTTTTTCAAATTTTTAGCTCTAGTTTCAGATTTTTGAACATAGCTCCCTTTGATACCTAGCGCAAAAGAAGCACCTGTTTCTCCTCTACAAGACCTATATAGTCACACCCCGTGACACCCCTCATTATTTTTCTCTAGAAGTCCTAGAATAAGCCGACACCCTAATTTTTTGACATTTTTTTCAAATTTCGAGCTCTAGTTTCAGATTTTTGAACATAGCGCCCTTCGATACCTAGTGCAAAAGAAGCGCCTGTTTCTCCTCTTCGAGACCTATATAGTTATTCCCCGTGACACCCCTCATTATTTTTCTCTAGAAGCCCTCGAATAGGCCGACCCCCCTAATTTTTTGACATTTTTTTCAAATTTTTAGCTCTAGTTTCAGATTTTTGAACATAGCTTTCTTTGATACCTAGCGCAAAAGAAGCACCTGTTTCTCCTCTACAAGACCTATATAGTCACACCCCGTGACACCCCTCATTATTTTTCTCTAGAAGCCCTGGAATAGGCCGACCACCCTAATTTTTTGACATTTTTTTCAAATTTTGAGCTCTAGTTTCTGATTTTTGAACATAGCTCCGTTTGATACCTAGCGCAAAAGAAGCACCTGTTTCTCCTCTACAAGACCTATATAGTCATACCCCGTGACACCCCTCATTATTTTTCTCTAGAAGTCCTAGAATAAGCCGACCCCCCTAATTTTTTGACATTTTTTTCAAATTTTTAGCTCTAGTTTCAGATTTTTGAACATAGCTCCCTTTGATACCTAGCGCAAAAGAAGCACCTGTTTCTCCTCTACAAGACCTATATAGTCACACCCCGTGACACCCCTCATTATTTTTCTCTAGAAGTCCTAGAATAAGCCGACCCCCTAATTTTTTGACATTTTTTTCAAATTTCGAGCTCTAGTTTCAGATTTTTGAACATAGCGCCCTTCGATATCTAGCGCAAAAGAAGCGCCTGTTTCTCCTCTTCAAGACCTATATAGTCATTCCCCGTGACACCCCTCATTATTTTTCTCTAGAAGCCCTGGAATAGGCCGACCCCCCTAATTTTTTGACATTTTTTTCAAATTTTTAGCTCTAGTTTCAGATTTTTGAACATAGCTCCCTTTGATACCTAGCGCAAAAGAAGCACCTGTTTCTCCTCTACAAGACCTATATAGTCACACCCCGTGACACCCCTCATTATTTTTCTCTAGAAGTCCTAGAATAAGCCGACACCCTAATTTTTTGACATTTTTTTCAAATTTCGAGCTCTAGTTTCAGATTTTTGAACATAGCGCCCTTCGATACCTAGCGCAAAAGAAGCGCCTGTTTCTCCTCTTCGAGACCTATATAGTTATTCCCCGTGACACCCCTCATTATTTTTCTCTAGAAGCCCTCGAATAGGCCGACCCCCCTAATTTTTTGACATTTTTTTCAAATTTTTAGCTCTAGTTTCAGATTTTTGAACATAGCTTTCTTTGATACCTAGCGCAAAAGAAGCACCTGTTTCTCCTCTACAAGACCTATATAGTCACACCCCGTGACACCCCTCATTATTTTTCTCTAGAAGCCCTGGAATAGGCCGACCACCCTAATTTTTTGACATTTTTTTCAAATTTTGAGCTCTAGTTTCTGATTTTTGAACATAGCTCCGTTTGATACCTAGCGCAAAAGAAGCACCTGTTTCTCCTCTACAAGACCTATATAGTCATACCCCGTGACACCCCTCATTATTTTTCTCTAGAAGTCCTAGAATAAGCCGACCCCCCTAATTTTTTGACATTTTTTTCAAATTTTTAGCTCTAGTTTCAGATTTTTGAACATAGCTCCCTTTGATACCTAGCGCAAAAGAAGCACCTGTTTCTCCTCTACAAGACCTATATAGTCACACCCCGTGACACCCCTCATTATTTTTCTCTAGAAGTCCTAGAATAAGCCGACCCCCTAATTTTTTGACATTTTTTTCAAATTTCGAGCTCTAGTTTCAGATTTTTGAACATAGCGCCCTTCGATATCTAGCGCAAAAGAAGCGCCTGTTTCTCCTCTTCAAGACCTATATAGTCATTCCCCGTGACACCCCTCATTATTTTTCTCTAGAAGCCCTGGAATAGGCCGACCCCCCTAATTTTTTGACATTTTTTTCAAATTTCGAGCTCTAGTTTCAGATTTTTGAACATAGCGCCCTTCGATACCTAGCGCAAAAGAAGCGCCTGTTTCTCCTCTTCGAGACCTATATAGTTATTCCCCGTGACACCCCTCATTATTTTTCTCTAGAAGCCCTCGAATAGGCCGACCCCCCTAATTTTTTGACATTTTTTTCAAATTTTTAGCTCTAGTTTCAGATTTTTGAACATAGCTTTCTTTGATACCTAGCGCAAAAGAAGCACCTGTTTCTCCTCTACAAGACCTATATAGTCACACCCCGTGACACCCCTCATTATTTTTCTCTAGAAGCCCTGGAATAGGCCGACCACCCTAATTTTTTGACATTTTTTTCAAATTTTGAGCTCTAGTTTCTGATTTTTGAACATAGCTCCGTTTGATACCTAGCGCAAAAGAAGCACCTGTTTCTCCTCTACAAGACCTATATAGTCATACCCCGTGACACCCCTCATTATTTTTCTCTAGAAGTCCTAGAATAAGCCGACCCCCCTAATTTTTTGACATTTTTTTCAAATTTTTAGCTCTAGTTTCAGATTTTTGAACATAGCTCCCTTTGATACCTAGCGCAAAAGAAGCACCTGTTTCTCCTCTACAAGACCTATATAGTCACACCCCGTGACACCCCTCATTATTTTTCTCTAGAAGTCCTAGAATAAGCCGACCCCCTAATTTTTTGACATTTTTTTCAAATTTCGAGCTCTAGTTTCAGATTTTTGAACATAGCGCCCTTCGATATCTAGCGCAAAAGAAGCGCCTGTTTCTCCTCTTCAAGACCTATATAGTCATTCCCCGTGACACCCCTCATTATTTTTCTCTAGAAGCCCTGGAATAGGCCGACCCCCCTAATTTTTTGACATTTTTTTCAAATTTTTAGCTCTAGTTTCAGATTTTTGAACATAGCTCCCTTTGATACCTAGCGCAAAAGAAGCACCTGTTTCTCCTCTACAAGACCTATATAGTCACACCCCGTGACACCCCTCATTATTTTTCTCTAGAAGTCCTAGAATAAGCCGACACCCTAATTTTTTGACATTTTTTTCAAATTTCGAGCTCTAGTTTCAGATTTTTGAACATAGCGCCCTTCGATACCTAGCGCAAAAGAAGCGCCTGTTTCTCCTCTTCGAGACCTATATAGTTATTCCCCGTGACACCCCTCATTATTTTTCTCTAGAAGCCCTCGAATAGGCCGACCCCCCTAATTTTTTGACATTTTTTTCAAATTTTTAGCTCTAGTTTCAGATTTTTGAACATAGCTTTCTTTGATACCTAGCGCAAAAGAAGCACCTGTTTCTCCTCTACAAGACCTATATAGTCACACCCCGTGACACCCCTCATTATTTTTCTCTAGAAGCCCTGGAATAGGCCGACCACCCTAATTTTTTGACATTTTTTTCAAATTTTGAGCTCTAGTTTCTGATTTTTGAACATAGCTCCGTTTGATACCTAGCGCAAAAGAAGCACCTGTTTCTCCTCTACAAGACCTATATAGTCATACCCCGTGACACCCCTCATTATTTTTCTCTAGAAGTCCTAGAATAAGCCGACCCCCCTAATTTTTTTACATTTTTTTCAAATTTTTAGCTCTAGTTTAAACAATGACATAAAAGGTGCTATAATTTACAGGGTAGGACTACTTTTACATACGTTCTAAATTGAAGAGGGTGCATAGGTGGCCCTACGCCTACAAATAATCCTTTGATAGATGCAGAGTTATTGTGGTACTGAATATTAGCCTAACAAGTTATGCGACTTGTTAAATCAATAGATTGGATAAAAACCATTTCAAATTTGAGTTAAAATTGCTATATTTTAACTGATTTTCTGCCTTTTTGAATATTTTTTTATTTAACGGCCGTTGTTGTCTTATTCTGTTTTTTTGGTTTCTCGATATATCGCCTTATTGTTCGCTGGCTTATTGTTCGCTAGCTATTGTTCGCTAGCTTCTGCCTGGTTTTGAGACGTTAATAAATTATGATTGTAATTGGATTAATAACTTAAAAAGATTCTAATGAAATTATAAATAGCCTAACAATGTTATTTTAACAAAGTTTTAACTATTTAGTACATGAATATTAAAACGTTTAACATACTTACAATGAGATAAAAAATAAAATTATTATTTCGCTAGACAAACTAGATTCATCTAGAAAATCATTTTAATTATTACAGTATTTGAAAGTTATATATGTCCATCCTAGTACTCAATTTTAGTTCGCTGATATAATACTTCAACAGCAGCGATTTTCACTTGAACCCTTTTTATTTCTCTCACTTTGGCCGATTTTTTCTCTCATTTGCGCCGATTGTTTGCAGGTAAATGTTAATTTTTTACTTATATCATTATATACCGTTAGCTAGTTGTACAAAAAGTTGGAATATTTATTTCGAGCGGGATAATTCATTTAAAAAGATAAAAACACTGTGTTTACTTCCACAATAATCACGGAGTAAATATCTATTTACGAAAGAAATAAGATGATGTGGTTTGAGTGCCAATATTTGTAACCCCTATAGTTCAAAGAACAACACGGAGCCTTAGCTGAAACCTAACATCTAATTATATAGGGCCTGCACCATGACTGGTGTAAACCCATTCAAACGGGAAAACAAACGGTCTGATCAGCATTGAAATGCACAACATCAAAATCAATAAAGACGGAATACACTGAATAATAAAGGAGTAGGTTCAGTAAGGGCCGATTCAGGTTCATCTGACGAAAGATTTTGGACAATTTTTAAACACTTAAGTGTCTATTCTTAGACTAGTTGATTCAATTAGTTTACGTGAAAGATTTTAACTGATTTAGTCATTTAAAACACTCCGATTCAGGCTAAAATATAAAAATCTCTCAAATATGCCAAAAATTGTCACTTTCAAGATGTTTTTTGTCAAAAATGACCGCAACCTTCATGTATGTTAGGTATTGTCATCAAATACAACTTACATTTCAAAATTAAGAATGAACACAAATGAGGCCGCTTTAATTTGAGACGGAAATCGTATAAAATTTAACCAAAATGCTAAAATTGTGAGAATTTAATTAATTTAGCATGACTTAATAATGCTAGTACTCGATATATGTGCATTGCATTGTCAAAAACAGCCCATATTCATGTAGCATAAGCATTCTACATTTCAATAAATAACCAAAAGTTTACATTTTAACAATTTTGTAAAACTGCTATATTTTAGGGCCAAAAAGGGGTCTTACTAAACCTACTCCTTTGTTCTAATCGAGTATTTATAGGCTACACATCGGATGTATCCTGTCATTGCAATTTCGTCTCTTCTATGCAAAAAGGAGCAAATAATTTTACCTAAGGCCTCAGCGTTACTCATGAAGATGATTGAGTTGTTAACATTTTGGTCAGGGCTTCATTGTGATCAACATTACACTACATTATTGCATTACGGATAATTATACCTTACATATATTTTAAACAATTCTATTTTGTAACACGTTTTCACGTGACATAGCATAATTCATTTGATTTTCATTGAATTTCAAAGAAGGACTAATAATGATGTTAAAGACGACAGTAGATTTTTTTAGCACTTTCAGGATAAAGTAAGCCCATCGGATGACGAAAAAATAATGCTATGGACATGGATCTACCAGTGCCAGTACCTACTACTTATATATCATATAAACGGTCCTTTTCGGACATCAACATTTTACAAAAATATTCTACCTTTGTTGTACATACGAGAAATTTTAAAACACAAATTTATGTATTTTCGAACGTCAACTTGTGTTTATAAGAAAGGTCAGTGCTTTTTCAATTGTTCAAAAGGTAATTCCACTGTTAGTTCGGTATATTATACTGACGGACTTTAAAAAACAAAACACACATTTTAGTGATTTTTTAATACAAAGTCATGATTGAGTCTCATAGAACTAATGTTCATGCTTATCATACTTCTTTCTAGTTAGAACAATTCAATACCTGACTTACCTGAAGTTATTGAATATACCGGATCATTAAAGTCGCACACATTTTTAAAGCGAAAATTTGGAAACCATAAATCATTTTTGAAGGATTTATATTCGTGGAACAAAATTTTAATCCATACCATCACGTGAATCATTTACAATAGTGTTACCCCTCCATATTGCCGAGATTAAGCAATGAAATTCAGATCGGTCCATTATAATATTGCAGAATAAGTGAACGTGCTGTTATCAAATCATTTGATTTCTGAAACTCGTCTTTTTATCATTACAACAATGGTTCAGGCAGACGGAATTTTTTAATGACCATCCATTACCAGATCAATATGTAGATAGTTAAAAGTAGAGCACATGGTGGTTCTATTACAGTACCTTTATTCCATGTTTTGATACTCTGGTCTTGGCAGTTATAAACTATGGAGCCTCCATTTTGGACACTCGTCCTTTTTTTTCTTCGATAAATGCAGTCCAGAACAGAGGTATCAGGTTTTTGTAATGGGTGTTGGCAAGTATAATCCAAATGATGCGACTAACGGGAACATAGGCTGAACACCACCATTGTAAAACGATGGATACTGGAGAAGATGTAGTGTCATGACCAATAACAGAATAAATTATACAGTGTTCAAATTGTCACAATAAAATGCTGTAAATAGTTAAAAAAAAATAAACGATGTAACAGAGTAATGAAAAACTAATTAATTGTAATTTGGAACTGTATGATAGTCTTAACAGTGTGCAGCATAAAACTATGGTTTTATAACTTGAAATATTTTATTTTAAATGAATAAACTTAAGATTGACAAAATTTTACCACAGAGTAATGGTAACAATTTTCGTACTAATAAACCCTATATAAATCAAAATATTGTACAGAGTTATATTTCTGAAATAGAAACAGGACGATTTGCGAATAAACCAATAAATAAAAGAACAGCTTTTATGTGCAAAAATGAAATTGAATACGTACTTTATGTCCTTTATATGCAGACCTTTGAAATATATTGTATAGTGAAGCAGTAAAACATAATGATTAGTTTTATAACTAAATACGATTGTATTTTTATGCAGATATGAAGAACTATGTCAGGTAGTTGCTGAAACCTGCTTTAATGTCTAATGTAGAAGAACAAATTTCTCATTTATATAAAGCTGACGACGTATCTTAAATCCTCTACCAAGTTAGGAAAATGGTTGGTATCTTATATCTTATAGTTCGTTGACTTTCTGTGTGTGTTGCATTGTTGTTTGTTTTTGTGTTGCACTTCATTGTGTCTGTTGTTTCGTTGTTTTCTCATATAGTTGATGTTTCCCTCGGGTTTTGTTTGTAACCTGGAATTATTTTCTGTAAATCAGATTTGACTATCGAACAGCGGTATACTATTGTTGCCTTTAATTTTAAATAATAACATTGCGAGTTCGATTGTAAGTATTGATTTCTGTTTTGATGCATACGATGTATTTGATGATGGTACATTCAAATGGTGTCGTTTTTGAAATTCAAGTAATAAAGTATTTCCTCTAACAATTGTCGAAATAATATTTTATCTATTTCTTTCAAATTCGTTGTTTTTAATTGTAAGTTTGTATACCAGTTTTCTTGTTATTCCATTCCATTTTAATTTGATATTTATTGAAAAAGGATATTTGAAAGGTGCATACTACTTTAAACCTTTTCGTAGAAATACATTTCGTTCTAATGTTACACCAATTCACTCAAACACCTTTTTTTCTCTTTGGAATTCCAGGAAATATACTGTATATCAAATGCAGGTCATGAATGAACAGAACTATCAAATATAAATTAAATTAAAATTGTAAAATTTATGCTTTAACCTGTCAAAATTTAATCCTTTACAACCTTTATCTTTTTATACACACCGTAAATCTGGATAAGTTTTATTCCATTGTAAACAAAGCTCAGATCAAATATCTTTGACGTGTTCTAATTTGTTTTTTTCAAAATTCCTGTCTTGATTGTTTTGTTTCGTTGAATTTTGCTATTATTAGATCTTTAAATATACTTTTATAACTATTTATTACAACTTTTAACTTGTTTACTAATTACATTAGATGTATGTTTCATTATTATACGCTATTCTGATTGGCTACACTGCAATTTTGCGTTATTCCTAATCAACTTCATTACACAATAAAATTTATCATTCACGATGACACGATGTCCCACAATAAAATGCATAGATAAATTAAATAAAAACTTGATAAAAATCGTGCTTTTATTATCCCAGCTAAAAACTGTAATTATAAGTATCATGATTCTTTTTGTAACTTAATAGGGTTCTGAAAACGTTGACCGCGCGCACATTTTTAGAATGAAGCGCTTCCTCGCTTCATACAAAATGTACTTTGGCCAACGCCTTTACACCCCAATACATTTACAAAAAGAAGCATTCAGTTTTTGAATAAATTACAACATTAAGTAAACAAAGGCAACATTATAGTATACAGCTGTTCGAATTTCATTAATCGATTGCAAAAAAAATATTAAATCCGGGTTACAAACGAAAACTGAGGGAAACACATCAAATAAAAGAGGAGAACTACGACATAACAGAAACATAACATTTTAATGTAACATACACAGAAACGCACCTACTATATAACAATGGCCATTTTCCTGACTTGGTACCACAGGCACTTGTCTCAACAAAAAAGTTCCTATATACCTTAATATAACACAAGGTACTTAACTAAATTTTTGAATAATGACGACCAGTCCCAAATTCCCGTTATTTTTTTTATTTCTCGGTTGTCAAACCTTCTTAAACTTAATATGCCGTAAATCTAAATTGATTTATCTACACAATGGTATATGACACGACTATCATTGTTGTCGGGATCATTAGTAGCAGGCCTGGGTGTCATTATTCAAAAATTTAGTTAAGTACCTTGTGTTATATTTAAGAAATAATTCATGGGGGCTTGAATATATCGTTATTTTACCACGGGTTGGCCCTTTATGACAAATATTTTACCCTGAGCGATAGCGAGGGGTAAAATATCGGCATAAAGGGACAACCCGTGGTAAAATCTAGATATATTCAAGCCCCCATGAATTATTTCGATTCTAATAGGACAAATACGGCAATTTTTTTTAATCGAAGCGCTCTAGGTGGAGGCCATTTTTTGCCGTTCCCATAAATTAACGCACTTTTAGATTGGCGTAAAAGAACAGAGCAAACAGAATAAGTGACATGCTCAAACTATTCACAAAACTTATTTATATACATTTGGATGAATTTTAATGATAACTTATATATTTGTTCTATGCATATAAAAAACATGGGTTTATACCACATTCTAGCATCGTTTGTTAACGTTTCCTTGTTGTGATGTTTTTCGGTATCAAAAGCGTGTATTTTCCCGTAAAATGCTTAAATTATAACGTCATCATTCTATGACGTCGGGTACTTCATTCATAAAAAAACATATGACGTGGGAGTACGATCGGAACAGCCAATGCAATATATTCCTATTTTACCACGGGTGTGTACTCAAAGCGTTTGAAGGACGTCATGTTAGAATAAGGTATATATATAAAAAAAAAATTGAGACAAGTGCCTGTGCTTGGTACAGGAAATGTTAAGAAAAAATGGTGGGTTGAGCTTGGTTTTGTGGCATGCCTCGTCTCACGCTTTTATGACAATGTTAAATATAACACTAAAATGACAACATCTAGGACTACAATACAAATGAATGGGAGAACACATAGGCCAGAGAAACACACGAACACTAGCTAAAAAAAGGTACAAGTTTAAAATTTAATACGCCAGACTCGCGTTTCTTCCACACAAGACTAACCAGTGACGCTCTGATAAAAAAGTCCGAAATCCAAAACAAGTACAAAGTTGAAGAGCATTGATGACCAAAAGTTTTTAAAAAAAGTTGTGACTAATACGGCTAGGTTTTACTGCCTAGGTTAAGAACATCCTAATTAGTTAGAATAATTCGTACTTTTGTAAACAATATTTTTTATAAAATGACTATATAATAGATATACATGATAAACCCGAAGTGGTGACTAACTACAGCATAAAAACGGATAAATAAAACACCCTCAACCAGCACACACAAAAATACACAGCCGAGTTAGCCAAAGAGTAAACGCACAAAGTGACGTCACATTTGAATTTATAGACAATAGAAAATAAAAACTTTATTATTAAACCTCAGACACATAAGTGTACACGAGGACATCATAGAATTGAGAATGGAAATGGGGAATGTGTCAAAGCGACAACAACCCGATCATAGAGCAGACATCTTATATACACGTATACACATTTTTATACTCAATACGTTCACACTAAACATAATAATGCTACATGCATGGTACTATACATCAAAATGTCAATTTACAGACTACCATAACATTTAACTACAAAAAAAGACTAACATACATTATATCGTGTAAGAATTTTTAAAAATTACATTGTATTGCTAAGTTTTTGTAAAGATCAACATGACAAAATGTAAAAAGCTGATTTAATTCGTACTCCTTTGGTTTTTCAGTATACTATTGTGGTAGATGTTTATTTCTAATCATTTTTATTTCCTGTTTTTTTACATTTGAATAGATAATGAAGTTCATCTCCTTTTCCATTTCCACAGAGATGGGACAAATTCGCTCATTTTTGTCGAGCCTTCGACTTTAGTCGAAAAAGCGAGACTAAGCGATCCTACATTCCGTCGGCGTCGGCGGCGTCAACAAATATTCACTCTGTGGTTAAAATTTTTGAAATTTTAATAACTTTCTTAAACTATACTGGATTTCTACCAAACTTTGACAGAAGCTTGTTTATGATTATAAGATAGTATCCAGAAGTAAATTTTGTAAAAAATAAAATTCCATTTTTTCTGTATTTTACTATAAATGGACTTAGTTTTTTCTGCGGGGAAACAAAACATTCACTCTGTGGTTAAAGTTTTTAGAATTTTAATAACTTTCTCAACCTATCCTGGGATTGTATCAAACTTGGACAGAAGCTTGTTTATGATCATTAGATAATATCCAGAAGTAAATTTTGTAAAAATAAAATTTCATTTTTTCCGTATTTTACTTATAAATGAACTTAGATTTTTTTGCAGGGAAACATTACATTCACTCTGTGGTTAAAGTTTTTAAAATTTTAATAACTTTCTTAAACTATCCTGGTTTTGTACCAAACTTGGACAGAAGCTTGTTTATGACCATAAGATAGTATCCAGAAGTAAATTTTGTAAATTAATAAATCCATTTTTTCCATATTTTACTTTTAAATGAACTTAGTTTTTCTGCGGGGAACCATTACATTCACTCTGTGGTTAAAGTTTTTAAAATTTTGATAACTTTCTTAAACTATCCTGGGTTTGTACCAAACTTGGACAGAAGCTTATCTATGATCATAAGATTGTATCCAGAAGTAAAGTTTGTAAAAAGATTACTCCGTTTTTTCTGTAATTTACTTTTAAATGGACTTAGATTTTCTTACAATCATAACAAGAGGAATATTTTTATTGATTTTTTTCCTCATTGTTGTTGAGCCTGCGATTTACAGCAAAAATAGGCGAGACACTAGGTTCCGCGGAACCCTTACAATTTTTTTAGTATTCCGGACCATCTAAAAATTTCCCACAACAATAGGATAGAAATAAGATATAATTCAAGAGTAGATTTGTAATACTCATATAACATTTATTAATAACAATGAAAATTACAATAGTCTGAATGAATTCTGCTTCATACGAGAACAAAAAAAAAATCGGCCAGTAGGGGTGCATAGTTAGTACCCATTGGAATACCGCCTGTTAAAATATTAATCCTCCAAACTCAACAAATATATTGTCGATCCAAAAGTCCAGCATTTTATAATATCATAAAAAATCGTTACCTCTATTTTTAAGGAGAAATTTACAATTTTAATAAAAATTTTAATCCCCTTTTTTTGTCAGACAGAAGAAAATATTGAAATATTGGTTACACATTACAATTAAACAAAATATTGTATACGATGTTTATAAAATCTTGTATGACAACTACAGTTATGATAACTGGGCCTCTAAAGTACGTGATATTTTATATGATCTAGGGTTAAATTACAAATGGTTATTTCAAGATGCTAGCACAATCTGTATAGATAGCATTGTCGCATTAAAGATCCAGCTGAATTGTTCAACAACTGTTTAAGAATGTTATGAACATTCTCTTATTCTTAGCCCATTCATCTTTTTCCTGACCTGTCGATTATTTTTTATTTCTCTAATTCTTACACGATTTTATCCTCTCGCAAACCTATTGTTTTTTTTAATTTAATTAACGTGTGGTTCATCTAGTCTCATTACTTCCGTGGTCAAAATTCGAATATCAAATGTGCTTTCTCTCTTCTGAAATTCCCATTGTTATAACATGCATGGCAACAATTCTGTTAACGAACTATTCATTATGAGGGAAATTGGTGCTATATACATCAAAAGCAATATGTTCGAAGAGTTTACCACCAACTGCTAAGAAACATAAAACTAACCACAAAATAAACTACTAAACAAGAACACAAACAAGAAAAAAATATATGTTTATTTTTTTTAATTTAAAAACGAACATGGAATTATGGCATGTGAATTCATGATCAGTATTGCAACGGTTTGTCTTTAAGGTAACACGATACCGAATGGCATATCTCCCGATTTCCAAACTTTTTCGCATACGCATTCTTTGCACCGAGTTACATCGAAATATGTAATAAAAATTAGGGTTCACCATTTTTGTTTTCTTGGTATTTTCATTGGAAAACGTCGATTTTGGCGACAAATTTACTTAGGTATATAGGGGAAATGCCTGTTTTTTGGCTAAGCTTTATAGATTTTCCAATGGATGGCTATCTTCTTATATACGGAGAACAACAAAAAACTAACATAATATTCAGAATTAAAAACTGAATTCATACATGTATAGAAAATCATTTGTCACCATCCTTGTTTTTGATATAAATGGCTTCAAAATTGATTGATACCCTTACGTGTGACGTTATTGGATACAGAATGTAACGTTATTCTCCGCAAAATGTGTCGGGATCTGAAGGGTGTTTATTTTATTTTCGTTTCCCCTGTCAGGTTTCCGTAAATTTCCTAGTTATATGAGATTCTACTGATGAAAGTTATTTCGTCCTGCACATAGAAATTTCACTAACATGAATTTAACATTAATCTCGTCTGATTTTTACACTTTAATAACGAGCATAATACAGTCATATTTTTGTTAAATGCGAGTGAAAATAACATGAATTTTTTTACGTGTGATTCATTTGAATTACTGAGTTTTTAACTCCATCCTTTATGACAATGGTGGTGTCATTGCTACATCCATGCAGAAAAATAGTACTTTAGAAATTTGATTCAGTTAACAGTGATAAAATTACTCTGTTTTTGATGGTTGTTTAACGTTTAGTGGCAAATAGTTCATGCATGATAAATAAAATAACAAAACTCAAAGAAAAATTCAAAACTTATATTCTTGACCTGCTACGTACTTTGCGTGGTATAAATGTGTGAGTTGCTTGTTCAGCAAGTCGGACACACATTGCAAACTGTATACAAAATTTCACTATTAGTTCAACAGTCTATCATTTGTGGAAAATTATTTTATAAAACAAATCTTGAGATCAAATATACATTCTTTATAAGTAAAACAAACTGCGAAACATAAAAGCTCAAACTTGAAATTCCACATGTAGGAGATGATACCCGGAGTCTGTACTCTGCGGGCCTTTAGAATTTTTCAAAATGCCTAATCAAGTAACCTGTCATGAACAACCAAAAAAAAGAAAATCCGGACGATATGCCCACCTTTCAAAAACAGGTACACAATTTAAACCTAGAGCAAAAAAACTATCAAGTGTGGGATTGACGGTCGAATTTACACGGGTGAAACAATATGATGCTGCGTGCTCTATTAGTTTCAAGTGGCGATTTAGAATTGTAGGATTGATTGCTGGTAACTTTACGTCCAGTGGCAAATATTTTATGCATGTTCAAGACGCAGTTTATAATAAATAATACAGCCCGCATAGCCAAATGGACGCCTCACTTTGGAAGCATTTAATTGCCGGTCGGAAGAAGACCAAGTGACCATATTTTTTTATCCCTATTAACCCTAGGCCTTAGGGTGTAAATTGTAGGCTATAAACAAAATATAAAGTTATGTGCAATATACATTGTCAGATTTATAAAAGGTTTTTACACTCGCTACGAAACAAGTGGAAAGCTCGGCGAGTCTCGCTTTCCATCGTGTTTCTAAAGCTCATTCTTATACATTTTGTACTAGTATTACAATAAAATCAAATGGTTGCTGCCTAAGTATGTGAGCAATATGTCCATCAGGGCCTAAAAAGGCGTATTGTTATGCGTTTACTTTTCTACATTGGTTAGAGGTATAGGGGGAGGGTTGAGATCTCACAAACATGTTTAACCACGCCGCATTTTTGCGCCTGTCCCAAGTCAGGAGCCTCTGGCCTTTGTTAGTCTTGTATTATTTTAATTTTAGTTTCTTGTGTACAATTTGGAAATTAGTATGGCGTTCATTATCACTGTACTAGTATATATTTGTTTAGGGGCCAGCTAAAGGACGCCTTCGGGTGCGGGAATTTCTCGCTACATTGAAGACCTGTTGGTGACCTTCTGCTGTAGTTTTTTATTTGGTCGGGTTGTTGTCTCTTTGACACATTCCCCATTTCCATTCTCAATTTTAACTATGTTAATTATCTTTCAGTCGTGTTGTCTTCGAACTTGTACATGTACATTATTTCCACCTCAAATCACACCACACTGCCACCAAATACCCGTGCAAGCGTAATTAAAACGAAAATAAAATCTATAGGATTCCAAGATCTAGCTATTTCAGTCTCTATTTTCCGTTTGAATAATAATTAGTCAGTCGTTTGGTTGTAAATTTGGAGAGAACAAATTTGTAACGAAACCAGTCTGACTATAGCCAGTCCCGACTATCAACTTGCGTTTATAGGCGCAAGTGACATATTGGGGATGGCTTTAATCAGACTGTAACAGGACCTGCTTTTTTCATTTTATTTTTGACGAATCAAGTTCCCATGTATTTCTCAGCCTACGTTAACTTTTTCAGGCTTCATTCCGATGTTGCTGTTTATCCCGTGTAGACTTGGTCTATAGGATTACAAATCTAGCACTTTATTTTCAAAAATTTCCGAAACTATATCGGATTTACTCTGTACAGAACAATGAGTTTCAGAGACTTTTTATACTGGAACATAGAGAAAGATATTCGGCAAAATAACCAAGTAAACCACTTTCTTAACATTCCATACAAACAAACTATTTGTGTATGAGTTGCAAACTTAAGACTGCTTGTATTGTGCATTATCGCCTAAATTCTATCCGTATTCTCATCCAGATAAATTTCTTTTTTTCCATTTTGCCCGAGCGGTGTTTTTGACGACCATTTTAACACGAATTAATTGATGTACCAACCATTCCCCGTGTTTTTTACACATCATCCTAAGCTTCTATAGATTAGATTTCTACTTTCAAAACAAAATTTCATGGGAAAGTATTTATTGCAGACATATACCAGGAATAAAGACCTGCGATAAAACTCTGTCTATTATATGTAGATAAATCGTTCAGATGCTTAAATTTTAAAGGAACAGAATTTTTAAAAGTAAAGTTATTCATTTTTAAAAATTAACAATGAGAAGTATAAAAAAATTATTAACATTTTCTTTATCGGTCAGGCCATAAGTCAGGGCAGAGTCGATGTTGGTAAGGTCAAGTTTTCTAACTCTTTAATTATTATTTTTCAAATGATCTCTTTCTTATATCTCTATATTTAATGTCAGAATCTTCCTTGACATCAGATTTGAAGTCGATCCTTCAAAGATCTTCAAAGAAAAAAAAGTTATAAACAATATACATCGGTCAGGACATTAGTCATGGGAAAGATGTAGATTGTCAGGTCAAGTTTTCTTTTTTTTCTTGTATTATTGCATTAAATGTTTTAATCTGTCATTGTATTGAATTTGAAGTCTATCTAGTCAATAATAAAAAAAAACGCTGGTTCATAGCTGTCAGGACATAAGAAGTTTCAAAGTCAATTTGGTCAAGTTTTCTAACTCTTATATTATGTTTTTCATCATTCCCCTTTATTTATTAAAAATAAGTTCTCATCTTGCTTGGTTCCAAATTTCAAGTTAATCCTTCAATAATAAAAAAAGTATTTAGCATTTTCATTTCTGTCAGGACATTGTCAGGTTGTCAGGACATTAGTCAAACTCCGTACAGTAATCGTTTCCGTTCCGAAACTATTTTCCTTGACTCCATCAAGTATCCAGAAAAAGTTACCATAAAAATGTCACATAAATACCCAATATTTTTTTTTTATAATTTTATCACTTTGTGATTGCAAAACATGATGCATCGGCTTGAATGACATTATGTGTGAACGTTATTCGATAACGTCAGGAACGATAACTCGTGGCGTAACGTCATTCGGTATCGTGTTACCTTAAACAGTTCAAATAGCAAAAAGAAGCATAAATCCGATTTCCAAAGAACTGTTTTCTGCATACAAGTGAAATCATCTCGCTAAATTGAAAAATGTATAGATATACTTGCATGACAAAAGAAGAAAACAACTTTTATAATTAAACTAAACGATTGAAAAACAAATTGATTGCTCTAAGTTTGATCTTCATCGTATATAAAGAAAATTGTACATTTCTATTCGTTAATAAATCATACATGACAAATACGTAAATAACTTATCGCTTTGGTCAAATACCACACGATCATGATACATATTTGCCCCTATGTAACGTTATCAGTTTATTTTAAATGTTATCAATAACATTTCAACATTTCGCAGAACCGGATGAACAGATGTTTCCCCTATTTTTTTAATTCTAGGGTTTCTATGAATCGAAGATAAATTGAAACATTCTAGACAATACTGATTGGTCGTTTTTTACACTATATATAAAAAGAAGAATTTCAAAATCTTTACTTACTTAAAAGAAATCATGAATTTCGCAGAGTTAATTCGCTTTTATATAAGTGTTTCGATTTTATCTGTTTCAGGAAACCATTTTCGTGGTGGTACAATCAGCTGGAGATATTTAGGTGGCAACATGGTAATACATTCAAGAATTTTTCATAGTGCTTATAATGTATATGGTGTATTTTATATGTTTATATCACATATAAAAGTTTATTTTATAAATAGATGCATGTTCATCAGTACACGAGTGTTTTCCTGGAAACATTTTTGTAATTGTAGACTCAGTTTTTTTTTTAGTTGAAACAATTTACTAAGTAATTGTTTTATCAATGTAATTGGCGAGTGTATCATATCAAATGTTTGTTATTCTTTTGGTTTTAAATATATGTAATTATGACAAGTAGAATATCATCTATGATAAATTTATACTAGTCAACAAAAGAAACGATACAAGACTTTTTTTCAAATTAAAGTTTTCCGTTCATTGAACCAATATTGAAGGTAGTAATACGTACTCATTATGGAAATATAAATCCTTTTTAAAGAAATATTTTTTTGCTTTTGTTAGTTTTTTTTCGCGATATTTTTTTTTTACCAAATTTACATAAAACGACAATTTTAAAAACAGAAGTTCCAATTAATGATAATTAATGATTAACTGATTTACCATAGACAGTATGTGTAAAGTGATATTCAAAAAGTGGTAACACTCTTTAAACTACCGCGAAAGGTTCCAAATTTACTGTGTGTTGTTTTCATATCTAAAGCATTGATTTGTGACGAAAAAAAAAAAAAAAAAAAATTAGCTTTTTTTCAGATTTCAAATAACATTTTTTTTCCCAAAAATTTGTAAAAAACCCAATATTTCAACCCATTAGTTTCAACATGAACATAACTTGATTAGCTATTGAATATTTTAAAACAAATTTGAAATTTTATTTAGTACTTAGACAATTATGTGTCGATTTTTTATTCAACTTTACGCAAAACTAATTTGCACCCTATGATCGTTAACACGGAATTTAGATACTTTCCGACAAGTTGTGATTTTTATTATCACATTTGCAAACATTGCAAATGAAAGCTTTTTAAAATAGTGTATCTCATTTTGTTTTATATTTAATATTTTTTGATAGATTTTATTTCAAAGTCGTGCATCGTTTCTTATGCTGTAATATTTATTTCAGGTCGAATTCAGATATAAACTTGCATGGGCTTTGGGATCAGAGAATCCGGCGATATGGACGGCCATTCCATTAAATGGAGGAAGTAGTATAACTTTGTTTAGTGGAACATATGTTAAAACAGCATCAAATAGTTTAGAGAATTGGGAGCAAGGAGAGAGAACTTTTACTTATAATTTTACAACACCAGGGCCGTATAGAGTGAGGTAACACCAGTTACTATAATTATACTTTTAAAATTACTATTTTTAAGATAATTAACATATTATTACTACATGAATGTTTTTCAATTCTTCAAAGAGAATACCCTCTCCCAGGAAAATATCACATAGGCAAAATAACTGTTTAGGAATTCATTTTCGGATCTGGACATTGAAAACATTTCAAAGGTGTCTTTGAATCAAGATAAATTGAAACATCATAGACTATATTTAGACTATACTTATTGCTCGTGTTTAACACTATATTAAAAAAGAAGAATTATATAACTGTGAATTATTATTGATTTCATTTGACGTTTTTTATTAACTAAATAAAACGTGAGTCTCGATGTCATCACGAAACGGCAGCAAGCTGCGTAATACACGACAGCCTAATAAAAGAAAATCAACGTTAGAAATCATATATACATATACAGGTATAAAAGATCAACCAAATATATTTTTCTATTCGTATAAACATTTCAAAAAATAAAAAAAATCAATTTGGGGAAGAGAGTAACTTCAAATGGCAATATTCCTTAACTTACTTAAACAAGAAACTTTTTTGCGCTTTCAAAATCTCGAGCTATTTACATATCAAACATCATACTCGATTCATTTACGCAATGCGACCAATATTGACCAATCCGTCTTAACTCTATCATCTATTTAAAACACAAACCTGTTTATATAATACATTCAATAAAAGATGAATATCATACAGATACATACTCGCGTGTGAATGTTTACATAAAAAGAAACATGTGTATTATCAACTATAATAAAAACATACATCTTAAACTTTTACTGATTGGGTGTGTTTAACACTGCAATTAAAAAAGAAGAATGCCATAATTGTGATTATTTTTGTTTTCGATGACGTACTTTATTTTTCTGAGACTAAAAAATTGTTAAATTATTTTTATATTCATAGAGTAGGACTGGTACCCTTTTAAAGGTAACTTTTTAAGTATTTTTCGTATACTTGTTACATCTAGCAAGTTATGCTACTTTCATATTTTATACCAGCTACACAAGTGGTTCATGGATCACCCTCAACTATGGAAGTGGTGGGAGTTGGAATTTGGAAACAATTATTGATTTGCATAAACGAAGTGACACACTAACGCCAAATCATAGTCCACAGACAACAAGTCGTGCTATCTACAGGTAAACACTCTGTATCTTTCTTGTCTTTTTAATTTTAGAATTAACTATAGGTTAAAACGTGATAGTTGTTATCTTATAAATCGTTTCCTTAGATTACCTTAGCTGTATTTGGCAAAACTGTTAGGAATTTTGCAACTACGTACTTTATTTGGGCTTTTTAATTTTATGGTGGATTCGAATGTCACTAATTAGTCTTTTGTAGACGAAACGCGCGTCTTGCAAAATTACAAAATTAAATCCTAGTATCTATGATGAGTTTTTTGACTACCACTAGGTCGATGCCACTGCTGGTGGAGCTTTCATTCCCCGAGGATATCAACAGCACAGTAGTGTTGACATAAATTATCATTGATATGATCATATTTATAAATTAACTGTTTACACAACTTTTGAAATACTAAGGTTTTTGTTTTACCTCAGGAATAGATTACCATGACTGTATTTGGCAACACTTTTAGGAATTGTTGTCTTAATGCTCTGTAACTTCGTACTTTATTTGGTCTTTTGAAAAATTTTGGATTTGAGCGTCACTGATAAGTCTTATGTAGACGAAACGAGCTTGTTATCCAATACCAAAAATACCTTCGAAGTGAATTTCACCAAAAAAATGTCCAAAAAAACAAAACATAAATGCAAAATAGTTTGAATCATGAAAGGCCATATACCCATCATGTGTATGTAAAACATAATAGCCTGGTATCTTTAATGATCATGTAAATTAAGTAATTGATTGTTGTAGAGTTCAATTCGGATGTCCTGTGAGTATCAAAATACCTATGATTGACGTGGATGGAGATCATGTTCGATGTCGTTGGGCAACATCGCTTGAAGCAGACTCAATTTCAGAACTGCTTCCGAATGCACATTTAGATGAGGTATATCATATATATAACTATATTGTAAAATAAGACCATCTAAAACTGCATCTCTTGTGCAGGGTTGCTATTGTTTATTTCAAATTAAGACACTGGTCAAAATAAAATGAAAACATATTTATCAACATTTATTGATTTGCCTTTCAGAAATTTGATTAAGACCATACAAATACAAACACAACACAAAAAGCGAACGTAACACAAATTCCACCTGTTGTACTACGAAGTCAATTATGTTGATTAAATACCGTAACAATGAACAAAAACACACAGTGTGTGTGCTATACTCTTGAACCCTTAAGACGTGACAAAAAGATATTATAGTGATTTAATTTCAATTAAGAATGCTAGCAATAACATATCAAAATATAAGGTACGTTGATTTTTTATGATTGTAAAAACAGTAATACATAGAATGCATACGCCTGTGTATTGTCATGAATGATTGGGAAAGGAAAAATGGAATGTGCCTGTGTATTGCCTGTGTTAATATGAAAGGAACATTTGAATTGCCTGGAGAATGGGGAAAGGCAAAGTTGAATGTGTCTTTATTGAATGGGTTAATGGGGAAAGGAAAAACTGTGTTTTCAAATTTCACATAGTTTGTCTTTATATACAAATGAAGCACGGTCACCCATCCAGCAAGAAAGATGCCCACCGATATTGATTTGCGTTCGTTTTGTTTGTGAAAAAATGAATGAGACACTAGTAAAAAAGTTTTAAAGTCTCTAAATGGTGTGTTGTAAACTGATGTTTGGTTTTTTGGCCGTTTTTCGTAATATTTCTATGACGTTGTAAATTTGTCTTCAACATATAATCATTCATCAAATAAAATTTTGTATTTCATGCATCTCCTTTACAGAGTCTTCACCATAATACAATATCAATATATTTATCAAAATATGAGCCTTTTTGTAAAGCTAACAAATTGTTTGATATTTAGGTGTAATACCACCAAATCATGGTATGGTCCGAGACCACAATTGTCGTCCCTTGATTTTCGTTGTTTTTCGTTGTTCACGAATATAGTCCCTAGTGTTAACAGTGGGTTACTTACCATTACTTTTTATACCCCTTCCAAATTTATTTCTCCATGTTTAATGCCTCAAATTGTAAGTAGGGGGGTGAAATTACACTGTAAAAAAATTAGGGTCCAGAATTTTAAAGGAAAGTTGTGATTTGGTCCAGGTGAAAAAGGTTGAAAAATAGCACTTCGGAACCTGTCAAAAGATTTCAAGACGCCCTAAAGATAAAATTGTCCATATTTGGAGTTAGAGACGATGAAGTTTTCTATAATTTTGATATAATTTGTCCCAAAAGTAGTACAACACACTGTAAAAGTTTCATTGAGAAAACGCAGGTGGGATTTTTTAAATTTTCATTTATGTTCTAAAAGAAATGCACTACGAATTAATTGTGTTCTCGGACCGTATGACACATCCGGTTGTATACGAAAGTAGGTCGAAAAAACTATTCCCTTGAATTTGACCGTTGTAGGTAATTAATCCTACATTTTATTGCAGTAAAACTATTTCTGTGTCATAAACATATGTCTTGGGTATTTCAAAACACCATTATTTTTAATTTGTGATTTCTATAGAAAATTTTGTAACTCGAGGTTACATGGTGACTAAACCTTGTGCACAGATAGAATAAGGGGAGAAATTTGATTGGTTAACTTCCAATGATGGTTATTTTCTTATATGCAATGAAATGTTATGTGAAAATGTTTCTATAGAACTGGACAGGATAAAACTTTACTCATGTCAAGCATTTCTTTTGAATCAAAGTTAAATTCTTCACAATTTTTTGAAAAAGTGCAAATTTATCAAAGACTAATAGGGAAAAATCAATGGTGGTATTACACCTTAAACGAACTATGAACGAGATTACACATTAATTGCTATAAAAAATAAAAACAATATGTTTTTGTGTTGATTACTTCTGTTTGGATGATGATTTTGTACTGTATAGAGAGATTAAATTTGTTGGCTACAAAATGTGTTAACAATGAGAAGTTGAGTTGTGCTTCGGCATTACAGAAGATTTTAAAGAATATATATCCTTTTTTTATTGGGATTTTAACTGAATTCAGGTTTAGGCTGTTTGTTATAGTAAAGGTTTTAAAGCCTCTCTATATTACATTGATAATGTTCTTTCAATAAATATTTCAAGCTTTTATAATTATGCCAAATCAATATATTCTCCTGAACTACACATTTAAGAATTCATAACAAAAATCTTTACCATCTCTTAACATTTACTTCGATTTTGACATCAATGGCCATATAACAACCAGAATGAAAAACGAGACGTTTCTTATTGTGGACAAATTCCCTCACCGTATCAGCAATATACCGCGTATAGAGTATATATCTCTCGTTTCATACGATACATAAGAGCTAGCATCTGCTACTCAGACATAGTAAAACATCATTTAAGTCTGAGCAAAAATCAATGAGCCAGGGTTTTGTTCTTTTCGCAAACTTTTATCTCACAGTACATAATACACTAAATATTACAAAAATGGTCTTGACCTGAATATTCTAGTTGCTGAATATGTATATCTTTTATTTACTTTAAAGTGTTTTCTATATGTTTCTTTGTGCTTTTAGGTTTCTTATGGTCGTATGACTTTTCACGTGACAAGGTATTCATTTATCCTGCTATCTTGATTTTAACATTAATGCAGGAGGGTCCTGATGTGGAATTCAGACACAAGAGGCTCTAAAGTGTTTTTTTTTATTCAGTTCCATTAGATTCACCTTTATAGATATATTTAACTAATGTGTACCGTATCTTGAAAATAAACTCATCATAGATACCAGGATTAAAATTTTATATGTACGCCAGCCGCGCGTTTCTTCTACAAAAGACTCATCAGTGACGCTTGAATAAAAAAATGTTTAAAAGGCCAAAGTGCATACTATGATTTGTACCCAGTTGGGTTAATCGGCGTTGTTGTAAAAAAAAATGTTGTTTGTTTAACAACTACGTTTTATTTACATTACAATTATTCAGTGTATGTTGTTTCCATTTTTCTGGTCAGTCGAAATGCACCATAACGTTTACTGCTAACCCTGCTAACAACTACACCAATAATGGATGGTTTGCAGCTGCTTTAACAATAGAAGACTTCCCTGTGACCACAATTAATGTAAATAGGAACTCATACACAGCATCGACCCCTTTGACACAAATTCCACTGCAGGTACGATATTTGTCATGAAGATATCTATGGTATTATCAAATGTTACACAAATGTCCTTAGTTATAACATGTATAGAAAAAGTAACTTACGAATGAAGAAATGATATTTAAGTGAAGCAAATACAAATATAATTCACAAAATATATTTCAAGGTGTCAATTTAAAACCTGATGAGATGAACCGCTGATATACATGATCAATTACATTTGTTGTTGTATTTTTCTTGTTGAATGCCTTTTAACAAAGGTCGTTTTTCTTCGTGTCTTTTCTTTAAAGTCTATTTGCCTGGAATGTATCATAATAATCATCGAGCATTTTTAACTTCTACATTTCGTTCACGTGCTAAAAGAGAGGCGGAAAATATCAAAGGGACATTGAAACACATAAGTAAAAAAATAAACTAACAACGCCATGGCAAAGACAAAAAAGAAAAACCTGAAAAAAATAGGGAACAGTTGTTATATTATGCAATATACTCTAAATTATATTCCTGTTTTAATAGCAATACTTATTTACATTATCAGTTTTTGATTCATACTGAAACTATTCCTGGATCTTGTAATGATAAACCGGTCTTTGTATCACCTACACCTTCAGATGGAACTGTAACTACACTAAAGGCTGCCAATAGTTTTACTACAGAGTTTTATGTTCATGCAGATTCAGGGTAATAATAACATATCTTAGTTATTTCACTTTTGTACTAATTATCATTGCCATACCATTCAAACTGTTGTGGATTTTACAAGTGGAATCTTCATACATTGTTTCCCTGAATAATCATTTCTTAGATTCGTTAAATAAGTACATCTTTAATCAGATAAAGTTTTCATTTTCTTTATATTTATTTGTCATGTTTTGTATTCGAAATTATTTATCAAGATTATCTTTGCAGACAGATATATATATCATGAATAGACAGGATGAGAGTAAATAGTTATCAGAGGTACCAGGATTATAATTTAGAACGCCAGACGCGCGTTTCGTCTACACTAGACTCATCAGTGACGCTCATGTCAAAATATTTATAAAGCCAAACAAGTACAAAGTTAAAGAGCATTGAGGATCCAAAATTCCAAAAAGTTGTGCCAAATATGACTAAGGTAATCTTTGCCTGGGATAAGAAAAACCTTAGTAATGCTCATTAAATGTAACCAAACAACATAACTAAATAACAAATAATTAAAAACGATGCAAAATCTTGAAAATGCTTTCTGATGATCTCAGGGGAAATAGGTTTAATAACTTACTGTGTGACCATTTTCATAAAAAGTGTTTATTTCTCAAAAATGTTAATAATTTGCCAAAAACTATTAATATCAAAATTTCAGTGTAAAATCCATAGATATCAATGGACCATTAGGAATACACAAAACGGCATTATCACTAGACGGACGTGGAAGGTCAAACGTCTGGTTGGTTGTTGTTCATTGGACACCAACGCAAGCCGACCAGGGAACCCATATCATATGCGCCTCTGCAGAAGACAATCACAAGCAAGTACCTTAACTTAAACGTTTACAACCTCCTAGATTTTTTATTCGAAATATATCATTGTGTGTACACCTGATTTGTAAAACATATATCACGCTGGGTACACATTCGTCAAACATGTATTCAATGTATCACGTTGGGTTCAACTGATTAGACAATATACATATAGTGTTTGAAAATATGAAATGTATTTGTATGAGGCTTAGAAACGGGTAAATGCGAGGTTCTTCCGAGCGTTTTCTGGTTTCGTGCCGAATACAAATAAATTTCATATTTCAAGACACTATACGTATATTGTCTTTATACTGAAATCGAAAAAAAAAAATTAGATGAAAACATTATATAACAAAAATTGTTAAAAAAAAAAAGGATTTGGAATTTCCATCTTGGGGTACCATTTTGGGGTATGTCCCTATGAGCGTAGTCCAGGCGATAAGACATTGACATATTAAGGAATTTGAAAGGGAAAATGAACTTAATCAATAACATTTGATAATCATGGTATATGAATAACCAATTTGAAGACATAAAAGTTTAAATTCATAAAATTTGACCATTGTTACTTTACGTTGTCATGGTCGTGACGTGACGTTATTGATTGAATACAATAAGGAGGCGGGGCTTATAGGTTAGTTGGGGTCATTGACGTATAAAGCTAACGTTTATACGTATAGCTTTATCTGTATAGTAAAATAGCTGATTGCAGTATAAGTGATTCATATATCACACTGTGTAAACCTAATACAAAATACCTGAAACAGGTTTGTTATAAATGTTCAAAACAACTGCACAAAATGTTATGAAAATAACTCACTTATTTAATTTATATATAATATTTAAAGTATCTTTGAATTTGTATTTGAAAGAAAATGATAAGAATGGCTCAGAATAAATACAGCTGGTGTATGGCTGCTTATGAGATATCTCCACCGTAGCGTGCTACAAGTTTTAAAACATTTCATATTTGGTGAACATGAAAACAGGAGCGATTTATACGATATACCTACATCTTTTGTACAATTCCGTGGATAGTGTTTAAAGTTTAACATTCATTACATTTATTTCAGTAAATTAAGTGATACTCGATGTGTAACAGTCATTGCCTGGGGTATGTACAAAATTGTTTGATTTGATATTTTATACCCATATGTGCACCTATTCTTCAGAAAAAAAGACTTATTTCAATTGTCAATAAGTTACTGGATGTCATTATATAAAAAAGAAGATGTGGTATGATTGCCAATGAGACAACTATCCACAAAAGACCAAAATGACACAAACATTAACAACTATAGGTTACCGTACGGCCTTCAACAATGAGCAAAGCCCATAACATAGTTTTAAAATAGTAATATTGATGTTTTGTTTTTCAGATGTGGACCCTTGTGACAGCAGTCCTTGTGTCAATCACGCTACATGTATAAGAAGTGGATACACATCTGATTACACATGTAACTGTGTTCAAGGATACACTGATATCCAATGCCAAACAAGTGAGCAAAAATTATACGGTCTACTTAATCATTTATTGATAAACGCAAATTACATTGCCATTTTTTGTTTTAGATATGGCATGATTGCTAATGAGACAACTGTCCTTAAGAGACCAAAATGATACAGACATTAACAACTATAGGTCACCGTACGGGCTTCAACAATGAGCAAAGCCCATACCGCATAGTCAGCTATAAAAGGACACAATAAGACAATGTAAAACAATTCAAACGAGAAAACGAAACAAACGGCCTTATTTATATAAAAGAGTGAATGATTTACGAAAGTCTGTTTTTGTTTTTACACGTGGTACATTAGATAGTTTTGATATTAATAGTATATTTTCAAATTATTCATTTTACACTTTCTGTTAAGTGTTAGTGGTTGACGTGTGTTAACTTGCTTTTTAAAAACAATTTTGTATTCTATTATCCTTACCGTTGTGCAATGAATTGTGAATTTCGATAACATGTTATAACCGTTATTACTTTTTTAAAGACATAGATGAATGTGCATCAGCACCGTGTCAACATGAAAGTACATGTGTTGATCATATCAACGACTACTCGTGTATTTGCACAGCAGGGTACAGTGGTATACAATGTCAAACAGGTACATTATTTCATCATATCTATAGGTGCATTCATGGACATCGATTTGAATCAAATTTTAATAAATGATTTATAACATACTAATAGCTATATTCAAAGTACAAATATGTCTAAGTTTAGGCTTGCAATTGATGTTATATAGTGACTTTCTATGTTGTGATTTTATGCTATTGTTTCAGAAAAGGGAGAAGGTTTGGTACCACTAAAACGTTTAATCCCGCTGCAAATGTTTGCACCTGTCCAAACTTAGGCATCTGATGTACAGTGACTGTCCTCTGTTTATGTAGTTCATACGTGTTTCTCGTTTCTCGTTATTATATGAATTATACAGTTGGTTTCCCCGTTTGAATAGTTTTACACTTGTTATTTATGGGGGCCTTTATAGCTTGCCGTTCGGTGTGAGGCAAGGCTCCATGTTAGAGCCGTAGCTTGACCTATATTGGTTTAATTTTTATAAATTGTTACAGGGATGGAGAGTTGCCTCATTGGCACTCATACAACATCTTCCTATATCTACAAAGTAGCAATTACCAAGACATTCACTCAATATTAATATGTATCAGTAATGTATGTGTATTTTAGTCTATACGCCATATACTTAACCATTAAGATTAACTACTGAGGCAGCGGGTGGACATATGAAACCATATGAACATAGATATCAATATAAATAGGTAGAGTATGTGCAATTGGATTTTTTCTAGGTCTGTTTGATTTCATGTTTTAGAACTAAAATTTATGTTAATCATCGATTTACCTGCATATTATAATAACTTTTAATTGATCGAATCAGTCATCGAAATAGTTTAACTTTGTAGCACTTTAAATTTGAAAAAAACTTTTTTCGAACAGCAGTATACTACTGATGCCTTTATCTTGTTTATGCGTACCCAGCTACCGATAAGGGGTTTAATAAAAAGGCCCACATGAGGTTAACTATTGCAAGTAAAAAATACATCAACGCTATTATTTATGAAATTGATTTGACATTTTTGAGCCAAGATGACTACTTTCAAAATGTCATTTTCAACTTCCGCTTTTAAAAAAAAAATAAAGACGACATGGACTCTTATTTTCTGGATGAAATGACAATCCTTGTATTACTACTCAACTATATACATTAACAGGGTTGGATGGAGAGTGGTCTCTTTGGCAGTCACACCACATCTTTCTATATCTAATTAATCTACTTGCGATAAGGATACATTTATTATAACATTTCAAAGATTTGAATGTATAGTTAACAACTCCTCTTTTAATATGCAAAATACTATATAAATGAATATATGAGTAACCATTGCCAACACGGTTCATTTAGGGACCTTGCCAATACGTTTAAATGTACCTGTTGTCTGGTTTCACTGGTAATAAATGTCAGATAGGCATGTTATTCTTGCATATGTTTGTTCGGAATAACAAGTTTAAGCCTTTTACATTATATATCTCATTCTATAAATAATAGCTCCCAAAAGGATACAATTCTATGTTTTATTTGAACTTTAATATGAGGCTGTCAACGTTGTTTATTTCTATTGATACTGCAATAATAACACCGAGTACTCGACTTTGAAAAAAAAAGTTTGCTCTGTATGAATAACTCTTTTTTTCTGTATTTCAGACATAAATGAATGTGCATCACACCCTTGCCAACATGGCGGAGATTGTTCAAATCTTATTGATGCTTACCTTTGTCATTGTCCATTGGGATACACAGGAATTAACTGTCAAATAGGTACTGTCATTGTGTTATATGTGTTTCAACTAAAAAAAATTACCTCGATAGAAATATTTCATCTATGGAACAATTGAGTGATGGAAAGATATGATGTGGTTGGATAGATAAAATAGAGAACTATCCACCAGAGTATTAAATAAACTCATCATAGATACCAAGAATAACATTTTATACTTAAACCAGACGCGCGTTTCGTCTACAAAAGACTCATCAGTGACGCTCGAATGAAAAATGTTTAATAAGCCAAATAAATACGAAGCCAAATACAGCTAAGGTAAACCCCATAGTTTTGCCAAATAAAGCTAAGGTTAAACCCTATATTGATATATTCGAAACAGAATAGCATAGTTATAACTATAATATACACATGGAAAAAAGTATTGCAACACCTTGATTTTTAAAAACTTGAAAAATCAGCCTCTTTTTTTGGATGATATATATTAAGATATTTGTATAATATTATTGAAACATAGTTTATGATAACATTGGCATTAAAACGAACAAAAAATGATTTATATAACCACAATTTTAATAACAAAATGAAGTGTTTTTGTACAAAACAATGCATTTTACAACTTTGACTGTAGTCGAACTTTACAATGTCAGACATTTCAAAATTAATCTTCAGATGACTGTTCACATCATGGTTGATCGTTATACGCCAAAGAACTAGTACTTTCTGCGCAGCCTCCATTCAAACGGATAACCGCATCTTAACGACTTCTGATTCCTGCCAAAAACCGACTAATTTGTTGCTAAGGTAGCAGCAACCCTTTCTTGTGAAGGGCATTGTTTATGTCATGATGTGTTTGAACTGGGGTGCCCTTTCGCGCACTTTCCGCCCAATAGTGTCCCATATATGTTCGATATGGTTAAAATTTGAGCTATGATCCGTCCAAGGTAGATGACTCGAATTCCATTGGAACCATGAATCTTCCTCTACGATGCTTATTTTCAACTTTAGCGAGCTCTGCATTACATTGGATACGGAAAACTGTGTGTCTGTTCGTAAGTAAAGGTCTTCGAAATGGTCTTATCGTACGATAACCAGTAGCGATGAGTCGATCTGGAACAGTTCTTATTAAAAGGCTCCTGTATGCCCACCACTCTCTTTTTGGATTGTATTGTATGAAATGGGTTTCCTTCTGACCAACCTTTATTATGCTTGATTTTTCCTAGCAAATGGTATAGGTGGTCTTCTTTATCTCGGAAGGTCTTTAACATCGTTTAGTGCCATTTTTATTCTCAAAACGACTTATAGTGAAATGGTGATGACCAACAATACATGCAGTTGTTACAGCGACACCCCTGCTTCTCTCATGCTGATTATCTGTCATCTTGCTGCAGTTTAGAGTTGTCGAGAACCCATTACAAGGTGTTAATCACATAACTTTAAAAACTTGGTTATTTAAAGTGTTGAAAACAATGAGGATGAAAACATCTGTTTTGCTGTTTACGGGTACAGGAGCTGCATGTTCAGATAAAAACTTACCGAGTCGATATTTATTGATTAAACTCAGGTGATACTTACATAATGTTAAGTAGTTCTATTTTACCAAATTATATCACAAAAAAATAAAAAGTGTTTTTTTAATTTCAATTTCAATTTGGTGTTGCAATACTTTTTTTAATGTGTATATATACAACCTCTTTAAAAAATCAAAGTCTCACTTCACACAAACACCAACAATGCATATAATTAACTGTATCTTCTGTTAATGATATTCATGTAAACACAAAAACAAATGACGTCTCAGATGTAATGTACTTTGTGTTGTCTTATGGTAATGATGTACACTATTTCAGACATAGATGAATGTTTTAGCCATCCTTGTCAAAATGGTGCCACGTGTATAAATCTCGTTGGTGACTTTAATTGTAGTTGTGTAAATGGATACACTGGCAGAAATTGTGAAACTGGTAAGATACATATATTGTTCTCTTAGTCAATTCAATGTGTGACAATAAAGAAAGATGAAATACAAATGATTAAATAAATAACAATTAAAAAAACAGGAATAGTACGTAGTGGTCAATAAATAATCTCAAGTAGAGGTATAAACAGACACAATAGTAGAAATCAAAAATGAAATGCTAAAGAACAGTCCACAAAAACTATATATAAACATTAGACCAAAGCCGAGGGTGACTTAAGTGTTCTTGAACATTCAGCAATATTTCTGCTCCATTGTACTGACGAAAAAGTGTGTTTCTTTTGTAAAATATATTGACGAGTTAAATAAGGAGAGAACGCATCATACAATAGTCGATTGATGTAGGTTTCTTTTCTATTATGTGCATCACTTAAATATAGGTACATTTAATAATTTCTAAATCTATAAATATACATAAAATAAAGTGGATTATATGTCTTATGTTACTTATTCTTGTATTTGTTACGTCCAATTATCGTAGTGATTCATTCACGACCCCCAATTGATAGTATATGTAATAAAAAAGACATATGAATTGTTTTCCTTGATAGTAATTACAAAATGTGTCAAGTTTTAACTTTGATGAAGTATATTCAGATGATTTAATTAAAAACGTAAATTGTTCGAATATATATAAATAAATAACATATTACAGATATAGATGAATGTTCCAGCAATCCGTGCTACAACAACGGTACGTGTGTAGATAAAATTACATCGTGGTCGTGTGCATGCATACCTGGATACAATGGAACGCAGTGTCAGACAGGTAATTGTATTATAACATTAAAGTCATATGAAACCTCAAATCAAAACAAAATTATGCATATGTTTTTACAACTAATTGGATAGTTTTCATTATGAAGAAAATTCTTTAATTTGTCCACATTTAAAAGAATTTTACTTTTTTAATTGCTTGCCTCAAGGAAGGTATTCGCCGACATATTTTCGGTATGCAAGTGATCTCAGCGTGAACTTTCTCGTAAAAATCCGGTGATCAAAATACGCATGAATCTGTCATTTAAATAAACTTTTATCTGATTGTTCATGTAATACACGTGCTCAATATCCAAGATGCTTTGTTGATTGTTTTACTATAAGTTGACAATCGGTAAACTTCGGCTTTAAAACACGACAATTCAGTAGCTACCACATTTTCACACAATAACAGACAGAGAGAAAAAAAATTACGATTATACGAAATGTTTGCGTAAGAAATGATAAAATCGTGCACAGAAGACTAAGTTTATGATATATACATGCACTAGTTCAAGAATTGAATAAATATTATTTTTCGCTAGTCACTCGTTCCATGTAACTTTAAACAAGAAAAACATAACTGTCATAAGACTTTATGGCTTTTTAGAAATATAAGCTTAACATTTTGGTGTTACTTGTAAATGAAGTCCCCGATGGAATCACCAGTCCAGCAGCCAGTTCAAGTTATAATGAAATATTCGGAAACTAAGGGACCATTTTCTTTAGACAAAGTTGACTTAAGAAGGTTTTTTGCTATTCTTTGTTGGTAGTTTGTTCCTATATTATTTAATCACTGACGTAATTTCAAACTTATAGTTTCGAGCACAAATGCTCACTTAAATCCATAAGAAAAGTGCTCTGGACGCAAAAAAATAAAATGATTGTTAATTTTATTTATCAATCTCTCTCACATATATTTCATGGCTTTTACAAGGAATTACGCAGCACCAGAGATAAACCTTGTTTCTGGTTGGGGATTTGTAATTCAGACCTTATTCTTGTATCTAGTATTAATATTTGTGGATTTATTGGTCTTTTTGCCATGTCGTTGTTAGTAAAGGGCAGTTGCTCTCGACATGACGAATAAATGTCTTATTGATATCTTCGGCCTTTTTTAAACCAAACTATTTCGTAATTAAGTATATTAAATATTTTATTTACTAGATATAGATGAATGCTCAAGCAGTCCTTGTCAACATAACGGAACCTGCATTAACCAAATAAATGGTTATAGATGTCGGTGTAAGAATGATTCTGCTGGAGATAACTGTCAAATATGTACGTATTTATACTAATAAAATCAAATGATATCACAACTGACAACGTATCTTCTATCCGGATAAGCTTGAAATGGTTTAACTTATCTTGAAGTGTGCGTTATAATGAGATGTTGGGTACACCTCATTGACAGCAAAACAAAAAAATCTTTCGATTTTGTTCGTACTGTATCAAATTGACATTCTCATGAAATTAAAACAATCTTGAAATGATGTGTAAACTAAAGAACATTAGAGGTTGTAATTTAACACAAGATTCTGTGGTGGAATCTGTTTTTCTAAGGGTTTATACTTGTATGTGATGTTGGCAAAATGTCTATTTCTTTTTCAATTTTATGCAAATGATGTGTAACGTCATCAGACATGGTCACTTTTCACATAATTCAGAAGAAAACTATTATGACGCCATTTGCACCTACCATTGTGACGTCATTGAACCTTTTTTTTCAGACAACAACAGTTTTTTTAATCATTGACTTATATTTAAATAAAATTAGGAAGAAAAATCTGCTCTCTTAGAATTTTTATTATCTTGTTAATCTGTGGCAATTTTAGGCCATTATAGCTCCTACTCCTTAAGAAAAAAATGACTAAAAGAAAAATTGAGTTTAAAGAAGCACTTGTTCATTTTGAATGTTCATAAAAAGGACAAGGAAGTTACTTTTCTATATTATAACTCGGCTAGGAATTAGAAAAAGAAAGTGTTTCGCAAGTCAAAAAGTATCCATAAATTAAAAGGAAATAAACTAAAAATGACATTACTGCACATATCACATGTGAACTAACATATGATATATATATAAAAAAAAATATGGTATGATTGCCAATCAGTCAACTGTCCACAAGAGTTTGCTACAAAAGATGTAAAACATCGATGTTCTTAATTACCTATAATAATTTGATGTATTTTACTATCTTACTACTTAAACACATAATCCGGTCATTTTTTTTTATTTTAATTTTTAAAGGGATGGATCGCTGTTCTTCTGATCCTTGTTTGAACGGTGGTGCCTGTTTGAATCGTTACAATGGATACAGATGCACGTGTCCACAGTCATGGTATGGTGACGTATGTGAATACCGCCAGAGCAATCAAACAGAGGTAATTGATTACTTTGAGTAATTATATATAAAATAAAGAGATGTGGTGTTAATGCAAATGTGAAAAGCGTGCTATCCATTTGAAAAGGGACCTTGCTGTAATTTAAATATTGTCTAAAAACAAATATGCAAATATATTTTTAACATTATGTATTTGATATATATATAAATACCTGGTTTAATTAAGTCAATCATTGAAAACTAAAATATCAAATCAAAGACGTTAATATCGGGTTTAAAATACACAAAAGGTAGATGTCCAGTTAAAAATAATTGTTGTGTATTAAATTGTGCATTTCAATGTTTATTTAAGGTATGTAGCGACCTGGATTACACAGAATGTTCTTGTCATGTGAGTAAGTTCAAGTTCATTCAGCGAAAATCTCACAGATTTCTGTTTGGCTTCGTTGGGTTTTTGAATGGACTTCTTGGAACTGTATTATTCTACATAATTTGGAATTTGTGTAGAAGAGTACCCGATAAAAATAACAAAGTAAACACCATAGTTCAACCACGAAAGAACAATATAATAACTTTGTCAGACTTAGAGGCAGAAGAATCAGGTGACACAAGCAATAGTATTCTGAATAACCAATCCGACAATGACTATATTGGAGGATGTGAGTGTTTTATTGATCATACAGGTTATGATCATTTTCAGAGATTTGACAAAAGATTGAAATACAAATACAGATTTCACAACTGTCGCAATAAGAAAGGATTTAAAAAGGGAAATCCTGCGATCACTAAAACACGAACACATTAATATATGCAGATACAATGATTTAATATAATGATACGTAGCATAAAAAAAATCATTATTTTCAGTGAGCTAACATATCACAGTGAAAAAAAAAACATGAAAGCGTGTTGTCGTCCTTACATATACTCATTGATTTGAGATGTTGTGCAGCAACGAAAAACGTTTGATTTTAACCATGTTCTCGTCCAAATGGACCGATTGGAAAACGGTTGTAGTGATTACGAACAAAGTTGAAGACCGTAAACTGTGTGTTGCTTGTATGTCAGTCCTTCTCGATTTATTGATTTGGTGTCATACCGATAGAACAGTGCTTTCTTTGCATTTGTATTACGGACCTTGCTTCTACGATATATTTAAGTAGCCTTTCATATGAATAAGAAGATTTGGTACGATTGTCAACAATTAGTTAGTTTTGTTCGTAGTGTGTAACAACACTGTATTTTCAGTCTACGATATAAAATGCATGTGGTACATAATTTATGTAACTGCATATTTGATTAAGTCACTTTTTTAATAACTATCAACATAATTTTATTAAAAGTTGACTATACTTTTAAAACCTCTTGTTATATCATAAAAGCGAGAGGTTTGGCTAGCCAAAACACCTTGTTTATTCAACTATATATGTACAGTTTCTTGCCTTCGAAGAAACATTCTTCATGATTTATGTCCATTATAAATAAATTTGTATCTACGTCTTAGTTGTATATTACTAGCATTAATGTTGTTAAATACTCATTGAATTTAACATTTCTTTGTTGATAGATTCATGTAAATTGTTAAGTTGAATTAATTCTCCGTCTACATGGTCTAGTGTATTCAAATTTCAAACAATGTAATTGAGTAAAAGGATTCAGTTAATTAAACATTATAAACGTTTACCATTTACCTCCCTCATATTTTTGGTTTCGGTATCGGCTTATGGTGAACATGTCTAATAGGCGTGTCTTAAAAAACAGGCTGGTATACCACATAAACCTGTGCTTGTTGTAATATTTAGATTACAAAACTTTTTGAATACAAAATCTTCAGAAATATTTTTTCATATCAATACGTTCAGGTGTTTTTCTCATATTTTTTTTTGCAATACTAGATGATAAATCTTTTCAGGATTCGATAGTTTATTGACCATCTTTGCAGCAATGGTGGTTATAAAAGTTCTTTAACTGATTGGCTATTCTAACATTATCCAACCAGTTCTCACCTTCAATATTGAGAATGACATTGCAATCAGCTTTAGTGTTTTGATGATGTCCAAGATCTTTAAATTTAGACCATAGTTTCATAGGATTTCCTTTTTTTCGTCCATGCTGTTGTTGGTGTATTCAGCTTTTACTGTCTTGCATTTTTTTTGCACATAATTACGTAATTTATAATATGATTTATATTCTTCACTTTTTTCCGATTTTTAAACGTTGCTAGTAATAGTATCTAAAATGGCTTTTGTCCAAAATCTTTTGGGTTATCGATGGTTCTGTTTCACACGAATTTCTTTCGTCGGGGCTACCTAGTCTAATATGTCTATAAAAATGACTTCATACTCCAGCCATGCCTCGTTGATGTTACATGAAAAAAAGCATTTACCCAAATCAGCTTGTGATAATGAGGACAAAAACTCCTCTTTATCGTTGTTCTTATTTGATCTGATTTTACATTTTTATTCTGTTGTTTTCTGATGCAATACGTTAAAGAAATTATCACCAAGATCAGTACTGACAAAACCTGAATCGCCAATTTTTTTTTATTGTGCTAGACGGTTCAAATATTGTTTTATCCTGCTATACAACTTTCTCCAATATAGTATTTTTATTTCACGACCGTTGAATTTGTTTATGACTGAAATCAACTTGACCTAAAAATGGACCGCGGTATTTTAGGACCCCAAATTGAATTGAGACGGTAATGTCATGAAAATTGGTGAGGCTATCCAATCAAATTGAACATAATAGAAGCTATGCTGCATCATAATAACTATTGTCGTCAGGTTAGACATAGACGACGTGCCAGACATATATTCGTCAGGAAAGACTTCTGACTGTGTGACTTACTGTTATCATATGGTCGTCAGGTCACACTTACCGTAAGCATATAATCGTCAGGTTAGACTTATGACGACGTTATCAACCGTAAGTATAATATAATCGTCAGGTTAAATTTAGTACTTATTAGCATACAGTCGTCAGGTTAGACTTTGTGCGACGCGACTAACCGTTTGCATAGTGTTGTCAGGTTGGACTTAGTCTTAGGATGACTAATTATGGCGTGACAAGCCTTTATAATAGTGACTTCGAACTAAGTGACTAACTGTTGGTTTATTGTCATCGGGTCATACTTTGGACTGTAAGACTAACATTGTTGTAATGTTGCAATATAGGACGACGTGACTAGCAATGCTAATCGTAAGCATATTATTGTCAAGTTAGAAATATGACGACGTTACTAACCTTGAGCATATTGTTGTCAGGTTAAACTATGAACGACATTACTTATCGTTAATATATAATCGTGATGTTAGTCTTATGGTTATGTGAATTACCATTATAATATTGTTTTCAGATTAAACATAGGACGACTCAACTCACCGTAAGCATATTATCGTCAGGTTAGACTAATGACTACGTTACTTACCGTTAGCATTACATAATCTTCAGGTTAGACTTAGAAGGTGTTAGCATAAAGTCGTCAGGTTAGACTTTGGACGACATGACTAACCGTTAGCAGATAGACTTCCGGTACAATGGCACGCCCATGACAAAATAATGAGATAGTGCAAACCACACTAATCCAATGGTATTTACCCCATCGGTGTGTAAAATATGATGCATTACATAAACGTAATATGGGGACGAAGTCAGGTTAAATTTAGTACTTACTAGCATAAAGTCGTCAGGTTAGACTTTGTGCGACGCGACTAACCGTTTGCATAGTGTTGTCAGGTTGGACTTAGTCTTAGGATGACTAATTATGGCGTGACAAGCCTTTATAATAGTGACTTCGAACTAAGTGACTAACTGTTGGTTTATTGTCATCGGGTCATACTTTGGACTTTAAGACTAACATTGTTGTAATGTTGCAATAAAGGACGACGTGACTAGCAATGCTAATCGTAAGCATATTATTGTCAAGTTAGAAATATGACGACGTTACTAACCTTGAGCATATTGTTGTCAGGTTAGACTATGAACGACATGACTTATCGTTAATATATAATCGTGATGTTAGTCTTATGGTTATGTGAATTACCATTATAATATTGTTTTCAGATTAAACATAGGACGACTCAACTCACCGTAAGCATATTATCGTCAGGTTAGACTAATGACTACGTTACTTACCGTTAGCATTACATAATCTTCAGGTTAGACTTAGAAGGTGTTAGCATAAAGTCGTCAGGTTAGACTTTGGACGACATGACTAACCGTTAGCAGATAGACTTCCGGTACAATGGCACGCCCATGACAAAATAATGAGATAGTGAAAACCACACTAATCCAATGGTATTCACCCCATCGGTGTGTAAAATATGATGCATTACATAAACGTAATATGGGGACGAAGTCCCCAATTACGGTAGAAAAATCAATTAAAAAAAAAAAAAAAAAAAAATCGGGAAAATTTTCCCGAAATTTTTCATTCTACTAATGAACTCAAAATCGTTAACTTTTTTTTCAGATCTACTTCCTGTTCCGGTTTTCCCCGCATTTGCGCAGATATCTGTCCTGTTTGCATGAGACTTTGAAAAAAAATTAAAATTATATTTATCAGTCTAGTAAAATACAAGATTGGATCTCAATACAAATTCAATTTTAACAATTGTTTGATATGAAAAAACGGTTACCTGATGAAAGCGTTTTTTTTTGTTTACATCGAATATGACGTCATAACGTAAAGAACGTCACAGCTAGAACCAAAATCGGGAACGTTACGTACGGTATTTCGGTTTCTTTCATCAACATGATTGAATTAAAAAAAATAATACATACAGACTTCGTCCCCATTCACAGGTTATGCCTGCCTCATATTAGAGGTTTCTCAACATCTTACGAACGAACGAAAATCGCCCTAACTTGACATAACTTGCCGTAACGAGAAAAGAGGGAGCAGTAATTTATCTTACAATTTTGGATTATCGACTGTGCTCTTCTTCCCTTTGAAATGTCTTTTACATAGAAAATATGCATGCTTGATTTTATAAAACCATTTTGAATCAAATACATATTATATTTATTTGATATTATATAATATACTGAGTGCCAATGAAAACGCAACACTTTTGTTTTTCAAAAAATCATTTTTATTTTATTTATATTAGAACTTTGTATGGTTGGTTGAAAATGACTTTTAAGACAATTGTTGACAACTTTACAGTTGAGTGATTTTTGGAACATAGGCGAAGTAAAGGTTTTTTTTAACGGACTTTAACAGAGTTCACCACTTTTCAACATACGCAACATTTTAACGATTTTGTTATTTAAAGCTGGGCAAATGTCATGAATTTTCCCGCCCTTATTTTTGAGAAACTGCAATAAACATCTGTGTAAATGCCAGGACTTTTTGACAACCAGAGACATGCAGTTTTGGGCATGATTCAATGAAGTCTTTCACAGCATACAATTACGAGAAGACTGAAGTTGTAGCCTCTACAATAACCCAAAATCATCAACAAATTTAACAAAAATGGATCATTTAATGATAAGCGATATCCCGGGGTAAAAAAAGCAAGAAACGCTCAGCCAGACCGATACATTGAATCTTTAACATATCCGATATCGACTCTAATGGCTGTCAACAGGTCACAATAGTTCGATGGTAGTCACGGTAGAACCTTTGGAGCAATTTCAGTAAAGCACCATTTGCGCAGTAAATGTTAAACAGCACCAAAGTCTTTCCATAGTGACACCTAAACGGCTGTATTGCGTAAAAATCGAATTATGTAGACCACAAATCATTCATGATGTACCAAAAACCGTCGGTGGGGGTTACATAGACATTTGGCACACACCTTGACCAAAATCATGCTTTTCGCCGGATTTTGGTCCGATCGAGGAAATTTTGCAATAGCTTTGACATGGTTAAGACAATGAAAACCCCCACCAATATCATACAGTCAGCTTGAGTTTGCTTTGTGGAACAAGTGGAATAACATTCCTCGGAATCTCATTAAACGTCCGGGATGATCAATTTCACGGCGCTGTCGAGATTGTGCTGCACCACGGGGTTTTTAACATTTTGTGTTAGGACTGTGAGTAAATGATTCGACATTTGATGTTTCGTTCACCTATTGTACCCGAAAGATGACAATGAAACATTTTTGTTTGATATCAATCTATTGTTGACATTGTTAATTTTCAAGAACAATTTTTTTGGAAAGATAATCATTTCTAATATTAATTTTATTTTTGAAAAACCAAGTGTTGCGTTTTCATTGGCACTCAGTATATATAATATACAATTTACTGTTCAATCAACACAGTTGAAAGTCTTATTGATCTATAAATTTAAGTGAATGATATTTAATCAAAGGACAGTAATCGTACAAGAAATTTTAATAAACATGATGACAACATCACTATTTAGTATATGTGAAAAAGGTAAATAACGATTCATGTATATGGATCTAAAGGGTTAGATTTTTTTTATCTTAGCTAGAACATGATTAACAGTAAAAAAAAATCGTGGACACGAGGTAAAATAAATCTACTAGGAGTGAACGCCTTTCGATTTAAATTTGAAAAGAAAATACACCAATAAGTTCCGGGATAACTTCTTTGCCCCAACCACTAAAATCAAAATGATCTCTTTTTATTGATATATTGTTATAAATTGGTAGACTTAACAAGAAAAATAAAGGAAAATATTGAAATACATATTTTAACTTATATATTGTGGTTTTTTTTGTTATCATGGCCTTTCTTATTCTATGTGTGTATGTTTCCTCTATATTATAATTATGAGTATGTACATATTTTTTTCTTGTTTATTGTTTCCGTTAAGCTTCTATGAAATACTGGGCATATTTCCTCTGTTATTCATATTTCTCATTTTTCATTTTAGTTAGGGGTGTAATATATAAAAATAGATATTTTGATAACTATGTGACTACCAGTTGTGTTAGGGCTGTAGCACTCATACTTTCAACAAGAACACACAAAACTCTATTTCTAACAACAGTTCGAGTGCACCTTTGAATTGTTTAACTGATTCCCACTAAATATTAGAAATAAAAAACCTATGTTACGACATATCTATTCAAGATACTCTCCGATACGAAATAATGAAACTCATAGTAACTCAAACCGATTGGATCCATAGAAGGGACGTTTGGATATATGAAACATATTAAAGTTGTGTTACATGTATCTCGCTCACTTATCAATCCTTTACCAAACGCTAATTTCGCAATGAAATTAATTGAATGTTTGCCACTGAACGTTAAACACCAAACAATCAATCAACCAATTGCAAACTAGATGTGTTGAATTTTTTAATCAAGGACATTATAAAAAAAACTTTTTTGAATGGATAAGGGAGATAAATCGAAACCATATATACGACATGTCAACAAACGGAACTCAACGTAAGAAAACGAAACAGTCAACAACAGAAAATAAACCTATTAGAGGTTTCTCAACATCTTACGAACGGACGAAACTCTACGAACGTATCGTTATGGAGCAGTAATTTTGTTATAATAGAAATCCATAATAAATGTCTACCGATACTGCAGTGTGTTTAAAAGACAACAGTAAACAACTTAATATCCTGTTTTGCAACTTTGCATTTTATTGTTGTCATTAAACATCCGTGTTCCAATTTATTTTCTGTTGTTGACTGTTTCGTTTTCTTACGTTGAGTTCCGTTTGTTGACATGTCGATTTATTTCCCTTATCCATTCAAAAAGATTTTTTTTAAAAATGTCCTTAATTAAAAAATTCAACACATCTAGTTTGCAATTGGTTGATTGATTGTTTGGTGTTTAACGTTCAGTGGCAAATATTCCATTCATTTCATTGCGAAATTAGCGTTTGGTAAAGGATTGATAAGTGATCGAGATAACACAACTTCAATATGTTTCATATATCCACACGTCCCTTCTATGGATCCAATCGGTTTGAGTTACTATGAGTTTCATTATTTCGTATCGGACAGTATCTTGAATAGATAAGTCGTAACATAGGTTTTTTATTTCTAATATTCATTGGGAATCAGTTAAAGAAATTCAAAGTTGCACTCGATCTATCGTTAGAAATAGAGTTTTACTACACCCCTAACTAAAAAGAAAAATTAGAAATATGAAAAATAGAGGAAATATGCACAGTATGCCATAAAAGCTTAACGGAAACAATATTAACACAAGAAAAAAATATGTATATACTCATAATTATACTATAGAGGAAACATACACACATAGAATAAGAAAGGTCATGATAACAAAAAAATAAAAACAATATATAAGTTAAAATATGTTTTTCAATATTTTCCTTTATTTTTCTTGTTAAGTGTACCAATTTATAACAATATATCAATAAGAAGAGATCATTTGGATTTTAGTGGTTGGGGCAAAGAAGTTATCCCGTAACGTATTGGGATGTTTTCTTTCAAATTTAAATCGAAAGGCGTTCACTCCTATATTTATTTTACCTCGTGTCCACGAAAGAATTTCTACCGTTAATCAGCTTTTAGCTAAGATAAAAAAAAATCTTATCCCTTTCGATCCATATACATGCATCTATATTTACCTTTTTCTCATATACTAAATAGTGATGTTGTCATCATGTTTATTAAAATTTCTTGTACGATTACTGTCTTTAAATTAAATATTCTTCACTTTAATTAATAGATCAATAAGACTTCCAACTGTGTTGATTGAACAGTAAATTGTATATTATATATCATATAATATCAAATAAATATTATGTATTTGATTCAAAATGGTTTTATAAAATCAAGCATGCATATTTTCTATGTAAAAGACATTTCAAAGGAAAGAAGAGCACAGTCGATAATCCAAAATTATAAGATAAATTACGAAATAATGAAACTCATAGTAACTCAAACCGATTGGATCCATAGAAGGGACGTTTGGATATATGAAACATATTAAAGTTGTGTTACATGTATCTCGCTCACTTATCAATCCTTTACCAAACGCTAATTTCGCAATGAAATTAATTGAATGTTTGCCACTGAACGTTAAACACCAAACAATCAATCAACCAATTGCAAACCAGATGTGTTGAATTTTTTAATCAAGGACATTATAAAAAAAACTTTTTTGAATGGATAAGGGAGATAAATCGAAACCATATATACGACATGTCAACAAACGGAACTCAACGTAAGAAAACGAAACAGTCAAAATAAACCTATTAGAGGTTTCTCAACATCTTACGAACGGACGAAACTCTACGAACGTATCGTTATGGAGCAGTAATTTTGTTATAATAGAAATCCATAATAAATGTCTACCGATACTGCAGTGTGTTTAAAAGACAACAGTAAACAACTTAATATCCTGTTTTGCAACTTTGCATTTTATTGTTGTCATTAAACATCCGTGTTCCAATTTATTTTCTGTTGTTGACTGTTTCGTTTTCTTACGTTGAGTTCCGTTTGTTGACATGTCGATTTATTTCCCTTATCCTTTCAAAAAGATTTTTTTTTTAAATGTCCTTAATTAAAAAATTCAACACATCTAGTTTGCAATTGGTTGATTGATTGTTTGGTGTTTAACGTTCAGTGGCAAATATTCCATTCATTTCATTGCGAAATTAGCGTTTGGTAAAGGATTGATAAGTGATCGAGATAACACAACTTTAATATGTTTCATATATCCACACGTCCCTTCTATGGGTCCAATCGGTTTGAGTTACTATGAGTTTCATTATTTCGTATCGGACAGTATCTTGAATAGATAAGTCGTAACATAGGTTTTTTATTTCTAATATTTATTGGGAATCAGTTAAAGAAATTCAAAGTTGCACTCGATCTATCGTTAGAAATAGAGTTTTACTACACCCCTAACTAAAAAGAAAAATTAGAAATATGAAAAATAGAGGAAATATGCACAGTATGCCATAAAAGCTTAACGGAAACAATATTAACACAAGAAAAAAATATGTATATACTCATAATTATACTATAGAGGAAACATACACACATAGAATAAGAAAGGTCATGATAACAAAAAAATAAAAACAATATATAAGTTAAAATATGTTTTTCAATATTTTCCTTTATTTTTCTTGTTAAGTGTACCAATTTATAACAATGTATCAATAAGAAGCGATCATTTGGATTTTAGTGGTTGGGGCAAAAAAGTTATCCCGTAACTTATTGGGATGTTTTCTTTCAAATTTAAATCGAAAGGCGTTCACTCCTATATTTATTTTACCTCGTGTCCACGAAAGAATTTCTACCGTTAATCAGCTTTTAGCTAAGATAAAAAAAAATCTTATCCCTTTCGATCCATATACATGCATCTATATTTACCTTTTTCTCATATACTAAATAGTGATGTTGTCATCATGTTTATTAAAATTTCTTGTACGATTACTGTCTTTAAATTAAATATTCTTCACTTTAATTAATAGATCAATAAGACTTCCAACTGTGTTGATTGAACAGTAAATTGTATATTATATATCATATAATATCAAATAAATATTATGTATTTGATTCAAAATGATTTTATAAAATCAAGCATGCATATTTTCTATGTAAAAGACATTTAAAAGGAAAGAAGAGCACAGTCGATAATCCAAAATTATAAGATAAATTACTGCTCCCTGTTTTCTCGTTACGGCAAGTTACGTCAAGTTAGGGCGATTTTCGTTCGTTCGTAAGATGTTGAGAAACCTCTATTATGAGACGGGAATTACCTGTGAATGGGGACGAAATTTTTAAATCAACAATGTTAAAAAGAAAAACGGAAATACCGTAACGTTTCCGACTTTGGTTCTATTGTTAGGGATTTTAGTTGTGACGTTTTTTAAGTTATGACGTCATATTCAATGTAAACAAAGAAACGCTGGCATTAGGTAACGTTGTTTTAATATGGGGACGAAGTCCCCAATTACGGTAGAAAAATTAAAAAAAAAAAAAATCGGGAAAATTTCCCGAATTTTTCATTCTACTAATGAACTCAAAATCGTTAACCTTTTTTTTTCAGATCTACTTCCTGTTCCGGTTTTCCCCGCATTTGCGCAGATATCTGTCTTGTTTGCATGAGACTTTGACTTTTTTGAGGAAATAAATTTAGACTTGTACAAACCTGGTGCAAATATGGTGGGATTTAGGGTAAATGCCAATAGAATACTTCCATGGATAAAAGCTTTATCCTTACATTATTATGAGGGTTATGGGAAGAACGAGTAATATATGATTGTATGGAATGATGAACAAAAAGATTGGACCAAAAATAAAAGTTGGAAAAAACATTTGTATTGGTGAAGCAACCAAGGTTATCCCCGTATATACAAAAATTAAAAAAAAAAAAATCGGGAAAATTTCCCGAATTTTTCATTCTACTAATGAACTCAAAATCGTTAACTTTTTTTTTCAGATCTACTTCCAGTTCCGGTTTTCCCCGCATTTGCGCAGATATCTGTCTTGTTTGCATGAGACTTTGACTTTTTTTTTATATTCATCAGTCTAGTAAAATATAAGATTGGATCTCAATACAAATTCAATTTTAATAATTGTTTGATATGAAAAAAACGTTACCTGATGAAAGTTTACATCGAATATGACGTCATAACTTAGAGAACGTCACAGCTAATTCCCTAACAACAGAACCAAAATCGGGAACGTTACACACGGTATTTCGGTTTCTTTTATCAACATGTTTGAATTAAAAAAAATAATACATACAGACTTCGTCCCCATTCACAGGTTATGCCTGCCTCATATTAACTAACTTTTTTTTTTAAATGAATTAGTATTAGTTCCTTTCTTAGACTGATAATTATACATTTTATTCAAAGTCTCATGTTAACAAGACCGGAAACGGAAGTAGATTTCTGCGCCGATCCGGAAATTCAAAAACGCGACAAAAAAAAATTGAACGATTTTGAGTTCGTTAGTACAATGAAAAATTCGGGAAATTTTCCCGATTTTTTTAAATTTTTTTTTTATTGAATTTTCTACTGTAATAGGGGACTTTGTCCCCATAATAACAAAATTTTCTCAGGATTGAAATTTAATATCAACAATGTCTGCACTAGATAACCCAAGCTGTGAAGAAGTTATTCCACCTCAGTCTACGGCCGATAATCACAAATATGATCTTTCATGGGCAAGTTTTTCAGCCGAATATCCTAAAGATTGTATCCCATACAAACTTACCACACCCACAGGTCTCAAAGCAAAAGACCTTAAATTTGAGGAAATAAATTTAGACTTGTACAAACCTGGTGCAAATATGGTGGGATTTAGGGTAAATGCCAATAGAATACTTCCATGGATAAAAGCTTTATCCTTACATTATTATGAGGGTTATGGGAAGAATGAGTAATATATGATTGTATGGAATGATGAACAAAAAGATTGGACCAAAAATAAAAGTTGGAAAAAACATTTGTATTGGTGAAGCAACCAAGGTTATCCCCGTATATACAAATTGGCATTTCACATCTATACAGGGGTTGTACAAATTCAAGGAAACAGATATGACCTTTTCTACAACAGAGACTTTCCAGCACTTAAATTGATGGTATCAAAGATAGTTGATTACAACAACTTAACCACACTTTCAATGACCGATACCAAACCAAACAAACAATGTCAAGAACAACAATCAAGAAACAGCCAAGAAAGCTAGTTATTATGTAAATCAAGAAACACAGGTTAAGACAATCAAAGATCAAGATGAAACACCTGTAAAATCTACTGGGGAAAGTATTACTGATATGAACAACAATAAACAAGACTTTTGATGTCAAGTTATTCCAACCAATACGGTAGTTGCATATCTTCAACAAGACTCAGGTGTTGAGAAATTTATGAGCCAGCTAGACACACAATTTACGCATGTTCTTGAAAAGGTTTCTCACAACAAAACGAAAATAGTAGTAAGATGAATAACATAATAACTAGAAAGATTGAAACATCAAATGACAGATTTTCACAACTTGTGTGTCACTCTGAATAGGCAAGTAGAAGAATAAGATGGAGAAATACTAAGCTTAAAGTTACACGAGAGCAGGGCTGACAGTTCTGGACAACCGTTTCAAGAGGTACATGGCAAATGAAATAGAAATGTCACAGAACAGAAAGATTTTGAAGAGAATTTAAAGCTAAATGTTCCACCTGTAATAATTATTGGGATATCAAACATCAAAAATATTGATACAAAAAAACTTTCAACCAAATTTACAGCCGAAAAATTAACTGCATATACGTTGCAAGAAACAGAAACTATCGTTTCAGAGCTCGAGTTGACAACAAAACCAGATGCTTTTTTACTACACTCTGTGACGAATGACATTAAAACACACAGCCCACAAGATTGTGTTGATAAAATGGATGATATAATACAAGTCCTTAAGGGGAAATTTGCTTGTACAAAAATCATCGTTTCATTGTCTACTCCTAGATTAGAAAATAGTACAATAAGCAACAAGGCTTTTCCACTAAGTGCAATTTTAAAGGAACATTTGCAAAATGATGATATAAAAAAGAAGATGTGGTATGATTGCCAATGAGACAACTATCCACAAAAGACCAAAATGACACAGACATAAACAACTATAGGTCACCGTACGGCCTTCAACAATGAGCAAAGCTCATACCGCATAGTCAGCTATAAAAGGCCCCGATAAGACAATGTAAATAAAGTATACCACTGTTCAAAACTCACAAATCCATGGACAAAAAACAAAATCGGGGTAACAAACTAAAACCGAGGGAAACGCATTAAATTTAAGAGGAGAACAACGACACAACACTGAAATGTAACACTCATAGAAACGGACCAAGCATCAGACAAAATCCCTCGAGAATAACAAACATAACATCAAAACCAAATACATAAATTCGGGATAAACAAGTACCGTGACACGTCTTATCGCAATGTGAATTTACACTAAAAAAATAAGAGAAAACAAACGACGCAACGTAAAAATGTAACACACACAGAAACGAACAATAATATAACAATGGCCATCTTCCTGACTTGGTAAAGGACATTTTTTAAAGGAAAAAATGGTGGGTTGAACCTGGTTTTGTGGCATACCATAAAACAATTCAAACGAGAAAACTAACGGCCTAATTCATGTAAAAAAATGAACGAAAATCAAATATGTAACACATAAACAAACGACAACCGCTGAATTTACAGGCTCCAGACTTGGGACAGGCACATACATAAATAATGTGGCGGGGTTAAAATGTGTGCGGGATCCCAACCAGTACAACATAATAGTTATCAAAGGTACCAGGATTATAATTTAGTACGCCAGACGCGCGTTTCGTCTACATAAGTCTCATCAGTGACGCTCATATCAAAATATTCATAAAGCCAAACAAGTACAAAGTCGAAGAGCATTGAGGATCCAAAAGTCCAAAAAGTAGTGCCAAATACGGCTAAGGTAATCTATGCCTGGGATAAGAAAATCCTTAGTTTTTCGAAAATTCAAAGTTTTGTAACAGGAAATTTATTAAAATGACCACATTATTGATATTCATGTCAACACCGAAGTGTTGACTACTGGGCTGGTGATACCCTCGGGGACGAAACGTCCACCAGAAGTGGCATCGACACAGTGGTGTAAATAGTTATCAAAGGTACGAGGATTATAATTTAGTATTATAACATAAGAAAGAACTATAAAAATCAGTTGAAAAGGCTTAACTCATCAGATGGACAAACATATCTACCTACATTTGTGATAACAGCAATTTAGCTTACAAGGGCGGCTCTAAAAAGATATGTTGGAGATGATGGTGTACACTTAACCACACATGGTGTTTCTCTTTTTGAATCGAATTTGAGAGATACCATTGATGAGGTATTGGACCTTCCGAAACGCATAACACTTAGCAAACGCAACAATTCAAATTACATGTATAGAAGTAGAGATGAATACTCAGGTTATAGAGGTATAGGTAAATACTCAGGTTATAGAGGTATAGTTGAATAAAAACCCAAAGCCTAATTTATCTGGTTACATGAACTAAGCCAAAGTGTGGTATACAATATGTAGAACAAACAGGACGGGAGTTTTTTAAACGAACACAGGAACATCTATGCCGCTTCCGAAAACCTAAGAAATTCAAAAGCATAATTTATAAACATTTAGGTAAACACAACCACAATATTGAATTTATTAGATTTTAACCGATCCCCTATGTCTAAATAACAATATACTTGGACAAGGGAACATATCTACTAATTCCTCTATTGATATCATGAATATTATTGATAAAAAAAAACCAACGAAATAATAGCTCTCATGGGAAACGTATCAATCGAAATCAACGAGATTTTAACGTATTACTGGTAAATTATTAAACCAGTGATATCGTAACCATAAACTACTTAAAAGCTTTACTAATTTTTCCATAGATATAAAGATTTGGTTTTGAAGTTTGGTTGTACCTGTAGAAAACTTATTTCAAACGGGATAGCACATCCTCATTTTTACGGAAATGTTGTTAACCGTGCCTGGAAATTTAGAAATGATCCATGTAAACTTGTTGCTCCTTTAAATAAACTTATTCTAAAAGGCTACCTATTCAACACTGTAATAAGATCATTGAATATTGTTTTTATTGGTATAAATATTGATTTTGTTATCAGTAGATTAAAAGCTAACTAAATATTACTAGTATATACATATACATTTTTATGGATCTACAATCTGTCGATACCTGTAACTTGGCATTGCACAAGGTCATGTTTTTCTCTTGCTCTTAATGACGTCTTTACATTAAATCCATTGTAAGTTGGATGTGTACGGATTGATAGTTTAGTCTGTGAGGCATGCTTTTTTTTTAGTTGTTAGTGGCTTTGAACTAGCTGTCAGATAACTGCGGGTACTCCTAGATCTGTTCATTGTGTCTTTTTGTGTCGGGATGTATAAGTACCCGGCCACGTCCACTAGTATGTTTTGTCTATCTGATGAGTTTAGCCTTTTTCAACTTATTTTTATAGTTCGTTTTTATGTTGTACTGTTATACCACTGTCCCAGGTTAGGGGAGGGTTGGGATCCCGCTAACATGTTTAACCCCGCCACATTATTTATGTATGTGCCTGTTCCAAGTCAGGAGCCTGTAATTCAGTGTTTGTCGTTTGTTTATGTGTTACATATTTGTTTTTCGTTCATTTTTTTTTACATAAATAAGGCCGTTAGTTTTCTCGTTTGAATTGGTTTACATTGTCTTATCGCGGATTTTTATAGCTGACTATGCGTAATTGGCTTTGCTCATTGTTGGAGGCCATACGGTGACCTATAGTTGTTAATGTTTGTGTCATTTTGGTCTTTTGTGGATAGTTGTCTATATATTGCAATCATACCACATCTTCTTTTTTATGAATACTCAGGTTACAGAGGTAGAGGTGAATACTCAGGTTATAGAGGTAGAGGTGTATACTCAGGTTAAAGAGGTAGAGGTAAATACTCAGGTTATAGAGGTAGAGGTGTATACTCAGGTTATAGAGGTAGAAGTGTATACTCAGGTTATAGAGGTAGAGGTAAATACTCAGGTTATAGAGGTAGAGGTGTATACTCAGGTTATAGAGGTAGAGGTGTATACTCAGGTTATAGAGGTAGAGGTGTATACTCAGATTATAGAGGTAGAGGTGTATACGCAGGTTATAGAGGTAGAGGTGTATACTCAGGTTATAGAGGTAGAGGTGTATACTCAGGTTACAGAGGTAGAAGTGTATACTCAGGTTATAGAGGTAGAGGTGTATACTCGGGTTATAGAGGAAGAGGTGTATACTCAGGTTATAGAGATGAATACGACATTGTGCAAGATATTAGAAATAGTTATGATAAGAAAGTAGATACTAGAGGTAAACAATTAACAGAATTGTGTATTTCAACTAATAAAGGCAACAGTATTATACCGCTGTTCAAAACTCATAAATTCATAGACTAAAAACAAAATCGGGGTAACAAACTAAAACTGAGGGAATCTTTAATGAGTGTCTTGAATGGAAGAATGTTTGATGACTTGTTTGGTAAATTGACTTGCCATAAGCTAGTCGGGTCTAGCGTAGTTGATTATGTAGTAGTATCAAAATATTATTAATGTCAAATATAATTAGTTTTGAGGTTTCAGATTTTTAACCAACTTTTTCTGATTGTCATTGTAATCTTTCTTTCAATATTATGGCAACTTATATTAAGAATTCGTCAAAATGTTATATTAAATTTGACTGATTTAACAGGAGGATACATTTAGAGTAACTCCTCACCAATAAAATGCTCTATGTCACCCACTTTGCAAGGCTAAAATAGATGATTTTCTAAAGCAAGATTTTAATTCAGAAAAAGCAGCTACCCAATTTGCTGTTTTACTAAAATTAGCTGCTTTAAAAGCTTGTATTTTCGCAGGAACTATGTACACTTACAAACGAATAGATCCTGTTCAACTAGAATATAGGGAAATTTAGTTCCAGTGTCCAGACTCTAAACCGTTTTTTGATGGTTTATCTCACGGGACTTTATATTGAACACTTTTCTTTATCAAACACAAAAAAAACACCTGAATATATGAAATGTATAGTCATAAAGCAGTCTACCGAAATCAGAACAGGCAAATTTCGCAATTCATTTAGAACTCAGGGTCTTTCAACGTATAAAAATTGGCACGCACAAAAGAAATGTATATCTCCTAAAAAAAACGATTTGGCCTTTCCAATGTTCTGCTTTTTTTACCCAAATATAATTTATAGGCAGAGCAATATTTTGAATGGATGATACTACAAATTAAAAAAAATCATTTTACAACATATATATACTGATATAAGCTAGCAAAGATATTGTGGTCTACTTGTGATTGTCTTTTTGTCACAATTCAAAGAGTCATAATTTAGGACGTTCTATCATAACAAGACGCCACACGTACAGTACACGCATACATCGTAACATGTAAGTGTATACATTTAATTTCATTTAAGCGTAATGTTATTTAAGATAGGTTTTTTTAATCTTTTTAATGTTAATCATCTATTTAAGTCAGATACATACAAATAATTATTTCAAAATAGATGGTGCATCCATTCTACTGTAGGGGCCATTCTAAATATCATCATTGTTATTGATATATTTCTTTTGACCCAGTTTTATTTGAAATGCTATATTTAAAGTACTGTCAATACTGTATTATTGACATTTTTGCGATAATTGTTATGTTTGTATTATTCGCTTGCCCCGGGTGTGTTAGTCTGTATCATGTGGTAGGATTATAAAACCAGTGGCGGATCCAGGAATTTTTGGGGGCCCACTGACTGATCTAAGAGGTGCCCACTCCAGTCACGCTTCAGTGATTCCCTATATAAGCAACCAAATTTTTCCCCAAAAAGGGGGGGGGGGTCCAGGCCCCCTGCCCCCCCCCCCCCTAAATCCGCCTCTGAAAACGGCAACTTTCTAGCATTGACTATTAAAATAGCGTAGTTGCAAGTATAACTATAAGACAACGAACTACATTCGACACGATTGATCGGCGAGAAAAATGATCGGATCTTATGTTCAAAACAATAATCGGCGGCAACAATAGAAACACTGGTGTATTACTTTGTACAGGTAGGTAAATAATGTTGCTTTTCCTCTTACTCCCTTACTGATAATAGTGCTTTATACGTTTGCTTGTACATCACTATTAGTTCTACCACGTCACATATACATGTGCTTGTCCACTGTTTGGAACATCGTCCTTTCGCTGGTGGTTGTTTGATGTCAATTTGGTGTTGATGGAACGTCTTTGATTGAAAGTTTTATATAATATTCACAATTTATATTTAACTTCTTCTTAATGTTAACAACAGTCAGATTGCGCTTTCATGATGATTTAAAAATCTCGATCGGCTTGAAACTGAATAGAACCATCTCATAGTACAAACCAAATTAACCAGTTAAGATCCAATGTAATAATGCTCCGACCATTCATAATGGAGAATACTGTTGATTCATAATTGTTTGAAAATAGAAAAATTGTTTCCAAAGTACATTGAAAATAAAAGTGTTTCCTCTATAGAAAATATGAAAAGAAACACCATTCTTTGAGCTTCTTTTTAGTATTTTGTTCCTTTAAAATAAAACAAAGTTGGGTAAAATGATGATTGTCCCGACAGTGGTCCTCGGATCCCTTAAAAAGATGAATGGTCGTTGCCTAACTGATAGACAAATTTAACAAATTACGTTTATTTGTACCCGTACGTGTTGAATGAAAGGTTTAACACTAATATTCATGTTTTATGCTTTTAAATGTATGTTCATAATACCTGTAACGTGTCATACAAGCTTAGAGTATACTACTTCAACCTTCGTAAACGACGATGACATATTATTTTTCACATGCTTATTACTGCATGTTGATTATAAAGGATTGTTCTGTAAGCTAATAAACATCCGAACGAACAAGACGATATGGTTATCCAAGTTAGATATCAAATCAAACGAAATAACAGATAGCAGGTAAAACGTCCTATGTCTTACCAGACTACAATGTGATAACGGTCATTCACGTAGTCCGAAGTCTAATCTGATGACAATATGTGTACAGTTACATGTAGTCATATATCGCGATAAGTCTAACTTGACGAAAATATGTTACAGTTAATAATATGTCAATTTTATGTAAAAAAAGTTGTTTATAATATTGTATTTTGAGCTCCGACGGAATCAATTGGTGAGTTGATGGACACAAATACCCATTTACTGGCAACGCTAATGGGTTTCAAGTAAACTTAACTTTTAAACATCGAAACACCAAAAACATTACAGTTATTTCTTATAATTTAGTTCTAAATACCATTCAAAACCGGTGGAAAACATATGAACTGATAAACAAAACAACGTCAGCCAAGCAGAAGACGCGTTACATCCACAATTAAATTATATGCTAGTAGTGAGTCAAGACCTTTATGAAAATGGAAGAGATAATGATAATGGTTAGTCACCTAAACATAAGTATAACCTGACGATTATATTCTAACGGTTAGTCAAGTCGTCCTCTGTCTAACTCAAAGAGAATAATATGCTAAAGGTTAGTCACGTAAACATAAGTATAAGCTGACGATTATATACTAACGGTTAGTCAAGTCGTCATATGTCTACCTTGAAGAGATTGTGATAATGGTTAGTCACGTACACATAAGTATAACCTGACGATTATATACTAACGATAAGTTTAATACATCGTCCCACATTCTATCATTACAACAATATGATAACTGTAAGTGCCATAATCCGAAGTCTGGCCTGACGACAATACATATGCTAACAGTTAGTCTCATAATCCGAAGTCTGGCCTGACGACAATACATATGCTAACAGTTAGTCTCATAATCCGAAGTCTGGCCTGACGACAATACATATGCTAACAGTTAGTCTCATAATCCGAAGTCTGGCCTGACGACAATACATATGCTAACAGTTAGTCTCATAATCCGAAGTCTGGCCTGACGGCAATACATATGCTAACAGTTAGTCCCATAATCCGAAGTCTGGCCTGACGACAATACATATGCTAACAGTTAGTCTCATAATCCGAAGTCTGGCCTGACGACAATACTTATGCTAACATTTAGTCTCATAGTCCGAAGTCTGGCCTGACAACAAATTACTCATGCTCACAGTTAGTCTCATAGTCTGAAGTCTAACATAATGACATTATGCTATCTATTAGTCAAGTCTAACCTGATAACTTTTTGCTTAAAGTAAGTCATGTCGACCAAAGCCTAAATTGACAACAATATGCTTAAGGTAAGTCACGTCGTTCTTAGTCTACCCTGACAACAATATGCTTACGGTTAGTCAGGTATTCCGAAGTCTAACCTAATAACAATATGCCAACGGTTAGTCTCGTCGTCCGAAGTCTAACCAGGTGACTTTATGCTTACGGTTAGTCACGTGGTCCTTAGTCTAAACTAATGAGAATAGTCTTCCGGTTAGTCACATCGTCCTAAGTCTTACCTTATGACAATATGTTTACGGTTTGTCACTTATTCCTTAGTCTAACCTAATGACAATGCGCTAATGATTAGTCACGTCGTCTTTAGCCGAGCTAATGACAATATGCTTATGGTTAGTCACGTCGTCTTAAGTCTAACCTAATGACAATATGCTTACGGTTAGTCGAATAGTCCAATGTTTAAATTTTGAGCATTTTCAAAACTTTGAACGGACGTCCAACGGATAAAATATCCGTTGAACGTCCGTTAGTCGTCCGTTTTGTACAGTACTCGTCCGTTTCGTTTCCGTTTTGTATCCGTTACGTGTCCGTTATACATCCGTTGGAGGTCTGAAAGATATATTCACCAACGGACTTCTACCGGACGTTTAACGGTAAAACGAATGTTGAACGAATGAGAAACGGACTTCTACCGGATGTATAACGGATAAAACGGATGATGAATGGATCTGTAACGGATAAATGCCAATTGATTATTCGCGTCAGAAATGCCAATTATTGGTATGTCTGATTTCTTAAGGTTCATGAATTCTTATAATCATAATCGACCTTAGAGTATAGGCACGTCTTCACAATCAAGCAGTTCTTTTTCAGGCCAGACACTGCCCTTTGGCGGAATTTTGAAGAACAAACCAAAACTAGTTACACAGAAACATTTTGAATATTTATGCAATTTACATGTATTATTATTGTCGCCTTTGATTTTTCCGTATATCTTGTTCCTCCGTTTTATCTGGTACACTTCCGTTATGTGTCCGTTTTATACGTTACTCGTCCTCGACATCCGTTCTGTCCGGTACATGTCCGTTTCTCGTACGTTGCATATCCGTTGTGTGTCCGTTATGCATCCGTTACACGTCCGTTTTATTCGGTCAGCACATCAACGGACTTCCAAAGGATAACAATTTTGTCAACGGACAACTTTTATTTTCATCCGCTAGGCGTCCGTTCGTGCTATCCGGTAAGGTGTGACCGAGGCTTTAAAGGTGAGTCACGTCGTCATATGCGTAACTTGACAACAATATGCTTACGGTTAGCATGGCTAGTCACGTCATTTTAATTATAAACTGATGCCAATATCATAAATATGATAACGGTTAGCCACTTCGCTCTTAGTATAACCTGACGAAAATGTGATAGTAGTTAGTAACGTCGTCCTATATTTTAACATTAAAATAATATGACAACAGTTAGTCTCATAGTCCGAAGTATAACTCTACGACAATATGTTAAAGTTAGTCACATCGTCTATGGTGCAGGAATAGTGTCACAATGACGTTTTATGCAATCGCATAATTCAAAGGTGAAACGATTTTTAAAAGATATCGACATAAATTGAATGATATAGGGTCATGTTTGACAGTTTTTTATTTTCGAAGAACGGTTTGTTCGTTTGATAACAAAGCATAGTTAGGCTTAATTTTTATAGTTTGTTCGTTCTTATGTTGTAAAGGTATCGTTACACCACTTTCCCAGGTTAGGGGAGGGTTGGGATCCCGCTAACATGTTTATCTCTGCCACATTCTGTATGTTTGTGCCTGTTCCCAAGTCAGGATCCAGTTATTCAGTGGTTGTCGTTTATTGATGTGTTTTATATTTATTTTTCGTTAATTTTTGTACATAAGTTAGGTCGATATTTTTCTCGTTTGTATTGTTTTACATTTGTCGTTTCGGGACAATTTAAAGTAAACCATGCGTATTTGGCTTTGCTCATTGTTGAAGGCCGTATGGTGACCAATATCATAGTTGTTCATTTCTGTGTCAGTTGGTCTCTTGTGGAGAGTTGTCTAATTTGCAATAATACCACATCTTCTTTTTTCATATTATATGTACCTATTGTTTTCTATTAATATCAATTGATAGCGGTATGAACGTTATTTTTTTTATATTCTAGAATGTCGGATAAAATCAGTTATGATCCTGCATTGACAAAACTGTGGGAAGTGAAAAGAGAGGCAGAAAAATTAGGACTCCCGGAAACCATCATTTCGGGTCTACAAGCTGTTGAGGATCTATTTGAGGTACATATTAAAGTTTACGCCATCTTGTTTTGTAAAAAATCAGGATAATTAATAAAATATACAAATTTTAATTCAACTTTTTACACTCAGTATTATAAGTGGGATAGTACAAATCAATTTATTGTTATAAAGGAATTTACAGTTAATTTGACTCAAAACAATGAGTTCCGTTACAGTTTTTCTTTTCTTTTTTTCTTTTCTTTTTAAATTTTCTGAAATGGCATTATTAGTTGTTTTTTATGATAGTAGAGGGCCATTATGTTAATTCTGGTCTATGCGTCCGTTCGTTCGTCCGTCCGTTCGTTCGTCCGTCTGTCCCGCTTCAGGTTTAAGTTTTGGTCATGGTAGTTTTTGATGAAGTCTAATCAACTTGAAACTTAGTACACACGTTCCTTATAATATAATCTTTCTCATTTTAAAGCCAAATTAGACTTTTGACCCAATTTCACAGTCCACTGAACATAGAAAATGAAAGTGCAAGTTTCAGGTAAAGTTTTTGGTCAAGGTAGTTTTTGATGAAGTTGAAGTATAAACAACTTGAAACTTAGTACAAATGTTCCTTATTACAATTATGATATTTCTAAATTTAATGCCAAATTAGATTTTTTACCCAATTGTAACATGGAAAAGGGCATCCGTGTACTTTGGACACATTCTTGTTTTAAATAGATTTCTACCATTTTTTTTCGGAAAAAACGTTTATTCGTATTTAATTATTCTGACAATTTTGCACATTCTGTATCTTGAAAAAAACGCAGTGACTTATAATTTAGGACATTTATAAAAAAAAATAAGATAATATGAACTTTATTATGGCAAAGAAAAGTCAATCTTTTCTATCTTCAATACTTTCCAGGCAAGAGAAGCATACTGTGATGGTAAAACGTCAGAACCAAGTGATGCTATATCAAAACTTATGAAAGAAACGATGGAACATCCATGGCAACAGATGTTTAATGAAGGAAAAACAAAATGGAAGATAAGTACCAGGATGTTGTCGGGAAATCTTGAAGGTGAAAACAAAATAAAAACAAGCAAAAATTTAATCTTAAATTAAAAAAATCACTGGTTTTTCGAAAAGTCCATATATTTTTTTTTGTTGAGCCTTCGACTTAAGTCGAAAAAGCGAAACATAGCGGTCCTACATTCCGTCTGCGTCGTTGTCGTCGTCGTCGGCGGAGGTTGCCTTCAGAAAAATTCACTCTGTGATGAAAGTTTTATTAATTTGATAACTTTCTTAAACTATACTGGATTTCTACAAAACTTGGATAAAAGATTGTTTATAATCATAAGATAGTATTCAGAAGTAAATTTAAAAAAAAAAAAGATAAATCAATTTTTTCCCTATATACTTTTTAATGAACTTAGATTTTCTGCCGGGAAACAACACATTCACTCTGTGGTTTTTAAAATTTTGATAACTTTCTTATCCTTTTTTTTTTTTTTTAATTTCTACCAAACTTGGACAGAAGCCTGTTTATGATCAAAAGCTAGTATCTCGAAGTAAAATTTGGACTTAGTTTTTCTTCCAGTTAACATTATAACCAGTCTGCAGATAAAGTTTTTAAAACATTTATTAGATTCATAAACTATCCTGGATTTTTACCATACTTGGACAGAAGCTTCTAGCAATCAAAAGATAGTATCAAGAGGAATATTTTAATTTGGGTTTTTTTCCTCATTTTTGTTGAACCTGCGATTTACAGCAAAAGAAGGCGAGACACTGGGTTCCGTGGAACCCTTACGAATTTTTTAAATAATACATAGATATGGGAAGATGTGATGTGAGTGCCAATGAGACAACTCTCCAACCAAATAACAATTTAAAAAAAAAAGTAAACCATTATAGGTTTCAACACGATGCCTTGGCTCACACTGAACAAAAAGCTATAAATATTTGTTTTGCAGAGTTCGCGAAATCTTTTTTCCCTGGTGGTCCTTGAAGAAAACCTGCTGGTCCTCACTATTAATTGTATAACTTTTCTTCCGGTTTGCTAATGGGTGTAGTTGAAAAAGAAAATAGATGTTTCAATCACCAAATAAATAATGAAAACAATTTTAAAAAATCGATAAGATTTTCATTATACTTATATTTCAAAACACAGGCACTTGTTCATATCCATGGGAAGACCCACTTTCAACGGAACCCGTATCAACGTATATGTACGAGAAAATATACGTTGATAGTGGGTCTTCCCTGGATTAGTGCCTGTGTTTCAAAATATCTTCTGTCTGACGCACTATGAACCTTGAATATATTTTTGACCGCTGCGTTCGTTCGACAGAAAGGTTTACAATGATATTAGTAGTTGACATATCAGCATGCAGTATGTACACATTGTAAACTGTTAAAAGCTATCAGTGAACTCGGATTTGATGTAAAGATATTGCTTGAGAAAAAGGACTAGAATATCAAATAAGTTCTTAATATTAACAATGAACGATAGAGTAAGCTTTAATAATGTACTTCGGCGAGGTTTGGGAAATTTGTGTCAGATGTTCGGAATCCTTGGTCATTTTCCATACAATGCAAGGTAAAATATTTTGCCACCTAGTTATAGCTCAACAATAGCTGATAAAAGGTAGATTGACAAAATTTAAGCAGATTTTTAATTTCTTTCTTTTGATTTGAGACCCAAATAATACCAATTCAAATATAATTTATGGTAAAAGTCTGAGTCAGTCTGTACCCACCATATATTAGAAATCAAATATCTCCAAAGGAGCTCCATGACCTATCAATAGTTCTAGCTTTTTCTATCCTTAATTTATATACTCTTCCAGCTTATAGTATCAATTTTAGATTCTTGATAAATTTAATTTAACCTATGATCACCTACATGTAAGAATAATTTTAAGATACTTGTCTGCTATTAAACACAGAGCAGTTCAGGTGCTTAAACTAAGTCGAGTGTTAATTGATTTTCTATGACAGCTTTAGTTCAACAATAAAGTCATTTTCCAAAAATAAAAAGGAATAGTGACGTGTGCAACTAGTGATCAGGAACCTTTAAACTAGCTGGAGCCCCTGATTTGACACCCGATTCTAGTTGAATCATTCTTTATTTTAGTATTCTGTAATTTTCTTGTACAGTTTTATTTTCACCTTTGCACTTTCTACCTTATTTGTAACTTTATAAATCATTTCTTTCAGGCTACATTCTCAAATTTTTAGTCAGTGCATCAAAAGCTAAAAGAGTTTTAGAAGTTGGAATGTTTACTGGTTGTGGCGCCCTCGGTATGGCGGAAGTAATGCCAGACGACGGGAGGGTATTGACCTGTGAATTTGATCCATACTTGGTGAAATTAACTAGAACATTGGTGGACAAGTCCCCGCACGGAAAAAAGATAACTATTCTTGAAGGTTTGTGCTTTTTTCTTTATCTTTTTTATTTTGAAGTCATAGTTTCATTGTATTAATTCTACTTGCATCTTTTTTTGTCCTTTTCTTTTAAAAAAAAAGTCTTTAAGTAGATTCATCTATTAAAGATTAAAAAATGAACTGGAATAGCAGGGATTTTCATTTAGAAATAAACGAGTACAATATAACAGATGATTGGTCAACCTACACCGACTCCTCTGAATAATTACACGTGCAAATACTTCAGTTTTCAATGTTCTCATTTTAAGGTCCTGCATTAGACAGTTTAAATGACCTTGGCAAGAAAGGAGAGAAATTTGACTTCATCTTTATAGATGCGGATAAACCGGGTTATTGTGACTATTTTAATGTGAGTATTGACGTTGATTCGTTGCCCTTACATACATGCCGTGGTATTATTGGATAACTTAAAGATTATTTCATCTTTTGAATTTTTTTGGTCACATACTTGACAAACTATAATTTCAACTTAAAACAAGCAACAGAAAATATGTATATTGCAGGGGCGGATCCAGCCATTTAAAAAAGGGGGTACCCAACCCAGTATTAAAAGGAAGGATGCATTCAAATGCATTGATCGTTCAAAAAAGGTGGTTTCAATCCCCAAAACCTCTCCTAGATCCGCCACTGCATTTGAAGGTAATGAATAAAATGAGATTGTTCTGTTAAATACTGATCAGACAGCAACTCAACAATACACACACAAAGATAACATATATTCAGCATAATTCGTTCTCAAATAAATGCGAGAAGCTCCCGCACCCGGAGGAGTCCTTCAACTGGATCTTAAACACATATGTATACTTTTTTTTATAAAATTAAGAATGAAAATGGGAAATGTGTCAAAGAGACAACAACCCGACCATATAAAAAACAACAGCAACATCAACTATTATGTCTAGTTCAGTGATAATGGACGTCATACTTCACTCCGAATCATACACAAGAATCTAAAATTACAAATCATACAAGACTAGCAAAGGCCAGAGGTTTCTGACTTGGGACAGTCGCAAAAAGCGGCGGAGTTAAGTACTTTTTTGTTATTTCAACCATCCCCTATACCTAGGTGTATGTTTATCTCTTAGACCGGACAAGTTGTTAATAACCACATCAAGTAATGAGGAGTTCAGTAGTATGATAGTAAATGAAATAAATAATAAAAATCAAAGACAAAAATTGTGATACACATTTGTAACACAAATAAATAAACTTATTTGAGATATTGACTTGGGACAAGCATTTTGACAAATGCTGAGTTCACACGTAACTGTGAAGCATTTAACTTTCATATTTACATAGCGAGTAATCTCTTGCCTTTTTATTCTATATATGCAATGTTATACATTTTATACATTTTTACATAATGCTTCATTTCCCTGTATGAATATGTTTTAGGTATCGATAAAAGACCTTCTAGCACCAGGTGGTACTATCGCTCTGGACAACGCATTACACTATGGAAAACCGTATTTAAAAGACTGTCCTGACGACGAACCAATCAAAAGGTTTAACGATATGCTAATGACCAGGAATGATGTTTATCATGTATGTATTCATTCATTAATTGTGAAACAGTAAAAGTTGCCATTGAAATATGAATAAATTCATGTATATATTTTAAACGCAGAAAATGGAGTGTTTAACTTAAATAAGAGATTTGGTATGATTACAAATGAAAAGCTATCTATGGAGAATAAATTATCTACAAATAAGAGGCAACAGTAGTTCGTCGATGAACTACTCGCATAAATACAAATCAAACTAATAACTTGAGAAATTAAAATCGACTATGGAAACGGGGAACATGTCAAGAGACAACTAACCGACTAAATGATAGAAAACAGCCCAAGACCACCAATAGGTCTTCAACACATTGAATATTTGCTTCAACTCCGAAACGAGCGATGTGAGTCGACAGGGTGAATTTTTCCTGTTGAGCATGCATATGTACACGTATGAATTAAATTAAAATTGAAATTTGTAAACACATGTTCAGGTTAGTTTTACAAAAAATAATCAAAAGTAAAAATTTCGAGTACTTATAAACACTCATATACATATATACATACAATATTTTACATGAACGTGTTATATTGTTATCTATATATAATCAGGAAATGTTGAGAGTAAAAGAGGGACGAAAGATACCAAAGGGACAGTCAAACTCATAAATCGAAAACAAACAGACAATGCCATGGCTAAAAATGAAAAAGACAAACAGACAAACAATAGATACACATGACACAACATAGAAAACTAAAGAATAAACAACACGAACCCCACCATAAACTAGGGGTGATCAGTAAATGTTTTATAAATGAACACTGATATGTAAAATCAAAGAGTCGAATTTTTGTAACGATAAGTTCTGGATAAATTCTAATGTATTAACGTACCGATTACTTTTTTTGTTAAAAAAAAATATTTTTTGCATAGCCTGGAGATACAAATTCAACCACGTTTGATAAAAATGTAGTAGAGTAAGTGTCTTAGAAGATTGACTTAAATAATTATAATTGATTTTTTTTTATTTAGGTGTTAATGCCAGTAAGAGATGGAATAATGCTTGTAAGGAGAAAGGAAGATATGAACGGATGAAGATTTCTCAAGTCAGATGTGAAGTAATTGATTGAGCCAATACAGTTCCATGATAACTTATACTCGCATTACCTTTTTAAAAATGTTATCACATATACATTTGTTCTAGATTTAATTAATCAGTATGCACATAATGTAGCTGTAAATTTGTGGAGTATTTTATAATTATTCTACAATATTTTGAATATATCTTATCAAATCAGGCTATGAAAGTTTTTATTTTATTGTTTTTGGTTTTTCGAATGGGGATTTGCCGTCATTAGTTTTTCTAAGGTAATTGGGTGTTCTTTTCAAAAAGGTTTGAAGATTCTTTTGATATTTTTTTGTTATAAATATTTTCTGATTCTATATGCCTGGTTTAATGTGTCTGTTTGATGTGATTGAGCTTCTGATTTTGCAAATTATAAAGGACGTTTCGTTTTGAATTTCTCTTTGAGCTCGATATTTTTGTTAATTTACTTTTTAATGTTTCCAAGCATCGTCCATTAGTTTTAGTAGAGCTGATTCGAAAACACACGACAAACTCATGATGTGAGTACTAACCATGACAATCATGGTAACTTTATAATGGTGCGTTTCTGGAGCTTTTCTTAATCAACTTTCAGTTAATTTACGCATTCTCACGTACATGTATCTAAAGGTCTGTTGTATATATCATACGTACGATTTTATTTCACATAAGTGTCACTAGTTGAGGAAAACCTTCGAAACGATCTGAGTTTACTGAGGTATTGTCTTACGTAGCTAGCTCAACTTTTCACTTGTATTACTATGACATTCGCATTAAATTTCATTTTATTGATTACGATGAGTGAACAAAACAAATAGACATAATAGGTGAAAAATGAGAGAAATTGGGATACAGCAGTCAACATTGTGTTAAAATCTTAATCACTACAAAAACAAACAAAGAATTGTAATGATTCTTTTTATTGTAGCAATATCCCATTATCACTTACAGACAGCCATTTAATAAGAGTATAATATAAAACTAAAGTCGTCTTCCAAATGCAAAAACGAGTTGCTTTAAATCATTACACAATATCTGTTTGGAAGATATGTGCCAATGAAAATCACAGTTAATGCTTTCCTAGCTCTTTCTGCTTAATGTATAAGCTAAGTTTTTCAATGTTTTCAAACGGTTCCATTCATGTCCTCTTTTCTCCTGATTAGCATTACACCATCCCTAATAGGCATCAAAACCTACAAAAATGCAGACAGTATCAATATATGTTATCAAAGATTTGTTTATTCGGGGTGGAGACACGTGTAAAAATCATGAAGTAATAAAACAATGCAAATGAAGCAGGTTCAATTTGTTTAAGTCATCTGTAACTCCATGCTGTTTGCATCAATATTTAATAGATCTAGTTCATTGACTATACGTCAGCATCAAGTTTTATATTTTGACAATTTAATCCAAACACTGGGTTGAGGCATATAACCAGCCTCTTTGCTCAGGTTTTAACATGACATATCATTTATATTGTAATTTTATTAAATCTACTGCATATTAAACGTCAACACATAATACGTAGGTATTTTGGAGAGTAAGAATTTGGTTACTGTATATGTTATCTGGCAGTTTCTCCAAAATTTTTAAAAGTATTCACATCCTCCTGATAGTAGATATTTTTATATCACTACTGAGTGAAGCATGGTTTTGAGTTTTTATTGCTGATAAAAAAAAAAAAGAAAAAAAAAGAAGTTTGCCGATTCGTTTTGAAAACGATAAAGTATGAGAAAAAACAAGAGATATATATTAAGATAAATATATAAGAGGTAATTTCCAATAATCATTTTTGAAATATTTGTTTTTCATGACTTCGTCTTTGATTTTATATAAGAAAACACTTGATTTGAATAATTTTTGTAAGTATGTGAGTAAGATTTAAATTAAAATCCTGTTACCTTTGATAACTATTAACATTGCAACGATTTGTCAAGGTCAAATATTTGTTGTTGGGAAATTTTCCCTATCATATGGAAAATGTTGATTTTAAAATAGTGCATTAATTGATTAGATTTTTGAAATGATTTTGTTCATGAAAGATACTGAAATGATAGTATATGTAAGGTGTTTTAGATCAGTTTTAGGTTGAAACGATCTGACATTTTAACCAAACCATCATTTTTGTAATGAATAATGTGTAAAGGTCGACGTCTCGTAAGTTCTAAAGGAGCAGATGTGGTATGCTTGCCAACGAGACAGCCGTTTACAGGGGACAAAATGATGCAGAAATTGACAAATATACGTCACCGTACGACCTTGAACAATGAGTTAGTTATATCGTTACGTACATAATAAATATCCTTTCTTGTCACAATCATGTTGTTAAACTTGGTAACGCCTTCGTTTGGTGGCGAATCTTCCATGTACGGCCTACCTCCAAATAAGGCATTGTCCATAGCAATAGTACCGCCGGGGGCCAGAAGTTCTGCGAAGCATATCTTGAAATATAATCAAATATACATAAATAACATAAATCTAAACTGTGGTATGGAAGTTATATTGTAACAAAAGTAAAGGCGCATAAATGAAAATACGAAGTCAAATATCAAATTTAAAAAGGGTTTATAAAAAAATTCAACTATATGACGATGATTAGATCTTTTTAACTATGTATCAAATATGATGTTAGAGTTTTTTATTTTGCTTTTTAAATTATCTTCTCCCAGTTATGTATGGTACACTTACATTGAAATAATCACAATAGCCCGGTTTATCAGCGTCTATGAAGATGAAATCAAACTTCTGATTTTTCTTAGCCAAACCATTTAGACTCTCTATTGCTGGACCTAAAACGACATATAGTAAGAAAAAACTTAGAAACTGGTCTTGCGTTTTTTTTTTATGCTCAAAAGAACAGTTCCTTGCTGCCATTAGCTAATATTATATAAAGGTTAAAAAAAAATCGTTATTTAAATAAATGCAGATCTTAGGTTATAATTTATTTACAATTTTACACTCAGCGATTGGCGTGTTGACATATGGCCAAGGAAAAAGGGAAAGCAATTAGACCACTTTCAAGTTCATCCGTCACCGGAAAAAAACTCGTCAATTAGGCGCGCCTTTGTGATGTCATTTACTAGATAGAGGGGATCGCCTGTATCCCTGCACTATTAACCTTCATCGAGCATCTAAGTGATCGTCATTGTGCAGGATAAACTAGACTTATTTTTTGTTTTGTAAGTACTTAATCAAAATTCCCTAACGATAGCAGTAATGATTGTCAATTATGAGAATTTAGTTTGCCGAAAAAATGGGTAATATAGTATTATAATTTTCCAACCACTCGCTCAACATTGGAACGGAAGTGACGATGAACTAAACGCATGAATGGTGTTCACTAAAACCAGAGTTTTTGACGGAAATGCATCGAACTCGAAAGTTGTCTGGCCCAAGACCACAATTAATGACCCCGCTTTTCGTTGACCACGAATATAGTTCCCCTTAATTATAGTGTATTTTTTCTTAATTTTTTTTTCTTTGCCTTTTTCATTCATTTATTAGTTTGTATGGGGTGGAAATGAAAGAAGAAAGGTGAATTAACTTTTTTTTGAAGGTATTTTAACTGATTTTAATATGGAAAGAGTGATTAGGTCAAGTGCAAAAAGGTAATATTTACAGTTTTCGGAACATCTATTGACTTGTACATAGGGGTATGGATGTGTATTGGCTAAAGGAGTATGTTCGATAAGGTCCAAAATTGGCCCCATTTTTTAGCGTAAATTTCAAATTCAGATTTATCGACCAATATCACGATAAATTACAGCTAATACATTGACTAGCTAGGATATAGGCCATTTTGTTGAAAATTTTACGTTTCTGTGTTTCATTATGACGTCACAAGTTGTACTCATATTGATTTTTCACGAAAAAATCAATGAAAATGGGTAAATTTCCATAGATTGTTGGACAGGAAACATAGAGCGCATACGTCGACAACAAAGATCTTTTAAAATAATGTTTGTGAAGACATTTCACATGTCTTATTTGAATCTTAAGCTTGTCGACGCCTGCGCTCTATATTTCCTGGTCCTTTATTTGGTTGAAATCTAGCTGATTTTGTCAAATTTCACCAAAATCACTTATTTTGACCTTTTTTGGATGTAAAAATCAACGTGTTAGAATTAAACTTTGACAAAAACAGTTCTGTTTAACTTTCTAACATGTCTTTAGGGCAACTTAAAACATTTATTGTCTTGTAACTATGAACTTTATAATTGGGTCCAAATATGGCCCTTACCGAACTTACTCCTTTGTAAGTTACATCAGAGCAATCTTTCTGAATTTTGGATATGTTTTTGGACTTGTTCTTTACATTACACACACAAAACATTTGACAAAAATATTAAGTGGAATTTTTTTAATGAGACAAAAAGTTATAAAGAACTAATAGAGAAATTAATTGTGGTCTATGGCCGTTTATTGTAACTGTCTTTGTATACGTACTAATCGGGAGGTCAAATTCTTAAAGGAGAGAAGCAGCATGATAATTTTGACAGTCAGAGTATCGATGGCTGCATGTATACACGAAGTCAAAAATACCAGCTTTACATATATTATCAGCACATGTATACATATTAACCAAAACATGACAAGAACAAAAAAAATGTATTACCATACTTTGACTGCTGATTTATAAATGACATTAGAAATTACTCTTTTTTAATGTTTAAACACTTATTAAAACGGTTCTTTATATAAAAATACAAATTCAAGATTAAAGTTAGGGTTCTAAACAGAAAGAACATTAATCGTTAGGTTTTTTTTCAATTCCTTAAACGTAAAAAGCCTTTTTCATTAGAAACATCAAGGACCTATATACGTCCCTGGAAACATGTATAATTTGAAACACCCTCATTCAAATTAAAAATCCTAGCAGAAGGGAATAAGATACAAAAACATGTACCAAATAAACTCATCATAGATACCAGGAATAAATTAAGTATATACGCCAGACGCGCGTCAAAGTGTTCAATGTTCGCACAATTTTACGTTCTCAAATTTATTGATTCTGATTTTACATATAAAATTTCGTAAAAAAGATAAAAGACTGAAATAATTGCTCATGCCTATATTTTTCTATATACGATCATGAGGCAAAACTTAAGGAAACGCAACACAGCACCTGTATTAATGTATCCTGAATACAATGGTCAAAATTAATGCCTTTAATATCTCCATTGAAACAATAGCTAATTGTTTGATGTATACCTGTAAGAATTTCTACTTTCTTTCCATGTGGCGACCTATCCATCAATTTCCTAGCTAGGTCTACTAGGTATGGATCAATTTCACAAGTGACGACCTTCCCGTCATCCGGCATAACTTCCGCCATTCCTAAGGCAGCACATCCAGTGAACATACCAACCTCAAGAACGTTTTTGGATTTAGAAGCACTGACTAAGAATTTTAAAACATATCCTAAAAAAAGAAAAAAAACAAAATGTAAAAAGGTGAATTTGGCATCGTTTCAAGTTTACTAGATTTGGTCAGACATAAACTTTGAATGACAACATTTGTTATAAGCTTGGAAAAAGCAATGTATATGTCTGTACAAATTTTCTCTCAACGTTTTAACCTAATTCAATTCATGTCAACTAACTCTGTTAATGGATTTACATTAAAACCAATTATACAGTGTGGATCAAACAAAAATTGAACAAAACCAATGAAAAGGAACTAATCTACATCTCTCTCTTTTTGCTATTTTTTTTTTATCTGTTTGCGTTTTCTTTTTCTTTTCAATATGTTTAACGATCGCTTCTTAACTGAACTCAATAATTCAATGAAGTATCGCTCTACTATTGAGATATCCAAAGAAGCGTTTTATTTGGTTTTTATTTCTTTGCTCGTATTTTACCTTCCAGATTTCCTGACATCATTCTAGGGGTGATATTCCATGTCGTTTTCCCTTCTTCGTACACGTTCTTCCAGGGATGTTCTAGCGTATCTTTTATCAGTGCTGCTATTGGCTCACTTGCTGTCGACGTCTTACTGTCGCAATAATCTTCTCGAGCCTTTCAATAAAAAAAGGTGAAGAAATCGATTTGAGATATTTATGAACATCAAATACATAAACTGTTTAACAATGAATTATACTATATTCGTTTGGTTTTCTCTCACTGCATTGAAGAGCTTTTAAACCATTTAAAGATATAGCTTCATGTTCTGGCCTCGACTTTAACGGAACGATGTGTCATTCTAGCTTATTCTTTTATATAATACAAAAAGAAAATGAAATTGTATATTCAAAATATTTGTCTCCCTTGAAGGAACTAGTCTTGTTTTTTTACGTCTTCTATCAAAATAGGTTCATAACTTCATTTTCTTCTTCCAATGATTGATAACATTAAACAGGAACATTCTTTTTAAGGGGAAAACACTTATCTTAATTGGTTGCCGAGTCGCAATTTGTCAAATAACAAAAATGTATATTTTTTAAAACTACCCTTATTGTCTTAATTGGAGTAACATGATTCTGATATTTAATCTATAGTAATTATGGACATGTTAAAGTAACATCACTTTAACTTCATATGTTAATTACCGTTGCCAAATCATCAACCGCCTGTAACCCATTGATAATTGCCTCAGGTATTCCCAGAGATTCGGCCTCTGCTTTCACCTCTCTCAGTTTATTTATCGCTGGGTCACGGCTACGTTTACTCATTTTCCTGTAAAATCAAGAGATAAATTAAGTTAAATGAAACATCACAACAACAAAATCCAGAAAAACATAGATAGTGTCTTCTTATATATCCACTTTTCATTTCAAAAAGGATATTTATACATTGCAGATAAATAAAAGATACAATATGTCAATCTTAAAATTTATCTTAACAAACTCATGCACGAATTTAAGAGATATTTAAAAACGTCTTCCATCAACACCACCTTCTTAAAAAAAACACATCAACACCACCTTCTTATAAAAAAAAAAATAGCTGACTCAGCTTTATTTTGTAGTTAGTTTGCAAAAATATGTTACATGTACATGTTCACTATTTGCATAGGAAAACGTTTTTAATTTTCAAGTGAAAATTCCATATCAGAATACCCAATATACCTGTCCTGTATTAACAGTATTATGTAAATGGTTCACTTTAATTTTAACATACCTTTTTTCCCGTACTTTAACAGATCAATAATGCCGCTCTAAATTTTAACCTTGTATATTTATAGTGTGTTTTATGATAATAAATCATATGACATATGACGCATACACTGAATAATAAGTCAATAGATGGAGTGGTAGTAGTTTTTACAATTTTGGAACACTTCAAATATTACACTTTTGAATGTATTTTTTTTTTCTGTAGTAGTGGTAGGCAAGAAAAGGGGAAGGTGTGAAAGACGGATTTATTACATATTAAAATTATTGATGAACACCAACCTTGGAATAAAACTTATTATTCATTTTTTTTTAATATAATAACTTTGCTGTATGAAAGCTTTTATATACCTAAGGTTTGTTATTCTTTTGTAAATAAGAAAAGTGTATTAAAATATGAGACCGTGTTTAAAACAAATAGATCAATTCTATAAAGTATACTTTGACCCGGTCATATTAATAAGAAGATTTTAACTGTAAAAGTAAAACCCGAATACTACTATAGTGGCAAATCAAGAAAAGGGCCGGCATAACTGTAAACTAAAATTTTAATTTTGCATAGCCATTTCCTGCGGTGCAGAATTTAGGTTTAGAATGGAAGAACAGAAGAAAGTTGAGAGTCAGGCCATGGAAGAGAATAGAAGAGTAAGTGACATTGCCAAACTGAGGAGAGAACAACAAAACTTAACAGAGTGCCTTAAGAAAGCTGAGTTTCACGAACAAAAGGCATTAAAAGAGTTCAGAGATGTCGACAGGGAAAGAATACAAACATTGAGGAGAGCAGAGAATCACGGAAATAACTGAAGGAAAAGAGCAAGAAACATATAACAATTTAAACATAATCCATTTGGCTTTGTAAAGAAGATTTTAGGAGATAAAAGATGAAGCCGGTTAGATCGCCCAAAAAAAGAGGTTGAACAATATTTTTGAGAAACCCATAGTGATCCAGACAGAACAAGAGCTCGAGACCAACACAGATTGATAAGTCCAGATGAGCCAGCAATAGAGTTTGATATATGTCTTAACCCAAACTTCATGAAGTCATGTCAACTTCAAAGAAGGCGAGATCAGCATCAGTACCCGGACCAAATTGCGTTACGTATAGAGTTTATGAGAACTGTCCATACCTCGCAAAACAACTATGGAGACTTAGCAAAATTATATGGAGAAGATATTGGTTACTAGATAAGTGGTTAAAATTAGATGGTTGTTTTATTCCAAAGGAAGAAGATATTAAACAACCAAAACAGTTTAGGACCATATCACTTCCCTTGAGTGAAAGGTTTTTCTTGCGAAACGGAATATAACATATATTCTTGAGAACAACTATAGTTCGTAAATTTTACGGACGGCATCACGAGTTGGTTCAACGTTTTGGAATGTTTATTATACAGCTGATATTGGATATGTTCCTTATGTCGTAACTACAACCCCCTTCCATTTTCAAGAATGTGACCTACAGAATTAGACTATTTAACGGCTTTGTAACAACATGAGCAACACGACGGGTGCCAGATGTGGAGCAGGATCTGCTCCCCCTTCTGTAGCACCTGAAATCATCCCTAGTTTTTGGTGGGGTCTGTGTTGTATTTGTACCCCTATTTGTGACATATTTTTCATTCATCATTGTCAATATAATGAAAATTGATGCGACTGTTGTAAAAGTGAGAGGTTTAGCGCTATAAAACCAGGTTCAATCCACCATTTTCTACATTTGAAAATGTCTGTACCAAGTCAGTTATATGACAGTTTTTGCCATGTGATTATGGACTTTCCGAATTTATTTTCCTCTAAGTTCAGTATTTTTGTAAGATGGAGTACCAGGAGTACCACAGTACTTCGAACCTGCAAACGTTTTAACAAAGATTATTCAGGAATTTACAGAGAACAAAGGCGATGTGACTGTTCTGTGGTTTGACCTGATAAACGCTTACCGTAGTATACCACACTATGGATAAATGCAACATATTTGGTAGGTTAGAGAAATGTTTCAGGTCTGTTTTATTTACTTTATATTGAGGTTTCCGTTGCAGACTACACAACAGCGTGCCAAGGACTGGAAGTTGGAATCGTTACAGGATGTACCATTACAGTAGTTTTATTCTCAGCAGCAATGAATATGCTAGTAAAATCAGCAGAGAAGAGCAGATGACTTGTTATGTCAACTGGGGTCAGTCAGCCAGCAATTAGAGTATTCATGGATGACATGACAATAACAGCAATTATATAAAAAAAAAAAGAAGATGTGGTATGATGGCCAATGAGACAACTCTCCACAAGAGACCAAAATAACACAGAAACTAACAACTATAGGTCACCGTACTGTTTTCAACAATGTACATACCGCATAGTCAGCTATAAAAGGCCCCGAAAAAACAATGTAAAACAATTCAAATGAGAAAACTAACGGCCTAATTGAAGTAAAAATTTAACAAAAAAAAAAATATTCAACACTCAAACAAACGACAACCACTGAATTACAGGATCCTCAGCATGGAGTATTACCAAGGATCGCATGGATCTGTTGATGTCAAAAGTACCGCTGACCAAGGTTGAAAGATCAGAGAGGACTTTCAACAGACACTTACACAAATTACTTGGGTTACCAAAGAGTTTTAACAGCATTGGCTTGTTCAGCACCAGTTCAAAACTTCAACTTCCACTGTGTTCTATTACAAAGGAGTTTAACGTCTCAAAAACCAGACAAGTTATGTCGCTGAGAGACAGCAAAGATGACAAGGTGACAGAGGCAAATTTTGATGTCAGAACAGGGGAGAAATGGATGGCAAAGAGCGTTGTTGAAGATTTAGGGAGCCAATTAAGAAATATATACATAATGGGAGTGGAAACATCAGGGAGATTTAGTTTTGGCAACATCCAGCAACCAGTATGACATTTAGCAGATAAAAGACATAGGAGGGGGAAAAGTTAGTCTAGGGAAAGAAGGAGAATGACAAGTAAGAGCCATCAATATGAACAAACAATGCCAATTTATGAAATGGGAAATGTGTTTCTCAGACATTTTTGAGAGCCTTGGGGTCCCTAGGACTAACTGGACCAGTAAGAAGAAGTTTGGTTGTAAAATTGGGAGACAATCAGAGTAAGATGCTGGCTAGGTATGTAGGAAGAGAGAAGAGCAGTGGACGAGTTATCGGGTTCCTGGCTGAGACTGATAAACTCAGTCGGCACACCCCTGGAGATTGTCCTGGACAGTGCCGAAACAGTCGAGGATAGGGGATCCATATGATGATGGAACCAGCTGAGCAGTGGACACACTATAATTAAGTTTTTAAACTTTTAAAATGTAACATGTCTGACAATAACACTTGTATGTATCTTATTTTGTAAAAAATAGGGTTTTTCCCGTTTGCTTTTTGTAGTAATTATTTATAGATGGGAACTAGTTTAACTAGTTCGGATACTGGTTTTGTAAACAGTATGTACTATTTATAAATTTGATGTTATGTGCATAAGGCACGAGGAAAGTTGTGACGGTTTTTACTAGTGGGGTTTAATGGTACTATTTAAAGTTTGGCATTTAAATGTATTAGTATCGAAGGTGCTCGCAGTTACGTCGAATTGAAGTTGGTCACATAGGTTTATATGCTGTTGCTGCTATATTTATTGTACGTACAGGCGTTGTAGGTATTAGCCAAAGAATTAGAAACGATGCGAAAGAGGGACAATGTTATATGTCATGTATTTATATATTGTTTCAATCGAAGAAATGTGTACAATAAAATTAAAAAAAATATTGTATCGCAAGAGAAAATAAGATGTTACTGCGAGCAACTAATCATATATATGTGTTTGTCTTCTTTATATCCTATTGAATTTAGAGATTAAATACTTTAAATTCGGACGAGCAGGGCGAGGGAGAATTTAACTGGTGTGTAAACACACAAATTATAGAAGATTTAGAACATTGTGTTTATTTAGAAGAGGCGGTCATACTCATAAATCGAAACTAAACCGACAACGCCTCGTCTTAAAAAAGAAAAAGACAAGCAGACAAATAGTAGGACACAATACACAACATAGAAAACAAAAGACAAAGCAACACGAACCCCACCAAAACCTGGTATGATCTCAGGTGCTCTGGAAGGTTAAGCAGATCTTGCTCTACATGTGGCACCCGTCATTTTGCTTATGTTATTACAAATCCGGTATATAGTCTAATTCGTTAGGTCACATTCGTGAACAGGGAACGGGATAGTAGTTACGACATAAGGAACATATCCGATATCATCTATGAAACGGTTATTCCATAACGGTCAATCAACTTGTAATGGCGTTCGTAAAATGTACGATCAATAATAACAATCAAAACCAAGGAGTAAACAAAGACTCAAAAAAACCAAAGGACATTTTCCTCAACAGTTATAAATAATAAATAAGAAACAACACGAACTCCACTAAAAACATAGAGTGAAATCAAGTGTTCCAGAAGGGTAAGCATTTCCTGTACCGTATATGGCACCTGTCGTGTTATTTCTTTGTTCAGTTCGGTAATGATGGAAGATTATTATGACTGAGGAAGAATATCAGATATGATTTCTGACACACTTTTGTCATATTGGCCAATTGGCTCACGATGGCGACCGTAAAATTTCTTGAGTGAGGATCTTAATTTGATTGATTCATAGCCCTGTCTCAGCAATTTTTGAGAAAGCAGCATTCCTCGGTCAACAAAACCAACTTACTTTCAGCTAGCTCTTGAGTAACGTATCAATTGAGATACATATACTTCAAATGCTGGTGCCACTTGGATGTTGCTACACAGAAATGGAAAGTTGACTATAGGAAAATTTAAATCATCGCGTTTGTCACTAATTTTGGTATTCAAAATACCATCAGTAGTCATTTCAAGAAAAAGGTCTTAATATGAAGCAGATTTATCTGTTTTGGTAATATCTTTGATTTCAAGTTCACTTGGATATATTAAATGTAAGTGATCACTGAATCTATTATTATTAAAAGACAGTACATCATCAATATACCGAAAGGTGAAATTTAAAGACTGTGCTAATTTCTTTCCCCATTTCTGTACAAGCCCTTGGATAAATACTGCTTCATAGGAATACAAAAACAAAACTACAAGAAGAGGAGCGCAATTAGAACCCATTGCGATTCCAATAGTTTGTTGGAAGACCAAACCTTCTAATTCATTAAATATGTTGTCATTTACAAGTCCAGCATGATAGTGATACCCTCTTCTATGTAGTTTTTCCTTGACTCTGTATGATTTTTTACAAGTAAGCTGAATTTCTGCCAAAAACTAGATATTTAAAACGTCTAGTCCCCTTTTTGTTAAAGAAAAATAAGCTGACGAGTTCTTTCAGTCGAGCTTTAATTTTAGTAAGTGGAATACGGGTTTAAAGTGTTGAAAAATCAAAGATTTTTATGTTGGTACGATGTTTTAATGATTGAGATTGTAAATTCACCAATAACTCTTTTAAATTTTCAGTATCCACATCTGATTAACGACATTTCTTGAATAAGTCGTTTCGGATATTTCTTAATTTCTTTTTTGACTGCAGTGAGAATGGCAGTAAGAACTTTAGAAATGGGTTTAGTGGAACACTTGGAAGAACCTGTAATATACCTTTCCGTATAAGTATTGTTGTGAAGCTTAGGAATCCAATATAAGGATGGAAGATCCTGGTCTTCATCCTTGGATTAACACCAAAGGAGGCGAGAACCGATTTGTGGTTTTCCAGGATCTCCTTCTTCGAAAGCGTACTTAGTGTATATATAGGATTCCATGTGTGTTATTTATCCCGAGTTCCTTATTGAGGCAGGCAATGTAGGGTTTCTTTCACACAAGAACATAATTGTATGAGGCTTTGTCAGCTGAACGACAACATATTTGTCGTGGAGGCAAGACAACTCCTCTATGAACTGAGGGTCTTTAAAGATGAAAGGAGCTTTGGTGCTCATTGACCCTTTAAGCTTACTTACTCTTATCTGAATCAATGACCTTACTGATTTTACTCGTCGAAAGAGTGTAAATCTCAACCTTTTCTCTGTTTGCCCACTCTTTTGTATAACCCTCAAAAGAATCCATTAGTTGTTTTAAGTTCTGCTGCCAATTGATTGGCTGTGGCTCTGTGTATTTTGGACCTATGGACAAAAGTTGTATCAACTTGTAGATATTGACTACAATAAGGTCTCCAGAAATTACAGGGCCAGAAGGATTATACACGAAATGGGAATGTGAACAGGCACACTCAGGTGGTTTAATTTAGTTGTCATCAATATTAACTCTTTTTTGTGATTGAAAATTTTATATGCAACAGGGTTGGTGTAGGAATACGACATTATAGGAGAAGAGTGATCCTTAAAGAAAGAAGGAATGTTGCTTTTTACTCTTTTATGGTGAAGAATATTACTTATATGTATAGCATCAATACCCTTGTTTGTAAACTTCAATTTGAAGAATGAACGTTTTTGCAGTTCCTCCGAATGTTCAAAAACGGGTCTAAATAATCTATGGTTAGCAATATCCATCACCGTGGCAACTATTTTATACTTCGTAGATCGACTATCTGTTGTGTGGCATTCTTCCCATGCTTTCAATAGAGAGTTCAGTTTAGAAAGCGGAAGTGAGTACAATTTAGAGCGAATGTGATGAATTCCAAGAGGTTTTTTGTTCGGCAAGGCCATCGATAGAAACATCATGAATATCAAGTGGATTAAGGCGACGATGTCCATGGCTCCTCGACCAACGAAGAGTTGAATAAAACGATGCTAATGTTTTTTTTAAAGAAAATGAACAGTTCAAATTTTTATTTCGTAAATTTTCTTATGATTTTAGCCAGATTTAGTATTTACCAAAGAAGACATTTCTTATTGTCGAGTCATCAAGTTTAATTCAATTTAGTAGACTATTTTAAAACGGTGTTAGTAATTTGCATTGTCCTTTAAATCAGAGAAAAGAACATTTCTTTTAAGAAAAAACAACATTTAATACCAGACAATCCTGTTATTACTGTAAAAGATAATCATGCAGAATTGTTGTATTAATTTTAAACAGAACTATAGTCAACTTGTCACGGCTGATAATCTACACACGCAGAACATTTGGTTCTGTAATGAAAACCGTGAGGGGATTTTCCGGTTGTGCTTGAGTGGAGCAATTGTCACCGCTTCAAAGGGTATAGACATTTCTAAATCTCAATTTTCTTATTCGACTGATCAAAATATTGAAAATCGGAGAATGCTATGCTGTGGTGAATACTTTAACGAAGAGATACATGTATCTTTTACTGTTGTACATAAAATTTAACTCCTACAAAATCAGTTGCCGCACGAGATGTTGCCTAAAAAAGTGACATTCAAATTTTGAAAGGGTCCTAATTACAGACCTACAAGTTCAAATTTACTTTTTATTCGGTCAATGGGTATGAATGTCGATTTGGGCGGCGTGTACGCTGTCCGATGTTGATCGACATCCTTTTAAATCTAAAAACCTCATATCTTTATTATGTCATGCGTGAGGGTATCGGTTCTGATTGAGGACATTTCGTATTGTCGAGTCATCAAGTTTAATTCAATTTAGTAGACTATTTTAAAACGGTGTTAGTAATTTGCATTGTCTTTTAAATCAGAGAAAAGAACATTTCTTTTAAGAAAAAACAACAGTTAATACAAGACAATCCTGTTATTACTGTAAAAGATAATCATGCAGAATTGTTGTAACTGTCTGTTTGTGACATCTAGTACTGTCTGGTGAATTGTCATCGTACATACTAGTATTTAAATAACATCTTATCAAGAGAAAAACAGAAGTTGGGAGTTTGAATCCCAAACGAAGCAGGTTCACTTGACTCTTAACTGACCAGGATTGTAAGTTTTTCTATCGAAGGTCGGTTTTTGTTCTCCCCGGACACTCCTGCTATCTCTATCGAAATACACTGACCGCCACGATAAAGCACTTTAAGGCGTTCAACAAAAACCAATCAAATCATATTGGATTGTTAACGGGTAAAGTCGTAAAACATCATTATACTACGTATTCTATATAGATTGGATCAATCACTTGTTTGAGCTTCGTTAGGCTTCGTTTAGCTATTTACTCAGATTCTTAAAAACAAAACAAAATTATCAGAAAAAAGTACGACAACATTGATAAAAATATCCATGTTTTACCTGTATATAAAGTTATAAATAGCGTACAGGAAATCTTCATTGATACACACATGGCACACGTGACATATATATCGTAAACACAAGGTATGTACATAAATGAATCTTGAAAATTAAAATCCTATTAGATTTACATTAGTACTGTAGAGTATAATTTGAACATTGAGCGCTTTAAACACATTAAATTTATATCGTGACCTGTCCTCGTTTTGTATCCTGATAAGTCTTTTTTGAGACAAAATCAGCGTCTGATGAAAATTTCAAAATTGTCATCCTGATATTAATATAATGAGTTTATTTACAACCACTGAGTCGATGACAGTGCTGGTGGAGTTTTTATTCTACGATAATATCACCACCCCAGTAGCGAACACTTCTGTGGCGACGTATTTTGATATGATCATAATTATAAATTAACTGTCACAAAACATTGATTTATGAAACACTTAGAGCTTTCTACCTTAGGAATAGATTACCTTAGCTGATTTTGGCAAATGTTTTTAAATTTTTGTCCTGATTGCTCTAGTTTTCAACTTCTTACTTTATTTGCCTTTTAAACTTTTGTGCATTTTACAAAATTTCAATCCTGGTATCTATGACTATGATGAGTTTATCTATTATCTGCTATGCAGCAGTGGTAAAACAGGTCTGGTCTGATAAGAATAAAATTTACTGGCAGGGCTACTTAAGTTTTCTAACGTTAACATCGAGAGCAGCTCCTAATACTGTTCTATGTTAACTTTTGTACAAGCTAGTATAGGACTGCATCCATCTGCAATAGGTTGATTAGACAATAAAAAATTCGGATCCTGAAACCCAATTTGTGACAACAATAATTCAAACGAACGTTCACATTTCACTTAATATTACAGGAAACCTGGATCACTAAAACATGGAAAAGGGGGAGTTGTACGATAGAAAAACAACTTGATATGTAGAAAACAATAAAACAATCAATATTTGCAATCAAATTGGAGATAGAATTTTACATCATTGTATCTATAATTCATTTTATAATTATTTTACTGTCCGCTAGAATGGACATAACATAATAATAATGCCAGAACAAGCCTTAATTTCTTGTTGTCAGTTATTCTTGATAATGCACACACAGAAGGATACGAAATGGTGACATTTGTATAGATTATATAATGTTCATATACGACTTCCTCACTCTTAATTGACCGTCATGATCATCATGGAATACTAGTACCCGTTTCACCGATGATAGCGGATATGTTTCTAATATCGTAACTACAATCCTGTCCCCTTTTCCCGAATGTTACCTACCGACATAGAATTAATATTACCGGATGTGTTCTAATATGAGAAAAACGACTGGAACCATATGTCGAGCAGGACTTTACCGAAGTCACCCCAAGTTTCCAGTGGGATTTGTAGTACTCAGTCTTTTGTTTTTAGTTATGTTGTATTTGTGTACTATTATTTCTCTGTTGGTTTTTTTCTTTTTTTTAACCAAGGCGCTGTCAGTTTATGAGTTTGAATGTCAATCTGGTATATAACGTCTTTCTGCCTTGTATCCAAGTACTGTAACAAAAACCGAGCGGTCGGGCCTAAGTATTAAACTATTGATGTGTATCCCTTATTGTGTTGCTTTACGAATGTTTTAGTAAGAATGTATAAAGATATGTTATATAAAAGTTATAAATGGTCACCCTTCTTTGGTAGGCTGGTACTCTGGTTTCGTGGTATTTTAGTTTTCTGTCTTCGCCGTTGTAAGGTTGGTTACTCTGATAAATCGAAGACTTGGATAAAAAGGGGTATATTGGGAAATACGTTTTTGACCTGTGAAAGTGTCTCTGTGTTTTGTTTGTAACACTCTCTGTATTTATTTTTGTAGGAATAACAGACACGTTAAAGAAATCAAATTATATCAACTTTAAGATGCATTTAATATCAGCAATACAGATAAATATTGAATAACTTAACAAAAGTATATCCTTATAGTAAAATATATTAGTTATGATTAGTGTGATATTTTCGGAGTGATTTTGGAGTTATGTCTCTTTGAAAAGAAACATCTAACTTCACGTTTATTTTGCCTCAACTTAAAATCTGAAAGCTTCATTCAGATTTTCGTATCTTTTATTTGTAGCAACTGGTTGTGTATTATGATTATAACTTTATAACTATTAAAAACCGAAAACTCCGTTAGAAAAATATTCAATAGGGAAACCGTATATCTTCTTTATTTTATTTCGGTGATATTGGAGACGAGTTTCATCATGTCTTGGAATGTTTGGATAAGACTTCATAAGTTTGATTGAATTGAGTCTCGTCCCTTTAGGCATATTTCCGTAAATAGAATATATGTTTAAAATAGCATTAACTGCTACTTTTACTGACAGTACTATTTTAACTAGTTTAAGATGTTTCATGCTCTTCAACTTTGTACTTGTTTCCCAAATTGGCTTTATAAATATTTTGATATGAGCGTCACTGATGAGTTTTATGTAGACGAACGCGCGTCTGGCGTGCTAAATTATAATCCTGGTACCTTTGATAACTATTAAGTGTTGCATGTGTACATACTCTGCTGTCATACTAATTTCCTCGGTAAGGGGTTAATTTGGCGCTCCTTGTATTGCTTTCCAAAGTACTGGGTCTGTAATGGCTTTCCCTTTTAAAATGTATCGTATTTTTTTCATGACGTGAACTATTATAGTTTCTTATATATCTAATGCGGTATATCTTTTGTTGAGCTTTGATGATTGAACAATGCCCATTTATCCTCACCCGTTGGTCTCTGGTACTTCATTTAGCCTTTTTTACTTGTTTTATTAGAGCGTCAATAATGAGTCTTTTATAGACGAAACGCGCGTCTGCCGAAAAAATCCTGGTAACTTATTAAATGAGTCCATTTAGATTGGTATATTTACTGGTGGTTTTTATTCTGCAGGTACTTTAGTAATTTGCGATATTCTTTCAACAGCATGTCAGTTATCTTTACTGCCTTGTGTGATTCTAAACATTGTTTTGGTTTGAATTCCTAATTTTTTCAGTCGCATATATGTAGTTTTTTGTGCGATTGTCTGTTTGTTTGTTTTTGACTTTTATTGTTGTCATGTCGTTTTCAGTTTTTACTCGACTTTTGCGTTACAATATCATCTGGTATCTTCTGCCTCTTCTCTGCCATAACTGCAATACTAATAGGAGTACTAATCATTTTGACGATCATACTCATTAAGGTATGTACAAATGTACATAAGAAAGTATGAAAAAAGTATCAAACTCAAAATTCAGAAAGTATGGAAAGGGGGTTCAAAACTATCTTGCAAATATATGCCCATCTTTAACGTACTAAGTCGTTATCTTTGTAGCAAGCGGAGTCCTTCAACTGAATATGTTAATGATTTTGACGTAACATTGCAGTGTTTAAAGTACAATTTTCTTTTAAAACATATATCACGACTTAAATATTTCAAAGAAGGGCTTATACAATTAAAAGTAAAAACAACTTACTGTTCTGATTCATAATAACAATATTATCAGATATGTCAATTAGCATTTACGAGGATTTTTTTAAAAGTTCCTGATAAAAAAAAGTTTTTTTTATATTTACTGAATTTTAGGAATTTTAAAGAACAATGTCAGGTTCACACCACCACGACCCAGCTGTGAGAAAACTGAGGGAAGTCATTACATTAGCGAAATCCATGAATGTTCCGGAGACCGTTATTTCTGGTTTAGAAAATGTTGATGAGCTTATGAAGGTAACGAGCATACTGTCGGAAGTATTTAATCGGAATAATTTTCTACAAGACAATATTTGTATATTTTTTTTTTTTTTTTTTTTAGAAAATATCATTTAAACCACGGACCTTAACTTGACTGCTGAATAAAACTTGGCTAAACGTTATGAATGTACCTTATTATGTCGCAACATTATATACTTATTTTAAGCCCGATTTTTATTCGTTTTAAAATAAAGCATACAATGATGACATGAAAACTAAAATTAGATTGATACTTTCTTTTATATATAGAAACAATAAGATGAATTTATTCTTCTGGCATGTTAAACAAACCCAAAGGACAAGGATGTGAAAAAATACATGTCACCATATATACGGACATCAATAAGCAAAACAAATACGGTGTAGAGAGTTCAGTAAGATCCTCGATAGTCAATGTGTGAAATCATTCAAAAGAGATAACCAATTTCCTCATTGATGCTTCAATAAACCTTTTACGACAGACATCAAACATGACCATCACTTGATTACATCTGATGAATCTGAACAGGCACATAACGAATGAGGAGGGGTTAAAGATGTTTTTGCTCGCACATGATTCCCCTATATGGGCCAGCATTGAAACAACACCGCATTAGAACAAATTGGAGCCTTTTGAAATTTGAACTGCTTGAATGATTAATCAGGTACCAAACACACAAATAAATAACGCAAATTCATGAATAATGTCTTTTCTCAAACCCGATATCGTAGTACCAGTTGGAATTGTCAGAAATAATCCTTTAATTTCAGTAATGGTTTTCTATTATCATGTAGAAAAGAGATGATTACTGTGATCAGAAAACATCAGGACCTAGTGAAGCTATGGTAGCTCTTATCAAAGACACTCTTGAGCATCCATGGAAGCGACTTTTTAATGAAAAGAAAACCAAATGGGACATCAACCCAGTAATGCTGTCAGGAAATCTTGAAGGTTAAGAAATAATCACATGTATACATATTTATTTTTATATATAAACCTATCGCTTTGCCATTGATACGTCAGTGTTAAAATGTCTTGCTTAGCTTTTGTTAACAAATAATTATATGACTGGTTTGAAATTGACTTGATACAAATAAAGAGGAAGATACTTGTGTTATAGATATGTATGGTAGAAGTCTAAAGAAACGACCAATCAGTATATTTGATGGGTATTGGATCATGTGGAATAAGACATACTACACATATTAGGAACAATTATACGATTTTATATAACAGTTATCTATTCGTTTGCCTTTTTGTTTAATTGTACTGCATGTGAACATAGATAAGAGTTTACATTTCAAACAATTACCTCTCAGTCAACGAAATCAGTACTGGTTTTGAAGGAAAATATAATTGCATTTGGGGTCTAAAAGTAGTCAATTTTGGAATATTCAACCCCTCTGTGTTTATTCCATATTATTGCACGAACGTTTCTCAGTGGGGTATTAACACAAGCTGTTGAGACATCAACATGTTTACTGAGGCAATTTCTAACGCGTCAGCTAAGCTTTACGACCTATGCAGCTTCCATTAGTAGGATGATGCCTTTCCTTGCCTGCTAACTTCGAAGGTATTTCAATCTCCAAATACTTGTCCATTTTACGAGTTTCAAATTGGTCCACCAATGCTAGAACTATAGTTTTGTTCATGAAAAATAATCCCACAAATTTGACAGACAACTTTAAAAATTTGTAGGCAAAAAAAAGGTTTATACAAATAGTAGCTACACTTGAAATTGTATAAACTGGTAGAAAAAGAGTCATTATAAAGTGCGAGTAATTTTTGACAATATACTTATCATTTTTGGTTCACCATGTAGTGAATTTTTGTATGAATGATTTAATAATATGGCTTTTACTATAGTTTAAATGTAATTCATGTTTTAATGATATAACTCATACTATAGTTTAAATGTAATTCATGTTTTAATGATATAACTCATACTATAGTTTAAATGTAATTCATGTTTTAATGATATAACTCATACTATAGTTTAAATGTAATTCATGTTTTAATGATATAACTCATACTATAGTTTAAATGTAATTCATGTTTTAATGATATAACTCATACTATAGTTTAAATGTAATTCATGTTTTAATGATATAACTCATACTATAGTTTAACTGTACTTCGTGTTTTCTAGGTTATGTATTGAAGTTTTTAGTGAACGCTTCTAAAGCTAAGAAGGTATTAGAAGTAGGTTTATTTACTGGATGTAGTGCTTTAGGTATGGCAGAAGTCATGCCAAACGATGGAAAGGTTGTTACATGTGAATTTGATCCATATCTAGCCAACCTTGCAAGGACCTTTATGGATCGATCATCCCATGGTAAAAAAGTAGAAATTATTATAGGTAATAAACCATATCTTCTAATCATATAATATTTACGTCTAAGCAAGTGACAACTCTAAGACAGATTGTTCATTGGATCAACAGTAAAGTTGAAACACGACTTACAACACATATTTTTAAAATACACAATTACAAAAATTTTAAATCAGAAAAGTTACGGAAGCAAACTTTGTTCTTCGCTCGCCAGCATTCGGAACATGTTATTGAGTTGTCAAAATATCCCAATACCAGAAGTTCAAATCCCGGCAAAAAATAATCAAACATTTTTTCTCACAATCTTCAAACAGTATCAAGTCAAATGTCATTTTCAAAAAAAAAAAGTCCAAGTACTCGATTTCAGGCTGATGATTAATTTCACTCGATAAAATGTTGTTCTTTTTTAGACTCGATATATCGCAATTTGAAGTCAACAAAAATAAAACTATGCGGTAGCAACGTCATTACCTTCCCTGAAACTGTATCGTATGCCCTAGTATTTGCGCTCAATACTGTCGATCTTCATTAATTATAAGATCAAAAAAGCAAAGGATAATGGTTTAAGATCGCTCATATGTCTTGGGTATTAATGTTAAACAAAAATATATAAATGAAACATTTTCTCAAACCTAGCTTTTTTTAGGCTCAGCACTAGACACAATTAAAGACCTTGCAAAAAGAGGAGAAAAGTTTGATTTCATTTTCATAGATGCTGATAGACCTGGAAAATCTGAATACTTTCATGTAAGTTTACTAAGATGAAATTCAGTAGGATTGCATCTATAAGTAGCATCTTAAAAAGTAAATATAAAAAATACTGAACAATTTACAACGAATAATTCATTAGGAAAAAATAAGATCACAACAATGTCGAACTCTGAGGAAATTCAAAACGGAGAGTCCTTAATCAAATTAATGGCAAAATCAAAAGCTCAAACATATCAAACGAATGGAAAACAACTGCCCAGTACTGACTTGGTATTTCCTTATGTCGAAAGTTGTGGGTAAAACCTAGTTTTATAACTAGCTTAACCTCTCACTTGTATCACAGTCGATTGACATTCTATTATATTGGCAACAATGTGTTATGAAACAAATAGACTTTAATGCTTTTTTGTTCAAATAATCATACTTTAATTTACAGTGATTGGTTTAAATTGAGATACCTTTGTGCTTTATAATACATCTTATTAGTATTGTAAATTACCTTAATTATGATGTGGTAACTTAAACAATTAGACTATTCTAGCAGAGCATAAACATACAGATATAGATTAACATCCAATATGCATCAATGATAATTTTATTTGTTTATAGTAATATAGGTACGAAAACAATTGTGTACTCATAATTTCCTGAATGATTATTTATTTTTTTGTTATTTAAATTTGAGGTGAAACCGATTTCTTCTGATATTGTTTCACTTGCATTGACAAAACCTTACAATGAATTAAGCTTAAAATATTAAACATATATCACAGTATTCGCACAAAAATATTAACAATTTTGCACATTTTGAATAAGATATAAACATTTAAGCACTGCACATTTTAAACGTTTTTGTAGACTTTTGCATCGAATGACGTCTCTTATCGAAAGTGTTAGTAAAAGAACAATGTTTATCTCTCATATCCCAACGAATCTTAGTCCGGCTAAGAATGGTATATTTTTTGGGGGATTGATAATACAATTATGCAAAAATCTGTCAAAAATTGTAATCTTTATACAAAACAAAAAGATGTGGTACGTTTCTCATTGAGATTATTTGTACGGCTTTCAACAATGTACAAAACCCATAACGCTTAGTAAGCTACAAAGTAAACTGAAATGTCATTTGTGGCCACATGTTCGATTACAAACACACCTATTACTGAAATACACTTTTAAATCTTTATAACTATGAATTTTAAAGATGATCGTTTACGTTTTTTAGTATAAATTGTCCCTAGCTCTTTTAATCTTAATGTGAAAAAGTGATTATCATATAATTAATGTAAATACTTTAACAATATATTCCATGAAGATAGCCCTGGAGAAATTGTTGGCACCCGGAGGTACTATTGCCCTAGATAATGCGTTATCCGGTGGTAGATCGTATATGACAGATACGTCAGACGACGATGGAATAAAGGATGTGAATGAGACAATAGCGACAAGAGAGGATATCTACCATGTAAGTGACTTATACATATGTGATCGTGAAGGTCAATATAGAATACTTCGACGATAGAACAGGGTTTATTTGTTTTTGAATCCATCTTCGTACTTCCTAAATACTCATCAAGCTAAATTATTTTAAAAATATAAATATATCATAAATCGAATATATTGTAGTTAGCTTTAAATTAAAAAAATATGAGGACAAATTTTTAAATTTAGTTTCGATTTTCTTTACCATATTTACCTTACAATTGATTTTTTAAGAAATCTGTAAAAAGTCTCTGAGGAAAATACAAAACGGAAAAACCCTGATTAAAATGGCAATATCAAAAGCTCAAATATGAACCGAATCATCTGTCATATACCTGACTTGGTATAGGCATTTTCTGATGTAGAAAATGGTGAATTGAACCTGGTTTTATAGATAGATAAACCTTTCACTTGTATGACAGTCACATCAAATTCCATTATATTGACAACGATGCGTAAACAAAACAAACAGACATAATAGGTAATGAAAGTCTATGTATAATACAAAGTCACAAATCGACACCGTGTGCTGCTATATTTTACTTTGTCTTAAACATAAGTTATATCATGTATTGTATTGTTTAAGGTTCTACTTCCTGTTAGAGATGGGATCATGCTGGTTAGAAGAAAAACTGACATGGATTAGAAATGAGATACAATCATATATAATATGCTGTCTGTAGATATAAATACTGACATGGATAAGATATGAGATACAATCATGTTTAATATGCCGTTTGTGGATATAAATACCGACATGGATAAGATATAAGATACAATTATGTTTAATATGCCGTCTGTGGGTATAAATATTAACAAGGATAAGATATGAGATACAATTATGTTTAATATGCCGTTTGTGGATATAAATACTGACATGGATAAGATATGAGATACAATTATGTTTAATATGCCGTCTGTGGGTATAAATACTGACATGGATTAGAAATGAAATACAATACTATTTGATATGCCGTCTGTAGATATAAATACTGACATGAATAAGATATGAGATACAATCATGTTTAATATGCTGTCTGTAGATATAAATACTGACATGGATAAGATATGAGATACAATCATGTTTAATATGCTGTCTGTAGATATAAATACTGACATGGATAAGATATGAGATACAATTATGTTTAATATGCCGTCTGTAGATATAAATACTGACATGGATAAGATATGAGATACAATCATGTTTAATATGCTGTCTGTAGATATAAATACTGACATGGATAAGATATGAGATACAATCATGTTTAATATGCCGTCTGTAGATATAAATACTGACATGAATAAGATATGAGATACAATCATATTTAATATGCCGTCTGTAGATATAAATACTGACATGGATAAGATATGAGATACAATCATGTTTAATATGCTGTCTGTAGATATAAATACTGACATGGATTAGATATGAGATACAATTATGTTTAATATGCTGTCTGTAGATATAAATACTGACATGGATAAGATATGAGATACAATTATGTTTAATATGCTGTCTGTAGATATAAATACTGACATGGATAAGATATGAGATACAATCATGTTTAATATGCTGTCTGTAGATATAAATACTGACATGGATTAGAAATGAGATACAATCATGTTTAATATGCTGTCTGTAGATATAAATACTGACATGGATTAGATATGAGATACAATCATGTTTAATATGCTGTCTGTAGATATAAATACTGACATGGATAAGATATGAGATACAATCATATTTAATATGCCGTCTGTAGATATAAATACTGACATGGATAAGATATAAGATACAACTTTGTTTAATATGCCGTCTGTGGATATGAATACTGACATAGATAAGATATGAGATACAGTTATGTTTATATGCTGTCTGTAGATATAAATACTGACATGAATAAGATATGAGATACAATTATGTTCAATATGCCGTCTGTAGATATAAAAACTGACATGGATTAGAAATGAGATACAATTATGTTTAATATGCCGTCTGTAGATATAAATACTGACACGGATAAGATATGAGATACAATTATGTTTAATATGCTGTCTGTAGATATAAATACTGACATGGATAAGATATGAGATACAATTATGTTTAATATGCTAACTGTAGATATACAAACTGACATGGATTAGAAATAAGATACAATCATGTTTAATATGCCGTCTATATATATAAAAAGTTATCAAATTGCTCTTGCAAATTTTATTTGATATATATATATTTTTGTTATATAAAAAAAATGCTTAGGGCAGTTCTCTGATTTACCATGTGATCCTAGAACCTAGGACGATATATATATATTTACAATGTGCAATATCAATAGAAATACAGACTATACCACACAACCACATTTATCACGATATTCATCCACTCGATGGCGTTTTTAAAATATATGATTTATCCATCGAGAGTGGATAAATATTGTAGACACATTGTTAAATTGGTAACAACCCGTTTGTGCAATGATTTGATATGGAATATGTGGAATGAAATTGGTTATGGTGACTGGTTAAGTCGATGTGTCTTGTTGACTAAATTTTGCCTTCTAGATGTCTTTTGGATTTATTTGTTATTGACGTGTAGCTTACATTTCTTTATGTATAGTGGTGTGACTATCATTGTAAGAATATAGTAATATGAGCATTGTTTTAGGAATATGAATTGCTTTAACTGATAAAAATAAATGAGTAGTGTTTAGATACATGTAAGATTTCAAATAGGAATAATTTGCAAAGAAGAGTTTGTAATTCTAGTACGAATAATACGTTATTTTGATTAGCTAACATCGATCTCGCATCCTCTGAAATCAACCTTCATTTCAAATAGAAATGAAACATTCATGATGCCACGAGATTCCAGAACAAAGTGCATAGATAAATCATAGAAAAACTTGATAGAACTGATAAAAATTACACCAAAACAAGTTTATCAAAATTAGCATTCAATTCTTAAGGTAGTACGGGTGTCTTTCGCCATCTTGGATTGTAAATAATAGAGGATCTAAGGTCAAGATTGTCAATCAAATTAGCATTATTAAATGAAAAATGCAGCTAACGGATGTTAAATTTCACTTAAAAGAATACATTTGATATCTTTTAACTTATAAGTATAAATAATTTTACTAGCAAAGATTATTTTTGTTTTATTTTTATTTGTTTGAAGTGCCTTTTTAAGGGCAGGTAACTATGACGTAGTGCATTTCTGAAGGAATCTACATGAAATTTTGCTATATTGAATTTTATCCGTAATACACGTACGATGACCCTATCGTTCTTTTTTACTTTAATTTTCTACGTTGTGTCTTGTGTACCTTTTTTGTCTGTTTGTCTTCTTTTAAACCATGATGTTGTCAGTTTATTTCTGATCTATGAGTTTGAATGCCCCTCTGTTATTTTTCGCCCCTTTGATACTTTTCAAGCATTTTCTAAAAGCTATCTCGTATTTTGTTTTACAAGTCTGCCATTTAGTTAAGCTTTTATTCACATACTGATATTTTTCCTGTATAATATATCCAAAATGTGTCATTTGTCAAAAACTGTTGCTTGAGAAATTGCTCGGAACTTATCATTTTTATTATTATGTTTAAACATATCTATATATATATTATGTTATGGCATCACATGAACATTTTTTTTTCATTTCAACTTTATACTCCCATACCACGTTTACTTAGGAAATCAAAATGTCGACAAAAAAAAAGAGCCCAGTAGGTTTTTATTGCACATCCATTATACCAAAGGGGCATTACCTGTCATTTGTTTGTTCTCCTTTTTGACTAAAATTTTCATAGTTGATGTATAACATGCTAAAACGTACAGTAAACAAACTATTTTTCGCGAGCGATTTATTTTCGTCGCGAACCTGTAAAACTTAGAGCATTACTTATTTATTTACATCTAGAAAATGTGAAAATCGCGATATAAAGCGACGTAAAATAGACTAAGAAGCTTTATTCGAGCGTCACTGATGAGTCTTCTGTAGAAGTGTAAAATGTAAGTCCTGGTATCTATGATGAATTTATATCATTTGTATGACTTTTTTGTATCATCGTTTCGTTTTTTATTTAAATCTACACATCATCTTAGTAACCTTCAAGTTGACCTTTGAAGACTATCGACGATCATATACTTGCAAGTGAATAATTCATCGTCGACATTTTTAGCTTATTTTGACAAAAGTGAATCATACTGGTTGCTTAAAGCGAATTGTTATTTCACTCTTATTAATGATTTTACAAGCAAAATCATATTTTTTTTAACATCTCGTACATGTAGCAAATGTCCCTTTAATATTTAAACATAAACATCTTGATCATGACAGTTAAGAGCACAGCACATTTTAACAGTCTGTTTTTGAACTACAGAGCAATGTCCAGTAAGATGCACTAGAGGCTCTAAAGAGCATGTGTCGCTCAGCTTGGTATATGTGCATATTAAACAAAGGACACATGGATTCATGACAAAGTTGTGTTTTGGTGACGGTGATGTGTTTTTGATCTTAATTTACCTAATATTCTTGCTGCTTACAATTATCTATAATGAACATAGTCCAGTAGTTACAGTAGAAAATATTTTGTAAAAAAATACAAAATTTATGAAAATTCAGCAGTAGCAACCAACAACGATTCATATAAAAATTTCAGAGCAGGTAGATGTTGATCTGATAAACAAATTTACTACGCCAGATTTGCTCTAAATGCTTTGGTTTAAGAGATACATATATAAGCCAACATTTACATTTTACCTCTATTTTCTATATTTAGCCATACCGGCCATCTTGGTTAGTTGGCTCGGTCACCGGACACATTTTTCATACAAAATACCTTTATTATGATTGTGGCCATGTTTATGTAGTTTAATTTGGCCCATTAGTTTCAGAGGAGAAGATTTTGGTAAAAGTTAACGACGACGGACGCCAACTGATGAGCAAAGCTCACTTGTCCTTCTGGCCAGGTGAGCTAAAAATGAATGTCGATTTTCTATTGTCAAATTGGCAACATTCAAATTACATCATCAAATTATTATGTTTTATTTTTACTTTATTAATTATATTTTTTTTTTAATTCTTCTTCTAATCATTATTATTATTATTATTATTATTATTATTATTATTATTATTATTATTATTATTATTATTATTATTATTATTATGATTATTATGATTATTACTTTTTATTATTGCATAGCAATATAATATTTCCCACAGAAAGTAAACAAAAGTTAGCGTACAATAAATTACAATGTTGCACTAGTGCAATGAATCTTCAAAATTAATGACATCATCAACGACTAAATTTTAGTTTAAACCAAATTTTACATTTAAATATTATATTGCTTTACAATAAAAGGGTTATTGCATGAATATTGGGGAATATTGTTCCTCGTAGAACATATATTGCACTCGCAAGCTCGTGCAATATAAAATTCTACTCGGGACAATATTCCCCAATATTCATGCAATAACCCTATATTATTTTACTATTTTTACTATTATTATTATTATTATTATTATAATATTATTATTATTATTATTATTATTATTATTATTATTATTATTATTATTATTATTATTATTATTATTATTATTATTATTATTATTATTATTATTATTATCGTTTTTATTATAATTATACCAAATTTGCAGTCAAAAACCTGCGTGTGTGGCTTTTTGAATGTTGGAATAAGTTCAATTTAGACTTGGCATGTATGGAACAACATATATATATAGGAATGTTTAACCGATCATATTATATTGATTCTTATGAAGGCATTCCTTTTAACATACAAGGAATTATTAAATCGCTATGTCACTAAATGCACAGCTGACACATAATGTCAAATTAAAATGGGATTCATCTAGAGTTAAATATGTTTTGTTTTAAAGAGATACCTATCGGACAGTATTTATAACATGTTTAAGAATAATCATAGTCGAATTTAATTTTAAGAATTGTTTATAGTATCTTTCCAGATTTTGTGAGGTAGAAATTCCGGTTAGTAACTAATCAATTGGTCTTTTAAAGACTAATGACTTACAAGCTACTTTGCGTTAAGATTGTAATAAGATAACGTCAGAATGACATATTGCTAGGTAAAAGATAATAAACAAGAAAAACTTAAAAATTCACAAGTATTTGATTATTTTGATCTTTCTTATTCAATCATACCAATTCTATGTTGTGATTATCTTAGTCAAGAGTTTTAAAGAAAAGTGTACGTAAATATCATGGACGATGATAATCAAAATTTCGCTTTTAAATTTTAAATAGCAACTTAACAGTTTCAATTTCTATCAAATGTCTTTCTGTCTTATCGGAATGTATTAAAGTAGCAGTAAAAATAAACAAGAATTATACGTCAAATTATAAAGCGGGATATAAACTATAAATGTACAACAGAAACAAACAACATCGATACTAAACCCAAAGGCAAAAAATAGGCATTGAAACGGTCCATAAAAAACAACACGAGACATATGACTTAGCGACATGACTCAAGAGGGTGATCATCATTTAACAACGACAAAGGATGATGTTAGATAAACATACAATACCCTGACCAAAAAGAAAACAACAGAAAGCAAAAAATTCAAACTCTGACCAAAAGAAATCAATGAAAAAAACATGACCAAAAAGAACAAATAGAAAAACAAACAAAATCTGGACCAAAATGTAAAACAATAGTTAGAAAAACAAACAAAACCCTGGCCAAAAGAGGGACACAATGGATATTTAACAAACAATACTCTGAACAAAAGCGTAAACAATTGATAGAAAAACATACAACACCCTGACCAAATTGAAAACTATGGAAAGAACTAAACTTTAAAAAAAAAAAAAAAAAAAAAAAACACAATTGAAAGAAAAAAAGTAAATCATGAACAAAAAGAAAAACAGTCAATCAAAACAATAAGTTGGAAAACAAAAATAAGGAAAAAGATAAAATAAAAACAGTCCATCAATACATCAAAACAATGAGTCTAAAAACAATCCATCAAAACAATGAGTCGAAAAACAATCCATCAAAACAATGAAGCGAAAAACAATCAAATTCCAACCAAAAGGAAAATGACTGAAAAAAAGCAAAATTAATACACCATAACGAAAGCTTAAGTAAATAGAACTTCCTACAATCCAAGACTGACCTCAGTCAGTATCATTCCGCTATAGAAGAACTTAAAATTAAGATTAAATATAATTTAGATGTATTTTGATAATTTTAACAAGTGGTATTAAATGCAATCTAGATTAAATAAAATATCCGCGGAAGATCACATATTCAACCACAAATATATTCTTTATTTTAAAATCACGCAACAGATCTGATGACGATTTAAAAATCATCTTGCTGCATCTTGGAGAATAGAAAACTTATAATTATAATGTGTAGCTCTTTTTGTTGAAGAATCAAACACATTTTATGATAAATAATCCTGAGCAGTCGCATTAGTGGAGATGTAGTTCCAGAAACACGCCGTGTGGTGGTGGTGTATCCTATACAGGGCATAATGAATACAATCCTCTGAAATAAGATGATTGACGGTTTCCAAATATTTCTATTTATATCTATATTACTGGAATTAATTATAATGCCCTTGAATGATTACGTTGTATATTCCACTCCATGAAGCAAGTACATATATACGGATATTTACAATATGCTTGATTACGTAAAATTTAAATTGCTTTGTTTTAATTAACTGAAATTTAAGTAGGCTGATTGAGAACAATATCATTTCCGTGTATTTGATAAATTCTACTGAATGTGAAAAAAATCATCGGCAATTGCTATAAAAGATCAACTATAATCGTATGTAAGCATTTACGAAATATAACTTCAATACGAGACATGGATGTTACAAATGTTTACGTATTTCTTTTAACTTTCTTCAATGTAATATTAGAAGTATCTTGTCAATGTAAGTATATGATATATTTGATTCTTCTTTTTTTTAATAACAAATTATCGGATAACTTTCAAAAAGGTAATCTCACTTTGAATTTAAATGTTTTATTTATCATTTTTGTTTGCAAAATATATATAAAAAAAAACGTTAAAGCAATAATTACCAGTATTTTTGTTTCTGATTTTAACAACAGCAATATTTTTCCTTTTAGCTGCACAAGAGGAATGTCCTGCAACCTATCATCAATGTACAGGTGGCACTTGGTGTTGTCCGGAAGGTCTTTATTGCACTGGAACATCTCTATGTATATCAATTAAGTAAGTAAATTGTAATTAATCACCTCAAAAGTCGTTAATTTTCATTATCGATCCTTCCTGCACTTCGTCTATATGTCCAATATGCAAGATTTCTTGTTTTAGTTTGTTTGGCTTTCTCTTTATGTGTATTTTTTGTGGGGAGTCCTGTCTTTTTAACGTTTATCCCAAGCCTCCTTTTCAAAATTGAAAATATAAATAGGGAATGTGTCTAAAACACAAACCACGACCACTGGTCAAAACATAGCAGAAGGCCAACAATGGTTCTTAATATATTATCTATATTTTATTATTGTAGTATGTCATGGGTAAAACATGTAATGTACTTTATTTTTTGTACTTCAGTGGTATGATAGTTTTGGTGATATTGGCATCTGTAGGACTTGGAATTTTGCTTGCAGTTGTTTGTGTTGTTTATTCAAAATGCACAGGTTAGTTTAAATTGTTTATCGTTAAATCTATTTTCAAAATATTTTATTTAAACCATGCAAGATCTGCGAGAGTTATTTATAAGGGAAGTTATTATAATATCTTTATTTTGTATAAATATCTTTTTTTTTCTGACTGCAGTGTACGAGTGAAAAACGTCGCCAGTTATTGTAATGACTTTATAACGTAATGATATATTTGTTACTCTCTGTATTACAATGAGTTATGTAATACAGCTGACATTAATATATACGTTTAATTATAATGGTAAACGGTAAAACAAAAACCAGAACCTTAATAATCAAAATCATATTGTCACAAGCTGTTATGTATGCACTACTACGTGCAATGTCTCCATCAACATCCTGTTATAAAACAAAAAGGTTTATCTTAGCATTACTGAACATACAGCTACATTGTATACGAGCTCTCTTCTAGTTAAGTTTAAAAACCATAACATACACATAATAGCACTATATACAGAGGGTACTTCTTGGCTAAGAAATAGATCGGATAAAACGGCTTGCAAAATATTATAATTTTCAATGTCGAGGTACAATTAGGGAGGAATGTATTATAGTGACGACATTTTATAAAGGATTTGTCACACTTTTGTTATCTGAAAGTAGTGTTTTAAGCTATCAAAACGCGATCATTATTAAATGAATAACAATGCTTCTATGCCTCAGATAATTAAATTAAAATGTCCTCTAAAAATTAATAGGAACATATTTTAAAAGAAATTCCGAATTTTTTACTTCTAATATCTTGTTATTTTAATATCTATCAAACACCTTCAGTTGTTTATAAGTTGTCACTACAAAATATTTTTTTTAAGAATATTGCATTTAGCTTTTCATAACTAACAAAACGTAACGTTAAACAATTCAAAATATAACAACAATAGTTCCATTTCAATAACAAGATTTCTTTCCCTCGACTCCCTTATATATGTAGTTATTATCAACAATGTACAGTACTATGTCTTCCAAACTGTATACAATAAGAATATAGAACAAAACATTATAGAAATATTTATCTGTTTGTTATATATTCGTAACACACACCATGTTTATTGTAGATATAAAACACAAGAAAATACAAGTAAGACCAGCGAAACAACATGCTACCATTACCGAAAAAAGTGGAACTCATCATTCGCCACCATATTACGTTGTTTGACGTGTATATTCCTTCTTTTATTTCAAATTTTGCATAATCACAGAGAATGCGAGATGAATAGATATACACCGTAAAGAAGTATAGATTCCATGTACAATTAACATTTGTTCTTGGGTTACTAGCGATTAAATCATCGGGTGTACCAACGTTTAAAGTATCAGCTGTAAAAAAATAAGCAGTTAATTTACATGGATTTAACATACCTTCCCTATATCGGCGGTGTCACAGTTAATGTGCATGGATGGAACATACTTTATAAGTATCAGCGGTACGACAGTTGATCTATATGTATGAAATATACCTTCCAAGTATCAGTGGTATGACAGTTGATTTAAATAGATGGAACATACCTCCTAAGTATCAGCGGTGTGAAAGTTGATTACATGGATAGTACCTACCTTCCCAGAATCAGTAGTACAGTTTAAGTAAAAGAAAATGACGATAGCACCAGAATCGATGTCTGCGATGCAAAGGTTTTAGATGAACTAAGTGTGTTGTACCTTAAATTTGATAGAGCAATCAGGTGTTAAGTTCATCTACATCACTACAATTATTGTTTTAGGTATGATATTAGATGTGTAATAAAAAGTAAAACAAAACTAGCATTTGTTTTTCATTAGACCTAAAATGTGTTTGCTTTTAAACAACTTAACTGATGTCAAATTGATGTTTATGTTGAATTTCGTCTGAGGTTGATATACGTTGTGTGTATCTGCTCTTGACGTGTGATACATAGAGAATATAATATGGCAAAGTCGTTTCCTCCCGAGAAAATAATATCATCACAATGCCTTTAGACCCAAGGGATGCTATTGGCCGAGTGTGATACGGCATTAGGATTTTACCATGTTTATACGCTTTATCAAATAATTAGATTGGAGAGTATATTAGAACTGCTCACTGATCTAAAGCACCTTGGGTACCTTCAGATTGGGTTAACTTTCTATTTGCGTCCTGTAGTCCACAGAAATATTTTGTTTATTGTATTTTTCTTTAGTTGTGTTTTGTTTTCATTTTTCATTCAGTTCTTTTTCTTCTTCTTTAGTTATGTTATACTATATATTTATATACAATACTAGGTCAATGTCAATGGAAATTTTTGTTTGTTTGAGGCTAAGAAACTGGGGAAGGGCATTTTACCAATTGAAATTGACATACTATTGTTTTTCCACTGCAACTTAAGTGGATTTCTAATATTTTGGCCACGAGCATCACTAAAGAGACATGTATTGTCGAAATGCGCATCTGGTGCAAGAAAATTGGTACCGTTAATTTTATTAAGTGAATACATGGAAAGTTTTTTAAATTGAAACACAAATATTAGATTTATTTTCATTCCTTGATAATTGTAGAAAAAATATTCTATGATGAAATTGACATTGCACAGAATATAGATGTTACTATATTTAGAAAATATACACAACTAGTTGCAATATAAATCATTCGGAATAAAACCTATCAATAAAAAAAATTAGTTACAACATATTCGAACACATTTGCCCGAATCTCTGAAGATGTCGTCTAACAAAATACTTGATTTTATTAAACTATTGAACAGATTATGACAAAACTTTACATTAAAAAAACAGCATTTTAAATAACAAACAAATCACTCAATTTATTCCACAAAAAAGTCTTATTTATGTGTAATACCACCAAATCATAGAAGGTCACATCCGGTTGCATACAAAAAGGGTCGAATAAAATTATTACCTAGAATTTAACTGGTGTAGTTAATTTATTTTACACATTACAGAAAAAAAAACATTGTGTCATAATCATACTTATTGGGTATTTCAAGGCCTCATTCTTATTTTATTTGGTGTTTACATAAAAAAAAATGGAAACTTGAGTGTACATGGTTACTAAAACGTGTCAGAGCGGGAAAAGAATTAGTGAGTATGTGTTTGGTTAACTTCCAGTGATGGTTATTATCTTATATGCAATGAGATGATATGTGAAATGTTTTCTAGTGCTGGACAGGATAAAAATTTGCCCGCGCAAATATGTCTTTATTTGGAATGAAAATAAATTCTGCACATTTCTTTTGAAAAGTACAAATTTAAAAAAGACTAATATGGGATAATAATGATGGTATTTTACTTCTTCTTATTGTATTTTTGTTGTTGGACGATTAAGTTCCCGTCCACCTTTACTCTTCTTTTTTTTAATATAGATGTATTTCGATTTGTATCCATCTTATGAGTTTAAAAGTCTTTGTAAACTGATATTTATAGTTAGTTCGTATGCTGTATTGTTTCATCACTGTCAAAGACAAGGGCAGGATTATGCGCTGACAAACATGTTAAATACCGTCAAATTTGTTATTTGACTGTACCAAGTCAGGAGCCTGTAGTACAGTGGTTGCTGTTGGTTCATGTCTGTTATTTGTTTTTTCGTTAAGTGTTAGGCCGTTAGTTTTCTCAATTGAATCGTTTCATATTTTTCATGTCGGGGCCTTTTATGGTCCACCATATAGTACGAGTTTTTTCTCATTCTTGAAAGCCGTACGGTTGCCTATAATTACATCCAATTCATATGCGTTTTGGTAAATGGTAGTCTCATACAATCAAACCACATCTCCTTAATTTTTTTTATATAAAACAACATTTTTTTTAAAAATGGTATCATTACGGCATATCAAATAAATCATAAAATATTAAGAACAAGCAAAGTATAATCAATTAAAAACCAATTGTTCAGTGACCATTTGAAAGTCTTCCACTTAATTTTTATCAATTATTGACGAAGAGCTACTTTGGGTTCACTTGAAGTTACTTTTGGCGTCAGACAATAGGTTTCTTCATACTGATTCCAAATTAAATCGTTTCTATCTACGTATGGCAGTAATACGGGAGATATGGGGTACTTCCGGTTACGTGAAATTCACTTTAAGTCTAAAATGATGGGTTTAAGTATGCTTATTTATAAATTATTTATATGTACCTATCCATGAAACTAGTGCAAAGATAGCTAATGCCGGTTTACTCAAGGTCACTTCCGGTTGATATTTTTCAAGGTCACATGTCAACCAACAGTTTTAAAAAGATCCTATGGCCATATCTTGTACCAGGTTAGAGTAATAATCGAATATGAGGAAGGTGCAACCTTACATGCAAGCTTACCAAGACTATGTGCTACATATTGATTGATTGTTGGTTTGCTTAATATCCAGTGGCAAATATTTCATGCATGTTCAGGATGAATGTCCTACATCATATATATATTGCTTTTGTCTGAAACATTTCCGGTCCAATAACTCTTATTATATGTCATTGGATGGTTTCAGAGCAAATATATCATATCTTAATCACAATAAGACAAACAGTACAATCACAAAAACTCCAAGGAAAATTCAAAACGGAAAGTCCTTAATCAAATGGCAAAATCAAAAGCTCAAACACATCAAACAAATGTATAACAACTGTAATATTCCTGACTTGGTACAGATACTTTTTTTAATGTAGAAAATGGTGGATTGACCCTGGTTTTATAACATTTTGCACTAGTTCTTTTATATGTATCTATCAAAGTGACAAATGAGATCAAGAGACAAAGAACAAGGAAAAATAAAAAAAGGAGCATATGACCTTGATCTTTGACCTTGACCTAATTTTCTACTATTTAGACGAAGGAATTTAAATCAAAAGATCCTCGATATCTATCACCTATGGTTTATCAGATATAAATGCATATCACTGATTTCAAATGCATTAGGAGAAATAACTCTCATATGGAGTCTTCGTATTGCTTCAGTCAAAATTGAAGATAAAAACCTGAGGATTTTGTAATTTTTTGTAAAAAAAAATCGCTTTTTTTCACCGTTACGGAAAATATCTCACACAAAGTGTTCTGGGAGATAATTTTTACAGTTAAAAGACTTCGACTAATCAAAACCAGTCTCATAACTGTTCGATATTATATGCAAAAAATCTAAGAATAGTGGAAAGAAATAATAATATAGTATCAAAGAATGTTTGCAGTAAGTAAGGTATTATTATTGTTTTAGAGAGATCATTATCGGACAGTAGTTATAGCATTTTTGAAAATAATCATCGTTGAATCTAATTTAACGTATTAGGCATAGTGTCATTATAAATTTTGTGAGCAAGACAATTAATTAAAGTCAAAAATTTGTAAGGGTACCGCAGAACCCAGTGTCTCGCCTTCTTTTGCTGTAAATTGCAGGCTCAACAAAAATGAGAGAAAAAATCAATAAAAATATTCTGCTTGATACTATCTTTTGATTGTAAGAAGCTTCTGTCCAAGTTTTGAAAAAATCCAGGATAGCTTATGAATCTAATAAATGTTTTAAAAACTTTAACTGTATGGATTTAATGTTAACTGGAAAAAAAAAATAAGTCCATTTATAAGTAAAATACAGATACACAGGTACAAAATATTCACAAAATTTCCTTCTAGATACTAGTTTTTGATCATAAACAAGCTTCTGTCCAAGCTTGGTACAAATTAAAAATAGTATAAGAGAGTATATAAAAAAAAATTAACCACAGAGTGAATGTGTTATTTCCTGGTAGAAAATCTAAGTCCATTTAAAGTAAAATACGGAAAAAATGGAATTTTAATTTGACAAAATTTACTTCTGGATACTATCTTATGATCATAAACAAGCTTCTCTCCAAGTTTGGTAGAAATCCAGTATGGTTTAAGAAAGTTATTAAAATTTCAAAAACTTTAACCACAGAGTGAATATTTGTGGACGCCGCCGACGATGACGGAATGTAGGATCGCTTAGCCTCGCTTTTTCGACTAAAGTCGAAGGCTCGACAAAAAAGGATCACGTGGTCTTTAAAGGTTTAATGGAATGTAAACAAACAAAATACACCAAAATTTTACAACAAAGAAATTATTAAACAATACCTTTAATGACCAAAAAGAAAAAAAATGTTAAAAATCTGCCACAGAGACAATGATTCGGGAAAAAAAAACTCTGAGCAAAAGGGAATGACGAAAAGAAAACAGTCCACTAAGTCTATACACATAAGTTTTTAAAAAAAAACACATACAATTAGTTCATGATCTCAGATGCTGCTTCAAATGTATCACTAAAAGATATTCGTATGTCATTAATTTAAGATTAATATGATACTTACAACTGAAGGTAAATGTTATCAAACAAAGCTTAATTCTAATATTTTGTTATACTTTTCATTTATTTTTGTCTTTTGTTAAACGTTGCTTTCATAATCAATTCATTGTAAGCTTTATTTTAAATATGTACTTCTTATAATATCAACAAGTGCAATGAAATAAACTCATCATAGATACCAGGATTAAATTATATAAATATCTCAAACTTAATATGTGTCATGGTTTTCATTTTCAACAAGTTCATAATTCAAGCAACTGATCTGATGACAATTTTCTATTCATATTGCTTCATCTCGGAAACTGTACGAATTATAATACAAACTCCTTGTGTTGAGGTAGCTAGCATACTTTCATTAAAACATTGTCTGTATAATTCCCATGAGTGTACTTATAGTTCCAGTTACATGCCGCGTGGTAGTGACGTATTCTTTTCACGAAATCATGAATGAAATCCTCTGAATAAAAATTATTGACGGTTTCCAAATGATTCTATTTATACATACATTACTGGAATTAATCGTAATGCCCTTGAATGGTTACGTTGTATTTTCCACTTCATCAAGCAAGTTTATACATACGGATATAACAATATGCTTGATTACGCAAAATTTAAATTGCTTTGTTTAAATTAGCAGAAATTTAAGACGAATGATTGGGAACAATATCATTTCCGTGTATGTATTAAATTCACATGAATCTGCAAAAATCATCGGCAATAGGTATAAAAGATAAAATATAATCATATGTATGCATTTACGAAAAATAACTCAAATAACAGACATGGATGTAACATATGTTTACGTATTTCTCTTAACTTTCTTCAATTTAATATTAGAAGTATCTTGTCAAGGTAAGTACTAATCTATATACTATGTTTAATTCTGTTTTTCTCAGATGCAGTTACTATTAAAAATATCAGATTTGGCCTGAATTTTTTTTTAAATTTTGCTGTCAACAATAAGTTATATGGATCATTGATTTATTTTGTCTCTCCCATAATAATCGAGTCGACAAACAGTGTAGAGAAGGAAATATAAAGATTGATAAGTAGTTGAAAACCTATATTTTTATATACGAGATTTTTCTTCTTTTTTTTTTTTAAATGTTATTAGAAATTGTCGAATGAACCTTTAGATTAAAATATTGAAAACAACACGTTATTAATTTCTTGCGTCCGAAGCGCTTTTCTGGATTTACCTTCATCAGGAACGCTCAAAGCCAAACATTTGAAATCCAAAGATGTATAAGTACCGAAACCGTTGAAGAGCTGTATGTCAAAAATACCTAAAATAAATAGCCAAATTCATCTAAAGCCAAAGGTATACTTACTGTCGGTTTAATTGCTTTTAGTTGGTAATTATTTTTTATTATTTTATAATTCTTAATTAATATCTAGAATTTCTCAGATAGTCGACTTTAAGCCATAGTTGAGTATAAATTGTCTTTTTTCGATTTTAAAATAATCAACAATATTTTTCATTTTAGCTGCACAAGAGGAATGTCCAGCAACCTACCATCAATGTACAAGTGGCACTTGGTGTTGCCCAGAAGGTCTTTATTGCACTGGAACAGCACTATGTATCTCAATTAAGTAAGTTAATTGTAATTAATTATCTCAAAAGTCGTTGATGATCTTAATCGAGCATGTGAGGTCTTCTTGTCTCTGTTGAGTGTGTAATGTAATAGACTTTAAGATATCATGTAAAGATAACATGCTAAATTCTAATGTAAAAAAGCCAACAGATAATAAATATTTATATTTACTTTATTTGGCACTTATTGTTCGTGTGTTTTAGCTATATGCATTAAGTGTGGATGTTCAAACATTTGAACTTGTTTTTTAGTGTTTTTCGTATGGGCACCTTCAATTGTCAAATTGCATGACGCATGTTGTTTGTTTGGTGCAGTATTGGCGATTATCCCACGGCCATTCATGGGTCTTATGTTATCTATAGGTTATAATTGAAGTATGTAATGGGTAAAGCATTTAATGAACTTTATTTTTGTATTTCAGTGGTATGATAGTATTGGTGATATTGGCATCTGTAGGACTTGGAATTTTACTGGCCGTTGTTTGTGTAGTTTATTCTAAATGTACAGGTAAGTCTGAATTGTTTATCGTTAAGGTTAGTTTCTTCAAATTTTGTAAAATAAAATATTGTGTTTGTTTTATGGGCAAACAAATTCTTGGTTTGATTGAGATATTTATGCAGGCAGTCATAACGTATAAACCGTTCTTGACTTGCTGTTTACGAGTAAGATTTGTTGCCAGTCATTATAATTCCGTACAAAAATACCCGTTACTACCTATTAGGGTGCGATATGTAGCACAGCTGATTGTAATATCTACGCTTATTTCGAGTGATAATTGTCCAAAAACAACAAAACCTAAACAATCAAAATCTTACTGTCACAATCAATCTATTAAATATGTATGCACTTCTATGTGCAATTTCACCATCATCATCCATTTTTATAATTGGTCGAAACGTATTATGACAAGACTTTTTTAATGAATTTTGTAACATGACAGTAGTTTTATCAAGCTATCAAAACACGAACGATGTAGTGGAAATAACAGTGTTTTTAATGAATCATGTTGTCAGGGAATTCATCTTTCAAAAGACATTACAAATGCGTTTACTTGTCAAATATTGTTGTTTTGATTTTTACCTATCGCCTTCAATTTTAAATTATTCGACATTATAAAATGTAGTGTTAAGTGTAAATGATTTTTTTTACAACTGAAAAAACACTATCAAAAAGTAAAAAGATAGAAAGTTTGATTTCATTGCAATAACAAGATTGCTTTCCTTCCCTTAGGTTTATAATAACTTTACTTCAATTAAGTGCAGCAATATGTATACAAAATTTTATAAATGGAATATTTGCCTTTCATTCATACATTACTTATATACAATATATTCATTGTAGAGATAAAACACAAAACAATACAAGTGAGACCGGCGAAACAACATGCTACTATTCCCGTAAAAAGTGGAACTCATCATTCGCCACCATATTACGTTGTTTAACGTGTATATTCATTCTTTTATTCAAAAATATGTATAATCATAGAGAATATGAGATGAATAGATATACACCGTAAAGAAGTGTAGAATGACGTACATTTAACATTGTTACTTGCGTTACTAGCGATTCAGTCTTCGGGTATACCTTCACTTCTAGTATCAACGTTCTTCCAGTTGAATGGAGCTAACATTATTTCCGTATTGGAGATGTGACAGTTGATTTACATGAATCGAACCTACCTTCCCTGTATCAACGGAATGACAGTGATTTATATGGATAGAACATACTTTCTCAGTATCAGCGGTGTGATAGTTGATTTATATAGATAGACCATACCTTCCAAGTATCAGCAGAAAAGTTGATTAACATAGTTGGAACCTATCTTCTCAGAATCAGCAGACGTACAGAAAGAAAAAGACGGTTACTACTGAATTGATGTCTTTGATGCTAAGGTTAAAATAAACTAAATGTGTGTTTCCTTAAATTTGACGTGGCAAGCCATTGTAAAGTTCACCAATATCACTGCAATGATTGTTGGTATATTAGCCATGTAATGTAATAAAAAAATAATAAAATGAGTGCTTTTCTTTCATAAGGCCTACATGTGTTTTTATCAACTACATGTACTTGGCTAATGTCGTGATAATTATATGATGAACGAAAGCACAGTTAAATTACAGTCATTTTTATTTGCTTTTGATATGGTGCCCTTATGCCTTCAAGATGTAATGTGAGTGTAAGGCTTCGGATAATAATTAACGTCTATAAGATTACTCTAAATTTGATTTATTATAATCTCCAGTGAAGGGGGATTGATATAGTGACTTTTTGTTTGCTTTATTATTCCTTTATTAGCAGTGGACAAGGGGTACATAAATAATATTCGCATGGGTCTGAAAATATGTAAAAAAAAAAAAAAAGTAGGGAGAGAATATCAAAGATATGCGATCAGCAGCTTATACCAAGAAACAATAAGAAATTGCATGAAACAAAAAATGACGAGCTCGTGACTAAAGAATGACACAGCTTACAGTGTATTTCGTGTGTTAACGAATTAATGTGGCTACATATGGTTTTTATTATTAATGGGAGGTGACCCACGTCAAGGAGCAAAAGGCGACCAATGAAACTTAAATTACACATGTCAATAACCTTGTACGCTTAATATTCTATGCACGATACGTCTCTTATTTATAATAATACATATTTCAGAACATGTTGATATAGACAGGGTTTTACCCCCGTAGAGTTTTTATTTCATATATATGAATATTATATTTTGTCCAGATATTTCTTTCAAGTTTACAGGCTCAAGAATGATTTATATATTACTGAATAGGTGACCCTGTACCAATAATCTTGATGGCATAAATGTAAAATTGTGTTCTATTTATACTATGTTGTCTTCTTTGAAACCAATCGTACGTGTAGTTTTAGAAAAGCTAGTAGTAGAAATAAAAAGTAATAATGGTTTAATCCATTTGTAAAGGTAGTATTGCATTAAATCACTAGGAAAAGTGTCGAATAATGAATCTTGTATTGGTTGCTTTACGTTCGGAGAGAGATATATAAATAAATGCAACATTAGTATACAGGTATTCGGGGGAAACACATTAACCATAAGAGGAAAACAAAGGAACAACAGGAACACTGAAGTACAGCAAAAACAAACGCCAACACACATAGATACGAACTATTTGATAACAACTGCAATATTCCTGACTCGGTACAGGACCTTTTTAGAAATAAATGTTGGCTTTAATTATTTATAAATAAGCATTTTCAATTCACAGAGAAAATGCATATGTAAAGTGAAAATATTATTGAGCATCTGGTGACACATAATTCTTACACAATAAAAACAGAATCGGAACCAAATGGCGAACACGGTCTAACTCAGACTATATTTGAATGTCTTTGCAATCTCTTTGTCTGAATGCAGATTTTAGGTATTTCTAATAAATTCTTTAAATTAAGCTTATTGTTTTGTAAATTTTGGCATATGGGTTAAGGTCTACAATGCTCTTAACTTCGTACTTTATTTGGCCTTTTTAGATATTCGTATTTGAACGTCACTGGCAAGTCTTTTGAATTTTTCGGTCTTTACAGTGAATGACATATCATATCAGTAGGAAATTATAGGTAGAGTAAGTCCTTTTTAGGATTGACCATGAATTATCTCTCATATTATAAGTATGTAGGGAAGGCAGTTTTCAAGGTCTACAAAAAATTATCTGTCATGGCAGTTAGTAGAGCAAGCCATATTCAGGATCTAATATTAATCATCTGTATTATCAACAGATCTGTATTTATCAGCAAGCAAAGGTTTTAAGCATTCAAGTATAAGTGTTATCATTAATGTTCATACTTACTATTGTATCATTGAAACGAAAACATTACAGCATGTTTATTTGTCACAACAGCAAAAAAAAACAATAACACTTTTAAATGTTTTAATAGAATATAAAATATTCTACAATCACAATTTCTATTTGCAATACAAAATACCAATCGATACAGTATTCTTCGCAGGTTTTTTGATAAAATAAACATTCAAACCGCCTAAAAATGTACGATACTAAACATTTACAAATTTACAGACGGAAAAAAACTCACATTTTTAAGATGGAACATTTAGATAATGATGACGAAAGTATTGAAATTGTGCTTATCTTCAATGAGAGATTTTTTCGCAGTTTGCAGGTTTCAGGTTCACTGTCGTTATACCTCATATCATCTTAGTGCCTTTTAATACCGTCTGTACAGGTCACTCTTGGTTCTAAAACGGGTTTAGGCAACCTGCAATTGAAGCTTTTAAAAATCTATAATACTGTATTAGCTCTAGTGCTTTTTTTTAAATCTTCAAATGACAATTATAAATTGAAGTTTTGTGATCATGCAAAGTCTTTTTCATTAAAATATAGTTTAACAAAGTCTATGTATTCTAATGAAAAGAAAATTCACATTTGAGGAAAAATGATATTTTTTTTTAGGGCTGGGCCATTAATGAGCTATCATATCAATAGGTAGATCAAGCCTTATGCAGTCTTTACCTTGAATGACATATCATATCAGTAGGAAATGATAGGCAGAGCAAGTCCTTTACAGGTTTGACAATGAATTATCTTTTAGGGGACGACCATTTGATATTCTGGGGGGGGGGGGGGGGGGGGCCAGGAGCATTTGTTTTTGATCGGTTATTTATTTTTGTAAACTGAGAGGACAGATTATTCATTTTCTGCACTATTGAAGCAAGATTTTTCATTTTCATTAAAGCAAGGGACTGATTATTCATTTTCACAACTATATTTATGATAGTCGAAAACATACATTTTTTTAAATATTTGTTAATTATGAATAATACATGTATAGTCAAGTCATTATGTACCATTTAATCAGAAAAGATCAGTATCCCCTGCAGAAATTTTAAGATTCAAGATTTATTTCATAACCTCAGACACATACTTGCATGACTTGTGTACAAGAGGACAATATATATACAAATAAACTAAGATAATACATGGCGAGACAGGACTAACGAAACACAAATACATAGTAATAAGTATATTATAAAAGACAATTGGTATAATTAGATTAATTAGATTAAGTATTTTAAAATTTTCTTCACGAAATGAATCATTTATATTCCCAAGCAATATACATGTATTGCATACAACATACATACATAGTATTAAAGTTAATTTAGTTTGGTTTTATTTAGCCTTTTTCAAAAGCAAGCATTGTTAAACATATTCATATAAACATATAAAAAAATTTTGAAGGGTTTTGATACCGCTGAAGGCCCAAGAAGCTATAGACCTGCTAAGTTATTTATTTTCAATACATTGCAAGTCAGGTTATTTATTTTCAAACTACCACAGAACAAACCATTTATTTTTGTGATTATCAAGGCTGAGTTATTTATTTTCAAAATCCTCCTGCCACCCCCCCCCCCCCCCCCCCCCCCAGAATATCAAATGGTCGTCCCCTTATATTAGTAGAGAAAGTAATTTTCAAGGTCTACACAAAATTATCTGTCATAACAGTTAGTAGAGCAAGCCCTATTCAGGATCTAATATTAATCATCTGTAATATCAGTAGGTAGAGCAAACCCTATTCGGGCTCTTCAATGAATCCTCTTTGATATCAAGAGGTAAAGCTAACCCTATTCAGGCTCTACCTTAATTGATCTGTCATATAGGTATGCAAAGCAAGCAAAGGTTTTAACAATCATATAGCTCATTCTTAACAGATCATCTAATTATAAATACCAGACGACAGCCGAAAGATGTAATTTGAACTCAAAATTGAACCATTACGTTAAATAACACCACAGTTATGAGGGAAGTAAAATCATTTTTTAAATAACTTCAGGATACACAATTATTGGTTAAGTAATCGATAACCTAGCGTTAATTCGAAATTTGACAATAATATGTTTACTGCTATGAGATTATAATTCTGTGAAAAATATCGTTTATCCATACCATTAACGATATTACTTGAGTCTTGTGATAAATCCGATTTACTGGTATCTGACATTATTATATCTATCATGTAACCTTTTATCCAATACGTTGTCATTACGCCTTTTCCCTGTAAAAGTTAACATTTTTTAACTCTAAAGGAGAAGAGATATTTCTATTATTAACAGATTCTTTTTATATTAAAATGTTCATTGATTAAAGTTTATTACAATGTATACTCAATTTATTTTTTCTGTCCGTTTCCTTTATACTTTATGTTCTGTAAAACTTAAAGTATGAGAAACTAAAAGTAAAAACAAATTTTCAATCAATTGGAAAAGCAGATTATTTTTTAGCAGCTTGGATTTTAAGTCAACTGAATTTCACCTGGCATACACACATAATAGTTATCAAAGGTACCAGGATTAACATTAAGTACGCCAGACGCGCGTTTCGTCTACATAAGACTCATCAGTAACGCTTATATCGAAATATTAAAAAGCCAAACAAATACAAAGTACATAAGACAATGCATTTTAAAACTGTATGTTTCTTAAATAACTTCAGGATACACAATTATTGGTTAAGTAATCGATAACCTAGCGTTAATTCGAAATTTGACAATAATATGTTTACTGCTATGAGATTATAATTCTGTGAAAAATATCGTTTATCCATACCATTAACGATATTACTTGAGTCTTGTGATAAATCCGATTTACTGGTATCTGACATTATTATATCTATCATGTAACCTTTTATCCAATACGTTGTCATTACGCCTTTTCCCTGTAAAAGTTAACATTTTTTAACTCTAAAGGAGAAGAGATATTTCTATTATTAACAGATTCTTTTTATATTAAAATGTTCATTGATTAAAGTTTATTACAATGTATACTCAATTTATTTTTTCTGTCCGTTTCCTTTATACTTTATGTTCTGTAAAACTTAAAGTATGAGAAACTAAAAGTAAAAACAAATTTTCAATCAATTGGAAAAGCAGATTATTTTTTAGCAGCTTGGATTTTAAGTCAACTGAATTTCACCTGGCATACACACATAATAGTTATCAAAGGTACCAGGATTAACATTAAGTACGCCAGACGCGCGTTTCGTCTACATAAGACTCATCAGTAACGCTTATATCGAAATATTAAAAAGCCAAACAAATACAAAGTACATAAGACAATGCATTTTAAAACTGTATGTTTCTTACTTTTATCTGCATTGATCCCCTACATTTAACGTCAAATTCAGAAAAATTGTCAAGCAACACCTTTGTGGTTTCACTGATATGTATCTTCATTGCTAAAATAAAATTCAATTAATTACAATCGTTTCATTTAGTACCGAAAAATAATTGTAAATGTTGCACTGAATATATATTTAACCATTCAAAGTATCTAGTCCTATGTTGTACTATTGTAACTCTTCGAAAGATGAAAGTTGGAAAGATGAACGTTTATCGACAAAGGAAGGTCATAGGCTCGAATACTAAAATCAACAGTACTTGGTTTACTGATGTTCACATCTTAAGAATTTATAAGATACAAATAAAGATAAAAAAAAAAAGCTGAGGTAAACGCATGATAAATAAAATGAGCGATATGGGCGCTTTGACAGGCTATTCGTGTAATAGGCCGCCACAACTATCTTTGTCTTCTAATGTAAGACCGCTACAAAATGGTGTACACTCTTGTAGATTGTGTTTGTATTATGGTTTACCATCCTGTTATATAAATTGTCTCTTCCTTATTACGCATACTAAAATCAAAATATTGCTTGTTAAACGAACTGAGCTTTGTTCTTATTTTCAAAACATCTACAGTAAAGTGTTCACAGCCCGTCCTTTAGTCAGAAATATTTTGCATGCCAACACATGCTCATGATATACAATATGAAAATAAACTCATCATAGATACCAGGACTAAATTTAGTATATACGCCGACGCGCGTTTCGTCTTCAAAAGACTCATCAGTGACGCTCGAATCCAAAAAAGTTAAAAAGGCCAAATAAAGTACGAACTTGAAGAGCATGAATTACTTGTTATACATCATTAACTGTACCTTCGCCATTTGATTCCATCCTGGATGCAGTGTTCACTGTGTCGCCAAATAAACAATACCTTGGCATCCTCCTACCCACAACACCTGCACATACAGGTCCTAGAAAAGTTAATGTTCGGTTTATCATATATTTGTATTTTTTAAATTTGATTAAGATGGCAGATATTCCTGGGAAAAAGAAAATTTCAAAAAGAAAATTCGTTTTATTATAAGAAAATAAAAAGTTTTTAAAAACACAGTACTGCGCACTATTTCATTGAATGTATTTGTATCTTGATCTCAGCTTACTGTTTTTCAGTTTTCTTAGATGCAGTTAATGAAATATTTTACATGATACGATATTCATGAAAATTATTCAAATAGTTCATAAAACAATCAATTTATTTTAAAATATAACTTTCCTTTCAAGGACAAAGACATAGGATAATATCAAATACGAGTCCAGTTTTAAAAGTTCTCTTACACATTTATAAGTAAAGATAACATTTTCACTTAAACACTACAATTTTTCTTTTATTCACAGTAAAATAAAATTGTTTCTCCTACGGTTGCCCGAGGAGTTTTATTTCTCTCAGCATTTGTCACTGTAATTTATTTTCAAAGACTATGGGGTTAGCGTCATCTGTTACTTGGAAGAAAGTACATAAAAGTTCATCCACAAAGAATAAAAAGCAATTTGTATCATTGGAGAGCATGTTTATAATGACTTAAACCAGTCATCAATCTACAAAACAAACAACCCGTACGAAAATTTCAACAGGAGTTCAACTGGACTTCAGCTGGACTTGAGACGTATTCCAGTCTGACTTTGAAAAGTCCAGTTTGACATGAGCCGTACACGTACTTTTTTTTATACTTTGGTTATTTGCCAGCCGGTATTTTCTTAAAAGTCCAACTGCACTTTTAGGAAGTAGCATCTACACAGAGGTTGATCATGAGGCCATTTGAAGGATAACACATTTCTAAATACACATATATCTGCAATTACTATCACTTTTATTAAACATTTGATAATTGAACAAATTAATAATTGATTTTCTTTTTTTTTAATATATATCACATATTCAAAATTAAGACATATGCAAGAAGTTATAAGAAGAATTTTTTTCACAGCTCCTCAAAACAACCTCATGTATTGCAATACAACAAAATTTGAATTTGGAATAAACATGTGTCTTCTTTCTAGAACAAAATTAGAAATTTACATTGGATGTAAAGCAAGTGTTTGGAAGTTCTTTTCACATTATATTAGAGAAGATGGATCCTTCTGACTGGCATCAAGGAAAATGTAGGAAGATTGATGTTTGCATATATTTTGGATTGTATATTCTGGTAAGTACAATGTAATTGAATTCCACCATTTTGGTGATATTATATGATATGCTCTTTTTCTTCAACATATTGATGAAATAATTACAACATTATGAATTATAGCGTAATTTTTATTTTTGAAGAGTAAAAAGAATAAAGAAAAAACTACATTAAATACTTAATTATGCAAAAAAAATCAGTTTGAGTGATTTTCAAAGCTTTACTATAGTTTATGCACTTTGGATTTATTTAGTCTTAATATAATTATGATGGTTATAACCACACCTTTTTAGGAGTAAGCATTTAGCTCCACAATTCACCACTTCTTGATTTTGCCAGAGTAAGACAGAAGAAAAAAGAAAAAGAAATAAGCAGTATATATGCATAATGCCATCTTGGTTTTTTTTTATTTTCAGATTGTAACAAGGGATGCATATCAAATCAGTAGAATCCACCATCTGAAGAAAAACTAAGCAGTAGTGGATCAAGAGGGAGGGTTCTGTGGGGTGGACCCCCCCTCATTTTTTGTTGATTAGCCCCTGTTGAGATCATCTTTAAAGGTCAAACATAACTTTCTGAACTCCAGCTGGACTTTTGCGAGTTCAGCTGGACTTCTTTAAAATCAGCCGGACTTTACAGTAGTCCAGTTGAACTTTATAGAGGCTAAACTTTTGCAAGAAATGCCGGCTGGATTTTTTGAGACGTACTTTATTGAAAGTCCAGCTGGACTTTCTGAACCGGACTCCTGCTAATTTAAATATTTCGAGCCGGTTTACGGCTAATTTTGCTGAAAGTCCAGCCGGGTTATCCATTATAAGACATTCATAGAAAAGTCCAAATGATTATTATAAGTACGGTTCTCAGTACGGCTACAGTACGGCTACTGTCCGGCTGGAGTACGTGTCATGTTTTTCGTACGGGAATTGAAACTGCGAGCTACTGCTCACTGATGATACCCCCGCCGCAAGCGGATAACATTAATAGTGTAAAAATATGCAAGTGTTCCGTAAACAGGAAGTTGTCGAGTGATGAATCTGAAAACGCATCACACGGTATAGCTGACTTATATAAATCCTGAAACCAAATTTCAGAAATCCTTGTATTGGAGTTCCTGAGAAAAATGTGACAAACATTTTCAACTTGGCTATCATGTGTAAAATCATACAAGTGTTCGGTAAACAGGAAGTTGTCAAGTGATCAATCTGAAAACGCAACACATGGTAAAGCTGACTTAGATAACCCCTGAAACCAAATTTCAGAAATCCTTGAATTGTAGTTCCTGAGAAAAATGCGACGAAAAATATTCATGGGACGGACGGACTGACTGACGGACTGACGGAAGGACAGACAGAGGTACAACAGTATATCCCCTTTTTTAAAGCGGGGGTATAATAAAATCACAAAAGTACTGAATTCCGACGAAAAACAAAAACGGAAAATCCCTAATGAAATGGCAAAATCAAAAGCTAAAACACATCAAACGAATGGATAAAAACACACTTATATGCAAAAACATTCTTAAAGCTTTCAGTGTCGTACTCTGATTTTATTTTTAAATGTATTAGCGCTTAGGGTCTGTTTGCAAGAAATTGTGCTTCTAGCAGACATGTTTTAGAGGTTTGCGAATATATATTCCTGGCTATCACTTTCTACAGAATAAGTCATCGAAGATGTGTAACAAGTATTTAATGCACTGACAGAGGAAGGAGATTAAACGACTTTCATAAACCAGCTTATAACTTATGCATACTTTTAATTCCATCTATATTCACTTTGAGTTTTTGATTTCTATAGTTCGACTCGCAATATATTTAGAAATTGATGTTATAACGCTCAATATTCTCCTTTATATAAAAAAGAAGTTGATACACTTAACAAAGTTATTTGATCGAATTGTTACCTGAGTGAATTCCAATCCTACATTGTAATGATTTCTCCGGTTTGTGAGGAATCCTAAAACACTTTACCGAGTCCCTTATAGAAAGCGCCATCTGTGCTATTTCTTTAACGTGTTTAGTGCCATTAAGTATAGGTAGACCTGATACTACCATGTACGCGTCACCTATCGTCTCAACCTGAAAAAACAAATTTGTAAAAAAATACAATTATTTCAAAGCTATTGTGAAATGCATTTACACATTTAAGAGCTATATGCCACAAATTATAACGTCAGATTGTGTAAGCCAAATGAGCACTGCCCTGGGTATTACCCGACAGCTCTCGCACCACTCAAAAACAAATCTACAAACTCGCACCACTAAGATTTTTTTTTAATGATTAGAAAGTTCTAGATTGTCTTTTTCTTCTCCGAGTTATCTTCTCCGTTCACGACAGATAAAGCTGTAAAAGAAGAATCTAACCATGTCCTCACCTACTGTTTAGTTCATTCAATTCTCTCAATTTATGTTAGTTACTTTGATTTGTCTTTTTTATCGATGTATGATATTATAACAACGAAATAGTAATGCTGCACTAATTTATCATACCTTATACACATCATAACTGTCTATTATTTCATCAAAACAGTTGTAAAGATCATTTAGTAGATCTACAATCTAAAATCATAGAGGAGACATATATATATACTAAACCAACTACATTGAATTCGATCAAATTCTAAGAGTTAAAAAATCAACATATATCAATGCTTTTTAAATCTGGTTGAATGCCATTATTTAAGATATATCAATATATTTTTACAAAAGAAGCAATGTGGATATCAATAATTACGCATGAACTGCTGACCTTCCGAAGGATTTGAGTAAACCCCTAGTTATTGGTGGGGTTTGTGTTGTCAAAAACATCTGAGTAAACACCCGATTTTTGGAGGGGTTTGTGTTGCCCAAAGCATCTGAGTATAACCCCTTTTATTGTTTGGATTTGTGTTTCTCGATCTCCAGTTGTTTTTGTATAATAATCATTGAAGCTCTCGTTATTATCGATTGTCTGTTTTTTGAAGAGTTTAAATGTTTTTACCACCTTATTTATGTCTCTTTTTTTTTACATATGTTATGTCAATATAGGATAGAAAAAAGTACTGATATAGTTTCCAGCATGTTTTGTGACATGTGACTGTACTAACACAAATTTATTGTACACGTTTTAAGTGTTTTGACCCCCTTCTATGTACCAAGCATTTACAATTGTTTGTACTGTTTATTATATTTACAATCGGCCTGAATGACAATGGTAATAAAGTTATTTTCCTTAAGCATTAAAGACAGTGTCAAGTTTAGGACGTTTGAAAATTGATTTTGTAGTGATTAGAAATATAAATAGTACTGCTAAAGAATTACGAGACAATGAAAAATGTATAGAACTAAACAACTGTACCTGGAAAGGTGTACTCTGAGATGAAAGGTCAGTAAAGCCTACAATATCACTGAAATATATCGTTACACAATTAAACTCCTCGGGGTCAACAGGTCTTCCATCTCTTAACCTTTCAGCAACAGATCTAGAAAGTGACATATTATTGATCTTGACTGCAACAATTGTTGAGTCTGTGTAACAAGCATTTGGTCATAAAGTTATAGGTTTAAACGCAAAATTTATCAAAATGAAGAAATGTGATTGAAAATGAAACTATCAAGTTCAAATGACGTGAACATAATCAATTTCAAGTTGTCGTACGGCCTTCAACAATGATTATCTTTTTAAGTCGATTTTATCTGATCAAGATAAACATGGATGAAGAACAATTATAGGGAATTGGTTATTTCCTTATAAATTAGTCACCTTCTTGTATTATGTAAATTATTTCGCTTTTGTTAAATTTACTGATTACATTTACTACTCGGCTATAGTGTAATACTCTTCTGCCAGCTATTTGAAGGGCGTAGGTTCTGTAGAACTTTCAGAATCAAAATTACCTTCTACTTTGGTTTCGTTCCTAGGTATACATCTTATTTTAGTACTACTGTGTGTCATTATGCTTGACTGTTAGTCTTTTTTGTGGTGTTTCCTGAATTTAACTACTATATTACTGTACCGTGGAAGAACTTGATACAACAGTTCCTCAGACTTTCGTTTCTCCTCTAAGAATGCTTGTGTCCTTTCCAAAACAAGAGCTTCCAAATTATTTGCGTATTGTTCCATTCTTTTAAGTAACGCATCTAATACATTGTGGTTTTTTGAAAAGCTGAAAGAAACAAATATTTTTTTTTTAAATGACACTTTTTACAATCGAATTTTTGCACACTAAACTTAAACAAAATTATAATCAAACGTATTGAGCATTCTTGCTTTTTATTGACTGACCAGATCTTAAAAGATTCGTAGTTTAAATATCCAAAATGAAATCTTGTATTTTATTTGCCATACATTGCTTTGAATAGAACAACAATGAAACGATATAAAAGAGGGAAGAAAGATACCAAAGGGACAGTCAAACTCATAAATCGAAAATAAACTGACAACGATTTAAATATTTACATTTTATTCCATTACATCATTTTAATAGATTGTTTAATACTGCTTTTGGTTTTATTGTTTATATTCAATTTCCTCACAAGAAAAAATGCTTTGACTGGGTTTTTATGTTACGCTTTGGGTTTGATTGATAAAATAGTTTAAAAAAAGAGGGACGAAAGATACAAGAGCGACATTCAAACTCAAATTGACAAGGCCATGTGCAGAAATGGATGTTTTCCATTTGACCCTGTGATTTGTCCTCGGTCAGTAATAATGGCATCAAAGACTTTAATGGCCCTTGGCGTTTCCTCGTGTCATAACCGGCACCTTTGACCATTATAACAGTTCTTATACATATACCAAAGCCATTATGATAGCACCTTTTAATTAACAGTATACTTTTATTTCTGTTCGGTGCATTTGCTCGATAAGCTGATGAATTCATTGAATCTGGTGTTCGTGTATTTTATTATCAATTTTTTGAAATTCTTATTATTATTTGTGTGAATCCTATAACCTGTATTACTTTTGAAATGATGTATTATTATCATAATTGATATTAGCAGAATTCGAGACATTTAATGTTTATTTCAATATCTAATATTTTTGTAAAACCATAACTATTGGTTTTTTTTTAGATGTTATCTATCTGTAAGGAAATCATAATAATTATCTTAGGTAACCACACATCATTGCATATTCATATATCTAAAATGATATCGTCATATCTTGTATTGTTGTTTGAAATGGATTATGTCAATCAAAAGCTATTGACAAATATGGCGCCAAACCTTCATAGATATAATAAGATGCGGTAAAAGTGCCAATAAGACAACTCTTCATCTTAGAAGGCCCGTTAAGTCAAAGTCATACATTTTCTTCGTCCATATAAGATAAGTTATACTACCCAGTCGCTTCTTTGATTCTTTTTCCAATTATCATGAAGTTCGGTCTATTCTGAGGATCTTCTTTCAAACAGTCATACATAAGTGTGTCTATCCCTCTACTGAAGTCTTTATTATTTGTTTTAGGTAATGTAGGTCTGAATGGTGGATTCTCAATGTTTATGACTTTCAAGATGATTTCTGTATGCGTATGCAATTTTAAAAGAATTATTAGTTGACAAATTATGTACTCTGTTTCGGGTTTAAATAATGTCATAGAAACAGAAATAAAATGTTTACCATAAAAAATATATTGAAAGAAATGACGAAATGTTTCAATTGAGTGTGTTTTTCTTTCTGGAAAAAAATGTTAATTTAGAATACTTTATTAGATCTTGTATATTCCTCATCGATATATATTTCCTTGTTCTTTATATTACAAAAAATGTAACACACAAATACCAATATCTGAGATAGTTTATACACTATTCGGTTACCGTGTCTTGTGACTAATATGCAATATAATATGTGCAGAGTGAATATATTAATTATTACAATGATAAAATATACATGCAAATATGAATTATAAAAAATGTGTGTGCTTATTTGAATGGACCACCACAAGTTTAAATGTTTCCTATGATTGATCTTCATTTTATATATGGTCTGTTTGTACATGCTGTTAAAGCCCCAGTGACAAAGCTGCACTAAATTCAAACATTATGGGAGGTGGGTCCGCACGCGAAACGAAGTCACGGCAAACTATTCAGTTAGTTGATTGTGAACATTATCCGATAGAAGTAGAAGTAGAAGTGAAAATTTTACTATAATTGTACATGCCATAAGATAATAATAATGTTTGATTAATTATAGTATTTTTTATACTTATTTTTACAACCTAGCGATGTAAACATATCTAATTCCTCGCAGTAAGGTTCGTTTCTAGTCAATATTTCGTAGAGTATTATCCCAAAGCTGTAGATATCACCCGGCTGCGACACTGTTCTGTCTTTGGTACGAAGATGTTCTGGTGCAGTCCAAAAGTTGTCTGTTAATCAATAAAAAAAAATATTTTATCTTATCAAGATAAAATGTTTTGCTTAAATTTGCTTTTTTCCTATATATGTCGTGTACATGTTATTATTTTGTACAGATTATTACTTGTACAAACATTTTATACAAGTAATTACTTGAATGAAGCCACCATACAGGTTATTCCCTGAACAAATACAATTGTACAAGTAATTACTAGTACAATTTTTACTGCGAAAAAGATAATAACTTGTACAAATCATTATCCTACCATGTCCTATTTATGTTCACATCTAATCGTTTCCCTTTAAACAAAATCTTCTGATAATTTAGTATTAACAAGTGAAAGATACAGATAGATAATACGTAATTTAAAGAAAGGCAAATTAAGTTCCAAATGACTACATGCACATACAATCTAAGACTCTTTCATCTTGGAATAGTTTTTAAAGAATTGATTTTTCTACACTTTGCACAAGTATTCCCCATTCCAACCTGACAGACAAATTGAAAGAGTTGGTATTGCTTTGTTTCATAAAAAAGAATGACCAACGTAGATACAAATATCTTGTTGTGGGGGGAAGGGGTACATCCTTCTTTGTTTAAACATCACTCTGATTCAAACAAAAAATTCTCTGAATATAGAAAAAGAAGCTGTGTTATGATTGCCAATGGGACAACTCCCCACAAGAGACCAAAATAACACAGAAATTAACAACTATAGGTCACCGTACGGCCTTCAACAATGAGCAAAGCCCCTGCCGCATAGTCAGCTGAAACATATATCTTCAAGATACTTAATTTCTTGACTGACATCTTATTTCGCACGTTTGGTAGACGTGTGCCCATATTGTTGCCTACTTGTTCCTTGATTCTTATGAGGTTGAGTTCATACAGGATCTTCATAAGATGAAAACAAAGTTAGCAGTATCTTTTAACTTTACTTTCCGCTATAAAGATGAGGTTCTCTCACTAAATAGTTCACTAGTAATAACCTAACATTAGGAAAGCAGTACAATTGCTTTTTTATGTGGTTGCCAAGTCCATGTTCATCGCAGCTGTGAAATCGGCAAATATAAATGCAAAACTTATTGTATAATTTGAGATGACGTACCTCATTCTCTTGTGCAAACACATGGATTATTTGGCCTTTTAGGCTAAACTTTTGTTTCCAATGTATGCTATTATATATGCAACTTTTTGTCATAACATATCTTTGAAAATGAATGGTAGAATGGTTTCATTTTATTTTTACTTTTAACTATTTTGTCACTTTGCACCAGTAGTCCGTATTTATGTAGCTGTTTAGCTAAATTTAGAATAGACCCGTTTCTTTAGTTGATTATAACTTACTGTCGTGTCTAATGATTTCTTTACACTGCTGTTTCAATCTTCTCAGTCCAAATGCCGTAACTTTTAACACAAAACGACTATCAATAACACATGAATTACTGGTTAAACCCCCATGTATACATATATTACTTTGATGAAGATAGGTCATTCCCTGTAAATAAATTGTGTAATTATTGAATATTGTAAATTTAATATGATTAAATATAATTTTGTTTGTTATAGACCTTGGTATTGTCGTAAATTATAGGTAACTGAAAGAGGGAAAAAAGATACCAGAGGGATAGTTATACTCATAGATTGAAAATAAACTAACAATGCCATGGCTAAAAACAAAAAGACCAACAATAGTACAGAAGACATGAAATAGAAGAACAAAGACTAAGCAACACGAACCCCAACAAAAACTGGGGTGATTTTAGGTGCTCCGAAAAGGTAAGCAGATCCTGCTCTACACGTGGCACCCGTTATTTTGTCTAAGTTAATACGACCCGGTATAGTCTAATTAGGTAGGTCACATTCGTGAAAAGGAAAGGGTATTGTCGTTTATCGATATTCAAATCTAGTCAATCCGGCCATGACACTCGATGAGTTAATATAGCATCCATCTCCTGCAAAGAATTCAGATGTATCTTTCGTTTTTTCTTCAAATGTTTTTTATAGAATTTATGTATTGGATTCGTTATGCTACAATTATTAGATTAATGTACAGAAACGCAAGGAAGTCATAGTTTATAAAATCCGTAAAAGACAGAAAAAACTGGTCGAGAAACAGAATTTCTGATTGCAAAATTATAGAAACATGAGTAATTATTTCAAAACCTTTAATGCTGTTTTATAGTTATATCGTCTTCATTTTTCTGCCTTCCTCTTTCATTTAAAGCAGTTTGATCTTTTTGAATATTTTAAGATTTTTAATATATAAATCAATTCGATTTAAAATTGTTTTATTACATTACAACACGATTTACAAAACTAAAAACATTCTTTTTTTCTACCATGATGATGAGTTAATTATAGTCAAATTGGACTATTAGTAGTACAAGAATTAAAAACTAACGATACAAAAACAACAAACTACTAAGACAACAAACCGTACAAAGATTGATTTGGAGGTCAGTGTTTAAGCGATTTTTTTTTGTTGATAGAGGCAATTTATTTTTCAAAGACATATGGATAAATTATTTTTTATCATTAGACAAGAAATGTTGATTAAACTATTGAAATAAGATTAGTAGTTACACTGGAAAACCAAATATGTCTTGGCGTATTGTGATTTATGTTATTTTATTGGTTACTAAAGATACCAGGCTTATGATTTGAAACGCCAGACGCGCTTTTTTGTCTACATAAGACTCATAAGGGACGCTCAGATGAAAAGGTAAGAAACCCAAACAAGTATAATATTGAATAGCATTGAGGACCCAAAATTCCACCAAAAAAATGTGATAATACCTTCCGGTGCAAGATATGTATACAATTATCAATAATGTACAATGATTTTTTGTGGACGTATTCAACAGCCTAACTTCGCAACTTAGCACACCTGTGCATCAACTGAAGTTGGCTATAGTCAGTGAATTAACTTAAGGTGGATGTTACCTGTATTAAATCTCGTATCAATGCCATTTTCAAATCTTTATCCAGATGAATGGAATCATTAAGTAACAAAGCCTAAAAAAATATGTTTGTTATTTGATTAGTTTGTTTTGAGATTTTACGGTGTCTTGTGTCTTATGTTATTACAAAACTTCAATGGACACTACAATCGTGTCGAAAGTGTTAATAATGAAAAGTCTCAAAACCAGTCAACTTTATTATGTAATATTTATTAAAAGGAATTGATAATTTGAGTTTTTACATTATTGATGTATGAAAAAAAATGTTTCAAATAACACTTTAAAATCACCAAATTTCTTCAATCGAGGAAAAATTCTTTCATCCGGTGACTTATTGGTCCGTGTTACTCAAATACCGTCTGGTGTCTTGTAGAATTTTTCTATTCCTATTGTTTCGTTTGTTGATCTTCCACTTGTTGATTGTGATAGCTTACTTTGTATATTATCCATTGTTATATATATGAATGGCTAAATCTACTAAAAAAGTCAGTGTGTGTTGGAGGAGAGAAAAGTTAAAACAAGTGTACCTGTAAATTCCCTCTGCAACAGTTTTCTGTTAGTATCAAAATATGCTGATTATTGGTGTGCAATCCAATGAATTTTGTCAGATTACTGCAGTTGAAATCTCGCATCTAAATATAAATGTTAGTTGTATGAAAGTATACCTGTTTCGTCTTTTCTTTTTTAATCTTTTTTGTTATTGTAGAATTATTGTAAACTGATTATATTATATGACATAAAATCGCTTGTTTGCAGCCAGTGTAATTTTCCATTCGAATGATACATGTGACAGTCTAATAATAACTTTTAATATTAACAATGTTCCTAAATAGTGTACTAATGTTTCGGTTTTGATATTTCCTGATGACAAGTATCGTGATCAACTCCATATTTATACATGTTGTTTTTGTTTAGATCATCAAAATAAGTGTACTATTCGGATGTTTACTGCTCTTCGGCGGGTTGTTGTTTCATTCACACATTCATTATTTCTATTCTTAATTTTAAATGAACTATCATTTCAAGCATGGTGAGCACTTTTATTTTTACTTCAACACACGTAAGGTCAACAAAGAAACAGAAAATTTATTCAAAAACGAATATTGTCTCCTAATTTAATGGTTCTCGATAGTAAAAAAGCTAAACAAGTGTGAACTTAAACTGTTGTGTATTTCAATTTAAAAAAAACCTCATCATAGATACCAGGACTACATTTTGTAAGAATGATTTAGGATTAACTGTGCATTCGGAAACTTGGTCATAGAAGTTCAACATTGCAAAAGTTAGTAGCACGTCATAAAAAAGACCCTTTTCTTCATTTTTGTGTTTTTAAAAGACTGTAATACTAGTAAACTAAATCTGGTATACCATCTTAAAGAATCGGGCGATGATTTAAAGAACAACATCAATATCCAAAAAGGTTTATTAAAAACAAACCAAACTTATGGGTATCAAAGTACTTTTTTTTAGAAATAATAAGATATATACAGACATATATAAAATAAAGTTAATGATGATATAATATTGAACGAAAATAATCACCTCGATCATTTCTAAGATCATCTTTCTGTCAATATTCAAATGTTTTGTTTCGAACTTTTTGAAATGTACCTTGCTTCCCTAAAATGGAAAATAATAGGTATTGGTAAAACAAGATTGTACTCATAGTACACGGTGGCCCAATCGCGCTTTCATTTGTTATGTTAAGTGGACCGTGAAACTTGGGTTAAAACTCTAATTTGGCAGTAAAATTAGAAAGATCATAATATAAGGAGCATGTGTACAAGCTTTTAAGTTGATAGAACTTAGAAAACTACTTTGACCACCAGTTTTAATCTGAAGCGTGACAGACGGACAGACGGATGGACGATTGAACGAATAGACATACAGAGCAAAAAACATAATGCCCATAACATTTGAAAATTTTTAATAATCTTAGAAATTAGTTTTATAGATAATTTGCTTTCTTTGACATTTGAGTATTAGTTCCTTCATTTTGTAATGATATCTCATTTGACAAATTTTTGGACATATGATGTTCCTTAATGGTTAAATTGAATCTCTTGACAGACATTCAACTAATATTAATTCATCAGACAGGAAGGTCAAGCTAATGTTGTGTCAGATTAAACGTGCATTTAACCCAAAGATATGTTCTTACTAAAGCTATTCGAGGAACTTTGAATACATTCATATTCAATTATATAACGTACTAAAATAAACATGAAAGATAGCAAATCCTAATCCTGCTAATGTACACTTTATATACATGCAAGATTGAGATAACCTCGAATTATATTCAATCAACTTATCAAAGCTTATTCAAAAGAATGCACGACACAAATGTGAATGTGAATTACAGAGGAAAATGTCGCAAAAGAAATAGCGTTGAATGGCTTTTTTTTTTTTTTTTTTTTTGTATCCCGATCTAAACTCACCTTATAAATTGCTGTATTCGCTAATAATCCATCATCATTTGATGTAGAAGAATGCTTTCCTACTGACTTTAATGAAAAAATGCACATGATTTACTTAATTGAAATTGTAAACATGAAAGAACTAAAATAATTAACCTTAATGGTATCATTCATAATGGAGCTGTCATGAAAGACTTAAGATCAAACTGAAGTAAAAAAACGTTTTCAGAACAATTTTTTTAATCCTCTGTCTTGGAAAACCCGATATTAAATAGTTTTTGTTTCTATGTGATGATAAAATTATAGATTTTAACTCCATTTTGAGTTTATAAATCCTCCATAATGGAGTAATTGTTGCAACATTGTCCGAAAACTAGAATGCAATTGTCACGTTTTCAAGCTTTTGTCTCTGTCTGTCTATAATTATCAACGTGTTCACTTTGTGAGAGGTTTAGCTAGCTATAAAACCAGGTTTAATCTACCATTTTCTGCATAAGAAAATATCTGTACCAAGTCAGGAATATGACAGTTTTCATCCATTCGTTTGATGTGTAATGGCTTTTGATTTTTTGCCATTTGATAAGGAGTTTTCCTCGGAGTTCTGTATTTTATATATACTAAATTGAAAACTACGTTCAAACCTATGATTGCGTTGGATAAAAAACGCAATTTTTATACGTGTGCATGTAAAACAAATTTCGTTGTAGAAGGGTCTAAAAACAGCACAAACAACATTTTCCAAAAGACCAAAAAATTGCAAAAGTATATTTAAACAAAACGCATTTGACTAACAGGTCGAACAACTGATGTTCTTTAACCCTGATGACTGCCATTGGTGATTGCCAAAAAAAAAATGATCACATGATGTAACAAAATGGATCTTAATATAAATTTAATACTAAACAGAAAACAACTTTTAACTTGTGGCCACGATGTTATGCCACAAACATATGGTGTCAATATTTATATATGACCTTTTTTCTGATTTCGTAGTAGGCTATTATAATTATATATCCTGGAATCATATATAAAAATTGAAGCAAATAAAATGTTGTTGTACAAGAGTGTGAAATGTTATCAGTCTTCAAATAATAAATTCCATAAATTTAAAATGAATCTGTGTTCTATTTAAATACCAAACAGTTTATTGTAGTCATTCAGAAATTTATATAAGCAGACACTGCTTACCCCTCTTGAGTAGCTGAGTTAATCCCTGTAGTATTTCGAAATGGTTCGTTTATCTCTTTCGATCGGTTTTCTTTGTAATGTTTTGTAAACTTGTTAGTCTTTTCACAGTCTTCATAATTTTTGGCATATCATTTCAGGTTTTGTTACTAATCGGTGTCCCCTAGAAATATTGCGCAAGTGTATATATACCTTAGATAAACTAAACTCTGACATTATACTATGAATACTGCGAGATATGACCTTGCGGATGAGTATATCTTCTTGTTCTATTCTCCACCAGTTACTACGGATATCATTCTCACGGCGATACTTTCTGTGAATATATAATTCAAAGAGGATTTTGTTTGTAACCAATGCTTATTTTGCCATTTTGTTTTATTTTTTTTATATTAAAAAATATATGGAAATCAAATACTCAGCAGTCATATCTTCGGTGCTGTCGTGAGAAATCACTGAAACGATACTTTTTTTTCAAAACGTGCTTTTTATCAATTTTCAAGTCATTATCAATTACAACTATTGCGTTTTCGAAGCTCCTTAGTTTCCCAAAGGTTTTTCTTTCGAACTGTTTTGATGGTCGCACCACTGATCAGTCATACGTGGTACTAAATTAATAGCCTTATTTTTTTTTTGTTTCATTCTTACAACCATTTGTTTGATACCATTTCTTGTGAACGTTTCGCCCAATTGGTATTTTCAGCTGAGCAGCCGGCAATAATAGATATCAAAGGTACCAGAAGTATAATTTAGAACGCAAGACGCGCGTTTCGTCTACATAAAACTCATCAGTGATGCACAGATAACATTGATATGATAGTTTGTATGTGTAATAATTTTTCATAAAACGTTGATATCACCCTAAACATGTATTTATACGACCACTCGTAAATGGCATTTGTTGTACTGTAATACAACGGTCCCAAATTATGGGGAGGGTGGGATTCAGCTTACATGTTTAACGCTGACTCATTTGGTATGTATGTGCCTGATGTATCATAAAATAAATACAAAGAACGTACATTTGTATTTGTTATTGAGCTGAAATGGAAAAAAAAACTTCAAAAGTGTAATCGTTTTCCTAATTGTCGCCTCATACTTTTTTTTTTAAATCCCCTTTGCTCATTGTATATGAGAAATGCATAAAGTTTTATGGCATTTTCACTAATCAAGAGTGTCTCTCATATACGTTACATTATTTGAGCTATCTATCCTTATATGGCAATGGCGGGGAAAATAATCAAACCAAAGATAGTCTGTGTTTGTAAATATGATAAAACACATATGTTTTGCATCATCTAGATAAAATGTCTTAAATTACAGTTTTCTCTAGGATTGTGCAAATTTAGGTAAAGATCTAGGCTGAATGTTTTTGATAGTAAACCATGCAAGATTGGAGATGACACCCGATCTCTCTGGTTTTCAACCGATAGCCCGGGTTCGATTGCTGGCATCGTAGCTTTAATTTTCAGACATTGCAAGATCCGCATGAGTAGTCAAGGCCATTATAAAACAAATCCTGATCATCTAGCTAAGGGTACAATTAACAGTTTGTTTCTATGACGTCACATTTTGAGGACCATGCATAAGTGACCCTTAGTGGTGGACTGATTAATAAAGATACTTGTATAAAACTAGATATCACTGGAATTAGAATGTTCTCTAGTTTATTATGAAATTAAAATAATGTGCACTTTTAATATATTAAAAAGATATCATCCAATGAACATGGGGAAACAAAGGTCTAATTTGAACATAAAAAAATTGAAACTAGGTCATGTACCTGGCCTTAAAATAAATCTTGTTTTAGGGTACGGTCTCCTGCTCCGAAAAGAGCTACAATGGCTGCAAATCAGTTTTCAATTTTCACTGCCAAAAAGACAGGATATTTACAGTGTTGTCTCCCCTAAAAACATGTACATTTAATGTAATTGTTTAAATTATTTCAATCATTCAACCTGTTTTAATTTACAGCTAATTAACTAATTTGTACAATCAAATACAAAAAGACATGATACTTTTTCACCAATTGAGTAAATAAACAGGGGTTTTCCTCCATGGTTATTGTTAGTCGGAGTAACTGTTTTTAGCACCATAAACTGTGTTGACTCGCCTCAGAGTTACATTGAGTTAGGAGCATTTGACTCACCTCCATATTATCATCAAAGCAAGGAGAAATAGAACTAAGCAGGCCACCAGCACTATGACCAAAATTGCTGTCGTCGACAATTCTAAAAGTGTATAAAAAGTGAGTGTTTGAGGTGTCCTCTATTATCTAGCAAATTTTAAATACCTCAACGAACATTTATATCTATCTGTGTAACCTAAGAAAAGCCTTTGGAAACTAATTTTGGTACAAGTATGAGCTAATAGTGTCCTTAATCAAAATCGTTTAGTTGCCGATTTGTCTAATTTTGATGGAATGTACAAGTTAAAACTTAAAAAATACTGAATGATTACCAGATTGAATGATAGCGTACCGTTCAACTTACCTTTATATAATTCTCGACCGATACGATCACACACCGGGGTATTCAAGAGGAGCGTGACCGGACGTCAATTGTGTTTATTTTAATTTATTCTTATTTAACACACTTTTAATTGACCGGACTGCAATTTGACAGAAATCCTTTGTTAAAGATTTCTATGATGTTTATTTTTCGATTAATTTAAGCGTATACCAAACTATTTTCAGTTCCCGAGAGGTGTCATACTTTTGCCAGTGCGTTTGTCTTAGCAGGATATTAATTTAACACTATCTTAATGATTTGCTTTATAATAATAGATGAACGGAATGTTTGGATGAGGGGGATAGGAAATTTTTCGGGACTCAGTGATGTGGTGTTTTTAAGCTCGGGATTTCGGGATCTGGGAATCCTTTTTTTCGGATTTCGGGACGTCGGGATTTACTTTATTTAAATTCGGGACCTCGGGATTTCGTTTTTTTTAGTCCGGGATTTCGGGATCAGGACCCCTCCTATCCCTCCTCTGGGATGATTCTTTGATTATTTCAATTGCTAACTTGTATTGATTCACAACGATAAAGGATTGATATATTGTATTTACAATGCCAATTGATTGATACCCTCTTGATGTCATATCATAATTTCGTCTTCTAATAAGTATCTTAATAAAAAATCTATCCCAAAATTTCAACATTTCGTTTTATTCATGACTATAATTATAATAGAACAAAATTTAATAGAGATTTTCGAGGTCATAAAAGGAGTACGCTTTTGCGAAAGAAATTACGAAAACCTCCAATAGCCTATAATTTAAATACGACAGTTGTTCTAAATTTTATCACATAAGCTTCACAAAATTCTGGTTAGGTGCCCACAATTGCTCAACTGGAAACGTCATCGGAATTACTCGTTAAATTCTTTTGAAAGAAATGAAGAAAGTTTTGAAAGAAAGCAGTAAAATCTTCAGTTGTTCAATTCCAAGTGATTTGAACTCTTTAGTTGTCTCATTGATAATCATACCCCATCTCACTACTTTATATTTTAAAATTTATAAAGTAAGATACCACTAACTCAAAGGTATGAAACTTACCCGATTTTGTACACTTTGGATCATTTCCATCATACCCACAAAGCGGTCTATTTAGGGGAGGTCCTCTGTTATTTGGCCAGTGAATTTCAATGCTGTCGTTAAAGACTAACTTTCCATCTAAACCAAAAAAGTTCGCGACCACCTAGCAGGACAAATATTTTTTTATTAAGAAAATAAAAAGATATTTCATTAGTTCATTCAACTGTTTACTTATTACACAATGATAAAAACAAAATGACGAAATTTACCTTGTTTAGCTTTTTATGTTTAATAAACAACCGTATCAAATTATGATGTATTGTATACTTCACTATAGTACTGTTCAAATGTTTATGCATTTTGTGGTTTTGCTTGTTGCTGAAGACATATTAGTGCTTTATAGAAGTTTGCATACTTAACAAAAGGGACCCGGTGAACAGTTATCTCATCTCATGGCAATCACACCAAATAGCAATGCTAAATATATACCTATTTACTGAAAATGTTGTTCTTATTTCAACTTCAATTGTTTGTTAAGCGTTTATGATTTGTGAAAAAAAACCTAACATAACTTCCTGTGTTTGTTAGAAATTGGAGATACCTTATCCATGTTTCCAGAATTTCTAGTTATTAAAACCAAAAGAATGTTAATATTGAAAAGTGAAACCATGAAATAATCAGCGAAAACCATTTCGATGACTAAATCGGCTATCAATATATCAATTTTATATAGTTGAAACGGAGAAGAAGCTTACAGAGTAAAATTAAAACTTTGTCGATAAAGAGTAAATCAGGAACATTAATAAAGTCGGATTGTTGTCTCTCTTTCACATTCCTCTTTTTGTCTCCATACCTTTACATGAAGTCATAATATATATTGCATCAACATACCTTATACTCCACAGATGTACCATCTAAATCTAACAAGGAAAAATCTGTATTTCTATCACCGTTGCTATCAATTTTGAAGCTTCCGTCCAAACCTAAAACATGCATTAATGCTCTTTGTTTTTCCAAGAAGCTTTAAAAGTTCTGGCATACGAACGATGTACACAAAATATGAATATGTTCAAAACATACAATTTGCAAAAATTGTACATTACTCATCTAAACAGATACGATTCATTCAAATTAATTCACTTTCATGTGTTTTTGAAATTTTTATGCGGCAGTTTTACGATGTCTTTCACGAGACGTCATTTGAGTAGCGTGTAAGTTGCTTCGGTGATGAAAAAAGGAGATAAATCTTACAGGTTCAAATACATCTGTTTTAATTTCAGTCAATTGACCATAAATACATGTCTTTGCAAAGGAAATAAAAAACTACACATCGCTACGGGTTTCTTGGTGTTATTCTTTTGGTCTTTCTCCGTCATGTTTCTTTTTGTATAGCAGTTCCTATCATTTTTCTTATGAATATTATTGCCGCCTTGTGCTTTAATTGGAAATAACAGTTTTAATTTTAGTTTATTGTGTACAATTTGGAAATTAATATGGCGTTCATTATCACTGAACTAGTATATATTTGTTAAGGTGCCAGCTGAAGGACACCTCCGGGTGCGGGAATTTCTCGTTACATTGAAGACCTGTTGGTGATCTCCCGCTTTTGTTTTTTCTATGGTCGGGTTGTTGTCTCTTTGATATATTCCCCATTTCCATTCTCAATTTTATTAATTGTTTTCATTATCAAAAGGAGAGGCAATAGTCGAATTATAATTTGCAATGGCAGGGCTAAAAACGAAAAAGTAAAACCATCAAGTATAAAGACAGAACATAATCAAGAAAAGACTTAGCAAAACGAATCCAAACGAAGGAAACGTATATAGATCGTGATGCCTATGCGACACCCTAAGAAGTAAAAAGACGGTTGCCGCTTTTAAACATTATTTACCTAACTTTATTTCATGATGCGGATGTCCCAAATCAGGATTGTGTAGTTTAGTAGTTGTCTTTGTTTCATGTGTGGTATATTTATTTTTGTAATTGTTTTGGTTATAAATTAGACTGTAAGATTTTTTCATTCGAAATATTTGAATTGTGTTTAATGTCGAGGCCTCATATACTTCTTCTTTACCTGTGTTTTGTCCATTTTCCGTCATAATCCATCAGTATTTTGATGTGTGAGTTTCAATTAGATATAGTAAAAGAATAAATATACCTCTAAATTCTCTGTTCCAAAGTTTTTGTGTTACTGCCCTTCCTTCACGCAGGTCTCCGCCTTCAGAAATAGTTTCATTAACAACTTTTGCATATATCATAAACGCTTCATACATAGATGTTATAAATGGATTCGCCTAAAATCAACATATTTAATTATATATATACCCAAATCATGATATAGATATCATACAAGAGTTGACGATTGTTTTTTTATTTGTACAGTGTTTCTAGTTTAGTACGCAATTGGATTACAAATAGACTGAATATCAGTTATGTTTTGTTTGACTAAACAGGCTAGGCCCTATAGGATATAAAAATCAGTAGTGGGAAGCATCTACCAAAATGGCTAACATATTGTTTTTCCTCATCCATTTTCGTCATTTTAACAACAGAAACCTGAATGTCTACGTCTATGTAATATATAAAAAAGATTTATTCAATTCGAATATTTGATGACAAATTTAAATACTACAAACCATGAATATACTAGTATTAATATTTAATCTATACAACCTCAAGATCTTCTGATGTGTAGTTGTAATGAGTCGAAGCTCTCGTTTGTACGTCTCTTTCAAACTCCATAAATGAATCACTTGTTGGACGTCTGAGTTTAACCATTAACACAGAATCGAAGGCAAATGCTGCTATCTAGAAAAGTTAACCATCGTTGTAAAAAAAATATTTTAGGACATGAAGACTTTTTTACTACAATTTAGAAACAAAAGTGCGACAATACAACTTCAAAAGGGAACTTTATTAAATAATATATAATAATTCAAACGATTATAAAATATGTTATTTAAGAATGAGGAATTGTGATGCTCAATTGTTTAGTTTTCTTTGTTGTGTTGTATAAACTGTTTTATATTGTCTTATTTTTCCTTATTTAACTTAATTTCAATTCTTTGATTTAAAACAAAACCTGATGGTATATAATACCTCGTCTAGAGAGTCCTGTCTTTTCCAGCTAAAATCTCCTAAGCTATCTCCATTAAACAAACTTATTATGATGAAGACATATTCTCCGGTAGTCATTCCAAGTTGGTGGGCTGTTAACATCATTTCCCTAAAAGTGTCTCCACTACAACTGACAATGAATACTGGAAAAAAAATAGAATGTGAAGATGTTGAACATGTTTCACTAAACGAAAAATGTATATTTGAATCATATCATTTGGTTAACGAAGTATTGATAATTTGCTTCCCTTTATACATTTGCACCAAAGTTTAGGAAATTAGGACATTGTTTATTAAGCTCTAGACGGGTTTTAATACGTACAGAAACAGAACAACTTTAAAATGTATGTTTTCTTTGTGATTAGATTTTCTTGTTTTTTCGCCAATCGCTCGTTTAACCATCAGAACAAAATCTATAACCCTGTACTTGCACACCCGAATTAACAAAAAATCATCGTTGGACTTAATGATTTAATGCCTTATCACCAAAGACGTTTGCTTCAAGGAGAAGTATTTGTTTGACAGAATCAATCTTGTTGTTTTCAGTTTGCTTTTTTTGTTGCTACTAGCTGCTTGAGCATAAGAGGCGGTCATTGTTGTTCTTTAGTTTGATTTTGTTTGTCAGTACATATAAAAATATTCTAGAACTGTTCATCAGTTTTCATATGTTTTAGTCTCTAGAGTACTGGAAACATATTTTGTATACACGTTACATCAATTTCATCATGCCATACTTTATTTGAAATATCAGATTATTATTAAGGAGTTATGAAACACTAATCACATAAGGACTCTTAAATTTTTGTTGAACGATTGAATCGGGCATTTAGGGATTTATTGGATAATAGCTATTATGGCTTACTGAATCAAAATTGGACGATTTAGTTGAAATTAATTTAGACGAAATTACATTTCATTATTGAAAGAGATAACAATTCACTTGCTTTATATCAGGTGGGATAGCTTAAGGCTATAGATCACAGCATGCAGAATTGAGTCATTGTATTGAAACAGACTGTTCGTTTGTTTTATTGTTTAGATCGTAAATTTTCAAGATAAGAAGAGGGAATAATTATAATTTCATTCCTTTAAGCGTGCAGCGCATTATAATGAAATTATTTCTATTGGGTGTTTTACCACATGTAGCCTAGAGAGCAGCTTCAAAACTGTTTTCGTGGTTTTTTCTTGTTGGTTTTTGCTTGCTATGTAATTATTCAGCACGAAACCGTCAATCTGAACAGTAGAAATTGTCCATTTCCAACTTCAGTTTGCCTCAACCAAAAATATGAAACTTATACAGAATGCTTTCTACCATAAAATACAAATCAAATTCAATTGTTTGTGGCGTCACTTTACAGTTCGCGAGTCATACCCCTTAAAAAGGATGAATCGTTCGTTCTTGTTATAATACTTTGATCGTCTCAACCAAATATGAGTAGACTGATGATGACCTCAAAACACAGATCAGCTTTGAATTTGGGTGGTGAACCGATTTTGGTAGCTTTTTCTTGAAACAGTTTGATGCTAGAACTGTTATAAAATAAGGGCAAAAGATACCAGAGGGACATTCAAACTCAAATCGAAATTAAACTGATATTGCCTTCGAACTGTTCTCAGGTAGAAATAATTAGAATATTCTGACACTTCTAAAGAAAGGTTAAAATAAATCTTTACTTTACATCCATTATGTTTCTGTTCATACACATATATCTATTTCTTTCGTTAGGAAGTGAATGTTCATTTCACCAACTGATACGATTGATGCTCATCAGCAGCATTTTTATGGCTGATTATGGGCATTATGTTTTCTTGTCTGTGCGTCCGTTCGTGTGTCAATTCGTTCGTCCGTCTGTCCCGCTGCAGGTTAAAGTTTTTGGGCCAGGTAGTTTTTGATGAAATTGAAGTTGTCCAATGAACCAGAAACTTAGAACACATTTTCCCTATGATATGATCTTTCTTATTTTAATGCCAAATTAGAGATTTTACCCCCTGTTCACGGTTCCATGAACATATTAAATAGTGCGGGTGGAGCATCTGTGTACTACGGACACATTTTTGTTGAACTTTGCGATATGACTGAGAATTGAGATCTATGACATATGTTCTTTTACCTAGAATTTAATCCTCTTTTAAAACAAGGTCTTTGAATTACATGAAGCATAATCATTGATTGAATGCTAGTAATTATATTTGATATCATAAACAAAAACCTTAAGTATATATGATCAGTTTGATTAAGAAAACCATACAAGGATGAGTACGGAATGATACTATGAAATCGCTAGAGAATTATTAAATTCAAGATATTATATAGTGTAATTATGTCGGTGTTTGCATTTTACAACATAAAACAAACATTTTTTAATGATTAATTCAGAAACAAGTTCTTTCCTATGTCAAGATAGCAGCCTAGAGATTTGATATTTGTTTTTGAGATGAAATATGCAGCATTAAATAAAATCAAGGAATTGAAACAACATGTAAATAACAGAGTGGGACGTAGGTCTATTGTTAAAGTTTTAGTTTCTACGAATATGATACATTCAAATGAATATAAAAACATATACTTCTAGATCTAAGGCTTGACTGTTTAAGGACAACTCCCACGTCATCGTTTTGTGAAGAATCAAATGAAATTCGTTCTACATTTATCCCAGCATATTGAAATGCGACCATTAAACTGTCTCCAGCAATTATGAAGAATGAATGTGTCACGTCATGAATTATTGTAACGTCTGTCCAATTATATCTTCTAAAAATACTCAAGTACATCTGTGAAAATTTGTTCATGCCAAAGGAAAGCCTTGTTAGAGTTGGAAAGTTGTTTTTGTTTGCAAGGTCAGCATTTGTTCCAACCGGCGTAATGACTGGAAGATTCCATGAGCTTGCAAGTCTACCAATAACGTTAACTCCAAAACTGCAACCTGCAAAATTAGTTAAATAAATGCAACAGTAGTATACCGCTGTTCGAAACTCATGAATCGATTGAGAAAAATACAAATCCGGGTTACAAACTAAAATAGAGAGAAACGCATCAAATATAAGAGGAGAACAGCGACACAACAGAAACACAACATTAAAAGGTTATACACACACATCCATAGGAATTATAAGTTGTCGTGTTATCACATGATCAACACGACGGGTGCCACATGTGGAGCAGGATCTACTTACCCTTCCAGAGCACCTGAAATCCCCCCTTGTTATTGGTGGGGTTTGTGTTGTTTATTCTTTAGTTTTCTATGTTGTGGCATGTGTACAACTGTTTGTCTATTTGTCTTTTTCAATTTTAGCAATGGCGTTGTAAGTATATTTTCGATTTATGAGTTTGGCTGTCCCTCTGGTATCTTTCGTCCCTCTGGTATCTTTCGTCCCTCTTTTGTAATAATTTATAAAAAAAAAAACGAATATATGTACAACACATGCTTATTCGAAACATCAAATTTTAATTTGCTGTTGTTCATAATTAATCAATGTGCAACCTTTACTCCATTTTCTACAAAGAAAGGCACATAACAAATCAGGAATATGGCAGCTGATTTCCTTTCGTTTGAAATGTTTGAGATTTTGACTTTGACATTATATAAATCTACCTGTGCCAGGTCAGGAATATGACATTTGTTATCCATCTGTTTGATGTCTTTGAGCTTTGATTTTGCCATTTTTAAAATCAAGGACTTTCTATTTTGAATTTTCCTCGGAGTTCAATATTTTTATGATTTTTCTTTTTTCTAATATTAGTAATGGATGACAAAATCAATTATCCACCAGACTCGAAAGATAAAAAATGTACGATACTGCTAAGACCTCATAACTTTGCTGCACTTACATTGAGAAGTGGAACAAATTTAAGAATTATTTGCATCATACGAATTTTTTTCAACAATATTTATAACTCATTTTACATATAACAAAATGATAACATAGAATAGTGTCTTTTGCAAACTGTACACAACATATTTTTTTTGTCTTTTCTTTAAAATATGTAAATCAAAGATAAAAGATACAAAGGGCACATTGAAAATCACAAATCGAGAACAAATTACATAGTCATGGCAGTCGAAATTAACGACAAGGCCAAAGACCAAAAAGACAAACAACAGTATACAAAAAACACCGTTCAAAACTAAAGACTGAAATGGTAAATATGCTAGATTGAAAGTCCTATTTATATACATATAATTCACTTTTTGTAAATCAAAAAAAATAATGAGTTAATTCCTCTCATTGGAAGACGGACGTACGTTTCGTTCCCGAGGATATCACCACCCCAGTAGTCAGCACTTCGGTGTTAACATGAATATCAATTATATGGTATTTTTTATAAAAAAAATCCTGTTTAAAAAACTATGAAGTTTTCAAAAAAATAAGGATTTTTTTCCCCCTAGGCATAGATTACCTTAGCCGTATTTTGTACAACGTTTTTGGAATTTTCGGTCCTCAATGCTTTTCAATTTTGCATTTGTTTGGCTCTATAACTATTCTGATCTGGGTGTCACTGATGAGTCTTATGTGGACGAAACGCCTGTCTGGCGTATAATATTACAATCCTGGTATTTTTGATAATTAATTATCATTTGTTTTGCTGAACGCTGGGTATTTTAAAAAGCCAAGATAAACAATTTATAATATCGAGGTAGTCGTTTTATAACAAAATATAATATATCCAAGTCCGATTCGTAATGTTTTTATCACAAAAGAGGGCAAAAGACACGAACGGGTAATCTACAAAACACAACAGTAATATTACCCATAATTAAATGGTAAAACCTTTAATATGTATTATTGTGGGCTATTGTTTTGTCTTTTTAGTTAAATTTTATGTCAGTAATTTGAACTGATAAATTTATGTTTTTCCTGTAGCAGCTTCCTTATGCTGGTTTACACAATTAAAGTAATTAACTGCTGGCTTGTGTAGGCCTTCGGAAGTTATATTTGATATTTTAAATTGCATAAACCATATTTCTAATTAGTATGGCAGACGTTTTATTCGCTTGTATCTCCGGTTACTCCTAACAATTTTTGCAATAATATAAATTTATCATCTTGTTAAAACATTTGTTGAGTTTTTTACAATGACAAACATTCGTTTCTGCTGACTTTTACATCTTTCTTTTGATAGGTGTTTCAATTATCATGTTTTCAAAAGTAAATCAATTCTGTATATATAGTAAACCGAATTAATTAGAAAAACAACATCATTATAGAAAAATTCTCAATGTTATTCACCGGTTTGCTTTGAGACGCAAAAGTGTTTTCATTTTTTATACAGTTCTACTTTGATATTCAGCCGTGCGTAAGAAAAGAGTCCTGCATTTTGTTTAAGAGATCTTTGACACATCAGAAGATGATTAGCTTAAAGATTAATGTTTTTATCTTTATAATTTACACAGTTAGAGAAGATTAATGAATCACTCATAACATATAATTTACATTTCGAACAATATATATGTGTGTGATTGTATGTGTCTAATTACGTGAATATGTTACAGGAAATTTGTAAAATCAGGATTTTGTAAAATCCAGACGTTGTAAAATTGGTAATTTGTCAAATCGGAAATTTGGGAAATCCGGAATTTGTAAAATCGGGAATTTGTAAAATCGGGAATTTGTAAAATCATGAATTTGTAAAATCACTGAACTGTTTAGTGATTTTATAATATCCCTGATTCTGACTAGTAATTTTACAAATTCACTGAAATAGTTAAGAGTATTTTTTTTACAGAGACACATTAAATTTAGAGAATTTGTGTAAAAACAAATTTAGAGAGCCGTGGTGTTGTGGTTAGTGCATCGGACTCCTAACACAAAGGTTCCTGGTTCGATTCCCGTTCGGGATGAAAATTTCAGGATCTCAGTTTTCGGCTCTCCCTTGACACCATTTGCGAGTATGGTCTTGAGGAATCGATGATAGTCCGTCGGAAGGGGACGATAAATGGCTGACCCGTGTTAAGAGAGAGCCATATCTCTTGCACGTTAAAGACATCCTTGTAGATTTCGAAAAAGAGTAGGCTAATGCCGCTACAAGGCAGCACTCGCGCCCGCTAAGTGGAAAGGGATTAATATAAGTTGAAAAAACTTGTTTCCCAATCCACTATACATAAATATGTTTAAACTAAGGATGCGATATAACCATTGTTATAACTGGCCTATTGGTTTCAAATTTGTACAATTTGAGAAAAACAGAAATCCCCATTCAGGCATGAGCAGAGCTCCTTACAAAGCTATATTTGGGGTAGATATAAGAGTTGGGATAACATCCTCCTCAATCCCTGATCAGCTTGTAGCTAATCTTGACAGCGAAGAACATTTATCAGATGAAGCAAACATGGAGCTCAATATGATTCTGACGAAGAAAACACATGTACAACTGATAATGAACAAACGGCGATTTCTGAACCACAACATAATGAACCAAAAGCTGACGTTTGTGTTATACGATTGTGGAAATGTGATAAGATTACATAATTTAAAAACAAAAACTATGCACCAGGGTCCGTTGGGTGTGTATATGAGCAATTATTGTTCATCGCACAGGCTTCAACAATTATTACAACTCTTACAGTGTAGTCATCTATACAAGACCTCGACATAGCAAAACATTTCAAACGAGAAACCACAATGGGCTTTATTCATTGTCGGAGGCCGTATGGTGATCTATAGCAGTAAATTTCTTTGTCATTTTGGTCTCTTTTGAAGAATTGTCTCATTGGCAATCATACCACATCTTCTTTTTAATATTTGTTGTAAAAACGCTACCATTTTAGGCTTTGGGTACACATTAGCCTTAAGAATCAGACAGTAATTCAACCATGTCCGAAATCATGCAATTTTGGCTGCAATAAAAATTTATTTATAAACAAGTGAACAGCTTGCTTACTTATTGTGGCCATTATTGCCTGTTTCTTTCGTTTTGTTCTGGCATTCGTCTACCGTGGAAATAAAGGGGATGGTAAGGTTCAACTTAAATCTATGATCATGGCTTTTTGTTGCATATGTTTTGTCGATAGCCAAAGCTCCATCTTATTCAAGTGTCACTCTAAAATTGTTAACATTTGTGCCTGGTCAACACACCATGCATCTCGTCATGAATAATTGATATTTGAATATACATATGCATACTCACAATCTGTCAATACCTATATTTTGTAGTTGCACAAGGTCATGTTTTTCTCTGACTGTTGAAGACGTCTAAATCTATTTGATGCTTGGTCTGTTACTGGTAATTTAGTTTTAGATACATGATTTTTATCAGTTGTTATTGGCTTTGAACTAACTGCAAGTTAGTAATCTCAGATCTGTACTTATTGTATTTTTTGTTTTGGATTCTAAATATGAACAAAACAATGAATATAACTTTGGTAAATTGAAACAAAAAGGAGGTTTTATCTAAACATAAAAAGGTTGATGATGGTGACACTTTACATTTTTAAATTGATACGATACAACAACTTAATAAAACGGTAACTTTGTTTCAGATTTTCAAGTGTACCAATGCAAAATATAAATTCCGAATGATAACTGGGCGAACGACAGACCATTACTTGTTATCCAGTATTCAATTTGGTTTGCATGGCTGCTTCTATCTTAAATATGCATAAATATTTAGAAAAATATATATGACGAAATGTCCCAGGGGAAATTTAGTTAAGAGGCATTAATTATTTCGGTTGAAAAATGAAAATTTTAATAAGCATTTTATTGAATTAAATCGTTTTGTACTAAATCTAAGCTCCAAAACCTAAAATTAGCAAATAATTAAGCTACATCCTCAATTCAACTGTTTATGCTAAAATGCAGAGATTTTATATCGTGATGAATACTATACCAATCAAAAGTACTTTAGAAATTTAATAGGAACACCTGATTGAGTTATAAGATTACAGGTTATCAAAATTACAGCTTTGTATCCCTTTCAGTACAAAACAAATGTGCCTGAACATTTATGATTTAGAATGAACAATCATATTGGATTGACCTCACGCTGCATTTATAATTTTGAGCAACACTTGTATTTACACAAAAAGGAAAATAGGAAAATGGATCGCGTTTTCAAAAAGACTAAAAAGAGCATGCTATAAAATACACCGTATCAGAATCTAATACATTCTGGATAATATTCTAAAAATCGTAGACCAAAACGTTGTGATTGCTTTAAAAGGTTCTTAAAGGGGCACTAGCTACGAGGTATGTGAAAAATCTAAAGTTTGATTTTTTTCTGTTCAATCAACAATGAAAGTGAAATAGTGAAATAACAATTCGCTTTTTGCAGCCAAAAAGGTTAAATTTTGTCAAATTACGCTAAGAAACATTGATAATTAGTCATTCACTTTCCTGTCGACCTCTTTAAATCCGTATTCACGTGAACTTCAATTTAACCCCTAGCTAGAGATTGAAAACGCATGCATTGTACGGGCGTATGACATTTGCGCTGATTTTGAACATTCAATTTTTTCATTTGCGCCGATTTTATATTTGCTCCTAATTAGATTTACAGGTAAGTTAAAACTTATACATGTACTGTGCTATACCATTGGTAAAATCTGGTTATAATTGTTTTTCATCCATGTTTAAGTTATTTTTGATTCATATTGTTCTGGAACTTCGCTGTAACTTGATGGTCATATTGCACATTGAAACGGTCCGAGAAGTAAATTCTTTAATCATCGAGGCCATACATATCGGAAGGTCAGTGTTCTCAAACATAACTACATATCTTACTAATGTACCATAAAATCGTGTATAGCCAGAGTTACCACGGATTCTATTGTCAAAACACAGATCGAGCATAACCATGTGGTAGATGTCCGAAAGACAGATGCTAAAGAACTACGGATACGGTCAACAAGGCAAAAAGTCTGGAGATGTATCTTGTAGGCCTTCTTCCACCTCCCAGTGGTGAGCAGGGGACAACAGTTATATACATGTTGTGATTGACAATTCATTACATTTGTACAAGTGGCAAATGGAAGAGGTCTATACTGATAAATAAAAATAACATGACTTGGATGGAGAGTTCTCTCATTGACACTCACATCTTCTTATATCTATTCACCTGTAATTTACCTGTAATAAAATCGGCGCAAATGAAAACAAAAATCGGCGCAAATGAAAGTAAAAACGGCGCAAACGAAATGCAGATCGGCGCAAATGCAAAACGCCGCATATGCAAAACGCCGCATTGTACGTGTACTGGTTATTTAAAGAAAAAGAATGTCAACAATGAAAGTGAAACTCCGGTAAATCATTTGATTACTAATTCGATGCACATAAAATCTTTCTTATACGGTTAAAAACAATGAGAAACATATATTTTTAAACTATAAAATAAAATCAAACAGACCTATAAAAATCCAATTGCACGTGTTGATTTAATTTATTCACATATTTATTTATGTTTACATCGCTTATATGGTCATCTGAGGTCAAATCGATAGTTAATTAGATGAAGTCTGGACTGAAATACGTGTACGAAACGAACCTATATATTATCTACCTATGCTCTGTAAACTGTTTAATTTAGACTTTTGATAGTTTGTATAAATCATTTTGCAGGGAGATTATGTGACCAAAATTTTATAAAACTGTAAATAGAGGATTTTTTTTAATTTTCATAAACATGCAGCAAAAAATGACGTATTTTCCTCTATTCATGAACATTTGATAAATATGAGTTATATCTGAATAAAAAATGCATATTTTTTTAGGATACTTACAGAATATAGAAACTACCGATTATTCAACAAAAAACCATTTGTGTTTATCTTTTATAACAAAAAAGTTATGCCTTTCTTTCGAAAAAGAAATTACGGCCACCAATCTGAATTTTGAGCAAACATACAAAATTTTACTCAAAAAGTAGCACATGAAGGTATATTTTTTATAACATATTTGATTTAATCAGGTAAAAAAAGGCCTATATGCAAATTTTCAAGAACTTGTAAATACACTTTCAGGATCAAAACTGTATGCCCTTAACAATGGAAAATCATCCAATGACGTAACGTTATTTTCTTTTTGGTGTACGAACTGTGAGATTATCCATAGTCCTTTAGATTTTGAAAAGGTGAATAACAGGTGTAACACCACTAATTCGGGCCCGGCCCGAAAGCACATACCAGAAAGTAGTACATATTTAACACAAAATAGTTCCTACGCATGGGTGTAACTTTCAAAATATGTAGGATATTTAGGTATTTTTGGCATCAACTGAAAGCTGAAGGACTGGTGATCATTGTAGAACACTTTTGGACTATTAATTTTAATAATAAAAATAACTGCACCAAATTTTAGAAAAAGGGTACATTTTGTCTGTTTGTCAGATCTGAAGTACCTGTTTTTGGTACATCTGATGTTCCGGGAACCAGTTCTTTCTTATATGCCATTAAAGGCATGTTAATTTTTTCAGTACAAGCCACCATAAAGTGTTGCTTTGACTTGTAATGATTGCAACTTTATTTGAACTTGAAATAAAAGAGGTGTGCCTACTTGAAATGGAGGAATTTAACACAGAAAGCAATGGGACCATGCATTAGTGGTGTACTTCCTACAGAGAATTAAAGACGTTGATAAGTTGCTAATGTATAATATTATGCGACGTTAAACTGTTACATATCGGGAAAAGATACATTTTCGGCTGATTTCTATCATTCAAAATGATTTAACTTGAAAACAAGTTCATGGACCTCTCTTTTTTAAAATGACATTTAATTTGATTTAAATACGTATGAAGATTATTTGTACCAATATTCATCATTTTTTAAATATAATAAATCACTGCGAAACATTAAGTTTTTTTTTAAGTTCATGAACATTTGATAAATATGACGTATAATTGTTTGTCAATGCATATATTTAAAGGATACTTATTAAAAACAGAAATTACAAATAATTTAACAAAAAACAGCTTAAAACAAAAAAATATGTATGTCTGTCAAAAGATAAAATACGTATACAAATCTTAAATCATTGAACACATATCTTAAATTTCGACCTCATTTTACTTTAAAAAAAGTAGATCATGGCGGTATATTTTCTATCACATATTTAATTCATCAGGTAAAAAACAGCCTGCATGCAAATTTCCAGCAAATTTCCATCATGGCATGAAAACTGATTGTTCCGTTACATTTAAAGGTAGCAGTAGCTGACCCAATAGGATTGCTTTCTGATATAGTGTGTGAAGATCGACAATAGAATCATAATTGATTCGTATATTGGCTTTGTATGTTTTAATGATCTTTCTCAATATCTATGAGATCTGCATTATTTTTAATATTATAGAAAAAAGAAGATTTGGTATGATTGCCAATTAAACAACTCCCCCAAGAGACCAAATAAAATAACATTAATATGATGTAATATGTAGACAGCTTAGAATTTCATTCCTCATTTATCTCTTTCCATTTGTTTTGAAATGTGTTTTTTTTTTAAATATTAGTTATCGTAGTCCTTACAGGGATTACATTGAATCATATCCAGTAAAACTATGGAACGTGGAGTAGAACAGAAAAATATCTTCATTAAGTGTCAATATTTCATATATTGGAAGGAACAATGATGCCAGTCGTGTCTTCGTGACAAAACGTGTTGTTGCGTCTTTTTCTTTATCTGGGATAGTTTTCATATAGGCAAAAAATTATCAATTTAAAAATTTATTAGGGAAATATTTCGATAAGTATTCAACTTTTTTTCCCGTTTTTCTGGGTTGAATTCAATATCGTAACATCTTCAAAAGTTATGTACATGCATGAAATATTTGCTACTGGTCTTACAACACACTTATCAATCATTTTTATAAAATATTATTCCATGTAAAATACCACACAAATACAAGATCTTGTACAATGTTGTAATGTAATATATCACTCCGTATAACCCCGATAAATACGATTATCGGTCGTCCCACTGTCTATATCACTCTGTTCAGCTCTTAATATTATTCCGTATCATGTCTTTGTGACATCAAATACGTTGACCCGGCTTTAATAACTTTAACCCGGACATATCAGCGACGTCATAATGTTTGAACCGACGTTAATAACTTTGACCCGAACTTATCAAGTCATCTTTTATGTGCTGGTGAAACAAAGAAAACACTTCTGGAACACGCAAATATAGCTCGATAAATCGATTATCAGATTATCTGCATATTGATATTGTAAAATATCAGCTGCTTGACATTATATGAAGGCTTTTTGATCTCGTTCGCTACGCTCACTCGACCAAAAAGCTTCATATTATGTCTCGCAGCTGATATTTTACGATATCAACATGCAGATAACCTGATAATCGGTACATCCGGACGCTGACGCGTTCGTATCGAACACACCGTGTACCACTGAGTTCAGACAGTGAAGAATTTATACTGTTAAAGAAAATTTGATAACTATTCTTCGAAAATTTTGCTCCAATATATTCTTTGTCAAAATACTCATACTTTACTACAAGGATCTATAAAGTTTTTCAAATATGTGACATTTTTATAGGCAAATATTTAAAAACGCACAACAATACCACTGATAAAAGCATGTTTGGTATTTTTAAATAATCGAAACTAAGTTTTTCTCGTGTCTCATAGTTTTGAAAACATTTTTTTTTAATTTCATTGTTTTACAGTTACAAATTTTAAAGATCATAGGTTTATGTGGTATCTAAAAACAAAGAATTACACATTTAATAGTGACTTTATTTTCATGTTGTACTAGTATACGGTACGTCATCATTACACTTTTTCATCCTGTACGCTTCTTTGCGACAATTTTGCGTTTGTCAATAAATTTTGCATGTATTAAAGTATGCTTTGGTAGGATTTAACCCAAATTATACATGTTTTAAAAAATTTAATTTAAACCCATAACATGCATACAGCAACCTAAAATATCCGTTGGTGTGTCAAAACACTTTTGGAGGCACGTTCGTATTTTGTTCATGTAAAAAAATCATTATCTATACGAAAGTGTAAATTGGCTCTTGGACTCAGTCTAATTTATAAGCGGATTCAACTCGTACTACAGGTAGGTCCTGGAAAGAAGCCGTCCTGAATAACGTCGGGGAAGTTTGGACTGTCAGTGGATAAAATGTGGTATATTTAGAGAAAAAATGTTACCTTGCAACAGGTCAATTTATCGACCCCTCGTATAGTTTTAGCAAGGGTTCGTAAAGTGTATAGAGCGTGGTGCTCTCTCTACATGAGGCATTGGATCTTATATTCCTATTCTGACTGAACGTGGCTGCGTACTTGTACATCCCACACAGCTAAACGGGTTCCCCACTTTGGCGAGGGTTTTACTGCCCTTTGGGATCACGAGTATACATAAGGCAGTTAGTTGGGTTAAACATGTTTTCAAGTCAATCATCTGCTTAAACTAAATCAGTGGTGTAAAGCACAAGACGAGAATACCCTTTACCAAATTCTTTCATAGATAAAAAAAAAAAAAAAAAAAAAAAAAAAGATATGACTAGAAAGTTTTGCTTTACCTGTCGAATTCTTATTATAAACGAGATATCGTATCCTAGTTTTTTACGGTGATGTTTACTTAATCTTATGACCATGCATGCACACTTATGAGAACTCATGAAGTCGTACATTTGGATACTGTTAACTTATATTTGGCATTGCACAAGTATATGCGTTTTTATAACGTCTTTACATCCGTTGGATATATACTGACTGGTACTTTAGTCTTGAATAACACTATTTACTTTTTAGTTGTAATTGGCTTTGAAATAACTACCTCTTACTACTACATTTACTTTATGTGTATTGTTTTTGTGCCTTGTATCGATATTTTGAGTTGGTGGTATGATTGCCAATGAGACAAATCTCCACAAGAGATGATACAGAAATTAACAACTGTAGGTCACCGTACGGCCTTCAACAATGAGGAAAGCCCTCATTGTTGAATGCCGTACGTTGGAATATACTACTTGCTTTCAACCACTTCATTTAAACTTTGGTGGATCATCATTAAAGTTGTTTCATTGGCCATCATACCACATCTACAAAATTTTATATGTAAAAAAAAAAAAAAAACAAAAAAAAAACAACAGTTGGAATGCCATCTAATGCAATCGTCAAAAAAGTTCAACAAGCTCCTACGACAGCTTTCGTTTAGGCGAACATGTACCAACATCGTTTATTGGGAGAGCCTCAAGTTGTGTAAAGTAAGAGTCGTTCAGTGATGTGTTATTGGCTGTACTTTATTTTTTGAAACTTTATTTCATCTGCAATATATTTATTAACAGTTTATGTCATCTGGAATATAATTTTGGATTTGGGTGATTGAAAATTTATGGTCAGTTTACAGATAAAAAAATTACAATAAAATACAGAAAAAAGGTCGTCGATGCCATCTCGAATACCTTAAAATGAAAAGGATTTGTGACGGTTTTTGTCAACGGACTGTACAGTGATTATTTCAAAACGAGCAACGAACTTGACACATTTGGTGGAACGAACGATACAGTTAGAGAAAACTTATAAAGTATAATATTGCGTTTATTCTGAGTTCTAGGGAACATTTGGGGGCACGTAGTAATAATCAGTAATTCAACGTATAGTAATTTATTATTGCTTAAGGTGTTGATACGCAAAAGTTTATGTACGAAAAGATATTCAGCATTGTTTACCCCATAAAAGGTACGAAGTTGCACCATGTCTGTGCGTTTTGTATCTAGCCATTTTATGAAACGTTCTATGCAATATCTAAAACGTGCAACAACTGTTTAATTGAATAAATATTGATTCTACCACTGCATCGAGTGTAATACGATATTTATCCACTCGAGACAGTTAAATTTTCAATTTTAAAACGCGAGGCTTGCCCGAGCGTTTTAAATATTTAAAATTTAAATGTCGAGTTAAAAGAAAATGATCTGTCAAAAGATGTGTTCTTTCGTTACGTCATTAGGCATGTTCGCCTTTTTTCATGCCGTCACATTGGGAATTTCAGAAGACAGCAAGAAAATTCGACGTCATAATCGGATTTTAACCAATGAAGTACTGAGATCAAACGAACCACGCGTTGATTTTTTTTTATATATATATACAATGGGTGCAGAAAGGGATAAATTGACGAAGAATTAGAGAAATAAACTAACATTTGCATTGACATATAGATATAATCTCAATTAATTTCTAGAGAGTCATCCAAAATTATTGTCATCCCAAATGCTGTCCTGAAATTTTAACGACGCGTTAGCACTGACGACAAGTTGAACAACAGACCCCTGATTATCGCTTCGAACGCGTCAACGTCCGGATATATCTGGATCGGGGTTATACGGGTTGTATATCCATTTTAAAAAATCATTCGATAACTATGCAAACTAAAGTTTTATTCTTTGCTTTGCAAACGACTATTCATAACTGAAAACTAATGTCTATTTCGTATCCATTTTTTCTATGGGTTTTATGTGCTATTGTATTTTAAAATGTCTATTTTATACGATTATGTGAGGCTGGGACTATAAGTCACTATGATAGTCCCAGTGTGAGGTAAATATGGAACTAAGAAAGTACCGAGATTTTTTAAGGGGTTTATGCTTTTTTTAGACGTGCAAAGGGAATGCCTGATGAAGTAAATTAAAATGGTTTTGTTTTCATGTAATATTTAGTAATCAATCTAACAAGACAAGAGGTAAATCTTGCCAAAATAGGCAGCACTCCTTTTGCGCCAATTACTGTTTTTCAGGGGTATCATTTGCGCCAAATTTTGATTCTCAAATGTATCAATTGCGCCAGTTTTCGGAACTCATTTGCGCCAATTTACCTGAACATATATTAATCGTACATATTATATATACATATACTAAATAAATAAATGATTTGGAAAATACGTTGAAGGTATAAAAAGTCATGAGAATTCCGAATGCAATAAGGTTATATCCGGGCACTCTGGTTCTAAACCCTGGTTCCATCTGGGTTGTTTGGTTCTGAACCTTGGTTCTTTGGTTCGAAACCATGGTAACTGGTTCAACATCCGGGTTGTTTGGTTATAGCAACCCGAATTCCTGGTTCCATCTGGGTTCTTTTCTAGATTATTCTAATGTTCCCGTTGACCTTGAAGAAGATAACCACAAGTATCCGAATAAAAAGGTAAAGTAGGTCAAAGACGCTAAAATTGTTTTATAACATTAAACATTTCAGGATCGATGGTTAAAGAAGCTGTAAGGTATTTATTTTCTCATTCTAATGATTAGGAAACTAGATAAAAATAAAGCATCGTTTAGATTTTAAAAATAAATCGAAATGGTTCATTATATCGAACATTATTTTATTTAATTCAGTCGTTCTGTTTTTATTTATTTCCTTTAATATTTCTAGACGTTTTAAAACAACAAAATTTGGAGACCTGTCGTTCAATTGGCCAACGATATATGCATCCTGAGTATGCATCTAGCCACTTCACCAGTTGACGACTTGCATATATATTTAAATGCACATTTAAAGTTCGAATGCATTTTATTTAATAGTTGCTTTGTAATAATATCAGATTTGATAGAAATACGTGTGAAGTATATAATATGTCACAAATCGTTTCATATTTTTATAATAAAATTGTGTGTGTGTGTGTTAATGACAGTGCTGGTGGAATGCTTAGCACCAGCACACCAGTCAGAACTTCTGTGTACCATAGAAAAGGAACATAAACTGCGGAGTTACTCTAGTCCGTTCGTCCCGAACGTCCAAAATAAAAGGGTTCCGTTGTTTTAACTTTAGTGGCCTCAACCAAATACTACAAAACTTATACACAAAATAAAAAGAAGATGTGTCATGAGTGCCAATAAGAACACTCCACAAAAGACTAAATGATACAGAAATTAAAAGCTATAAGTCACCCTACGGCCTTCGACAATGAGCAAAGTCCGTACCGCATAGTCAGTTATAAAAAGCACCGAGAAAAGAAACGGACAAATTATGTACAAAAAATGAACAAAAACAAATATGTAACACATAAACAAACGACAATTCATGAATTAGAGTCTTCTGATTTGGGACAGGTACATACAAACAGAATGCGGCGGATTAAACATGCTAGCAGGACCCCCACCCTTCACCTCATGTGGCATGAGCGCCAAAGAAGAACTCTCCACAAGAGACCAGGTAACACAGAAATTAACAACTATATGTCACCATACGGCTTTCAACAATGAGCAAATAGGTATAGAAGATGTTGTATGAGTGCCAATGAGACAAATCTCTATATCCAAATAACAATTTATAAAAGTAAACCATTATAGGTCAATGTACGGCCTTCATACGGAGCCTTGGCTCTCACCGAACCACAAGCTATAAAGGGCCCAAAAACTACTAGTGTAAAACAATTCAATGGAGAAAACCAACGGTCTAATCTAAATAAAAAAACGAGAAACGAGAAAAACGTATAAATTTCACAAACAAACGATAACTACTGTACATCAGATTCCTGACTTAGGACAGGTGCAAACATTTGCAGCCGGATGAAACATTATTATTACATCACAACATAGAAAAAAAAACACGATAAAACGAAATTCAAACGATGGCACATGCATACTAAATAGGGCGGGGTTGAACATGTTAGCGGGGTCTTCACCATCTCCCTAACCTGGGACAATGGTTATTTCCACATACAAAAAAATGAATTTGAAATTTGGTAGCGTCACTTTTACCGTTCAAGTGTTATCATGTTCCTTTAAAAACATAGAAAATGCTGAATTTGCGTTTTCGTTCTTTTAAATAAGTTTGACTCAATCAAATTTTATAAACCTTATACGTAATGCGTATTACCCCATAACACAGCTCTATCAAGTTCGATATTGGGTGGTGTTACTGTTCAAGATTTATTAGATATAAGAAGTTGATACTAGTACTAATGATACAGATATCAACACGTAGACTAAAGATAGGAAAGATCATGCTTAATCTGTTGTTTCTGTTCTTTAACTTTAGTTTGCCTCAACCAAATGTTTTGAAACTTATACACAATGCTTATGATCACTTAACAGTCAAAATTACGTGAATCCTGTTTCTATATGTGGAGTTTACTTGGGTCTTCTTTTTACAAGCAGGGGCATCTGTGACCCATAGACATATTGTACATTTATTTCAGTAAACGGTTTATTTACTTCCTTTGGCTTCTACTTCTATTAGAATTAACTTGCATATTTTTTTTAGGATTGCGGTGCAGTTTGATAACAGACAGTGACCAGCATAAAAAAGTGTTTCACTAGATTGAGCTCTTTGTCTAAGTGTACTTTAAAGGTTCTTCGCACTGAGTTCAGTTTATTGATATGCGAATACCTTCATGTGATTTTTAAGTTGCTTAAACAGACTATCCATATCAACATGTCCATCAAATGAATTACAAGGTAAAATGATTGTACCATTTTGAATTATCAATCTATCACAACTTGCAGTACATGGTGCTACTAGAGCAGTAAATATTCTTTCTACTTTTCACAGCAATAAAAAGATTTATTTTCATTTGATCAAAACATTCTTCATATCAAAAATTGAGAATGGAAATGTGAAATGTGTTTAAGAGACAGTAACATGACAAAAAAGCAAAAAGCAGTCAAAGGTCACCAATGGGTTTTTAACAAAGTGAGAAAATCCCTCTGCCGGCGGCGGACTTCAGATGGCCCCTTAACAAAATGTGTACTAGTTCAAACGCCAATACATAAAACCGATCTTACAATTAAAAATATACAAATATATCTAAATATTTAATATAGATATAAAAATATTAGATATGAGTGCAATCAGACGATTCTCCATATACTTCAAACAGAATATACAAGTTGTACAATGAGGGCAAAGGTCAAGATCATATAAAGTTTCTCGTGCCACAAGACTCACCATCTTATGACAATACATCTTCATGCTACATATTCAGAAGCAAGGTCAATTTAGAATTATACTTCTAGGTCAGGGTAATATACAAAGGAACACACTGTATCATGATGATACACTAACACTGCATAGGTCAAGAGTCAAAAAGTCATAGTCTGGTCAGGAGTTCCATGCCAAAAAAAAACCCACAAAGCAGTCCTGCACGAAATTTCATAACGTATCAATGTCTCATGGCATGATGCACTACACATGCCGAATACAGCAAACATAGGTCAGGGACAGAAACAGAAGACATGTATCTTAACTCAATAGAACAGTACTTGTATTTCAGGTCACTATATGCAAGTGCCTTCAACATAGAACATAAACTCTCGCAACAATTCAAAGTTAAAACGTCTTTCACAAAAGTTTGATTAGGATTTTTTGCAACGATTACCTTACCACTGTTAATCGAAAATCGGATCTTAAAACTAGGGTTTACCATTAATTTCTAACCTTACCATGTGATATCACTATGGTAAACTGATAGAAACACTTGATGCAGTCATGAAATTGAATATTTGCAATAGTACGACGAGAACAATAGAAGACAGAGTAAGTAACAAATGAAAGTAATTATACATACGAACTTTTTATCACAATGCACAAACTAGGAACCGTAGTTTTCATTCATTTTATTCATTTAAAATGTACGCTCTCGTTAAACAATGGAAATTAACGCTGTATATTTGTATAAACGATCAATCTTGTTAAAGATTAATATATATTTTGTATCATTTTTGTCTGAGTGGAAATCTTGCACATATACATGGGATAGACCCACAAAAGCTAGAGCGTCAAATACTACGAACAGCATGCAAAAGAAAAGCTACAGAAAATATATCCGAAAGACTAGCTAAGATCATGTGGACGGAGCTTTTTCATCATGAAGAGGAACATCTACAGAAATATGACTTGGAGTGCATAAGACAGTCTATGTACAGAGAGAGAAGATAACTGTACCCTGCCCTTAAAAAAAGTTCAGTAGAATTTCAAGAAATTTAAAGTGAAGTAGGAGTGATCACAAATAAAGAAGAAGAGTTTGTTTTAGAAAATGATATTGAAAGTGGCATTGTTATTCTCGGTTCTGAAGCTAACTTGAAATTTCTTTGTATGCAGGGCAGAAGATGTTTTTGTTGATGGAACATTTAAGTGTTGTCCGAAGTATTTCCAGCAATTGTATACAATACATGGATTCATGAATGAACATTTTATTTATATTCAACTTTTATATTGCCTTTTGCCTTCCAAATCAGGAGATTGTAATAGAAAAATGTTTTTTGCTTAAGGAATGTTTTTCTTTAAATTGGCGCAATCGTATATTTTATTTTTGGCGCAAATGATACCATGTGATTTTAAAACAGGTGGCGCAAACGTAGCATTAGAGAAAAAAAGTTGTGGCGCAAAAGGACGCATTTTTGGCGCAAACGGATCTCTCCCCCAAAATATATCATCTATACACGTTTATATAAGTGAGTTACTCAAATCTACATTATTTAATTCCGAAGATGTTACGTGTAGGCTGTTTCAATACGATTGTATTCATTGAAGTTTACAGGCATAGTTAAATAAATAAAAAAATCAAGATTTACAAATTACTAGACTGAATAGAGAACACTTAATAACTTTTCATTGCATGTCACGTAGTGTAGGAAACAGAAAAAATCATAACCAAAAAGAGCATTTACCTCAATAATAAAGAAGTACTTATGCTTCTAGGTCTGTTCGATTAAAAGTTGTGTAACAGGCTGATTCATTCAATAACTTATTGTTGAAAGATATTCACTAACTGTTTTCATATGGTCTGATCTTTACGATTCTATTTCACGATTACTGACATATTAAACACATCGAATATTAACAATGAGAAGTTCTAATGCATAGCATTCATTGGTCAGTTTTTATTGAGGTCTATATAGGGTTTTGATTAGTTAAATGAAAAGGTAGAATTTCAAAATAAAAGTGTACACCTGAATTTTATAAAAGTATTCTATGGAATTTATGATAATGCAATCATGTATTGTCCGGGGTTTTTTTATTCATAAGTTAACTGTTATTTGTATTCATCGGTCTGAATACTGTTTAACTATCATTTGAGCTTTATCCACTTTAGACTCTTCTATTAAAGGGGAATTATACTTCTGAAAAAGTTTTTTTTTTAACTTTTCAAACGTTTTTGACGAATTGTAAGTCAGCACAAGTTCAATGGGAAGTTACTATTGACATTGAAAGACCTTCTCAACAAAAGGGTTGTTCAAAATCATCTCGACCTCCGAGCTCGGGGGGTCTTAACATCCCTTTTGGTTCAAAGGTCTTGTTAAAATCAGTAACAGCGTATCATTGATTTTATTTTACTATTACTAATTCTTAGAAGGTTTAACTTTGGCCTACTGATATCAACTATTACTATGTTACATGACTCATTTCTCGGCCGATCTCGCCGCAATTAAAAGAAGATTACCATAATTAATTTATTATAATTCTTCCTATTTTAAGAGATATCTTAGTGAACACTATTAGTTCTTTCTGTTTCTGTAAAAAAAAATTATTTAATCTGTTCTGGTATTCCGGATAAATTTTAAAGGTTTTAATTGAAAAGAAAAACCAACCTGGACCAATAAGTACATCAATCGTGTTGCTGTAATAAACCTCGGCTGCAATGGCACCAAAGCCATTCTCTGAACATTCCGAACCAGCATCTTTAAAAATAAAATTCACATCAAATAATCCCGAATATAAAGATTTAATTTCTTCTAATGCAATGTCAGCCGCTGGTCCACTTTTTCTGTACTCGTAAGGTAGTCTTCCGCCATTCAACATTATAGTACATATTGTGATAGTCCGTCCATGTACAGTAGAGAAAAACAAAAGTAAGTTACACATAACATTAATAAACATCGTTAAGCTCACAATATAGTTTAACTGTTTTATGTAATCATCCCAATATAACTTTCCACTGGAGCCTTTGTTTCTAAGACCTGATATATATGATGTTTTCCTTATTGTGATGATAGTTGTATCTGGTGTTAATTACAGGTAAATCAATAATACAATCGTATTATGAAATTAAACGCTTTTTACCCTTAGAATTCCGCAGTCGTCTAAAAAAAATGTCAACACTCATTAAAAATCAAATTTTGATTTAAAAAGTAGATATACCCAATGCCCAGAGCAAAATATGCTTTAAGTTGCTGTTTATTCAAAGACAGGTATCAATTATTGTATCCTCCAACAATACTATGAACTGAACACCGGGTGTGTAAAGGGGAAGGTTTGTCAATTCGTCTATGATTTTTTTTTGGTTGAAAAATATAATATTTTAAATCTTGCTACAGCTAATAACTAATTAATTGTATATATTTATAGGATATTTCTAAAACATAAAAGAATAGCATTATGATGTTACTTCACATTCTGTTGTTAAAAATATATTTCTTCTGTTTGATTAACTCCAAGTTCAGTAATTATTCTGATTTCTTAAATTAAAACTTCGAGAAAATAAATTTGAGATAAAAGAGGAGAAAGATATCAAAGGTATATACAAACACTAAAGTCGAAAAACAAAAGAACAAATAACCGTTTACGTCATACATCTCTTAGGTCATACGATATCAAAAGCCTTTTCGTGATACAGGCGTGGATACAGGGTTGCTACTTTCTCGCAAGGTACAGATATATTTCAGTATTTCAGGGTTTAATTTCTCACAGCGTTGGTCCCCTTTTCCTCGTCGAAGATAACAAAGGTTAACAAATGAACACATTATTTCCCTTCAACGTAGAGTAAAACCAGATAGTGTAAGGCCAAGAAGTTAAAGTATTTTTTTTAAATCTGAGAAATTTCTTTTAAATTTTACATTGCTGTTTGTAAAAAGTAATTACTTATATACATCTAAACGCTAGTTATTCCATTCTAGATAAGTTCTAAAATTACACAACTTTTTCATCCAGTTGAAGCTATCTGGGACCCTATTTAAACAATTCACCATGCATGATACTTTTTAATGAGACCTGTTTAATTCGAAAAAGTGGATCAGATTCTATCAAAGCCTCTTGATGGTCGCTTTATAAATCCCCCCCCCCCCCCCCCCTCAGCTCACTACTGGTGACCTCTATTTTCGGCGGCCTGATCCAAACAGGAAGTTGTATAAATGACTGATTTCCCGGATCGGACTAAATAGCGATAAGGTGTATTAGATCATTGTGCGTAGGATTTTAATATTCAAAGTTTCTAAAAATTAATATTTAAGATGACTTCATAGAATGGATTTTTTTATTTTAATTTGTTATCTCTTCATTCTAGTTAAATATTACTAGAACACACCCGCGAAATCGCGGGCACATAAAGCTTGTAAACTGTTGTAGGATGTTTTTTTGTAAAAGATATTTTGACAGGAGAATTTCATATAAGGTATCAAAAAGCCCTCCGTTATGTGTTTCCTTTCTGTTAAATTTCGATTATTTTTTTTTTGTGTTTCTGGCCTTATGCCACAATTATTCTTCCTCTTTGGTACAATGCATTTTTTGGTAAAAGTCAAATTAAATTAAAAATTTGCACCGCTTCAAACATGAAACAAATGAAACTGCTCAAGTTATATACCATTATTATTAGATAATAAAATGTGCTTGTAGAACAATTATACATCAGTGCTTTTCCTTTTGAAAGCCCTATTAATGCCAATGGTAGGATTTGAATCTCGTATAAATGACTAACGCTCATTTGAGGGATGGTCTGAGGGGGCCTGATTCTGAAATCCCGGGCTTAAAACATGAAATCCCGAGGTGCGTATTTTAACGAAATTCATATCCCGACATCCCGAAATAAAAAAAAAATATTCCCGCATCCCGTAAAAATCAGTTCCGAAATCCCGAGCTTAAAAGCACCAGATCCCGACGTTCCAAATAAGTCTTGCCTCCCGCTAATCTCTACCCTACTTTCATTTTGGCCAAATCACTACTTTCACTTTCAACAATAAATTTGCGTGCCCCATCTATGGGAATTATGTTTTTGAGTCTGTTCCTCCGTTCGTTTGTTAGTCCGTCCTTCTGTCCGGCTTCAGGTTAAAGTTTTTACTCTCAACAATAAATTTTCATGCCCCATTTATGGGAATTATTTTTTCTAGTTTGTTCTTCCGTCCGTCTGTCCCGCCTCAGGTTAAAGTTTTTGTCGAGGTAGTTTTTGATGAATTTGAAGTTCAACCAACTCGAAACTTAGTAAATATGTTCCCTATGATAATATGATCTTTCTAATGTTAATGCCAAATTAGAGATTTTACCCCATTTCACGGTCAAAACATAGCAAATGATAGTGCCGATCGGATGTGGCATCTGTATACTATGGACACATTCTTGTTTTTCATAGGGCCTGTGTCGTTAAATCTTAAACAAAACATGATAATATAGGCTATGCCTGTGTCGTTATTTATGTGACGATAAGCGAATGACAAAATGATTGTGTTTATTTTCACACGGCCTGGGTCGTTGCTTACAGTTAGGATTACGAAAGTGGCTTGCATGAATCTTAAATAAACATGATAATATAGGCTATGCCTTTGTCGTTATTTACGTGACGATAAGTGAATGACAAAAATGATTGTGTTTATTTTCACACGGCCTGGGTCGTTGCTTACACTCGGGACAACATATAACGATTCAGGCAATGTGAAAATGGCTTGCATGAATCTTAAATAAAACATGATAATATAGGCTATGCCTGTGTCGTTATTTACGTGACAAATAAAACATTATAATTTAGGCTATGCCTGTGTCGTTACTTACGTGACGATAAGTGAATGACAAAAATGATTGTGTTTATTTTCACACAGCCTGGGTCGTTGCTTACACTTGGGACAACATATAACGATTCAGTCAATGTGAAAATGGCTTGCATGAATCTTAAATAAAACATGATAATATAGGCTATGCCTGTGTCGTTATTTCACGTGACAAATAAAACATTATAATTTGGGCTATGCCTGTGTCGTTATTTACGTGACGATAAGTGAATGACAAAAATGATTGTGTTTATTTTCACACAGCCTGGGTCGTTGCTTACACTTGGGACAACATATAACGATTCAGTCAATGTGAAAATGGCTTGCATGGCTTAAATAAAACATGATAATATAATCTTAAATAAAACATGATAATATAGGCTATGCGTTTATCACGTGACGATAAGTGAATTACAAAAATGATTTTTTTTATTTTCACACGGCCTGGGTTGATGTTTACACTTGGGATAACATTCTTATATAACGATTCAGGCAATGATAATATAGGGTTTGTAATGTAAATTTACAAAAATAAACGGAAGAGGAAGTTATCTATGAATAAAAGCCGGGGTGATGACGGACACATATCCGGACTTCTTTTTTTCCGTTTTTCTCCCAAAATAACCGAAACTGAATAATCATAAGAATGGATGACAAATGCGACTATACATGGTACCTATATGACATACAGTCACAATGATCAATCTATTGAGGAAGGAGGAGAAGCGACACCAAAAATGAGGTCTTCTCGTTTAATAGTATAGATAGATATGTAGTCCCTGCATTCTTAATTCGACTATGGTGCCGTTTGAACAATATGAGTTCTGATCGTTTAAACAGAGCAATTTTCATATAGGCAGACATAACGAGAATAAACCATAAGTGTATAAAAATGGATTTTTTATTTAAGGAATAAATTTTCTGAGTATAATGCAGAACATTTGTGTAACATTACAGAATATGTTGATAGTACCTCAGTTGTCAATATTGTTACGTCTAAATTGTTTTAATAGTATATATGTCGAACAGTGGCAATGCAATTTACAGTCAGAGAAAGCTTTATCTGGTAAAGGTGGTAACAAACTTCTTTCATATAATCTATTTAAGACCAGTTTTGAAACGAAAACTTATTGTAAAATTCCAATGCCATTTTCGCAAAGGAGTTCTTTTGCCAAATTCCGATGTGGTGTACCACCACTAAGAATAGAAACGCGAGGATTTGATTTTTTTTTTTGAAAGATCGAGTCTGTGATAGTCGTATGAATATTTTAGAAGATGAAGTCCATGTTATTTTATCGTGTCCTTTATATGACGATTTTAGAAAACAATTATTTGATAAAGCAACACATCTTAATAGTGATTTTATGTCTTTTGGGGATAAACAGAAATAAGCGTTTTTATTTACAGATAATAATATGATTCGTAGATGTGAAAAGCCTGTAATTTTATTTTAAATAATGTTTTATACTGTAAATAATGTTCTTATCAATATGTTTTATAATAGATGAATAACATTATTCTTTATTTAATGTTTTTAATGTTATAGTCTCTTATAATTCTGTACAGAATGGCCCTCTTTTTATATCTATATATTTTTACATTAAATGAAATGTTGTGATGTATTATTAAGAGATGAGACGTAACACTGGTATTAAAGAGATAATCGGAACTGGAATTACGACTATCCATGTATCCTAATATGGCGACGGCAGATATAGGGAAAATCTTTACAGTCATTTTTCTCAAATGTAGCATTTTTTGTCAATAGTTACTGAGCTGTATATATTATTAATAGTTTTAATGAAAACAGCTACATACTAGTAGTATATATCATAAAATTGGAAAGATAATCAAGCTTTTGAAAATGAGGAAAACACGAACTATGTTAAAATACAGAACACTCCAAGAACTATAAAAATACTTGGTACATATATGAAAAGTATGCTACATACATGCATGGAAGTTATTGTAGATAAAACTATTGAAGGTACTGAACAAGGAAAATTTTTATACTTGCATACTTGCCATATACTTAGTACTTTTCTATTAAATGCAAACAAAAATTAGCCTTACCTAATTGTCATGCATTTTTATGAAGCACAAAATATTTTTTTTATCATCTATAAAAAAAAACTTTGTAATTAAACCAGTTTCGACTGTCATGTTCTATGCCTTCTGAGGTAACATATAAATACACATATATAAAATATATATTTGTGGTGTTTTTTTCAGTTCGTCAAATGCACCGGTGATTATAAATATTCTCTGAGATTTTTTAAAGTGATTTTACATCATCCGTTGTTATGACATATATATAACTGAAAACTTGTGGTTTCGTCTCGTCCTTTTTCGGAAAAGTTCATTGGAAGGTACTTATGACTTATTCATAAATATTCCGTATCAACTTCACAAATAATACATGATTGTCTTAAAGTAAAGGTTTTGAGTACCGACGTTGTTTATTATCTAAATAACGTGTATCAGTATGTCCTTTTTTTTGTCTTTAATAATATCACTTTTACTGTTTAGTCTGTTTTTGGTGATATACATTTGACGTGCCTCTGTACATACACATCCCGTCACTGTTTGATTGTTCTATGTGATTTTTTTGGTATTCTTGTCTTTTATATTTGTTTATGTGCTTTCTTTGTTACACATTTGGTTGTTTTATAGTGATTAAAATTATAACACAATGTTGACTGCTGTGTCCCAATTTTTGACATTCGTACCACTAATGTCTGTTTGCTTTGTTCACAATCATTATCAATATAATGGAATTTTTATGCGACTGTCATACAAGTTAGAGGTTTGGCTAGCTATAAAACTAGGTTTATTCCACCATTTTATACATAAAAAATGTCTGTATCAAGTCAGGAATATGACAGTTGTAAGAGCTTTTGATTTTGCCATTTGATTACAGACTTTCCGTTTTGAAATTTCCTCAGACTGTTTGAATGTTTGTAGGCTTCTGGTCCAACACCATATGTTTCGTGTAGAGAGTATATTGCAAAAATCTTTTAGTGCTCCGACATGGAGTACTAAGGAAATATTATGTGTTCAACTGAATCCTTATCATTTGAAATTTCTTATATCCTCGATTACAGCAGTTAGTGATTCGAGTATGGGTAATGGTATGGAAAACTGTTTACAACAAATGTGATAAATCCATCATGGGTTGTTTTGACAAAAATACGTACAATATATACCTCCAATTTATCCTCGCATCCATACGGAGTAGTTGTACATAACATTTCTAATCCTTAAGCATATGTTGCTGTCATGGTGAACTCATTTTTCAGTTATAGGTTTTCTTTATAAAACTGACATAAAACAAATGACTAGGATGTTAATTGTATCGAATTTCGTATGCCACAACAATTCTAAAAGAGTATGTACACTCAATCCGAAATATGTCGTCATACCACTAGCGCCTGAAGTGGAAGGCTTTCCTTAAGATAATCATGGAGAAGATAACGTTCGCGTAGTTACAGTTATGACTATAATAATGTTTTTTACTGGTTTGGGGAATAATGTGGAAATATTAATAGCCCTCCAATCAACTTGGGGATGATATTTACATTGACAAACATAAAGAAAAAAATCCAGATGGAGTCTTTGTATGATACAATCAAAAACTATGGGTATGAAATATATTGCAAATATCAGTTAAAAAGATCTGTGAAAAATTACAACCGCTGGTAAAACAAATAATTACAATTAATATTCTGATAGTTCCTTAAAACGATAAGGGGATGTCTGAGTGTTACATTTGGTCAAGAATTACATGACAATTTTGTATGAAAAAACTTCAAAAGAAAATTTGTCAAATGCTGCAATTCAAATAATGAAATCAAAGCAATGAGTAAAATAAACTTCCATCGGAAGAATCGCGTTAACAAATCCAGGAAACATCGTTCTTTTCTCATCAGTTCTCTCTTTGTTTACAGCTTATCAATTAAACAAAGGACCCAATAAATTGATAAAGTTGATATATCAGATCGAAGCGGTGATGATAACTGATTTTCAAACTTAAACTAGAGTCTCTAAAGAGCCTGTGTCGCTCACCTTGGTCTATGTGCATATTAAACAAAGGACACCAATGGATTCATGACAAAATTGTATTTTGGTGATGGTGATGTGTTTGAAGTTCTTACTTTACTGAACGATTTTGCTTCTTACAAGTATATCTATCATGAACTTTGCCCATTAGTAACAGAGAACTATATTTGGTAAAAATTTACATAAATTTACCAAATTAATGAAAATTGTTAAAAATTGACTATAAAGGGCAATAACTCCTTAAGGGGTCAATTGACCATTTAGGTCATGTTGACTTATTTGTAGATCTTACTTTGCTGAACATTATTGCTGTTTACAGTTTATCGCTATCTATAATAGTATTCAAGATAACCAAAAACGGCAAAATTTCTTTACCAATTGGAGGGCAGCAACCCAACAACTAGTTGTCCAATTCATCTGAAAAATTCAGGGCAGATAGATATTGACTTGATTAACAATTTAACTTCTTGTCAGATTTGCTCTAGATGCTTTGGTTTCATAGTTATAAGCAAAAAACTGCATTTTACCCCTATGTTCTATTTTTAGCCGTGGCGGCCATCTTGGTTGAATGGCCAGGTCATCGGACACATTTTTCAAACTAGATACCCCAAAGATGATTGTGGCCTAGTAGTTTCAGTGGAGATTTTGTAAAAGATTACTTAGATTTATGAAAAATGGTTAAAAATTGACTATAAAGGGCAATAACTCCTAAACGGGTCAACTGACCATTTTGGTCATGTTGACTTATTTGTAGATCTTACTTTGCTGAACATTATTGCTGTTTACAATTTATCTCTATCTATAATAATATTCAAGATAATAACCAAAAACAGCAAAATTTCCTCAAAATTACCAATTCAGGGGCAGCAACCCAACAACCGATTGACTGATTCATCTGAAAATTTCAGGGCAGATAGTTCTTGACCTGATAAACATTTTTATCTCATGTCAGATTTCCTCAAAATGCTTTGGTTTTTGAGTTATAAGCCAAAAACTGCATTTTACCCCTATGTTCTATTTTTAGCGGTGGCGGCCATCTTGGTTGGTTGACCAGGTCACGCCACACATTTTTTAAACTAGATACCCCAAAGATGATTGTGGCCAAGTTTGGATTATTTTGGCAAAGTAGTTTCAGAGGAGAAGATTTTTGTAAAAGATTACTTTAATTTACGAAAAATGGTTAAAAATTGACTATAAAGGGCAATAACTCCTAAACGGGTCAACTGACCATTTTGGTCATGTTGACTTATTTGTAGATCTTACTTTGCTGAACATTATTGCCTTTTACAGTTTATCTCTATCTATAATAATATTCAAGGTAATAACCAAAAACAGCAAAATTTCCTCAAAATTACCAATTCAGGGGCAGCAACCCAACAACCGATTGACCGATTCATCTGAAAATTTTAGGGCAGATAGATCTTGACCTGATAAACATTTTTATCCGATGTCAGATTTCCTCAAAATGCTTTGGTTTTTGAGTTATAAGCCAAAAACTGCATTTTACCCCTTTGTTCTATTTTTAGCTGTGGCGGCCATCTTGGTTGGTTGACCAGGTCAAGCCACACATTTTTCAAACTAGATACCCCAAAGATGATTGTGGCCAAGTTTGGATTAATTTGGCCAAGTAGTTTCAGAGAAGAAGATTTTTGTAAAAGATTACTTTAATTAACGAAAAATGGTTAAAAATTGACTATAAAGGGCAATAACTCCTAAACGGGTCAACTGACCATTTTGGTCATGTAGACTTATTTGTAGATCTTACTTTGCTGAACATTATTGCTGTTTACAGTTTATCTCTAACTATAATAATATTCAAGATAATAACCAAAAACAGCAAAATTTCTTCAAAATTACCAATTCAGGGGCAGCAACCCAACAACCGATTGACCGATTCATCTGAAAATTTCAGGGCAGATAGATCTTGACCTGATAAACATTTTTACCCCATGTCAGATTTCCTCTAAATGCTTTGGTTTTTGAGTTATAAGCCAAAAACTGCATTTTACCCCTATGTTCTATTTTTAGCCGTGGCGGCCATCTTGGTTGGTTGACCGGGTCACGCCACACATTTTTTAAACTAGATACCCCAATGATGATTGTGGCCAAGTTTGGTTTGATTTGGCCCAGTAGTTTCAGAGGAGAAGATTTTTGTAAAAGTTAACGACGACGGACGACGACGACGACGGACGACGACGGACGACGACGGACGACGACGGACGACGGACGACGACGGACGACGGACGACGACGACGACGGACGACGACGGACGACGACGGACGACGACGGACGACGGACGACGGACGCCAAGTGATGAGAAAAGCTCACTTGGCCCTTCGGGCCAGGTGAGCTAAAAAAGGAAGTAAAGTGAGGTTTTGTTTCCTTTTCTCACATCGGACTCGGACTTCTCTTAAACTGAGTTTTACTGTGCATACTGTTGTGCGTTTGTTTTTTCTGCATTGGCTAGAGGTATAGGGGGAGGGTTGAGATTTAAAAAAAAACCACATGTTTAACCCCGCTGCATTTTTGCACCTGTCCTAAGTCAGGAGCCTCTTGCCTTTGTAAGTCTTGTATGATTTGTAATTTTAGTTTTTTGTGTTTAATTCGGAGTTTAGTATGACGTCCATTATCACTGAACTAGTATAATCTTTGTTAAGGGTTTTTGTTTCTAATTTTAAATATATTAGAACTAAAAATTGCATTTCGATGAATACATTTTTTATTTATTTTTTGAATCATCCACTTGCCTGAATGTTACATAGAACATTACTTAAAAGACCATTCGCATCGAAGTCATAGATCAATATTGCTTTACTGTCTGACAGTCTGTTTACAAAAGAAGATGTCATCTGTTTGGTGTCTTATTACGTATCTCTCACGTATCCGATAATCTATATTTCTCTAATTCTTCGACGATTTATCCCTTTCTGCACCCATTGTATAATTAAATAAATAATCAACGTGTGGTTCGTTTGATCTCAGTTCTTCATTGGTTAAAATCCGATTATGAAGTCGAATTTTCTTGCTTTCCTATGAATTTCCTATTGTGAAGGCATGAAAAAAAGCAACCATGCCTGATGACGTCACATAGAAAGAACACATCTTTTTGCATATCATTTGAAAAGAAGGAATAAGTTTGCCTGCATATTGTTTGAAAATCATTAGATGAATAGATTTCACCACCATATCTCGTGTAATGCGATATTTTTCCACTCTCACTGACAGTTAAATTTTAAATATTTAAAACGCTTGGCGAGCCTCACGTTTTCAAAGCGAAAACGTAACTGTCTCAAGTGGATAAATATCGTACTCGATACAGTGGTAGAATCTATATGTATACCTCACATACTATTATATGTACCTCACATATCTGATAATCTTATTCCTAAACTAAAACAACAAGACTACCAAAGAGGTTCCTGAGCGGGGAGAGACACTTAACATGATGGAGAGTTGAACTAGTTTGGCATGCCATTAAACCAGGTTTTACCCATATTTGGTTTTTTCAATAAATATCCTGTACCAATTCAAGAATATTGCAGTTGTCACCAAATAGTTTAATTCTATGTGTTTTGGCATTTGTTTTTGTTGCACTTCGGTGTTCCTGTTCATTTGTTTTCCTTTTATATGTGAATTTCACCCCCTTGATTTGGTGTGTAACCCGTATTTGTTTTCTCTTAATCGATTGAGACTTTTAAGGGCATACGATACAGTTACAGGGAAGGTAATGACGTTGCTAACGTAATTTGTTATTTTCGCGACGTCAAACTGTGACATATCGGGAAAAGATGCATTTTTCGACTGATTTTTATCATTCAAACTGATTTAATTCGAAAACGAGTTCATGGACCTCTATTTTTCAAAACGGCATTTTGTATCATTTTGAAGGGAGATTATGTGACCCTAATTTTATAAAACTGTAAATAGAGGATTTTTATTGATTTTGATAAACATGCAGTAAAAAATTACGTTTTTTCCTCATTTCATGAACATTTGATAAATATGAGTTATTTCTGAATAAAAAATTGCATATTTTTTTAGGATATTTATAAAATACAGAAATTACCGATTATTTAACACAAAACAATTTGTCTTTATCTTTTATAACAAAAAAGTTAATGTCTTTCTTTCGAAAAAGAAATTACGGCCACAAATCTAAATTTTGAGCAAATATAAAAAATTTCGACCTCATTTTACTCAAAAAGTAGCACATGAAGGTATATTTTTTATTACATATTTGATTTAATCCGGTAAAAAATAGCCTATATGCAAATTTTCACGAACTTGTAAATACAGGATCAAAACTGTATCGTATGCCCTTAAACACCAGTATACTACTGTGGTCTTTATATGATAAATTTCAGTGTCTACCGTGTAAAGCTCTCCTATTTGAAGAAGTAACAACAGTTACATACCCACCATAAATTACAACGCCGCACTAGTACATCCAAAATGACAATAAAGAATACCGGAACATAGGATATATGTTTATTATGTTACATATTTAACCCTATTATTTTAATCTGACTTATTTATAAGAGTCCAACATTCCAGAGCGTTAAAAGTTTTTATGAAGACTCGAGCACCAATATCTTGTTCAAAATAATTCTTTACGATGTATTATGTTTTTAGGGAATTATATCAAAGGAAGATAGATATTAATTGTAAAATGCAAATCCTTTATGATAAATATATTGCCCCTAGCTGTTGTACTATACTTCTACGTGCCTTGTAGTTAGTGCAGTGAGATACTACTACGGTCATGTTGAAACTGTTAATCATGAAGTCAGTTTTCTTGTTAGGATTTGTTATCAAGCTAGGCATTCTTGCTCAAAGTCAAGTGTTAAAGAAAACGTTGGTATGTATTTGCATGGAAGAATTGTCTTCTGACCTTGAGGATCCCCTCATCATTCAGAATGCCGGTGATGGAACAGAACGTTTATTTGTTGGCGAGCAAAAGGGTGTTGTACACATTTTCGATCATAATGATGTTAAGTTTAAAACACCATTCTTAAATATAGCAGATCAAGTTATGACCGGAGGCGAAAGAGGCCTACTTGGATTAGCCTTTCATCCTAATTTTTGGAAAAATCGTCGTTTCTTTGTTTACTTTTCCAGTAGAGTTAAACCTCAGAAGTCAACAGACGACCACGTTACTCGTTTATACGAATACCGTGCATCTCGACGGAATCCAGATATTGCTGATACGTCATCAGGAAGATTAATCCTGGAAGTACAACAACCATTCGATAATCACAACGGAGGAGAGGTATGTCAATCTTTTAACGTCATCTAACTATTATATGTTAGAATGAAAAATACATAATCATCATTGAATAACGAGTAGTCTCGTGTTCAATTGAGCGAACAAAAGAACATAACAGCAAAAGACTTATCAAAACTGCATGTCAAATGAAGGCACCGTAGATTATTAGTAAAAAGAAACACAAAAAACAAGACACTAAATAATGGCATAAATCACTGAGTAACACAATTCCAATCCTGATATCTATGATGAATATACTTACCTAAAAAAAACAAATGGAACCAATATTGATTAACAACCTCAGTCGAAAAAGGAAGGAATCAGAAGCCATTAAATAAGTTAAACAAAAATAGGTATCTTAACAAGCATCAGTCAGCGATATCATGGTCAAAAATGGAGATAATCGATAATTTTCATAATGTACCATAAATACTTTAATTAATGAAACCACTGTTTATTTACACATCGTCAAAAAAGTCATAGCTTTTATTTTATGTGCACATCTTTTACGCATGAATACAATAGCTTATTTTGATTAAGTAAACAATTGCTGAAGAAACCAGTTTAAAATTGGTAATCATGATGAAGAGATACAGAAAACGTAAACAAAAGAACAAAAATTACGAACTCCAAGGAAAACATAACTTTTCTAAAATCAAAATGCAAAATGAAAAGCTCAAACACATCACACGAATGGATAACAAGTAATATAATCCTGAGAAAAGATGATGGGATTTCGGTAACAACAAGTTGAATAAATCCGTTGTCATCTTTGACACAAATATTTCAAAAACACGTCTTTTCTGATATAGATAAGTTCTCATCTGAATGTCATTGTCAATTTCAAGGTGTTAAGCAGACTATACAAATTTTTGGTATCCCTTATTATGATACATGCAGTCAACATAGTTACCATTTTTTAAATCATTGAGTTGAACGACCTCATATATAACTGAAAGTGATATTCAGCCATCTTCTATTCATTTTTGCTTGAGAAACGTTTGTAAAATCTGTAGCAAAAGAAAACTGAAATAACAAAAATTTGACCTTTTTAGTATCCACATATAAATCACACCACCTAGGTATAACCACAGTAATTTTGAAGCCAGGTTTTGATTCGTTGATTATATTGAAAGATTGATGTTACATATTCGGGAAGAGGTTTAAATTTAGTTTAGTGGACCCAGCAATTGCACTTATCAAATTATTATATCAGGAAGAATGAACAAAAATCCAGTTATTTATCTTTGGTTGAAATCAAAGGATCAGAAAACCTATCTGTGATGGCTCTGAATTGCTTTGTTTGCATGTGTGAAGAATATGTTGGATTTTCGAGTAAACTAATTCCGTTATCAAGCAAAACAATATTATTTGGATATCTGTCTGCAGAAATAATAATACATTATTTGTCATGGAGTTAGTAAATTGCATATATTGGGTCTTTGAAGCTTGATTTTTCACGTGTGTATATAGCCCGCCTAAATCCTTTTGTACCAATGAGTCTCAACTTTCTCAATGTAGTCATAACCCACTCGCTAAGTGTATCTACTTCTTTTTTTGTGTTTCGTTCATTGTTCGTCAAACTCCTGGAATGAATCAAAATAAATACTTTATATCTGAAGCTCTTTGTGTTACTCGTGTAAGAACAAACCCTGTGATAAATCTTATTTGATAGGTCATGTTCAAAGACCAAAGGATCCAATGATGGTGAAAAATGCAGAATTTACAGGGATATCACATCTGTATTTGTATTTTTAAATTAAACCTGTAACGTATTTTGAGGGGCACTATCTGTCAAAGTCATGTTAAATGATTTGACTCGAATTCTCATATTTATTTAGAATCAAGATGATTTGTTGTGTGTCTCAAATTTTATTGTTTGTTTTATTTATTTATGAAAATGAATATAAGTATATTAACAAATGCATAATATTTTGTACGCCATCTTTGTTCAGCAGTTATAATTTATATTAGATCGCATGCGTCTCAACATACTTTAGTTCTGATCCGCATCATTCTGAAGAATAGAGATTATTTTTAATTATCACGTTCATTGCATATTCTATTTCATGTTTATATTTCCTTTGTAACATATGCAGCTATCTAATTTTTAAATCATTCATGGTGATATGAGTTTACATAACTATTAAAGTCATATGAAACGAGTGACAGGTGAAAAATAATGTTAATCGAATTCCTCAACTAATGCATGTATATATCATAAACTTAGTCTTCTGTGCACGATTTTATAAAAAAAAAATTACAAAAATATCGTATAATCGTCAATATTATTTGTCCCCGTTATGATTTACCAAATATGGTTGCTGAAAAATTGCCGTGTTTTAAAGCTGTTGGTTATCGATTGTCACCTTACAGTAAACAATCAACAAAAAACATGGATATTGAGCACGTGTGTAACATGTACAATCAAAAAATAATTTATTTCAATGACAGATCCATGCGTATTGCGATCACCGGATTTTTTAGAGAGGGGTCACGCTAAGGTCACTTGCATACAGAATAATTTTCGGCGAATTGCTTCCTGGAAGCAAGCAATTAATAAAAGTAAAATTCTTCTTAAAGTCAACAAATTGAAGGATTTTCTTCAACTGAAATTATCTGTACATAAGTTTTATAATGAAAATTATCCATTCAGTTATAGAAAAAAATATATGCATCTTTTTTTAATTTGCGGTTTTTAATTAGGATATAATGGTCTACTGAATCTTGCAAATAGTTAACGTCATATTCATTTGACCTGTTATGTTACATAAATGTTATGTTAAAAGTGACAAGCTGGCTAGAAAAGTCATAAATTTTTATGGTACAAACTGATGTACAATATAAGGATGTTTTGTGTTGTCATTCATTCTATGTAGTGTCCTGTTTCATTATTTATGGTCATATATGTTTGGCGTAGTTAAGTTAATGTACCATGGCATCTCCGGAATCAAAAGAAAATAATTTATTGAAAGGTTTAAAAAAGCTTGTCAGCGTCTTATTCAATTTGTATGTACTAAATAAAAAATATGACAGTTGTTATCAATAACTGTCATACAACCGAGGATGTTTAATAAGCTTAGAAAATAAGTTACATATATAAAACATTACATCCGATTTGAATTTTTATAATAAGGTTTCGATTTTTTCGGAAATTCTTTCGAATTTCGAGACATTGCGGTCAATTTGTAATAACTTTACATCGATGGTACCATAATATTTAATCTGAGGTAATTATGTATTTACCTAATAAAAAAATGATAATACGTTTCTCTATTATGTATGTTCTTGCGTGTTTTTGTCTTGCATTTCTATCACGTAGCGTTATTTTTTTAACATTGTCATCAAGCGGAAGGGATGGCATGCCATTTAACCAGGTTAAATCCACTATTTCATCTTAAAGTGTCCTGTCCAAGTCAGGAATATTGCAGTTGTTATCAAATATATCGTTTATATGTGTGTTGGCAATTGTTTTGTTGCACTTCGGTGTTCCTGTTTTTCCTTTGTTTTCTTCTTATAGTTGATGTGTTTCCCTCGGTTTTAGTTTGTAACCCGGATTTGTTTAGGATTTTTTTGCAATCGATTTATTACGCGAACATTTGAAACTCACTAATGAATTTGAATAGACATTTTCCAAGGATTTTTCCTTTTCGATTTTCGAGATTCGAACATTCACTAATAACTTAACAATTCATAATGGATTAACCATATAAAATAGAGACAACTTTTTTCAGTTGAAGTCTTTCATGCAATTATATGTATATATCTATTTAGATTACTTTTGGAAACGACGGTTACACTTATATATTTATTAAGATTATATGCGGACGGTTATATTTATATATTTAGTTAGATTATATTAAGGGATTATGGTTATCTTTATATATTTAGTTCGATTATATTAAGGGATTATAGTTTTCTTTATATATTTATTTAGATTATATTAAGGGATTATGGTTATCTTTATATATTTAGTTCGATTATATTAAGGGATTATGGTTTTCTTGATATATTTATTTAGATTATATTAAGGGATTGTGGTTATCTTTATATATTTAGTAACACTATATTAAGGGACTATGGTTTTCTTTATATATTTATTTAGATTATATTCGGAGACGATGGATATCTTTATGTATTTCTTGGTGATGGAGGTTCCGCGGGTGATCCAGAAGGAAATGCACAAAACACGTACGTCACATTGATAATTATTTTAACAATGGGAAACTTCATATCATGTTTATATAACAGTTTTAAATTCTACGTTGATATAAGTTAATTTGCTAGTACATTAGAGTAGACAATAGACATGCATCTAGGATGACAGATGTGACATCTTTTTTATATGTTAAAATAGTAATTCTTCTTCCAACTTGAAGATTATACAATTAATATATTGCACATTCATATATTATAAACAAAAAACATAAACAATTCATAAAATACATCAACATAGGCTACTCTTTACTCGTTCAATTAAGATGCAGTTAAATTTGTTTTATCATGTCTCCCATCAACAACTTTTAACGAAACAATCAATAGATTCCTTCGATAATTATATACATAGCGTTCAGTATTGATAGATTTCATGTGTGCATTTTATGAGACATCTATTATAAGGTCAAATATTTTTAAGTCTGTAGAATCATAATTAGTAATACAGGTTTGCACAAAAGATATTGTTTTAGCCTTGACCTCACTTGTACGGTTCGTTGATTCACGTCAGGTCATATTCTTTAATTATTAATATAACTCAGGATTCCCTTGTTACTTTGGAGAAGGTATTTAGATTAATATGAGACATGATTAGTAAGAAGGTATTTTTGACATTTCTGTTCCTTTAATTGTAAAGAGTCATTTTTTCCAACCTTAAGTATGTATCAAAACTTTACAGGCTATCATTACTGGGGAAAGTTCTAAGAATAGACATCGACACGATTGGCAACAGGAAGGGTTATGCCATACCGCCAGATAACCCCTTCATAAATAAACGAAACTTCAGACCAGAAATATATGCTTACGGTGTCAGAAATATTTGGAGATGTGGAAAGGAATCAGGTGAAGGTTATGTTATGTTTAATTGTAGAATTTAGAAGAAAAGAACTATCAGCGTTGTATATACCTAAACACTACTTCTCAATGAAACTCATTTATCGTTAGCTGACGTAAATACGTGTTTGATGATCAATATATTTGATTTTCAGATTCATTGTTTTAAAAAAAGTATTATCTTAAGTGTTGAATGTTTTTCTTAATATAAAAATGCATAAGGAAACAATATTAGCTAGATACTAAAGAAATAGCCCCATGCCTCTTTTTAAACAATATTACAAAAATTACATGTTTAATTTCTATTTAGAAAACCATTATTCAAAAACAACCAACTTGAAAGAAAAATCGCTTCTGATGGACTATCTGTCCCCGAGGATATCATCAGCTCAGTAGCTCATGATTAATAGCAAATCTTTGTAAATTTGCCTGTTTATAAATTTCAAATTATACAGAAACTAAGGTTTCAACTTAAGGTAAAGTTGGTATAAGATGGATTTTGCTGTTATTTTGGGATAATTTTTTGGTTATATAGCTCTTCAACAGTTATACATCATTGGCTTTAACATATTTGGCTTTGATCGATCCTTATGAAGGTAAACCCAGAAAGCGCTTCTGACGCATGCAATTTATACTTGTTGGTTTTACAGTACTGGTGCAAAAACTCTGCTGGTTGACTACAAGTCGCCGAGGGTATCATCGGCTCAGAAGTCAGTACTTCGGTACTGACATGATTGATAACACACCTTTCTTAATTTGAAATTATAAAGAAACTAAGGATTCGGCTACCTCAGGCAAGGTGTGCCTACTAAAGAAAGATTGAGCTATTATTTAATGTAATTTTTTTATTATTTAGCTTGTCAACTGTTTCGGTTTTATAAATCCTGGTCTTCAAAATATTCGGCTTCGGGCGATTCTTCTTAAGGTAAATTCATATAACCATGCAATTAAGTCAAAAACCTGTAAATCAGTGGTTGCCCATTGTTTATATGTTATATGTCTAGGTTTTTCTTGTACATAAATTAGGTCGTTAGTTTTCTCGTTTGCATTGTTTTACTTTTCGGTGTCTTTTATAGCTGACTATGCGGTATTGGCTTTGGTCATTGTTGAAGGCCGTACGGTGATCTATAGTTGTACATTTCTGTGTCATTTGTTCTCTGATGGTGTGTTGTCCCATTGACAATCATACCACATCGGATTTTTTATACATAAATTTGTAAACAATAGAATATAACTAATAATCCCCAAACAAATTATAGACATGACTATTTCTTTCACCCTTTTTTCTACTTTACATTGTTAAAAAAGGAAGCTCTATAACGATGACAGAGTAAACATGACACCTTTCAAATAAAGCAAGTAATTATATAATTGTAGTAACAATTGAAAAAATTTCACTCTTTTTTTTTGTATATATGAGAATAAACATAATGATAATATCATACTTTTTTTGTCATTCATACGATTTCCACAGTTTTAGTCTCGTACTTGAAATATATCTATTTTTCAAGGAAGATACCACGGAAGAATACTATGTGGTGATGTTGGACAAAATAAGTTCGAAGAAATTGATGTAATAAAGAAGGGAGCTAACTACGGATGGAAAGGTCGTGAAGGATTTGATTGTTATGATAATATAACGTGTGGGAAAACTGGTCAGTTGTTTAATTATGTATTTGAAGTCTCTTTATCTCCAATATTAAATACATTTTTTCAAAAAAAAAAAAAAAAAGGTTTGAAATTAATCAAATTATCACAAATTATTCCTATATAAACTTAATCTGTTAACTCATAACAGTGACAATTTAACTGTGTGTTTTGTTTATACAATCACACATGTCAATGCACTTGACTATTGGAACATGTGATGAATGTATCTTAGATGACTCTAATAATTTCGACAAACCTGGTCTTAATGTATAAAGTAAAATCACAAATAATACTGAACTCCGAAGACAATACAAAACGAAAAGTCCCTAACTAAATGGCTAAATCAGAAGTTCAAACACATCAAATAGATGGACAACAACTGTCATATTCCTGATTTGGTACAGGAATTTTCTTATGTAGAATAATAAACATAAATTCCTATAAATTGTTTCAAACTCCCTATATATTAAAGGCTAATTTTGAACCAACTTGTTAATGCCGCTGCTGATGGTGACTTCGTATGTAAGGGTATCACCAGCCAAATTGTCAGTTTTTTTGTGGTGACGTGAATAATCATTTATATGGTCAACATTATAAAGTAGCTTTGAAATTACGATTATTCAAAATCATTAAGGAGGATCTACACACAAAACCGATTAGATTGACTTAATTTGGCGACACCTTCTTGAATTTTGTGTCTTAAATGCTCTTTAAATGAGTACTCTATTTGGCAGTTTGTTTGTTTTTTCGAATATCACTGAGGAGTTTTATGTAGAAGAAACGTCCATTCGGCTTAAACATTTCAATCACTGCATAAGTGATGCGTGTATTGTGTTTGTTTATCGTAATTCAAGAAGCTCAATACTTTTTAAAATACTTGATTGAAAGAAAGAAAAAAATATTCATAATATAAAGTTTATAATTTGGTACGCCAGACGCCGAGTTTGTCTTTTAGAGACCCAATATTAGAATTCGAATCAAAGTAGTTGAGAGACCATAACATCAACAAAGTTAAAGAGCATCAATAACTAACATTTCGAAGTCCCGCAAAACTGTAAATAGATATAGGAAGATGTAATGTGAGTGCCAATGAGACAACTCTCCATCCAAATAACAATTTAAAAAGTAAACAATTATAGGTTAAAGTAAAAGACTGTATATGCTCGTTGGAAGAAAAAAATATTTGTGTTTCGAATAATTCAACATTTTATAAATAGTGTATTTAGTGATAATTCATGTCGCTGCAAAAGTGTTGACCACGTTTCTTGTGATACTTTCTATCTAAAATTTTATAAATGAAATTGCAATATATATTTGTATTGCTAAGTTCTTAGTGTTATATTGTTTGAACAAATCTTATAAGGTGCATTATCTGGACTCTGTAAAATTCAAATTCTATTACGTTTCGAAAACTCCAGGATTCTGTTATAACAAAAATACAGAGTTTGAGTCATAAATGGTATTTTCTTCTAATTTTGTTTACATGGCACATTAACATTCATTTTTTAATTGGTTTTTGATTCATTTGTTATTTTGTTTATAAGCATCGAATATGGTTAAATTTAATAAGTTTCTGATTTAGGACCGGAAGTGAAACCTGTATTTGCTTACTCGCATGACATCGGAATTGCAGTTATTGGTGGACAGTTTTATAGCGGATGTCTAAACCCAAGACTAAGTGATTTTTATATATTCGGTGACCTCAATGGGTGAGTCTTGTTAATACACTCACCTGGTTTCCAGTATTAAATGTAATAGTTCATTAAAATTCCATTTATTATATAGCATAGTTAAAGTTAATAGATTATATAATATGACCAGGTCATGTTTTCTCATTTATGTTTCCAAAAGGTTATATATATTTTTTTTCTTCTTACAAAAAATAAGATAGTTTGTTAATCTAGTTGTCTCGTCAATTACAATCAAATTCCGGTATATATTTTAAGTCGTGACTTATTTTGCAATACCCCTGTCACAGTTGTTTATACATGCATATGTGCCATGGGAAAGAATGATTCTCTTATGGTTGGGGCCTGTTATCTATTTCTCGCATGAATAGATAATTCTCGTATCACACTGTCCGGAGTGTGATACGAAAAAGTGATACGAAAAATGCGTTAATTTGATTGGCCAACGAAACCTCCTGAAACGATATTGCGGCATTTTCATTGGCTATTCTTTAGGTCAGTTAAAGGTCACAATGATGTACATTTCCTCCATTGCAACGGAGATAAGCGATTTCTTCAATAATATAGAAAATACGCACACTTTTCACCTTATTATATATTCTTATTCAAATATTATTACATTCTGAAGCGTACAAAATGTTTAAAAAAGTCTTATGTTGAAGATTGACGACGAACAGGACATATGACGTCACAATGCAGTTATGTTCAAGCGACTGGGTCGACGTTTCGCGGATTTTTTTTATTAAGCACAAAAATCATGTTTACCATAAGAGAAATAGGTTTCACAACTCGGGAGAATTAGATATCGTTTGATATCAACTCTCTTTATTTAATTTAAATAGTAATAACAAACTCGCCACAGGCTCGTTTATTATTATATTGAAATTAAATAACTCGAGTTGATATCAAGCGATATCTAATTCTCACTCGTTATGAAACCTATAAATACATTTTTTGAATTGTTTAAAATTAGTCATATCGGGGATTTGTATAGCTTGATAGTGGTTGCGCTTGGTGTTGAAGGCCGACAATGCATTTACAGCATTCTTTTATCTCTATAAAATGTTACGGTAAATAATCATCTCTATTGTTCTGTTTGGACATTTATTTTGTTTTGCATATTTTAAATAAATATTTGAGATTTGAATTTCGGTAATCTATTCTTGTCTGTTATACATGTTATATGACAGTCATTATCAATAAAATCGTTAAATCAGGACAAAAGATATATATCTGATTTCTCTGTCCAGGACCGCACAAATTCGCGTTGTTCTTTTAATGGCGGTCGTTTCTTAATTTTGTTTTGCTATATTTTTGTGTTGGTTATTTATTTCGTTTTGGTTCTATCTGTATGTTTTTAAATGTTTTATTTTCTAAAATCTATCATACATAAAGAATTTTTCACATATCGCCATATTTTACAATTATAGAATACCTGTTTGCTAATATCGATTCGGTTATATAGAATGTTAAGGCAAATGTGATCATCTGCTTTAGCTTTAAGTCATATTTTTTGTATGAACCTTCATCAGTAAAAATATAAGCAGGATAAGTCATCTGATTTGTCCATTGAATACTTATTATTAATATTGTTCACAACAAACAGATAAAAACTTGTATGCACTAAATGATGTCATATTTCTTTTAGAAAGATACATAACATATTTATGACTGATTTTGCAGACGATTGTTCCGTCTTTATGAGAAACCCAGAATACAGAAATGGAGTGGACGTGAATTACGACTTTGTGATTCAAGCATGTGTACTCCACCTCTTAATAATACATATGCACAAAGTATTACATCTTTTGGGATTGATGAATCAGGTACATATCAGATAATTAACTCTTTTCACATCATGCCGAAAGAAAAACCATTTTACATGAAGAAAGAAATAATATTAGATGATGTTTTAAAAGAGTTGCCTGTTTTCCCTTGAATTTCAATTTGCATTTGAATTGTTTTACACTGGTCATTTTAGGGTCCTGTATATCTTGCTGTTTGGTGTTAGCCAATGTCCGTGTTGACGGCCGTACTTTAACACCCATAATTCTTCACTTTTTATACATTGTGACTTGGTTGGAAAGTGGCACTTATACAACATCTTCTTACTAACATTTGCTCGGGAATTGGCACATTTTTCTATCTGCTTCTGCGATGATTTTTAATAATCAAGTGAAACATTAGTTAGACAAGTATTCAATTACATAGAATAACTGCTCCTACGTTACTTACAGGAAAACCCTCGGGATGCCTGTAGAGTAGTATTTCTAACTACACGAAACAGATCAAAAAAAATTCTCATTTTTATAGCATTATGTAAATAAAATTTATAATTTAAAATCAATGTTGTTTTAGGAGAAGTATACATGGTGTCAAAAGATGACACGAATCGAGGAAACCTTTATAGAATTGTTGATCCTGTGAGGTAAGAATTATATTGTTGAATATATGCGTACATATGTCCCATGTGTTACAAGTATAATCTAAATGAGTAAAACAATTGCTTTTTCGAAAGGTTTCAGCATTCCAGTGCATATTGCCTATCAAATGATATCAAGTTAGGGAAACAGCCTGATTACACAAAACGCATAAAATTCCAGTCTTTAGAATAAACATTGTAACATGGTTAAGATACCCAATACTTGGCCTACACATTTTAAGCAGCTTAAACACGCAACATCAATCGCAACTTCAATTGTTTCGAAAGTCAAGAATATATTGCTTTAATAATAATTAAGTGTGTGTCTGAAAAAAAACAAATAGCTCATTTAAATCTGAGGAACCGTCATCCAGACATGTATTATTTTCAACAGAATGTTGAACAAATATGTACTAGTATGCCTGTTAGTTTAGTAACTTCACTTCAACCTGAAGTGACTGAGAGAAGTGTAATTAATCATCATTTGTTTTTAAATACCTTGTTATACTTTGAATATTATCTGTATTTTTCACGTTTCTCTTTATTATTTTCCAGAAGATATACTTAATAAATAGAACGGATCGACTGAGATCGTTCTGAGTCATATTCTTTAGTTTCAATTCCTTCTGTATATATGAAGATGTGCTTTTTCTTCCTCAATTCACTGATTCATTTCACAAGCACGACCGTATTTACGGTTTATTTTTTACAAAAAAAACAGAAATTTATTTTTATTATTTTTTTCTACGATTGCCATGAGCAGATAACTCAGATATAAGGGGAGATAACTCAGATAAAGTAATTCGTTTAATAGAATGTGTTGCGAATTTACCTATTTTAAAATATGCACATGGAAAAAAGTATTGCAACACCTCGATTTTTTTAAACTTGAAAAATCAGTCTCATATTTTGGATGGAATATGATAAAATATTTGTAAAATAATATTGAAAAGTAGTTAATGATAACATTGGCTTTAAAACGAACAAAAAATGTATGAAAGTTTTATCTAACCAAATTTTTATAACAAAATGAAGTATTTTTTGGACAAAAAAATGCATTTTACAACTTTAACTGTTGTCGAACTTTGCAATGTCAGACATTTCAAAATTATTCTTTATATGATTGTTCACATCATGGTTGATCGTTATACGCCAAAGAATTAGTACTTTGTGCGCAGCCTCCATTCAAACGGATAACCGCATCTTAACGTCTTCTGATTCCTGCCATAAGTCGACTAATTTGTTGCTAAGCTAGCAATTCCATTCTTGACGAAGGGTATTGTTTATTTCATGACTTGTTTGAACTGGGGTGTCCTTTCATGCACTTTACTCCAAATAGTGTCCCGTATATGCTCGATATGGTTCAAATTCGGGCTACGATTAGGCCAAGGAACATAAACCGAATTCCATTGAAACAATGGATCTCCCTCCTCGACGCTAATTTCCAACTTTGGCGAGCTCTGCACAATATTGGATACGGGCATCTGTGTGCATATTCGTAGGAAAGGTCCCCGAAATGGTATTTTCAGAAGATAACCAGTAGCGATGAGCCGATCTCGAACAGTTTTTGTATAAAGGCTCAGCCGTCTCTTTTGAGAATTGTATTGTTTGCAATGGGTTTCCTTCTGAACAACCTTCATTATGCTTTATTTTCCCTAGCAGTTGTTATAGGGGGTCTGCTTGACCTCGGAAGGTCTTCAACATCGTTTCTTGCCTGATTTTTATTCTCAAAACGACTTATAGTGGAATGGTGATGACCAATAATACGTGCAATTAGATCAGCGACATACCTGCTTCCCGCAGGCTGGATATCTGCCATCTTGCTGCAGTTATGAGTTGTGGATGACCAATTACAAGGTGTCAATAACATAAATTTATAAACTTGGTTATTTTAAGTGTTGAAAACAATGAGGATAAAACAGCTGTTTTAGTGTTTACGAGTACAGTAGCTGCATGTGCAGATAAGAACTGATAGAGTCGATATTTATTGATTAAACTCAGGTGATATTTAAATAATGTTAAACTAGTTCTATTTCAACAAATTATTTAACAAAAAAATTAAAAGTGTTTTTTAATTTGAATTTCAATTTGGTGTTGCAATACATATTTCCATGTATATATATGGTAAACGAGTCCAGTGACCCCATTATTTCTTTTTCTTATTATAAGGGCTACATGTATCTTATCATATTTTATCTTAAAACTCTATATTTTAGTCTACATAAGACTCATCAGTGACGCTCATATCAAAATAGTTATAACACAAAATAAGTACAAAGTTGAGGAGCATTGAGGATCCAAAATTCATACACTCAACTCTTCAAGTTCGGTTGTCCATGTATAATCTATAAAAAAAATAATTGACAATTTTGCAAAAACTATATAGTGAAAGAAAAAAAGCCCGCTGACCCATACTTTTCATCTTATTTTTGAAACTATTTAAACTACATTTTGATAAATTATTAAAAAAGTCTATGGATTTAAATCTAATCATAGTCATTTTGTACCATAATCATTTCTAGACTTTTTAAAACACACTGTTGACTGCTATACCCCTATTTTTGACAATTTTACCTGTTATGTCTGTTGTTTTTTTCACACATCGATGTCATTATAATGGACATTTTTGCGTATGTCATACAAATGGCAGGTTAAGCTAGCTATAAAACCAGGTGTAATTCCAAATTTTCTACAAAAGAAAATGTTTGTACCAAGTTAGGAATATGACAGTTGTTATTCATTCGTTTGATGTGTTTGAGCTTTTGATTTTGCCATTTTATTAAGGACTTCTCGTTTTGGGTTTTCCTCGGAGTTCAGTATGTTTGTCATTTTACTTGGCCTGTAATATTAAACAGCACAAATCATCAGATAGCTAAATTAATCCTTACAAATTTTTTTTCAGTAATGGCAACCCCAGACGGTGCAGAGCAGCGAGATCACTGTACATGAAACAGAGACATCTGCAAGAAGGTTAATACTTTAACTTAGATTCCGAAGAGAGCAGTACAATGAAGTTACAATTTAAAATGAAATATAAGTAATAAATGTTGAAATGAATAAAACAAATGTGTAAGCCTGTAATAAGAAAAAATCTTCAAACGTTAGAGAAATGTCTGTTTAGCACTCAATAGTTCTTCAATATACCTGTAAGGTTCGTTAATAACTCATCACTTTTATCTTATTTAGTACTATGTATGTAGTACAATAATAAAATTGTCAGAAAAAGAACCTTTCTACTTAAATGGTGAAATAAGTATGAAGCCTGGTAAAGTTTTAAATGCATATAAACACGTTCAAAAAAGTATGTGAAAACAAAAAACACAATAGTTCAGATGCTTTGTCTCGCTTTTGAACATTTATTTTAGGTTTTTGTTCTATCTTAACAATGTGACACTGACAAACTTTTGTTAACAGGTCATTGAAAAATTGAAATTGACATTGACTTCTCATACATATTCATCAATAAAAGCATAGCAAAAATAATACATCATAAGATTTAAAAGTTTTATTTCGGAATAGATACATAGAAGTAAATAGTTCTGATAAGTAAGAGACGATTTAACATAAATCATCAAAACTAGAAAAGGACGTAAATCAAAATGTGACACAACTAAAGTCATCCGTTCATAGACATGTTCTAGAGAATAGTTTCTATTACATCATGATTGATTACAAAGCGGTTTTGTAGCTATCGAAAATTTTATAAGCTCCTGAGGTAATACAAAACTTTCTATTCGACAGAGTATAAAAATATTAAGATTAGACCGTTGGTTTTATCGTTTGAATGGTTTTACACTAGTATTTTTTTAGGCCCGTTATAGCTTAAATGAGAGACGAAAGATACCAAAGGGACAGTCAAACTCATAAATCCAAAACCAAGTTCGGTGTGAGCATATGTACCGTGTTGAAGACCGTACATTGACCTATAATGGTTTACTTTTATTAATTTTGACTTTGATGGAGAGTTGTCTCATCGGTTTTCACGCATCTTCCTATTTCTAAGAAAGTCATTGGCTGCTAAAAAAAGGTCGAATGAATAATGTGTTATTAAACGGCTTGAAAGAAAGAACTTTTGATAAGATCAGGGAGGTATTAGAAAGTTATGGAAAGGAAAATGTACGATTTGATTCATTGGTGTCCCTTAGTAAAGATGTTTAAAAGTATCTCTAATTCTCAAAATGAGATGATTATTGTATGTACTATAATATAACAGTATTTTTCTGATTAGAAATTAACCCTTTAGACAGCAAATTATATAAAACAGCTAAAAGATGTAAATTGTTAATCATTTGGTTTATTTAGAAATTAAGCAGTAGCCCATCCAATATTTGACCAGTAGGTGTTTTCGTGATCATCTTTTCAATGGCAAAAAAATCATTCTGTTTTATATTAATTAAGCAATTCTATTCCTTCAATTGGCCTAGTTTATTACAACAAATCTGACAAATCTCGCTTATGACATCCCTTTTAAGAATCACAGTCAAATTGTTTATCACGGGTTTGACTAAAATTTTCATTTTTGATACGTACAAAACTGATTATCATCCGAATTTCTATGATGCGGACACACAATTCTTCTTGTCTTCAAATTAGCATGGAATTGTATCTGCATTGTGATCTTTTGTCGATAATTCGCTTTGAATGAAGGAATAACTAGACACAATCGCCTAAAATAGTAAAAAGTTGACAAACGCAAACACTTACTCAACAGTCAAGGGTCACTATAATATTCAAGAGACAAATGCATCAAAGAGATTAACTGCAGGTTCGCAATAGCCTCTACAGTCATATATTTTGTAACATATTTGCAAACTACTGCAATATGTTTCATGTAATTATCATTAATTTATACATTTTAGAATACTACTATAATGACTATGGAAGTAAGTATATACTAGTATGATCTCTGAATCTTTGTTTGATAAGCACAAGACAACAATGTGCACACATTTGAAAACACTCAGAAAATATTCTTTCAAAAACTTAAGATTGATTTTTACAAAAACTATAATTTTTGAATAAAAGTTATTAGTTTTAAATTCGTTGTTTGTTAAGTGGTTCTGTTATTCATTTACGAATTATATGGATAAAAGTGATTTTAAAATTTAAATTATGCGTTTCTTTCTTTTATAAAATGATCGCCAAACGCTTTGATACTCATTTATGGATTGGAATAATAGTGGGCTTAGGGTTGACCCCCAAGACGTCTATGCATCATAGTACAAATATATATGTTTTGATTTGCTTTCTGCAAAGTGTATTTTTATCATGGTATGTTTTGATAGCCGATATTTATATTTATTGAGGTTATAACGCTTGTATTAAAGTTACTTAATTGTTTCTTTTGCTTTAAAATTAGGAAGCAGTGATTGCCAGTTGGTCATCTCTCAACCAGAGAAAAACGTGCTCAGCGTCTTAACTTTGTTATTGCATGACAAAAGAGACAAAAGATATAGAAAGGAATATTCAAATTCATATGTCAGAAACAAACTGACAATAACATGGCAAACAGCGAAACATGATTAACGTCAAATAACATTATACAAAACACAACATAGAAATAAAAAGACTAAGTAACCCGAACTCTGACAAAAACGGAATAGACCTCATGTGTTCTGGAAGGGTAAAATCATCCTGCTCCACAAGAAGTAGATATTTATTCATAATATGCAGGCATTTGATTAGACATTACTCTATGTTTTTATATTTTTTGTTTTACAGAATAACAGTTGTACATGTAATTGACTAATGTGTAAATTAAACACACACTTGCTGGATAAAGTGAGGAAACTTTTAATGTGAAAACATATAGTTTCTTCGCTCACAGAAAATTGACTTTTGTTTTTTGTACAAGGAAGAAAATATAGCTTAGCATGACCTTATTTATTATTTTGTTATTGATAATATTTCATATAAATATTTATTGATTGAGTATATTCTATAATATTAAATCTTAATGAAATGACAAAATAAACTATCAACTAATTGTTGTACTGATTGTCTTAACTAGTTCCAAAATCAGGCATTACATTCTTGTAACAAAGATAATCTGCAGAAAAGAAGAAGTTTTTCAAAGCATACCTTTTAGAAATTTACCCAGAAAATAAGCGGTATACGAGAGAAAAAAAATCAGAAACTGCATATCTGTTAATTCCGTAATGCTTTTATGTTATTGTTTTAGTATAATTTTGAAAATACTTTGAACGACAAAATTCATTTATATCTCTTCCTGTGTGACATTTACATTCTGGCGTCAAACTCGCGACTTTACACTAGAGTTGTTGTGAACCTTACCAGACAGTCACATGACTTAAATTCATATATTTCAATCCTTAATGGGTTGATTAAAACAAAATATATATAAATAAGTAATGAAAATAGTTGTTTAATTTAATAGATGCGTTTTTGTACTTTCTTGTAAATTATTTGTTTGATTTGTTTGATTTGTGATTGTAATACAGTGATGACTGATGTACCCATGATTTGAGATTGTAATACAGTGATGACTGATGTACCCATGATTTGAGATTGTAATACAGTGATGACTGATGTACCCATGATTTGAGATTGTAATACAGTGATGACTGATGTACCCATAATTTGAGATTGTAATACAGTGATGACTGATGTACCCATGATTTGAGATTGTAATACAGTGATGACTGATGTACCCATGATTTGAGATTGTAATACAGTGATGACTGATGTACCCATAATTTGACAATTTTACGTGTTATGTCTGTTTTGTTCACGCATCGTTGTAAATATAATGGAATTTGATGATACTATCGTTTTGATTATGCTGTTATTACATTTCCACACAATCTTATCAAACAAAAAGCAATCCTATTTCAATCAAATTATCATTTGTATTTGCTACAACTCATGTTTATTATTAGAAAGGTAGATTTGCTAGATAAACTTACTGAAGGTGTTCATTTTCTTCTTGATAATATAATGTACGTTCCGTCAATAACGTTTTTAGTCAAGTTGTAAGTATTAATTTGGAACCATTTGCGCCCTTTTAATGTCAGACTTGTCATTGTACTATAATGAATCACAGTCTATGACCAAATTCAGTAAAAACCTATATAATTTGGATTTAATTGATAAATTCAACAACACTTACCGTTATCTTGATGCTAACGTTTTTTCGTTAAAAAGAATCAAGAATTTTCTAAATATATTGCTAAAATTTACATATAGAAACTTACTTTGTACAAATCAAATATAAAAGATAATAACTATCCTTACCTAGATATCGATATTTCAGTTTTACATGGGGGAGGGGGGAATTAAGACTAAAATTTACGGCATAGGAGACGATTCCTCGTTCCCTAATGTTAATTTTCCTTTTTTGGTCGGTGATGTTTCTTTTGCATCATCTTACAGTGTTCTATATCCCAACTTGTTCACTTAGCATGTGTCTGTTGGGACGTTTTAGATTTCAAAGAGCGTAATATATGTATTATTAGTAAATTATTTATTCAGTGATTTCGTAACACAAATAACTTCAAATCTTTATTAAATTCTTCAATATTTAAAATATATAGTTTTCAAGGTTGGCTCAGACGGGAAAGCACGGAAATGTAGAAACAAATCCTTTAAATAAACTTCTTCTAAAAGGTTATAAATTGAACACTGTACTGAGATCTTTGAATATTGTTTTTATTGGTATCAATTTTGATTGTGTTATCAGAATTTCAAAATCAAACGTAATATCATTTAATACTCATATTTACATCCATGGCTCTACAATCTGTCGATACCATCATAGATTTGCAAAAGGTATGTATTTCTCTGACTGTTAATGACATCTTTACTAAATCTATTGGATGTTGATATTTAAGTCCTATATGCCTGATCTCTTTGTTATAAGTTGTTATTTTGGATATCTTCTATGAGTGTCTTGATTTGGGGTCCCTCGTTTCTGTATTATTTCACTTTTAGATATTTTTTTGTCTATTCTTAATTCAAATTGCTCCTTATTCTCTATTCTGTATGTTTAAGCGGACTATTAATTTTTTTGTCTATAATTAAAATTTAGAATGGAAATGGGGAATGTGTCAAAGAGACAACAACCCAAGTCACTGGTAGTTTCAATGGAATACTAGTATATATAAAGATTTAGTAATTATGCAAAATCCCTGAAAAATCAGAGATTCTACATAATCCCTGATTATACGAATTCACTATAACATATATATGTACACTGACTTTATTTTATAAGAATTATACTATCAATCTAATTTGCTAATATCACTTACCTTGAATTCGTTACAAAACGTATACCATCAGGGTTTTTTTAGCATCCATAAGGTGTATCATACCACTGCCAATCAAGAAAACGTCCTTTTTGTAGACGTAGTGATGCTTGCTTTATCAGGACATGTCTTTACTAATCCTCACTTTCCTTGACTCTCATAGAAAAAAGGTTTTGAAAATTACTGATATCTGAGAAAAATTCAAAACGGAAGGTCCCTAATCAAAAGCTAGCAAAATCAAAAGTTCAAACACATCAAACGAATGGATAACAATTGTCATTTTTTTACTTGGTACAGACATAATCTACTAACCGTCAATTGGAATGCAACTGGCAGATATGAAATAGTAAAACACAATTGACATCAAATCAATAGTCCATGCGTGCTCTGACATATAACCCCGTGTATGAAGAACCAATTTATGCATTAACTTATGTTTCGGAATAAAGATATTAAAAGACCGACAATCGTTTAAAAGGTTCCTGAAATAAAAAATACACGTGCACATTGAAGAAATGAAATCACTGTTTAGATTTTTAACTTTCACTGTCTTTACTATTACTAGTTGAATGCAAAGTGGTGTATTAGAACGTAACATTAAGTGTTATGTTATATACATGATGTCAATTTTAAAAACTTATTTTATAACCCTGAATTACACAGACATTTAGTGCAGCATTTCAACGTGTAAATTTCTTCATGTTAACATAACTTTACGGATTAGTATCTTGTTAAATATACTACTTAATGCAAATGTTGTGTTATGTTCTGAATGAAGAACTATTAATATAAAGTGTTATTTCATATGTAAGATGCAAATCCTTAAATGTGAAAAAATATTTTGCTTCAAGCTGTTGTACTAAACTTCTATGCGTTGATTTTTTGTTGTTGTTAGTTAAATGAAAATAATCTGTGATCATGTTGAAACTGTTTATCACGAAGTGTGTTGTCTTGATTATATTTCTTATCAAACTCAACGCCATAGCCGCACAATTAAAGAAGACGTGGGTATGTGTTTGTATGGAGGAACTGTCTTCTATCCTCGATGACCCCCTCATCATTCAAAATGCAGGTGATGGATCAGAACGGTTATTCATTGGTGAACAAAAAGGTGTAGTTCATGTTTTCAATAATAACGGAGTTAAGTCTAAAACACCATTCTTAAATATAACAGAGAACGTTAAGACTGGAGGTGAAAGAGGTTTACTTGGATTAGCCTTTCATCCTAATTTCAAGAAAAATGGTAGATTTTTTGTATACTATTCCAGTAGAGCAAAACCAAAGAACTCATCAGATGACCACGTTACTCGTTTGTGTGAATTCAGTGTATCGCGGCAAAATCCGGGCATTGCTGATAAGTCATCAGAAAAATTAATCATGGAAATACAACAACCATTCAGTAACCATAATGGAGGAGAGGTAAGGAAATCTTTCAATGACGTTTTGACTCTCGGGTATATGACAAACTGAAGATAATAATTACAATCCTTTAATGACATTTTGGCTATCGGGTATATCGGGGTATATTGAATTGAAGAGAAGTATTGCAATCCTTAAATGACGTTTTGGCGTTTTGAACTCGGCAAAAGTTAGACAAACAAAAGGTTATGAAATCCTTTGACCACGTTTGATTCAGAAAAGGCGAAACAATCCGTCAACGACGTATTAACTCTCGGGTATATATTAGATTATGAAAAGGTTAAACAAAACTTCAACGACGTTTTTTTAAACTGTTAGGTACATATTAGATTGAATAGATGTTATACAATCCTATATTAAAGTTCAACCTCGCAGGCATATGTTGGATTGAGAAAAGTTTAGGCAATCTTTTTAAGGTATGTTATCTCTCGTGATATGTCAGATTGAGAAAAGGTTATGCAATCCTTCAACGACGTTTTATCTCTCGTGTATACTTTAGATTGATAAAAAGATATACAATCCTTCAACAAAGTTTCATCTCTATGGAAAATGTTTGGTTAAGAAAATATTAGGCAATCCATCAACGACGACTCTCAGTTATATGTTAGATTGAGATAAGATTGGGCAATCCATCAACGAAATTAACTCTCAGTTATATGTAAGATTGCGAAAAGGCTAGACAGCGACGTCTCAACTCTCGGGTATATGTTAGATTGAGAAAAGCTAAGGCAATACTACAACAACGTTTTGACTCTCATGTACATGTTAGATTGCAAAAGGTCTTGCAATCCTTCAAAAGAGGGACGAAATATACCAAAGGGACAGTCAAACTCATAAATCTAAAACAAACTGACAACGCCATGGCTACAAATAAAAAAGACAAACAGACAAACAATAGTACATATGATACAACATAGAAAACTAAAGAATAAACAACACGAACCCCACCAAAATCAACGTAGTTTTAACTCTCGGGTATATGATAGATTGGGAAAAGGTTAGGCAATCCGTCAACAACGTTAACTCTCGAGCATATGTTAGTTTGAGAAAATGTTAGACAATCCTTCAACCACAATTTTACTCTCAATTGTATTATAGATTGATGTGAAACATTCCTTAAACATGATTTGTCTCTCTGGTTTAGCTTAAATTGAGGTATGGTTGGGCAAGACTTCAACGACGTTTTACCTTACGGGTTATGTTGGATTAATGAGATATCATACAATCCTTGAATGGCATTTCGACTGGATTTTATGTTAAACAGACTAAATATGTTATCACCATGACTGAATAATTACTGTTTCTGTATTATTTCGTAAATTTTGTTAAAAAATAGATTTAAGAACGAAATGCATATGGTAAGTCGTATTTGATTGTGTCTTACATTAGAAAAATGGGATTGCTACATTAATAAGTTGAACAAATCCGTGACAACATATGACACCGGTACTCCTTAAAGATAAACAGAATTATGCATATTGTAAACAACTCACTTTCATAAAAAAAACATATAGGAAACACAAAATCTTAAATTAAGAGTTAACAGTAGCATGCTTGCAGATTCAAGTTCACCTGTTGACAATATAATTGTTGCTATTGCGGTTAATGACGATGCATCAGGAAACAAAAAATCCAACTAAAAGATAATCTTTAAATATAATTCTGCTTTTATCATAATGAAGCAACTGAAAAAAAAGTTTAAATCATACAAATTCAAATAACTTTAATGAGATCCGGGCGAAAACGATAAATGAATCGCTTTAATTGGTACCAACAGGATTACAAATAACATGTTGAAACATTTGATAAATGTTGACAAGGAGAATATTTACAGCTTAATTCGTAACAATTCCAATAAGTATCTTATTCAATACAGAATAATGCCATATATTAATTGCAGCAAAGATATAATCTTATGCTAGTAGATGAATATGTATAGAGTCGAAAATGGCGACCACAAAAGACAAAATTCAAAAGTCTCAAATAAGGGGATATTTCAAACAGAACTTGACAGAACAGACAAGATTTCGATTAAAAAAATATAAATAGAGAAACATGAAAAATTATTAAAATAATATCTTTTTTTTACAAAAATATGACATATGAATTCATGTGTGAAAACCATGACAGTTAACATGCTTTGCTTGTAAGCATACTTGGTCTTACAATTTTTGAATTCATGTGACTTCAACTATCGACTTTTTTCTAGAATTTGAATTACTAGTATAATATGCCTATATTTTTGTTGTGTCCTTCTAAATAGGTGTTTAGTATATTCTGTTTGCAGTCTGTTGTGCTATTTATTATTAAGTGCTGAATCATAGGGAAATTGTCCAAATGATAAGTAAACTCTTTCAGTTGTCTTTCACAAGATAATGTCGATTCTTTTAATTAATTTTATTCAGATTATATTTGGAGAAGACGCTAAACCATTATTTATTTATTTAGATTATATTTGGAGACGACGGTTTTCTTTATATATTTATTTAGATTATATTAAGGGACTATGGTTTTCTTTATGTATTTATTTAGATTATATTAAGGGACTATGGTTTTCTTTATATATTTAGTAACACTATATTAAGGGACTATGGTTTTCTTTATATATTTATTTAGATTATATTTGGAGACGACGGTTTTCTTTATATATTTGTTGGTGATGGAGGTTCCGCGGGAGATCCAAGAGGATTTGCTCAAAACAAGTAAGTAAGATTGTACAATAAAAGACGTGAATAAAAGACATATTTTTTAACAAGTATAACAGCTATATTTTTGTTTATAAACACGGTAATACGCCAATTTGTCATTCGACTTGATCAAATAAACATACTAATTTTATAAAAAGCCTTTTAAACAGACAGATGCACAGGACATACTAAATGCATGTAATACATACACTTAGTCTCCTTCTTTCTAACCACATTGACGTAAGGGAGCGTAAAGTGATGGAGTTGTTGATTATCTTGCCCTTTATTTTGAATTTACACGGATCCTAACAAAAGATGTCCCGACGCAATAATTTTTTTTAATGAAACTCTCAATCATTGTTGAGTATACAATAACTTTCAGAATAAATTTACTGGTGACCGTAGGAAAGCATGGGTTTCGTTGCTTTGGGTTCATACGTAGGTAAGACATATATAGTTGTAGTCCCAACCTGTAAGTTATAAGTGACTGCACGAAAGAGGTTATGCGACAATTCAATACATTTTTTTTACTGTATTTTTCGGTTTGATAAATATAATCTGCATAGTTTGACATATGATTTAATACCTCATGCCTTAAATGCTTGTAAATCATGTATAAGTGATAATCAGTAAAAAGTGATTTTTAGGGGTCCACTGATATTTCTTTCTTTTCAATCTTGTTTTTCTTTCATTATGAAGTGTCATTACCTTAGAACATTTTAAAAAAACATTACAGAATGTCCTTGCTAGGAAAGGTTCTGAGAATAGACATAAATAAAATGGGCAATAGACGGGGTTATGCCATACCGCCAGATAACCCCTTTATACAGAAGCGACAGACTTACAGGCCAGAAATATATGCTTACGGTGTCAGAAATATCTGGAGATGCGGAAAGGAATCAGGTGAATCTTTCTCTTTTGTATTTCATTTGTTTTTGTTCAACAAAGGTTTATTAATGAAAAATATAGATTGGGGTATATGCTTAATTTTCAAAAAAAGTAAAATTTCAGTATTCTATATGTTGATTTTGAAGGGGAAAAAAGTTTGATAAATGTTTTTTTTGTTTGCATCCTCACCCATAAAATAAAGATATTTGAACTCGTAAATGCTTCGGTGTTGACATCAATATCAATTGTATGGTCATTATTATAAATTGTCTGTTTACAAAACTTTGAATTTTTCGAAAAACTAAGGATTTTCTTATCCCAAGACTAGATTACCTTAGCCGTATTTGGCACATTTTTTTGGAATTTTGGGTCCTTAATGCTCTTCAACTTTGGATTTATTTGGCTTTTTTAACTATTTTGATCTGAGCGTCACTGATGAGTCTTATGTAGACGAAACGCGAGTCTGGCGTATAAAATTATAATCCTGGTACTTTTGATAATTATTTACACCACTGGGTCGATGCCACTGCTGGTGGACGTTTCGTCCCCGAGGGTATCACCAGCCCAGTAGTCAGCACTACGGTGTTGACATGAATATCATTTATATGGTCATTTTTATAAATTGTCTGTTTAAAAAACTTTGAATTTTTCGAAAAACTAAGGATTTTCTTATCCCAGGAGTAGATTACCTTAGCCGTATTTGGCACAACTTTTTGGAATTTTGGGTCCTCAATGCTCTTCAACTTTGTATTTATTTGACTTTTTCAACTATTTTAATCTGAGCGTCACTGATGAGTCTTATGTAGACGAAACGCGCGTCTGGCGTATAAAATTATAATCCTGGTACTTTTGATAAAATTGAGAATGGAAATGGGGAATGTGTCAAAGAGACAACAACCCGACCAAATAAACTATTTACATATGTCAAACTATTTACTTTTACTATATTTGCAATGAAAACTACACCGACCAGTAAGGTGCAGAAAAATTGCTTCGGTGTGAGCCAAGGCTCTTTGTTGGAGGCCGTACCTTGACCTATAATAGTTTACTTCTATAAATTATTATTTGGATGGAGAGTTGTCGCATTGGCACTCATACCACAACTTCCTATATCTACATATGCAAAATAAAATTTAAAAAAATTATGACCATTTCGCAAATATGATTTCCTTTTCTATGATTAAGGTAAAAAGAATGGAAGAATAATGTGTGGTGATGTTGGTCAAAACAGATTCGAAGAAGTTGATTTAATTCAAAAGGGAGCTAACTATGGATGGAATGATCGGGAAGGATTTGAATGTTTTGAAAATAAGACGTGCGGGAAAACAGGTGAGTTCTTCAGCCTTGTTTTGACTATAAAGATAAAAGTCATGTAGAAGGTACATGTCTTTAAGTTTCACCAACACAATGATTCTGTAGTAGAAACAAGTTCAGAGGAATACATATCTCTTTTAGATTTCGTGCTTTGTTTTTGTAAGACACATAATCGTATATTATCTGATTGTAATTTATCTATTCTTAACCATTGAATATGTCAAAACAGTATATGTTTCTGATTTAGGACCGGAAGTTAAACCTGTATTTGCCTACCCACACGACATCGGAAGTTCAGTTATCGGCGGACAGTTTTACAGCGGCTGTCTAAACTCTAGACTACGCCGGTTTTACATATTCGGTGACTATATGAGTGGGTGAGTCTGGTTTATAAATACAATTGGAATATCTTTACATTTTATTTGTTCATTTCTTTCATTTTATGTATTGTACATATGCACACAAAAAAAGTATCTACAACAAATAATTATGAAATTAATTTGAAGTTTCATATTGATTTTCTTTAAATTCGAGAACTAAAAAAAAAAATTTTGGCAATTTTTGAAAATTACATAAATGTATTCTAAAAATATTGTAGATTCGAGATGTCGATATACAGCTATAAGTTGAGTTTTGGCGATTTTGTAAAAGGGTACACAATTTATATCATTAAATACTTCTTTGTGTGTTTGGTGTGTTCTAAATTAGATATGTTCTTAATTAGAGACCATTGGCGGATCCAAGGGGTTTCTGGGAGGTTGGAACACCCCTTTTTTTTGGCCGATCAATGCATTTGAATGGGAACATATAGTTGGACCCCTCTTGTCCTGGGTTGGGAACCTCCTTTTTAAAATGGCTTTATCCGCCCCTGGAGACATGGGTCTAACATAATATTTAGGTTGATTCGATAGTTGCGGACTTGCGTGTCTTATCGCTATTTTCTTGCTAGATATTTATACTTTCGAAACTTTTACGACCTTCATGATTTGGTTGACCGTAATGGAATATTTGTGTCACATATGACTATGGGTATGTTTCACTTGTCTTGACCTCTACATAACCGATGTGACATATAAAGAGGCTGTTCAAGTAAATATCAGTCAAATCCTATGATATAGGTGGCATAACATAATTTTTTTTCCACTGAATTTTTCGTTCCAATGCAATGATTGTATCATACAATGGATATATATATATATACATATGTCAAGAATATTTTTAATCAAAAGCGGATGGCTCAGAAAGTGATTTTAAAGTTCACTAATAAGGCAACAAAATTTTGTACAAAATAAAGAGTTATCTCCCCTTTTCAATGAATTTTCAGTGCTTTCTATGTATTTTTTCTCTTTATTTGTTGCAGTTAATAAAAAACATTCTCTTATGGTTGGGGCCTGTTATCTATTTCTCGCATGAAAAGATAATTCTCGTATCACACTGTCCGGAGTGTGATACGAAAAAGTGATACGAAAAATGCGTTAATTTGATTGGCCAACGAAACCTCCTGAAACGATATTGCGGCATTTTCATTGGCTATTCTTTAGGTCATTGTTGACAGTTAAAGGTCACAATGATGTACATTTCCTCCATTGCAACGGAGATAAGCGATTTCTTCAATAATATAGAAAATACGCACACTTTTCACCTTATTATATATTCTTATTCAAATATTATTACATTCTGAAGCGTACAAAATGTTTAAAAAAGTCTTATGTTGAAGATTGACGACGAACAGGACATATGACGTCACAATGCAGTTATGTTCAAGCGACTGGGTCGACGTTTCGCGGATTTTTTTTATTAAGCACAAAAAGCATGTTTACCATAAGAGAAATAGGTTTCACAACTCGGGAGAATTAGATATCGTTTGATATCAACTCTCTTTATTTAATTTAAATAGTAATAACAAACTCGCCACAGGCTCGTTTATTATTATATTGAAATTAAATAACTCGAGTTGATATCAAGCGATATCTTAATTCTCACTCGTTATGAAACCTATAACAATCTAACTTTGAGAAAGAATGAATTTGTGATATGAAATAGTTGAAAAAATTTTGAAAAAAAAAAAAATATGTCATGTGCCATCCACTGCCTGGTTTTTCCATGGACACCCTGGATTACTGGTAATGAGTGACACGTTGTACGTCATTTGTGATTAAGAACTGTTTACTATTGAAGGACTCATCGATGGTTTACTGCTGGGTGTATTTTGCTCAATCTCAGTCTAGTTATCTGTGCATTGTTTTGTGTACTGTTGACTGTCTTTATTGTTTTTCATCTTTTTAAATATATTGTATGTTTAATTCATCTAATGGTCATGTAATAACAGTATTCGTTTTGGAAAGTCCCCTCTGGATACCTAAAAGCTGAAATTATCAACAGTTAATCTATAACTCGTCATCTTTCTTATAGTACTAGTATATGTTTTAAATTCTACCGTACATCGGTATCAACTGGAAAACTTCCTGGACTGATAAAAAGCTTTCTAGGTTCATCTAAAGCGAAATGAGTACACTTTTGATGCACCTCGTATACATGTATAGTAAGCTGTAAAAAAACATGACAATATGAGAGGAAATTCAAGATACATATTTAGTGTTGGCTATAACATGACCTGCATGTAGAAAAGGAAAATGAAGATTGACTTACAAGTAAGAAGAATGACAAAATGTATAAAGGGGTAGGTCCGATAAGGGCCGAATTTGGCCTCAAATTTCAAGTTCATGTAACGAAAGATTTGGGACACTTTTTAAACACTTAAGTGTCTATTTCAAGTGGTTCAATTAGTTAACGTGAGCGATTTTAACCGATTTGGTCATTAAAAATGCTCCGATTACAGCTAAAATTTGAAATATCTATCAAATATGCCCAAAAAAACGTCACTTTTCAGATGGTTTTTGTCAAATATGAAAGTGGCGGCATCCGTGTTCATCCTCAACCTTTATATGTATTATGTATTATTATCAAATACAACTAACATTTCAATATTATGAATGCACACGAATGCGGCCACTTTAATTTAATACGGAAACCGTGTAAAATTTAACTAAAATGCTTAAATTGTAAAGATTTCAGTAATTTAGCATGACTTAATGATGTTAGTATCCGATATCTATGAATTGCATTGTCAAAAACAGTCCATATTTGTGTAGCAGAAGCAGTCTGCTTTCCAATAAAAAGCTAAAAGATGTTCACAATTCTGTAAAACTGCAATATTTTGGGGCCAAAAAGGGATCTCACTCAAATTACTCCTGTCATATTCCCATTGAAAAAATACATGCCAGTAGCAAATACATAAGGACGGAATACAAATCACATTTACTTGTGATTTCCTTAGTAAGATGGTTTCTGCTTCCAAGGAAGCGATTGAAATAAGTATTTTAATGGAAAAGATGAAATCAATTATTTGCCACCATTATAGATCCAATACTGATAAAAATGTTAATGAACACCAACATTCAATCAATTGACACTTTTGTATGAAATTAACATCACGCGGGCGACACAAATGGAGAAGAAAATGAGTTTTTCTTAGACACCTGCGGTCACTCCTTATTTGTATTTGGGTCTCTTTTTTTATTCTTATTGTTATATATTGAGATATTCATATGTTCGAAGTCTGTATGTCTTGATCGATTATAGTTTTGTCTATCATCTTTTATTAAAACTCACCGTGCATTAGAACGTTCACATTCGGTTATGTTGTATGGATAACGAATTCACGTAAGCTTGTATGTAGTCGGTAAAACCGGAGTAAAAGACTCCAGACATTTTTTAATTTGCTAAGAAAGTACTTCTTATTACTGACTGTTGATAAACTCATCATATATACCAGATGATGTACGCTAAATGCGCTTTTCGTTAACACAAGATTTATCAATGGCGCTAACATACACATATTTAATATGCAAAATGTAATGACACTACCTTTACCCGGATTCTTACCTAACAAAAATGTATATCAAAATAAAAGTATATTACAGGTGTAGGTAAATAAAGGCAACAGATGTATACCGGTGTTCAAAAGTCATAAATCACAGGTGTAGGTAAATAAAGGCAACACAAGTATACCGATGTTCGAAAGTCATAAATCACAGCTGACGTTCAATAAAGGCAACAGAAATATACCGGTGTTCGAAAGTCATAAATCCCAAGTGTAGGTAAAATGGTAAAATAAAGGCAACAGAAGTATACCGGTGTTCAAAAGTCATAAATCACAGGTGTAGGTAAATAAAGGCAACAGCATACCGGTGTTCGAAAATCATAAATCCCAGGTGTAAGTAAATAAAGGCAACAGAAGTATACCGGTGTTCTAAAATCATAAATCACAGGTGAAGGTAAATAAAGGCAACAGAAGTATTTTGCAGAAAATTGTTCCGTCTGATTGAGAAACCCAAGATAAATAAATGGAATGGACGAGAACTGCGACTTTGTAATTCAACGCAGTGTTCTTCACCTCTTACTAATACACATGAAACTTATATTACATCTTTTGGACTAGACGAATCAGGTAAATATTAGAATATAACTTTTCATCATTACCTTTTAATTCATGATCTTTTCGACATATTTGACCAAAACGAGTTTTAACAAACTTTTAAAAATAACATGAAAATGAAATGTGTCAACCTTACCTTAAATCGAAACATAGTTCAATGTTCGACTTCACAATGCAATATATTTGATTGGCAAAAACCTTTTGCTAATAAATGTAAATATGATATAAGACCTAAAAATGACACGGTTTCGGTAGTCTTTGCAGTTATGTAGTAAAACTTTGGAAAACCTTAAGAAGTAAATGTACGACAAAACTCAAACATATGAATATTGGTGTTAATAGTAGAAGAATGTGTCCTTTTTTAAATCTTTTCCTTTACCATGAAATCGTCTAGGAATCCACAGAGAATATTACTTCCAAAAGGTCACAATCTAGTATGATATAGTTTGTAAATAAAATGTCAATTCAACTGCTAAGAATTTCAATGTTTAACGATGTCTATGTCTGAAAGTTTAACCTAAGTGTGTGTATATATATATAGTTGTCACGGAAATCTCGAGAATACTGTACAAAGGAAAGTCCTAGAAAACTGGAGACTGGAAGTTTCTAGAAATTGTAAGAAGTTTGAATAACGCATCTTTTTTTATGATCATTCTGGAAACGTTTTGTAAGTCAAATTGAAAGTTCCAATCATTCCATCAGTATCTATGACTGTTTCAGTGATTTATAAACTGCACAGTTATAAGATTATTTGTGAAAAACTATCAGACAAAACAAATTAGGCCAACATAAATAAACATAATAATTACAAAATCATAACAACATAATCTAACATAGAGAAGAGTAAAACATTCCGGATTCTATATGAAATAGGGTAGCACATTTCTCATTGGGATAAAATAATGTTTAAGATACTTTGACTGTAGCTCAAATTCAAAATGTTTTCAGGAGAAGTATACATGGTGGCACGAGGTGGAACGAACGCAGGAAAGCTCTATAGAATTGTTGATCCTGTGAGGTAAGTTTTTATAAGGATTAATATAGGGAGAAGCGGGGAATACGTCAAGGTATCACACAAAGAATTTGAATTAATAAAAAATAGTTATAATTGACTTCCGACGCAGTTTGTACAGTTTCGATTGTATAGTTTCTAAAACCGAGTAATAATGTCTTTTTGGACTGCTAATCTAATGTTGTCAATATTATAATATATATACCTATCGTCTAAGTGGTGGTATGGCTAGCTATAAAACTGTACTTTTTACAGTTATTAATGCAGGCACGAGTATTTGAGAAATAATCCAAACACATTTACAAGTTATGGCTGTTAATAAATGGGCCTGAAATAAAATTAGTACAGTGTTGATATCAGTACATAACATGCAGTCAGGATTTTTAGTTAATACTTTATTTTTTATTATGTCATAGAAATGGTGATCCCAGAAAGTGCAAAGCAGCAAAAGCACTGCAAGAAAAAATGAAATACCTCAAACAAGGTATTTAAGTTAAATTAGATTCAAACAAGAATAGAACAGAAAACTGAATGTCAAATTCAAACTAAAATCGATACATTTTCTTGTTTTACCTATAGCAAAAAGTGTTTCTAGCATCTAGTAGTGAACAAATATCGGCATTCAATGAGCGATTAGAATTAACCATATTATTAATGGTAAATTCAATCTTATCGGCTCCGTCAATTTCATCCTGGTTTTTTTTGTTAAAAAAAAGGGGGTAAAGGGGGGAGATACCAAGGGGAAATTCAAACTCATAAGCCGGCGATATGACAAACTGACAAAAATCTACCAAACCACAAACAACAGTATACAAAATGAAACATAGAAAACTGATGACTTAGCAACTGGATTCGAACCCTACTTATCACCGGAGGTAATTGTGGATGACATCTGTAAAATTGTGTAAAATATAAGTTCTTCAATAGCTCTTCATAGCAGTACAACTAAGACTTTGTTCAGTTGTCTTTTTTTTCATTTGTTTGTAGGATAAGTCAAAACAGCCAAAGTCAGAAGACAATCCGTAGTTGAACAAAATTGCTAATGAAGCGAAATAACTGGAAGATAATAAATAAATAAATAAATAAATATAGACAAATGCAGTATTCATCGATATTATTTTTTCTTCTTTTTGTTGAAGCTTCTTTTCCGGAGTTAACAATTGATTAAAAACCAGAGAAACCCAAATCTGGTCAATTGTATTTTCTCCCCAAAATACATGACTTGTGAGGTTAACAAACTGCAACCCGGCTGAGAAAATCTTGGAATTCGTAGACCTCTATTTAAGATCTCATATAGAAAATCGTTCTTTACACATTCAAGACACCAAAGATTACTTTCGTAAAATTATATCAATGAAGGCTCTTCCTCCGGAAACTATCTTTGTCCTTTCGGACGTCACCTCATTGAATAACAACATACCTCAGACTCGTACAAGGAAACATGATACTAATGAAACAATTTAGACCACCCCACCGAATGTTTATTCAATTACTAGTAGTCCAACTGGTTACTCTGGTTCTGAAATGCAGCAATTTCATCTTCAATGGTGAACATAACAGAAATGAGGACGAAAACAACACCGTCTTATGCCAATGTTTTATAGACAAATAAGAGAAACAAATCATTTCAACATCCATATTATCTAATTCCATGTCTTGGTTCTGTTCGATCAATGATGTTAACATAAAATGGATTGAATCTCAACAAAAACTGGATGATTTTAATTATCAAACATGCAAACAACACCCACCAGTTAATCAACAAATTCACATTTGAAGGTTGTAAGTATTCCAGTGGGCACTAATTGTGCCCTTTTAATATCAGACTTGTTGTTTTGAACTGTTATAAATCAAAGTTCATGACCAAACTCAGTAACGACCCGCCTAAACTTAATTGATAATTTGTACAAAACTTACAGTTATCTTGATGATATTTTTTGCGTTAAATAATCAAGAATTTTCTAAATGTACTGCCGAAATTAACTCAAAGGAACTTACCTTAAATAAATCAAATTTGTACGGATAAAACTGTCCCTTCCTAGATTAAGATATTTTGGTTGTACACGGGAATCTCCATAAAATTTACGACAAAAGGGAGGATGTTTTGGTACTTATACATACTCGGATTTTTATAATGTAGCTTGCAAAACCAAGAATGCTGTATACCTTATTCAAAGTCGACAACACTACCTGTACTGTGTTTCCAGCGCTCTAGACCACTCGGCCACCTAGACTGAAATTAAAATCCATCTTTGGCCTAATCTTACCTTTTCTCGTCAGCAGAATCTAGAGTATATACAATAATATACAATAATATACATGTATATATAAAACATCTAGATACAAGTCAGCGATATTTCTGACCAGGGCTAAGGGTCGTTATGAGTAACGATACAAGTACAGAGTAAATAAGTTATATAAACGCCTTAAAAGTGTACAAGACAACATCAATATTAAAAAGGAAAACTGAGATATAATCGTCTGTAAATATTTACGAAAAACAGATATCCTTTATTTGAGGAAAGATATCTGTTATACATTTTACTTTATTTTGGAATTTTTTTGGATAATTACATTTCATGTTTTCATTTTTGGGACTCGGTGTAAATATAGTGCTCAATCATGTTTCGATCTTGACAACTATATAGGATTTAGGTAATACAAAATCGTGTATTGAATACGAAAAAAAATCAGAAGATAGATGTAAATTAAAATACTGACAGTTTGGTAAACTTTGGTAAATGCGCATGCAATATAAAAAGGCTTTTGTATGAAAACTGCCACAGAAATTTAGCGGGCTAACTAAGCAGGATCTGCTTACCCTTCCGGAGCACCTGAGATCACCCCAAGTTTTTGGTGGGGTTCGTGTTGTTTATTCTTTAGTTTTCTTTATTGTGTCAAAGTACTATTGTTTTTCTGTTTGTCTTTTTCATTTTTAGCCATGGTTTTGTCAGTTTGTTTTAGATTTATGAGTTTGACTATCCCTTTGGTATCTTTCGTCCCTCTTTAAGAGTGATATTTAACTAGAAATACTTCTTTGCTTTTTTGACCTACATAGTAAATGCATTTAAGGTCCAATTACCATTTCAGATAAATACATACACCTTATCAATCTATATACACTAAAAGTATTTAAGCAACTGCTTATAAAAACAAACCTAACTTATAAACTTTAACATCAACCAATAAACCATGGATATTGGTTCACGGTTAGATAATACCAGCCAGACATGTTCACCTTGAAATCAATCCACACCACCAATCATAATTGACTTACTGCTTATGATACAGTATTCTTGATGAAAACCATCCATAAAACTTTAACTTGATCAGTGATCGATGAAATAGGTTGAGTTGAAGTGAACCTTGTCTGACAAACACATAGACTTTTTAAGTATCCTATTTATGGAATTTATTATATATAAATTGTGAAATTAAGATGTCAGAAATAAACAATACAGGTATTGTCAGTTACTCAACTCTGAAAATAAGGTCAAGGATAATGGACATTTGACAGACTGAAATTTGTATCATATCAATATACAAGGTATGCAGCATTCAGGTATTCTTCCTTTAAAAAGAATTTTACAAAATTAAACGATTTTGGTCTTAAAACAGCCTGTAACAAGTCAGAAATATGGCAGTTGATATCAAATAATTTTTTTCAATGTTTTTTTATGTTTGTTTTTTTTCCACTCAAAGATTTTCTTGTTGCTCTAATAATTGATGTGTTTCCTTCGGTTTAAATTTGTTACCCAGATATACATGCTGCCTTTATTTATGCCAAAGTTGCCAGATTAGCATACCTATGTATCTCCTTTCTGACACTTTCTACGCAGAGGAGGCAATAAAAAAGTTAATCATTCACAGCAAAAGAGAAGAACTTTGAATGATCTTTTCCAAATAATTTGGGTTGTACAATGTATTAATCAAATTTTCAGCAGATAGTTTGTAATGCTAAAACTACTATTCTTACTCCCTCAAGCAAAGTTGCCCATACAAAAGATTGTATATTCACTTTTGTATCTGGATGAGATTGTTTCCAACTAAGTGATATATCTTTTAATGTATCTTATCTTTAATATGACTCTAAATGTTCCTATTCATGTCAATACAGACAAATACTGTCATGACTGTCAAGTGAACAACCTCAACATATAATGAATTCAAGTGACAAAAAAGAAAATCTTTTAAAATTGGTATGCAGGTCAGAAGTTAGTTAGATTATGATGTAGTAGTGTAAAAGTGACACAAAATGATTACAATAAAACACACTTTACTTTGATGAGTGCTCAAAATAAATCATGAAAGACAAACAAAGAATATTAAATAAATTTAATTTTAATAAACAGTTTTGTTTATTTCTTAATAATAGTTTGTATACATTTAACCTACTTGTATCAATAACATTAATCAAAGAAATGCTTACAACAAAATAATGTTCATTCACTTGTATTATTTTTCCTTTTCAATACCATAATGTAGTATGATTCTGATAAATAAAAAGAACTATACAACTAACATTAAACATCAGATTTTCTTTTGACTCAAAACACCTCAAACTACCAATAAAATTGCAACGACTATTCTTTAAATCACAAATACCAACTCAATGTTGTCTATTGTATCTCTATCAAACCATAAATTTGCATATTTCATAAATCTTGCACTCAAAACATATGTGTATATCAGAATATTTTCTATGAAAGATAAAAACTTGCTAAGCTGATCATCTAATGTGAAAAATTTAATAATCAAACACCATTAAACTATACAAATGTCAAACCTGTCAAATAGGACTTCATAAACACTTATTTCTGCATCAATGAAAAAAACCAATTTAAATGTAAACAATTGCCTGATATATGATATTCTTCAATATAAGTCTGATACAATACATTTAGACAAATGTGGTCTGTAAGCAATAAACTAATAAGTAATAAGTAAAAATTGTATCTCTGATAACAGCTAATAATTGAGGTAAAATTGGTGACAAATATTCATTGGTAGGTTTATTTTTAATTGATTATCTATTTTAATAAGATTTGATATTGTAAAAACAATTCTGAATAAATGTATTAAACATAACTTTTATATCTCTATTCATTTCTTTTAACATATTTGTTTTAATAAAATATGAATAAACAAAGCACAACACAACATATATTATAACCTTTAAAATTTACACAAGATTTTTTTGACTACTTTGATATTGTTTTCATTCAATCAACCTTTCTTACATCATACACCAATTATATCAACTCTCATTGCAATTCTCTGTCTATTTACAAAAGTTAATGTTTCATTACATAGTATGTGTAGCTAAAAAACAATTTTACACAAATATCATTATAACTGTTTTGCAACAAAAGGAAAAATTTTCCTACTGAATATTTTACTTCATCTATGAAACTTTGAAAACATAACCCATCATGTATGATTTTTTTTTTCATAGAGAGGTCATAAAATTTTTTCTGAATGAGTTCAAATTTTCATGGTGGTAAAAGATTACTCTGCTGTTTTGTTGAATCTAAGCTTTACAATTTTTCTACATTTTCTATTAACAAATCTCATAAAAAAATCTTGAAAATCTATTAAACAGTCAGCTGTTGTGATGATTTTAATGTAAGGAGAGCCTTTTTCACATTTATATCTTAACAATGTATGTACCATCACACAGATCAATGAAAGAGTTCCTTCCCTTACCAATGCTGAAATTTTCTATTGTTTAAAATAGTAGGACTCTGGTTATATGATATGATTAATGTGTAGCTTTTGACTTTGATTTTCCAGAAGCAGATTTCTTGTCTTTCTTTTTCAATCCATCCATATTTCCTTTCAACAAGTTAGCATAAGCCTGCAAAATAATATTAATTGGTTAATACATTGGACCATATCCTGTTAATATCATATGTAAGCATATAAAATCCATTCTTTTTATATTCATTCTATTTATATTAGCAATAGTTTAAATAAAGCATCAATGAAAAAGAAAAAAACAATAACTTGAACTTGATCTGTGTTTTGTGGAAATAAGTATTATGTATAAATTTTATATTGTTTATAAGTTTCATAACATTTGGTTGAGGCAAAGTAAAGTTAAAGAATGTAAACCAATTTTGGGACGTATGTACATACCATTTGAAATTTGTTAACATCCTTTTGACTGACCTGAAATATATATAAACAATAATAACATGAGACATATATGTCCACATTAAATGCAATGAATTAACTACAGATATATAATATCCTTGTTTTTAAGATTCCAATAGGGAACATACTTTATATAATTGTTTAAACAATTAAAAAAAGATATATAATATATATCAACAATACATGGATTGAATTAATAGTGGCATTGAAATACTATAAAACAAACATATATATTAGCACTCCTAGTTTTGACATTAACTTGTCGTCTTTGTGTCAATTCCTTTTGGTGATTTCCTATCAAAGCTGAAGTTTTTATATTAAAGAAAATCTGGTTTGATATATTAACCATGTTTATATCAGTGTATTTTTTTCTCTCATGAAAATAAGGTAAAGAAAATCCTAAAAAATATTGAATTGATGAAATTGGTTGTAACACACTAATACCTTCTAGTTCTACTAATTTAACCATATATGTATGTGGGTGACCTTCTGCTGTTGTCTTTTTGACACAGTCCCCATTTCCATTCTCATTGAATTTCATCACATATAGTTTTATATCAATAAGAGATGTGAGATTTAATCTGATAGATAAAAGCCTTCTAATCTGACAGATAATAGCCTTCTAATAACTATCATTTCCATGCTATGCATTTTAAATTATTTACTGAAATTTTGTTAGTGTGTGTGTAAGTATGTGGTATTTATGATAAGGGCTCAACAAGATATAATATGAAAATGCATGTATAGACTTATGTGTACATTTCAAATATTTGTGACAAGAAATCTTAAATGTGTCAGACCGTTAAATTGGATATTTGGTCAAATGACATGTTTTTTTCATTACTGAAACAAACCTGTAAGTTGATCCAGTATGACCTCTCACAAATGTCTACCAGTCTACATGTACATAACAAGTAACATCCTGTCAACAGTGTTAATTCTTACATTACTTACCACTGTACTAAGTTTTTTATTTCCCAATGAGGCTCTGATTAAACATTTAAATTCTGTTGGATCTGGGAGATTTCCTTTTCTAGGCTGTGGCTTTGTATGACCGTCCCCTTAAAAGATCAAATTAATTTCTACATAGAAACTAGGACTATAAATGTGAATTTATTACATAAGAATAACAATATATAGAAATATACAAACACTTACTTTTCTATTTATTGTTTTTCATTTTATCATGTTAAGTGTATCATCTTTAACAAAGAACTCTAGTTCTTTTTCTGCTGTAATAATTTAATGATTCATCTATTGTACTTCATAGTTAAATCATGGGAATTTTATATTATACTACAGTTAAGGTTTTTCTCATTACTAGAGGTCTTATGATGACCTGTTATCAATTCACATTGTTGTTTTTTGATATGTTGGTCATGGTTGGTAGCTATATATATATATAGTTGCCTAATTTTCAATCAAACCATGGGCCACATCTCTTTATTTCTATATTCAGTAATAATAAGCACAGTCAATGACAGTATTGATTCAGTGAAAATATCGAAAGGATCACAATTCAATGTCAACAGTTGTATTTTTTAAACAGCTCAAATGGTGCAAATGGTATATATAAAAAGGAAAAAACTTTTGATATTGACTTATAACTTATATACACATAATGTCATTACACTTAAAGTAACAAAGGAACTGACTTCATCGTTAAAATATATCAAGAAGTCATTGAACCATGAAAAACAGGTCATGGTCAACTGACATGCATGTATACCAAAATAAGACAAGCAAAAAAAACAAGTCTTCTACATACATGTATAATGCTGAAATTTTGTGTATGTAGAGTAATGCATGTTATTATTGTGTTTTTAGTTGTCTATATGAGTTTATATTCAGTCAAAGGTTTTTCAAGCCTGTGTTGTCAGGGTTGTATAGTTTAATGAATAAATAAAAATCTTATCTTATATTAATAAATTGAAACACACATAAATGAATTGTTTAATTTTCCTATTTCAAAAATTGAACATTATGGAAATTGTCTTTTGAACCCTCCTTTCACAATTCTTTGTAAAGATGAATCTCTGTTAAACTTACATCTTTTCATTGTTAACATCAATGAACCTGAAGATTTTCCTTTCTGAAACATCTTTGTCAGTTCTGTTAAAAACTGGAAAATAAAAAAAAAGATTGTACAAACTCATAATCATACAGAATTTTTTTTAGATTCTTTCACAATATCTGGTAAGATTACTCAAATTTATAACACTAGTACTGTACATGCTGTATAACAAAATGTTTGGTGCAATTACAATATCAGGGAATGACAGTAACATGTATTGCCATGCCTTACTTTTATTCAATAAGGAGAGAACCTTGATACACATGTAGAGACAATATTATGAATATTCAAATGATTTATGGAAAGGATACCCATTTACTATTTTTGTAATAACACTTACAGTGTGCTCTCTCAAGACTTACATGTAAGTATACAAATTTCTATGCTAATTTAAGCCTTGAACCAAACATGATAACAATTGGAACACACTCATCCATTCAGCTTATATGCATCATAAATGAACCAGGTGTTCCCATTGTCATTTCCATGTGATTTGCATAAATCAGCTCCCATAATGCATTGTGCCTTGCTTGTTCTTTTTGGTTACACGTATGTGACATTATTTCAAAATTACAGATAAAAGGCTGGAATTGATGTGTCACTGAGAAAACTGTCCAAATTACTCTTCAATCTTTTAAATCTCTCTGGCAAATTTCAAACAAAAAAAAAGTATGTAAAAAACATTTGTGAGGCTTAGACCAGCATCTCAAAAATCTTACGGTCTACACAAGAGAAACTACACAAAAAATACTCAATCAATGAGAATATATCATGCATGTAGAACCAGTAGAGAGCACTAATGAAAAGCATGAAAAGTAAATGTTAACAGTTATAGGAAACAAATAAACGATAATTAAATTTTAATTATGCATTTTTAGAATAAATTTTTTAAGTTAGAACATGAGAAAAAAAAGGGTGGCAGGCAGATGAAACTCTCATGTACATAAATGAAACTAGCTAATAGAGGATCTAAAGAGCCTGTGTTGCTCACCTTGGTCTATGTGAATATTAAACAAAGGACGCAGAAGGATTCATGACAAAATTGCTCTTTGGTGTCAGATGGTGATGTGTTTGTACATCTTTATACTTAACTGAACATTCTTGCTGCTTACAATTATCTCTATCTATAATGAACTTGGCCCAGTAGTTTCAGTGGAAAATGTTAGTAAAAATTTACAAATTTTATGAAAATTGTTAAAAATTGACTATAAACATGATAAAGGACAATAACTCCATAGGGGGTCAATTGACCATTTTGGTCATGTTGATTTATTTTAAAGTCTTACTTTGCTGAACATTACTGCTGTTTACAGTTTATCTCATCAGGAGAACATTTTTGTAAAAGCTAACGACGCCGGACGCCAAGTGATGAGAAAAGCTCACTTGGCCCTTTGGGCCAGGTGAGCTAAAAAATGAGACCTTATTTATATTGATCCAAGGCCGTCAGCAAGAAACAGGTTGGGCACAAATCAGGGAACACCCTAGTTTTCTGGTGTTAAATTAAAATAGTTTACAGGGACTTCCTTTTTCTGTTTCAATTTATGGCATGAAATTTAGAGAAGCGCACGTTTAAAATGTATCAGTAGCATTTGTTAATACTTTTAGTATTTCAGTAACAACAAAACATGAATACAATGTAAGCCAAGCCTTTTTTTTTCTAAAACTCAAAAACATACAAATCTTTTGATTAGGAATAATTTGGTCAAAGTGTAATGCCTAATGGACCATAACTGAATCATATAAAAATTTCTATTCATTGAATTTAAATCCCCAAGTGATTAACTTATCTATTTATCATCTCATAATAGATGATCAAGAAGATATAGGAAGAGACAACTTCATACAAGTAACATTTTATAAAAATAAACCATTGCATGTTAAGGTATGAATTGGTGACAAATTAAAGGATTTGTTTTGATGTGAGTTGACCATCAAATTACAACTTCATATAGCTTCATTTTTAAACTAATTACAACACTTGTTATCATATATATATAGAAGATGTGCTTTTGTAGATTTCATACCATAAATGGAAAAGGAAAGAAGTCCCTGTATGCCAGGGTTTTTTTATCACCAGAAAACTGGGGTGTAATCTGACAACAGGGAATACCCTACTCTTCATGACTTGAGCCCAACCTGAGATGGCTGAGAAAGCTGCCCATTCATGGTATCGGGACCGTCCGCCCTAATAACATGTTCGCCCTAGGTCCATTCGCTCTGAGTCATTTTGCTCTGAGTTCGTTCGCCCATAGAGTATGTGCGCACTACTATAAAAATATAAATATTGAAGGCATTGAAGTTGAATAAACTTATTCAGATATTTCTATGGTATATATACATGTATATCATGTATATTTTTGAAATTTATGGAAATATTGAAATATTTAAAAGTTTATGGCTTGTTTAGGATCATAAGTCATTTGTAAGTTGTTCAATGACAAAATAATTTTAATCACTGTCTTTTAGTTGATTAATAATAAAAACAAACATTTTGTTTTGATAAAATATTCAGCTTGAAATTAATAAAAACAATGATGTTCGCGAACTGTAAATTATGAAATGGATAAAATTTACAATATAAAAAAGAAGATGTGGTATGATTGCCAACGAGACAACTATCCACAAAAGACCAAAATGACACAAACATTATCAACTATAGGTCACTGTACGGCCTTCAACAATGAGCAAAGCCCCTACCGCATAGTCAGCTATAAAAGGCCCCGATAAGACAATGTAAAACAATTCAAACGAGAAAACTAACCGCCTTATTTATGTTAAAAAATGAACCAAAAAAACAAATACATGTATGTAACACATAAACAAACGACAACCACTGAATTACAGGCTCCTGATTTGGGACAGGCACATACATAAATAATGTGGCGGGGTTAAACATGTTCCTGGGATTCCAACCCTCTCCCTAACCTGGGACAGTGGTATAACAGTACAACATAAGAAGTTCATTTATTTGTACTTTAGTCTAAGCATACAGCAATTATTTTTAAACAAATAAATAAATTGTATTCCAGTATTCTACTCTGCAAATCAAAGAGAAAAATGATAAACTGACTTTTTTTCAAATAATTAAAATAATGTGACTAGACATGCTAGAGGCACTAGACAACAATTAGAATAAAAATAAAAATCAGGGCGAATGGACCCTGGACGAACAGGTATCAGGAAGAACAGGAACTAGGTACATTAATCAGGGCGAACGGACCCGATTCCCCATTCATTTAGGCCGGGTAAATATGATATGAGACGAACTCTGATACCTCACAGCCCAAGATTGTCTAGCAGACATTAGAAAATGATTAGATAAGAGCAACCTGGTCTATACACCTTACCGCTATTCCCCGCTGACTAGAGAATCTGTCCCACTTGAACTATTGAGGTTATTCAACAATCACATTTCGATACACCTTATCGCTATTTGTCCGCCATTACTGGGCATCTCACAGGTTCCCATAAAATTTTGATGTTATAATACAAAATATCTGATAATAGCGATAAGGTGTAAAGGACAGTTTAGGTGAGTTATCATTGATTATCAAATGTGTTACTTTTTTCTGTTTTCTGTCGTTACGTAGGTTCATAAGATTTTGTGATAAATACACCTTATCGCTATTTGTCCGCCATTGGCAATGCTGGATATTACACAGGTTCCCGTAAAATGTTGACGTCATAAAACAAAATATCTGACGCCACAATGGAAAAGTGATTGTTGTTGACATTAAAAGTTCAAGCGGCAGGGTCAGCCGGGATTAGCAATAAGGTGTATAATGCCCATGTATTCAGCAGATGTGACGAATTCAAGAAATGTGGTTAAATTATGAGTTTTGACTTAAAACAAAATAGACTTGTGTACAGAAAATATAATCAAATATGGTTGATTTTTACTGATTTGGAATGTTTGTTCATGTTTTTACACTCGTAAATCTAAAGAAGAAAAAATAGCGACAGTATTAAAGGTTGTAAATGTACGAATTTCGACAAAATAACTAAATATTCCTTAAGCAGTGTGTATTACCGTATCGTTTTCTAGTAACATCTTGTACTTTTGACAGGCGACTGCGTGGATAGATCTTCTGTTTAAAGTTACAAAAGCTAGTTTTATGCCGCTGGCCAAACTGACAATGTAAAATCACTTTTGATTGGACCAAATGCACGAAATTGAGAGAACTACCCAATCAAATGATATTTTTCTCTCATAAACCCGGTAAATTTGAGGCTGAAAAGACACATGAAAAATGAGCGATCAAGAGAATATAACTGAAGATGAAGCTGCATTATATGATAGACAAATTCGCCTTTGGGGTTTAGATGCCCAGAAACGGTATTATAAATACTTTCACATTGTACTTAATTTTAGTCTTCCGGGTACAAGTCGGCACCTAGTCAAATCGGCACTTATTCTTCTACTTCTACTTCTATGAGGGGGATAGGAGTGGTCCTGATCCCGAAATCCCGGACTTAAAAACACTTAATCCCGAGGTCCCGAAATTAAATGAAGTAAATCCCGGCATCCCAAAATCCGAAAAAAAGAATTCCCGGATCACGTAAGGAATCCCGAGCTTAAAAACAGTTGATCTTCCAGTCCTGATAAAGGTATTTTCCCCTCTTCTATGCGTTTAATTTGCTGTCGGAAATTCCATAACGCAGATATACTGTTGCGTGTGTGTCAACCAGTACACGCCAGGTTATAAATAACAAAAACAAATTAAATTATGTGATGTTTGCAACAACTGCACAGGGTTAAAATCAGGTATCGATACATTTGTTACACCAGGAACTGCCACACACAGAACATGCAGAACTGGAAGGCGTCTGTTGTTGGGGCTTGGATGGCACATTCAGGTAGTTGGTTCCAGTCAACAATTGTTCTTGGGATGAAACTGTATTTACAGGCCTCCTTTGAAGTGCTGACCCTGGAAACCTTGTCTCTGGTGTTGTCGGGTTGTTACAGTTGTCTACTGGTGTAATCTGGAATAATGACTGATGCTTCTCCATGTAGAATCTTTTAAAGGAATATTCAAAATCAATTTAGCTATAATTCTGTCTTCCTTGTCAGTCCTGTTGCTTGCTTAACGTCCAGTGGAAAATATTTCATGCATATTTATATTCAGAATGATTCACAAGTGACAACACGTACAAATCTGAATAATTAAAAATGCTGTTAGAGGCCAATAATATACAACAATCAGAACAAGGATTTCATTTGATTTATGTTCTTCTCTGCCTCAGTTCAGTTTGTCAATTTATGCACACTTTTAATATGATGTCATTTAGTAGTCGGATTGTGATATCTTGTAAGAGTAAACCATTATAGGTCAAAGTCAGTCTTCAACACAGAATCTATGCTGACACCGATAACTAAGCTATGAAGGACCCCTAAAATGACTAGTGTAAAACGGTTTATTATAATAGTATAAATACTGATACTGTAGTATGAGAACAGAATTGAAAATGTATAGTCATTCCAAAAACTTTTCAAAGCTGGTACATGTATATTTAATTAAAAAGAAGAGAATTAAATTTGAATAAGTAACCATTAAATGTATAACAAAAAAGCATTACAAATTAAATCAACAGGTCAATTTAACATGAAACTACAATTAGAGAATACTCACAGCAATAATTATTGCCACACTGAATGTTTATACATTGTAATAGTTTTGGAGAAAATATGTTCTTTCAGATAACAGTTATCATAGTTGGTGTTCATCATTTTTTTAGATAAAAATTCCAGAGACGTCCTGAAATTCTTTATTGGCAGCAAAGGAACTCAAACTTTATCTGATAAAAATAAAAAATGAACAGACAGTTTTTATAATTTATCAAGTTGATAATAAATTGAGATGTGATATGATTGCCAATGTATAAACATGATAAAGCAGAGACAACTATCCACCACACATGTATACAAGCAATTAAAGATTTAAGGTTACTTTACAGCCTCAACAATGAAAGAAAAGTACATACCAAATACAATGTAGCCTATATTTGAATATGCATATTTTGATAGTTTATAATTCATGTAAATGCATTTTTACAAATCTATAGCTACTTATATATATCTTGTAAGTTTAAGTTTTAACATAATCATGATAATTATCCTTTATTATACAGATTGAGACACTCAAGAATTTTATTGATTGGATTAAGAGGTCTGGGTGCAGAAATAGCAAAGAATATTGTTCTAGCAGGAATAAAATCTTTAACATTGCTAGACCAAACAGAGGTTTGTTATTATTAATGATTACACAAGAAGTTCATATAATTTGGCATATCAATTATATTATTCAATAAATGATCAGTGCAAACTAAACCTTTAATACATAAGTTTATTTCATTGTCATGATTGTGTGGCCATCTCAGAAATAAGTTATCTGATTAAATGTTTGCATTCTTAACTTAATTTAAACTTTATTTGTCATGAAAGTGAAGGATATGCATACACTGTAGGATAATTCATTGTTGATCAAGTGTAATTCATCAATGTTCATATGATAACCCAACATTTCAATTAACATCATTAAGCAACTGGATTTATGATTTGATTGATTTATTTATGATAACTTAAGTCCTGATCTTTGAATGAAGCTAGATAGTTTAATTTTGTATGCTTGGTCCAAATTATAACGACAAGACAGAATTTTAAACTAATATTTTGACATCATATTATTTTCTCAAAGATATAAACAAATGGTATTGTTGGGTTAATACATCAACAAGACAGCAACCCAATAAGAAAAATAATCAAAAAACATGTACTGAGTAACTAACAGTCAGGGGTACTACTTGTACAAGTTAATTTTAATTACTTGAAGAAGTAAAAAAAAATATACACATTTAAGTAAATAAATAATGTTTGAATAATCTCCCCTTAATTTTCTGAAAAAGTTACTTGAATATAAGTAAATTTTTCTTACAATCCCACAAGCATGACAAAAATCCTCAAGTTTTGAGATGTAAAATCATGCCTTTAATGATTTTTCCCAGGTTTGCTCATTTTTATGCCCCATTAATTTTATGGGCATTATGTTTTCTGGTATGTGCGTCCGTCCGTTCCTCCCTCTGTCCATTTGTTGTTCCGTCTGTATGTCCCGTTTCAGGTTAAAGTTTTTGGTCGAGGTAGTTTTTGATAAAATTGAAGTCCAATCTACTTGAAACTTAGTACACATTTTACCTAAGATATGATCTTCCTAATTTTAATGCCAAATTAGAGATTTTTCCAAATTTTCACAGTCCATTGAACATAGAAAATGATAGTGCGGATGGGGCATCCATGTACTGGGGACACATTCTTGTTTTTTTATTAAAGTTCAATGTTTCATGTCATTAATTCAACAAATAAACTGATTGAACAAAGATCTTGTATATTTGCACAAGGCCTTCAAAAATTGCTCCTTTGGGGCTTGTAAATGAGCAGTGTTATAAAGATAACAGACGAATTGGATTTTCATTGTCCATGAAACTACACTTAAATGATTAGTAAAGGCAAAGGGTACACAATTTAAAATTCAACATGACCAACTGTCTTTAACTATCATGACAAAAGACGATTGTCTTTATTTTTCTAGCAATGGATTCTGGCTTCACAGTCAAGTTATGCAAATCATATCAACCTTATTTTTATATCAGAATGAGGCGCGACATTCTTTTAAATGTTGCCCTATGATCAATTGTATGTAATGCTTATATATCATGATATTTTGACAGGTAACAGAGGAAGATACATGCTCACAGTTCTTAATTCCACAATCTGAGATTGGAAAAAATGTAAGATATTTTTCATCTATTTTATACTCCTATTAATGAAGAGATATCAGTACAGTAAATTAAGTTCTGATTTTTTAAGATGGATAATTTATCTATGCATGGTACTACAGACAGGATTGAGCCTATCAATTATTTAAATAATGCACTTACAGTGTTATTCAGAACTGGAGGGTCTTCCAATGAAAAATTTGTGTATCTTAAAGGTATTAGACATGACTTGGATATGTCTAGACTGGTACAGCTGAAAATGGTATTAACTTATAATGTACTGGCATGACTGGTATATCAATTTTCACAAGTAATTTTAAGCAAATATTTTGACATCAAATAATTTGGGCCCCGCCTTTAGGCGGATCGCCCTATAGTGATCAGTCCGTCTGTCCTTCCGTCCGTCCATAACACTTTAACTTTGTGTCTGCTCCATATCTAGAGAACCATTATGATTTCATACTTTATACTTTACATGTTTATTAACCACCACCAGAGGGTGTGTCATGATGTATGTACAACTTCCTAGGTCAAGGGTTAAGGTTAAAAAACTTTGGTTTCAGTTGACAACCCTGTGTCCTGTGGTGAAGATTGTGTCCGCTCTATATCTTGAGAACTGTTATGATTTCAAAGTTTATACTTGACATCCATTTTACCCAACACCAGAGGGTGTGTCATGGTGTATGTACAACTTCCTAGGTCAAAGGTCAAGGTCAAAAACTTTGGTTTCAGTTGACAACCCCATGTCCTGTGGTGAAGATCGTGTCTGCTCCATATCTAGGTAACCGTTATGATTTTATACTTAATACTTAACATGTTTATATATTAATTATTAACCAACACCAGAGGGTGTGTCATGATGTATGTACAACTTCCTAGGTCAAAGGTCAAGGTCAAAGACTTTGGTTTCAGTTGACAACCCCGTGTCCTGTGGGGAAGATCGTGTCCGCTCCATATCTAGATAACCGTTATGATTTCAAAGTTTATACTTGACATCCAATTTAACTACCACCAGAGGGCATGTCATGATGTATGTACAACTTCCTAGGTCAATTAAAGGTCAAGGTAAAAAAAACTTTGGTTTCAGTTGACAACCCTGTGTTCTGTGGTGAAGATCGTGTTCGCTCTATATCTTGAGAACCGTTATGATTTCAAATATTATACTTGACATCCATTTTAACCAACACCAGAGGGTGTGTCATGATGTATGTACAACTTCCTAGGTTATTTACCCCATGTTATTGATAGCGGGGCCCACAGAGATGGCTCCCATCTCAATGGTATCTAGTTTTCTCAAAGATGTAAATAAATGGTGATGTCAACAAGACATGTACAGCAACCCAATAACAAAAATAATCAAAAGACATGTAGGCAGAAACCAACAATCATGACAATAGACCATTGTCCATATGAATGATATGTCTTGAGCTCCTATAGCTAGTTGTCAGGAATTTGAATTTATAAATCATCTACTAAAATATGATACATGCATAAGTAGCACATTTTAGATGAATCCTGACAGTTTGATTATATAGTGGACATTCTAGAAAATACAAACCAATAAAAATGCATATGATAGCAGTGTTAAATTCTATTGATTTTTTTCTTTCGTTCTTTTGTATGTTTCAGAGAGCCAAAAGTTCATTAGAAAGGACGCAGCAGTTAAACCCTATGGTTGAAGTGACAGCAGACGACAGCGATCCTAAAGACAAACCAGACAGTTATTTCAGTGAATTTGATGTAATATGTGCCACATGTTGTTCATCTTCGTTATTGACAAGGATTGATAAAATCTGTGCTGATAATAACTTGAAATTTTTTGCTGGTGATGTTTTTGGATACTATGGTTACATGTTTTCAGATCTTGGAGAACATGAATATGCAGAGTAAGTGTCACATTAAACAAGAGGAAATTGAAAGCTGAGCTCCATCAAAATTACTGATCATAGATACTGGGGCATAGAGATTATATATTTGATACTAATAATGTTTAAACCAGTTTACATATAAATAATGCATAAAATGTAAACAGGAAACACCAAAAATATTGGACAGTACATCAAAACCGGACTATGATGGGGAAAAAACAACACAGAAATCATTTATTCACTTTCATAGTAGGTAGAATTTTGACACAGTATATAAAGAAATTTCTAAAACGTAGAAAAGGAAGTGATTGATGCAAATTCTTTATACATTTTTATTTGTGGCCTTAAACATCATCCACATATAGAAACCATAATCCATTTTTATTACCATTTTATTTTATAATAATTTCACAGAATCCAAAAATCTAATGGTGAAATGATTATAAACAAGAATCTAAATTTATGATTTTAATGTCAAATATTTTTTTTGTCAATGTTGTGTTACATAATTTTTGTATTATATAAAAACTCTAATTGATAAATTACATGTATATCATATGTAAGGTGTAAAAATTTATTTTAGAGAAGTTCCAAAACCAAAGGAAAAGAAATCTGACAATGATGAACCCTCACCTAAAAAAGTCAAAGATCATGAAACTGTCATTGTGAAAAAAGTAAGTAACATAATTAAAAGAACAATGAAAAAGAAACAAAATACAGAAAAAAATATTTACAAGTCCTATCACTTTGACAGCTTTCTTTTTTACTTTGTTTCAGTCTTTTTAGCACACAGCTGAATTGATTGATATAAAGTGATACATAACGATACAGGGAGATAACTCTTTAAAAATCAGCTAAATGTTTTATTAACATTCTACTATTAAATGTATTATGGAAGTATGAAGCTTCTCAATAATCGAATTAAGCATTTGTCCAGGTGTTTGGTTCCACCTTAAGGTCTTGTATCAGTCTCAGGTTTGGTTGACAGACTTTCTTAAGATAGAAGTTTTAGAAATAATTCATGGAAGCCATAGATTTGTTGGACATTTACACATGGCCTGGGCCGTGATATTCGAATTTTATCCTGAGCGTTAGCGAGGGTTAAAATTAACGAATATCACGGCCCAGACCATGTGTAAATTTACAACAAATCTATGGCTTCCATGAATTATTTCGATTCTAATAGGACAAATAAGTTCATTTAAATACTGAAGCGAGGGTTGGTATGCCGTATGTGGAGCTATTCCTTTTAACTCCTTGTTAGATCAAGCTCAAATATTTTCATACATCTTTAACTTGCATTAATAATCTCGTTAATAACCGCTAGAAAAAATATGTTTAATTCTCAAACCCCGAAATTTCCGATTTTTAATTTACATGTTTTCTCGTAAGCTACCGTCAAATCCAAAATTGAAATTTCGTAAAGAATGAGCTGCCATGTTGACTCGATGAAATCAAATGCAATAGAATAGAAAACAAAACAAAACCTACTTCAGAATTCCATTTTAATATAATATTATACAAACTACGTTGGTTACAAAAAAGTTTTTATTTTTTTGTGATATTGACTAAATATTGTTTTTATACTGCAAATTAAATTAGTATATTGATAGTTTTTAAAATCTTAAGATAAATATTAAGCTTATTTGCATCTCTTAATGAACCCCTGATTGTAGAGAAAGTGTTCCATGATTCCATGATGAAATTGACATTGCACAAAATATAGCTGTGTTACTATATTTAGGAAATAAACAAAACTAGTTGCAATACATTAATTCTTTTTATTATGCATCTGACACTGGCACTTGTCTCAATTTTTTCCCCCTGTATACCTTAGTATAACACAGGCACTTGTCTCAAAAAATAAATTTATATTAAGGTATATAGGGAAAAAAAAATTGAGACAAGTGCCTGTGGCATCTGAATAAGAATAAAAGTTCTATTGTGTTTTGTTTAATTAAAATTTGTAATACAATAAAATTGGCAAAGCGTTTGCAAAGTAGGTTCAAATACATGTGGATTTACGTGGGAGGTATATTGTAACATCCATTATTATGTATATCTCTGATTCTGCGCTAAGTAAAGATATATCGAGAATTTTCACACAGTGTTGTTTACAAAGCGAAAGAAGCACGTCATATTAGAATATATCATATATTTATACATTGTTCATGTCATATGAGCTGTGCTACATTGTAACTATATGTTGGTGTTCTACAGTAATGGCTCTGTCCATTAGCACTTGTATGGCATACCACTGGTCAATATGGCCTGTGTCAAACATGATTATGGGGAGGGAAAGGTGGTACAATACTGTTTAACTTAAATTTTGTTTTGTACCAATTTTTTAACAAGATTTTTTATAAAGGTATTAAATGCTATTTTGAATTGACCCCCCAAGTGTAAAACTTTCTATTTTGGGGGGTTAAGTATGTCCTTATTATACTTTTAAATTTATACAAAAACACTATATTTACCAAAACTATTTTCAGAATGCAACTTTCACAAGGTTACAGCAGGCTTTAGATGTGGATTGGAAGACAGATGAAAATTCCAAGAAGATAAGACGAACACCAAACACATATTTCATAATGCAAAGTAGGTTTTCAGCATAACCACAGGAATCTTGTCTGGTTGTTTTATGCCCAACTTATCCTTATGTTTTTAGTGGTGTTTTTTTTTTTGTTATTGAGAGAATAATGTGATCGTGATGATGATTTTCGTAGTTTATATTTGATTTCATGTAAAACTGGTTTAATTATGATCCTTTCCGAACCCTTAGAAATTAAAAGAAACATAAGGCATGTCAGAGAAATTTACCATTTTGAGTCATTAAAATGATTTGAATTTTAAACTGTAGCATTTATACATTTATAATTTATTTTAACTGTTTATGAACATTTAGAGAGAAACAGTAAGAAAATTCATGAGGTAAATGCGACAAAACAGTCAAGACAATTTAGGAATGAGAAGATGTGGTATGATTGCCAATGAGACAACTCTCTATAAGAGAGCAAATGTCACACAATTTAAAATCTATAGGTCCCTGTACGACCATCAAAAATGAACTAATCCTATACCACATAGTTAGCTGTAAAAGACTCTAAAATGACAAATGTAAAACAAACAAAAAACAGAAAACAAGACATTAATTTTGTACATAAACAATGATGAAAACCATATAAGTTGTTGACCATACAGTATGTGGTGGGGTTAAACTTGTTGAAGTCACGCCTACCCTACCCTGAGTCAGTACAAGTTTGTTGAAGCAATGAATTAAGTGCTAAAAAGTTCGAAAAATGGGGCCCGACTTTTAAGTTCTCTAAAATGACCAAAATTGTTTTTAAAATTGAATGACACTGCATTTGTCTTTACAGTTTTACTGAAGTTCATGGAGATGAATGGTAGAAGAGTGGCTCTAGGTTCAAAAGAAGATGACATTGTTGTTTTAAACAATTTAAGAAATACTGTTTTAGAAGATATGAAATTGAATGACAGTGTTGTTTCAAAAGAATTCAGTAGGTAGGCAATTCAAAAAGTGACAATAATTATTACATGTACAAAAATTCAAATTTAAAGAATTAAGTGTAAGTCAGTATTTCATAGAGGTACAATGATTATTTTAGAGGGATGTTTGTTTTCATAACCATTCACATTAAATACGGATTAAAAATATTTTAATGAAAGAAAAGGTCATAAAATTTCTAGAAACTGTTTTCATCCAGTCATTGCATGTCATGGTGTGTCAACAGGATAGATAGGGGTATTGGTATTCATTATAAGTACAAGCTCTATGTAGAGTTGACAGCTTTTGGGTAATTGAACTTGTGTTATACTCCGGGGACCTGATTGCTCGCTATGTTAAAACCCATTTGTAGTCTTGTACTGTTTTCTGATCTTTGGTTCATTCTCAATTTTTATCCTCAATTCAATTCAAAAATTTCAATATTAATCCTTCTTAACACATTTGTAAACAAAAAGCTTTGTTAAAAAGTTATGTCTTCTTCCAAAAGAACTTTATGTGAAATTTTATTTTATTCATGTTTTCAGTTACTGTTTTGCTGAACTAAGCCCAGTGTGTGCCATAGTTGGTGGTGTTATTGGACAAGAAATCATAAAGGTAACTAAAAGTATTTTTTAAATAGGAGTCGCAACAATTATTCAGTGCTCAAAGCCAACAAACCCTATTACAGTTCTAATTTAGCAAAAACATATCCTCTATGACCCCCAACACTTGTTACAAAAACAACTTGAGATCATAATATTGTCCCTAGTAAAGTACAAGACATTTAGGGTATGTTCCAAAAGTTATGAACAGAAACATTAAATCAGGAATGCAGGGGAAAAGAAGACATGTTGTATTAATTCACGAGACAAAATTTTGATGCATTTTCACAAAACTAAAAACCTTAACAATGCTTTCATTGCTGTTCTTCATCTGATAGTCATCTTTAACATAAAACAAAACCTTGAGACCTCACTCAAGTGTAATACAGTTCCAAGCATAGCATGCATAGGTTTGGTAGATGTTAATTATGCTACAGCTGTGGTGTTATTATCAACTGTAAACAGGCAATAACCACTTTAAAGGAACATACAACTGTCTCATTGGCTTTCATGCCACATTTATTTGTCACAAAAGTACTTACATTCTAAATACTGTGTGCAGAATATTACCACTTTACAGAATTATCTAATCTGATTACAGGCTGTATCACAGAGAGATTCACCACATAATAACTTCTTTTTCTACAATGGTGTGAACGGAGAAGGACTAGTGGATAAGATTGGCTAAATAATCTTTTAACAGGCTCCAATTTGGTTAGAGACTATTTTGAACTACAGATTGGTTAAAGACTATTTCGATCTACAGTTTGATTAGAGACTATTTGACCTATAGTGAAGGAATCAGTATCAAGTCATCAGATATTCTCGTCCGAGTGAACAACATGAAAAAAGTGCTGTGCAAGTTGTGTAATTTACATTTGTTTGTATTAAAGAAATGTCGCAATGTCGAGGAAGAAATAAATGTTACTTTTACAGTTGTATTTTTGTCATGACTTTGGTACACCTCGATACATCACATCTTATAAAGGCTACTATAAGAAGTTGGTTATATAATTTTGGCTTTTTATAGAATGGTTATAAGGTGGACATGCTCATCTAGCAGGATTCATCTGATATTGGCTTTTTTCATGTTTGAATGGTCCAGGTTTGTTCCAACCTTGATTTTGATGCCCTTTGGTCAATGTTTGGTTTTTATGGATTTGTAAATTTGATCATTACAATAAGCAATATGTATTATGGCACAATTGTAAGATTCACATGTCTGTGCGGCAGGTTTAAGCTTACCTTAATTTCATGTCAAGTTTATCATTATAATAATCAATAGGTCACATATATTTGGTGTATTTAGAATGATTGTAAGGTTTAGATGTTTTTCTGAAGTGTTTTAACTGACTGACCTCATTTTCATGGTTTTGTCTGTTTCTCAGATACTTCAAGCAATTAGAAAACTGTATTTGATGAGTGTAATAATTCTATGGTAAAAATATTTTCTGGCAGGGTTTTTCTGACCTTGATCTCATTATTATATTTCATTGGTCAATGTTCAGTTTTAGAAGGAGTCATAAATACAGACTATCAAGGTAAGCTGTTTCCATCCCTAGCCGTGTCAACAACTGTTATGTGTTTGTGATTACGTCAATTTCAGGGGAACCATGATAAATCTCAGTCATAGTCTATTGACTTTGAAACTTTCACATCTTTACAAATAAGATGAGGTATTAGTGCTTATGAGACAACTCTCCATCCAAGGCACAGTTAACAATCATAGGTCAAAGTTTCTCCTTCAATAAGTAGCCTTGGCTTACAATGAACAATGTACTATAAAAGGACCCAAAATGACTAATATAAAAGAATTCCAACAGGTAAACCTAACAGTATTCTATATGAAAAAGGAGAAACATCTATGAATTACACACACCATTGTTCTACACCATTTTTGAAGTTTATGATTAGGTCAGTTTAGCGGAAACCTTTTTTTTAACTATTGGGATGCATTGGCATATCTTATTTCAATAGAAATCCTTTGGCTCTAAATCTTCATTCATGGTTTTATTTCGAATATTTTGCATTTTCAAGTATTGCTATTTTTATTTCAACTTAATATGTTTTTTTTGTATTCAGTTACATACAGGCTAGATATATCTTCAACAGTTTTTCCTTATTAGACCCTTTTCTCAGATATTCTAAGCATAGGCTGGCTATATTTGATTTATGGTAGGATTGTAGGTGTACTGGGATCTGACAGCACCTGGCCTTTACTTGGTGTCCATGATTAATGGTTCTTGTGGTACCCGACCTTAAGCTCATTTCAATTAATACTGCTAAGTTTATGATACTTATGAACTCTTTAAATTATAATCTTTCAACATAAGTTCTTTCTCAAGATGTTAGCAGGCAAAACATTCCAGTAATTCACTCTAGTCTCTACTTGCACATGAATGGTTTTTATTTCTTCATATATGAATTTTAAAAATCAGACATTTTTCCACAACCTTAAACATACATTGTATTTTATTTTTGAAAAAGCATAATATAAACTAAAGTCTTAAAAACTCTATTGTTTTATATAGAACAAACATTGTTGGAAAAATGCATGTATTTCATTTAAACAGTACAACTTTCCAATTCTCAGCATTTTGTCTGAAAAATATAATAAAAACATTTTATAAAAGTTAATATCAGTTCTATATAAGAGGCAATAGGCCATTATCAAGTTTGTTCATTTTCCAGTACATATCCTATGTCAGAATGCTTTTAAATATGCTATTATGACACAATAAGAACAGATTGTATAATGTCTCATTTTAATACAACTTATTCCCTGGTCAACCATTACACAACATTCATTAAAGAAAATCAAATCTAAATGGTCTATAGAATTTATGTCATTTTGATATTTGTGAAAGGTGTGGGACATTAAGTTAGAAGACCTTAAATCAGTTAACAAGGTGAATAACAGTAGGGAAAGTGATGTTATTTCCATATCCATTTATTTATACACTTATTTGTCAAGTGTTAACTCCCTTTGATATGTATATGCCTGATTTGTTGTCAATATAGGATACATTTTGTTTGAATTACTAGCTGATAAAATATGGAATTGGAATAAAAGTTTCCTTTGCAAGGTTTTTACTGTTGAATTGTTCTCTAAATTGTTCTATTTTTTTGGCATCCTAAAGTTTTCATGTATATCTGATGATGATAATTGTGCTCATAGATATCTGTATCATACAGTATTTTCTCAGAAATTCTAGCAATGGCCAATCACAAAGTCTGTTTCCTTAAAAAAAAAAAAAAATATATTTCACCTTGTAATTATCCTGCAATGCATGGTTATTTCATTTCTGCAAATGAAAAAAAGAAGAAATAATTAAAACAATGCATGTACAAAATAGTATATTAATCATAATTTATACTTCGTAAATGTTAACAAATATATTATATTTTGCTAATTATAAATATACAAGCCAAATGAAATTGTTTTTCATTTGTTTAAGATTTGAAGTGATAAATTATATTCAATAATATAAATAAACAATGTATATGTAGATTAAGATTTACGTTCATCATATATTATAACTAATAATCCAAAGCAGATCAAACAACAAATATACTGTCATTATGAAATAAAACAGCCTCTATATAGATATAAAACTAAACTGAGATTGCAACTGGTCTTCTCTGAAGTGAAACAGCAATGTAATGAACTATGTCATATTTTGCGAATGTATATCATCGTCTCATGGGTTTTTTTTATACTAAGAATGCATTATGACTTCATGATTTCCATTGAAAAAGCATGCATTGTAAGAAAACATATGATCTGACCATACATGTGTGTATAAAATCAGATTTGGGGTATGTGTCGCACGAAATATGACTCACCAACTTTATAAATTGATAACTTAAAACACTTATTGATATTGAGATCAACCCCCAGTCTACATGTTCCTCATTTACCAAGTAATTGTAAAGGAACAGAAAACAAATCATCATATAATATTTTTTTTGGAATTTGCACTAAAGTCTTGTAGGAAGAGCAGAGTAGCTCAGAGTAAACTTAAAGATACAAGAAGATCAAGGAACTATTTCCAGTTCAATGTTGTTGGCAATGTTGAGCAATTCATAAGACTAACTTGTAACAGAAGGTTAGAAAAAAATCTAAAATCAAAACAGCAAAATGTTACTGTAGGAACCAGATTCATTGCAGAAATATGAAATGTTAACACATGTACTAAAAACTTTGTATCATGATTGCATAGTGGGAAAGACAAAATCTTCTTTTCAAGGAATTAGGCAAGGAGGAGGGGGTTAACCACTTTGCAACATCTATCCGTTTCCTGGTCAGGCTTCTGTGACAGGAGAAAAAATAAATGTTTAGTTATTTCGTTACACCTTAAATAACCATGACTCTCACCAGGTACAATGTCGGGAGGAAAAATGAAGTGTATTTCTATTTCAGTACCCCTTAAATATCTATTACCTTTTAATACCAGGAACCATGTCAGGAGGGAAAAAGAAATGTTTACCTGTTTTGGTACCCCTTTAACATGTTTAATATCCTTAACCTGGACCAGGAACCATGTCAGGAGGGAAAAAGAAATGTTTACCTGTGTTATAACACAGTACCTTTGTATCCATTACCTGAATCTGTTTTCTTCCTTTTAACTATCACTATTATTATACCTATAATGATTATCAACACTACAGCTCCACCTGCAATGAATTAAACATAAGTCATGTGTCTAACTAAACTATCACTATTATTATACCTATAGTGATTATCAATACTACAGCTCCACCTGCAATGAATTAAACATAAGTCATGTGACTAACTAAACTATCACTATTATTATACCTATATTGATTATCAACACTACAGCTCCACCTGCAATGAATTAAACATAAGTCATGTGTCTAACTAAACTATCACTATTATTATACCTATAATGATTATCAACACTACAGCTCCACCTGCAATGAATTAAACATAAGTCATGTGACTAACTAAACTATCACTATTATAATACCTATAATGATTATCAACACTACAGCTCCACCTGCAATGAATTAAACATGGGTCATGTGACTAACTAAACTATCACTATTATTATACCTATAATGATTATCAACACTACAGCTCCACCTGCAATGAATTAAACATAAGTCATGTGACTAACTAAACTATCACTATTATTATACCTATAATGATTATCAACACTACAGCTCCACCTGCAATGAATTAAACATTAGTCATGTGACTAACTAAACTATCACTATTATTATACCTATAATGATTATCAACACTACAGCTCCACCTGCAATGAATTAAACATAAGTCATGTGTCTAACTAAACTATCACTATTATTATACCTATAATGATTATCAACACTACAGCTCCACCTGCAATGAATTAAACATAAGTCATGTGACTAACTAAACTATCACTATTATTATACCTATAATGATTATCAACACTACAGCTCCACCTGCAATGAATTAAACATAAGTCATGTGACTAACTAAACTATCACTATTATTATACCTATAATGATTATCAACACTACAGCTCCACCTGCAATGAATTAAACATTAGTCATGTGACTAACTAAACTATCACTATTATTATACCTATAATGATTATCAACACTACAGCTCCACCTGCAATGAATTAAACATAAGTCATGTGACTAACTAAACTATCACTATTATTATACCTATAATGATTATCAACACTACAGCTCCACCTGCAATGAATTAAACATAAGTCATGTGACTAACTAAACTATCACTATTATTATACCTATAATGATTATCAACACTACAGCTCCACCTGCAATGAATTAAACATAAGTCATGTGAAGAACGATATTATCACTATTATTATACCTATAATGATTATCAACACTACAGCTCCACCTGCAATGAATTAAACATAAGTCATGTGACTAACTAAACTATCACTATTATTATACCTATAATGATTATCAACACTACAGCTCCACCTGCAATGAATTAAACATAAGTCATGTGACTAACTAAACTATCACTATTATTATACCTATAATGATTATCAACACTACAGCTCCACCTGCAATGAATTAAACATGGGTCATGTGACTAACTAAACTATCACTATTATTATACCTATAATGATTATCAACACTACAGCTCCACCTGCAATGAATTAAACATAAGTCATGTGACTAACTAAACTATCACTATTATAATACCTATAATGATTATCAACACTACAGCTCCACCTGCAATGAATTAAACATAAGTCATGTGACTAACTAAACTATCACTATTATTATACCTATAATGATTATCAACACTACAGCTCCACCTGCAATGAATTAAACATAAGTCATGTGACTAACTAAACTATCACTATTATTATACCTATAGTGATTATCAACACTACAGCTCCACCTGCAATGAATTAAACATTAGTCATGTGACTAACTAAACTATCACTATTATTATACCTATAATGATTATCAACACTACAGCTCCACCTGCAATGAATTAAACATAAGTCATGTGAAGAACGATATTATCACTATTATTATACCTATAATGATTATCAACACTACAGCTCCACCTGCAATGAATTAAACATAAGTCATGTGTCTAACTAAACTATCACTATTATTATACCTATAATGATTATCAACACTACAGCTCCACCTGCAATGAATTAAACATAAGTCATGTGACTAACTAAACTATCACTATTATTATACCTATAATGATTATCAACACTACAGCTCCACCTGCAATGAATTAAACATTAGTCATGTGACTAACTAAACTATCACTATTATTATACCTATAATGATTATCAACACTACAGCTCCACCTGCAATGAATTAAACATAAGTCATGTGACTAACTAAACTATCACTATTATTATACCTATAATGATTATCAACACTACAGCTCCACCTGCAATGAATTAAACATAAGTCATGTGACTAACTAAACTATCACTATTATTATACCTATAATGATTATCAACACTACAGCTCCACCTGCAATGAATTAAACATAAGTCATGTGACTAACTAAACTATCACTATTATAATACCTATAATGATTATCAACACTACAGCTCCACCTGCAATGAATTAAACATAAGTCATGTGACTAACTAAACTATCACTATTATTATACCTATAATGATTATCA